>NC_068937.1:40129263-40729263 GCF_016801865.2 Culex pipiens pallens | reverse complement strand
TAAAGTGAAAAAGCATACAAAATTTCGCTTCGTTTGATACCCTTATCGCGTATTTTGAAAATTTTAGTATTTTCGATAAAATACGGTTTTTTGAACAATTTTGAGAACATATGTTACTTTGAAACTTACTAGATTTTCAAAAAACAGGTAGTGTGTTAGTGTTAGTGAAACATTTAAAAAATGAGTTATTATTCAATATTGGCGATAAGATTATCGATTAACAACCACGAAGATAAGAAATCTGTAAACTCTGCAAAAATCTCCAAAGTCATTGAATGTGTTTATATTTGTAGTAATTATAAAAAATTTAATATAACAATGCAGTTTCAGAAGTTTTTAAATTTTATAAAGTCTCCAAAATTCCATTCCTTAAGTTTGGAAAAGTCTACAAATTTCCACTCCAAGTTTTTAAAGTCTCCAAAAGTCATTCTAGAAACGCAAAAAAGCATTTATAATCATTAAATATCTTTAAAACACGTCAAAGAAGTGGAAAGTTTTCAAAATGTCTAATAGTACGAACCAATAAATATGTGAAGAATAAAAATCTGTTGACTCTGCAAAAGTTTCCACAGTCATTAAAAGTCTCTATATTCATAAAAATCATAAAAAATAAAAAAAACCCAAAGCATTTATGGCAGTCTTCAATGTTCACAAAGTCTCCAAAATTCCATTCTATAAGACCATTGCAATATTTAAATTAGTTCATACTTTTGAATGTCTCCAAAGCCTACACATTTCGCCAAATGAGAGTTTTCTGAGTTTTTTTAGAATTTGAAGATTTGAAAATTTTAAAACTCCAAAATGGACAAAGTTCAGAAAACGTCTCAAGAGTTTTTCAACTATTAAATTTTGAGAAAATTGTTTCGAATTGGACAAAAATCTAGGATTTACCACAAACTTTTTTTTAGGCATTTCAGTACAGAAAAAAGGGACTATAGATTCGTGTTAATAGTAGACAATAGTTGGTCGCAAGAGCGTGCCGAAAGGGGGAAGAGTTCGTGAGTGTCGTGGGCGTAGCCCCTTTTCAAAACACGTCCAAAAAGTGCGTGCCTTCTCAAGCTGAGCATTACTCGATACTTTTCTGATGAAATCATCACTTGCCGGGAGGAGTTGGAGTCTTGTTCAACATATTCAACTAAGTTTTTCGTTAACAACCTAACAGTTTCTCATTTTCCCGCAAGTCGATCAAGTGTCAAGAAAATGTAACAAAAAAGCGTCTTTGCTTTACCTTTTTTTTACTTAAGTTCTAGTTCCGCGCGCGGATTCCCCGACCTCCGCTCCGCTCCGGTATCACATTCGCGGTACTCCCCGTCAGGCCTTAGATGTAGATCGGGTTCTCCTGGCCTGTTAGCAACCGGAACATCGACGTCGGCATTGTTTTCATGTGAATCTAGAAAGAAAACGGCGTTCAATGACAAAAAGAGATGCTAGCAGTCAACAGTTCAAAAACTCACCTCGCCCACCGACGTCGCCAGCAGATTGACGATCTTTTCGTGCGGAACCGCCACTACACTTTGGTTGTTGATTTCGATGATCCGGTGGCCAACGCGCACTCCACCCCGTTCGGCGATTCCTCCGCGCAGCAAGCTGCAGATCTGTTCGGGGGAAAGCGGGTTGAAATTGGTTGGTTTCAAACAAAATCGAATGGTTTTGGGGGGATGCAAGCGGTTTCGATAGGGCTGTGCCCCGATTTGGGTACAGCTGACATCTCTGATTTTGCAATCGCTTGACATTTTGCGCAAATTACGACAGTTGTGTCAGATACGCGATCTGAATCGGTCGAAAACTTGTGTTTTCGCTTGACGTTTCGCGACATTCGTACGGCGCTGAAGCAAGCCATGGTATTTCGCGTGTGTGTAGTTTGGTATTGTTTGTTAGGTGCCCGTAATGTAGATTGGCAATCAATCAGAAGTTGAAAACTCACCACTCCGTTCTGCACGCTGAAGCCCAGCTGGTACTTGGTGTTCGGCCGCTTGATCCGAACCTCCACGACCGGCGCACACGGCACCACCGTAAACTTGACCGCCGTCTGGTTCTTGGCGTTCTTGATGTAGCCCTGGCACGTCGACAACGGCAGACCCACCAAGCTCAGCCCGTTGATCGCGATGATCTGATCGCCAATGTTGAGCTGGCCGCAGCGGGCGGCCGCCCCGGACGAGGCCAGATTCGCGATCACCACCGTCGGCAGCATCGATCCCCAGCCCGACTCCACGATCACAACTCCGAGAATTTCCCCCTTCGCCTTCGGCACCACAACCTCCTTCTGCAGCTCCTTCTTGGCGAAGATCTCCAGCTCGTCGCCGAAGATCTCCTGACTGTTGAGCACCTCCTGGTAGTCCATCTCCTTCATAAAGCTGTGATCCTCAATTCCGTTCGCCTTCAGAAATTCCATGTACGCCACCTGGAAGGCCTGCCCGATCGATTGCGCGATGAACTGGGCCTCCTCGCTCTCGAACACGTGACAGATCATCTTGGGCGTTCGGTTACCCCGCGGCAACGACTTGCTTTTCGGCGGACTTGCGCCGTTGTCTGCGGCCGTAGGCGTGGGCGGTGGCGGGTTCGAACTGGTCAACGCCGGATCGCCGGGATCGGCGTCCTGCGGCACGAACCGTCTCCGCGCCATCAGCACCACCAGGTCGCCAATGTCCGCGATGTACGAGATCGTCCGCAACGCGTGGTCCATCATGATCTCCTTCAGGTCCGTGTTCAGCACCATGATCTTCTCGGTCGAAATGAACAGGTCGACTTCGGTACTGGGCTGGGATTCACCTTCCGGGGCCTGCAACGGAACAACGCAACTCGTCAGTCATGCAGCTACGATCGAAAAACCTAGCGATCCTTACCAAAGCCTGCGCGAGGTGGGCGATTTACAGATGTTAGAGAGCAAGCATGTTAGATATAACGGCGCGTTAAGAAAACATACATGAAGAAGGGGTTTGAGTTAGCCGATTTGGTTAATGACTTCAACAACTGTGGTCGTGCAGTGATCGCGGAACGGAGCCACCTACCTTGATCCTCGAAACGGCCTCCTCGGCTTGCATCATGCGGGTCGACTTGGTGGGTTGGCCCTCGCAAACGAGCTGGGTCGAGCCGAGGTAGCGGGCCCGGAAGAGAACGCCCTCGATCAGGACTGCCGGATCCAAGAGACCTGGACGAGGAAACCTTGTTAGAATGGTGATCATTTTAGTCGAAACCATAAGGCAGATAACAAATTACGACAGATTTTTGACATTCTAATCAGATCTCATTTCAATTTTGTCTTCATTTCTGCAAGACTAGAATGCATTCTGGTTTTGACGATTTCGCACAGTACGCTTGACTGTTCAACTCGTATGGTACAAAGCATCGTGAAGATCAAAAATCATTTAGCGAAATGATGTCAAAATGAAATTGAATCTATACTAGCAGAGTAGAACGAAATGGAGACAATTTTTAGTTATGCCCTTTTGAAATATTGATATTTACAATTTTGAATTAGGTTTTAAAGACTTTCTCAAACAAAGCATAAGCTTAAAATTCTTCAATATTCGAGAGAAAATTACAATAAATTATAATTTGCTGTAAAAAGACAGAGAAAATTTTAGAAGAAAAAAATAATGTCCTCGGTTGATGTGTACCCTTAAAAATAAAGATAATTTTGCATATAATCTAAACATAACTGACATCCAAGATTGTGGAGTCGGAGTCGGTGGTCTTTTGGGAGAGCGAAGTTGGAGTCGCTTCATCTTCAGCACCCGGAGTAGATTAAGTTTTAATAAAGGAGCTATTAGACTACGGCAAACAAACAAACTAGCACTTTTTGACAGTTTGCCTGGATATGTTAGCGAGTTCGCCGCAAACAATTTTGCGAGTTTGGCAAACTGTCAAACACGAAAAAGTGCGAGTTTGTTTGTTTCTTTGCGGTAGTGTAATGGCTCCTAGACACCTAAACTCCCAAACTCGAGAAAAAGGGGGAATTTATATGGAAACTCTCCCTTTTTCATGAGCTTTGGAGTTTAGGCAGGGTGGCCACCAGATTTCGATTTCCAATTTCCCGGTTTTCTCTCAAGACTAGAAGGAATTTTCCGGAATGTTTTCAAACCAAATTACAATGTTTTTTAGACTACCGTTGGTATCAACATACTTTTGGAACGCATACATTCGGTTCAAAGTTTGAGCTCCTTAAGAAAGCTTCCTAATATCTTGAGTACAAAGTAAGTAAGTTGAAAACGAAGCCGTTTTTATCTGTGTCCAATCCAAACCTCTAATTTCCCTAATGATTGGGATTTTTCATCATCATGCTCTACAGATTTTACAAATAAAAAATAAAAATAAACGTTTTTATTTTTCAGAATAACATAAATTATTATAAGAAAGCAGGAAATGGCATTTACAATTTATTAATTTTGTAGAAAAGATTTGCAAAAATACATTGTTAACAACATTTATATAAAGGCTCGTAAAGTTTCTTTGAAAAAATGCTTTGTGTATTCAAGAAGAACGATTCTTCCAAGAATTATCAATTCCTGTGAATCAATTATTATTTTTTGGCTAAAATTATGTGAGTACTTTCTTTTTAACCAAAAAATATTTTCAAATCATTAGTCCAAACAAAAATGTATAAACTTTGGCAGCAGTGCAGGAAAAGTTCCATACACCCAAAGGAAAAATATATCTCAAAATCTGCAACATTGGATTTGCTGCAGAAAATGTCATATTTTATAACATTTTTTGCAGCAAGCCCGTAGATTATTTTTGCCCGCGTGTAAAAATTTCAGCGATCTGCAGTTCTCACCAACACATGTAATGCTGGCCCGTCCCCGAGCAACACTCCAAAGAGAAGCATATGTTGGTGCTCTTTCACTCAATTTTCATCAAGCGTCCATGGCGCGGTGGTAGCGTGTCGGATCAATAACCAAGAAGTTGATGGTTCAATCCTCGTTCTGTTAAGGGTTTTTTTTGTGAAATACAACCAAAAAGCCGTCGGTAATGTCGATAATTGTCGGTAACGGGCAAAAATGTCATACTCCTATATCGCAAAAAATGCATGAGGACAGATTTCATGCAGATTCTGATATACTTTCATGCCGCCATGCATCACAATCATGCGACTGCCAGTTGGGTGTACAAATGTAAAAAAATCGGTAGCTTGAAACTTTTTTTTTATCGACTTAGTATCTTCGGTAAGTTTGTATGTATTGATGGGATAAATTTTCGAAAATAATTTTAATTAAAAAAACTGTCTAAAACCCCAAAAAACAAAATGGTAAAAAATCGTAAAAAGTGACCGTGCTGCGATTTTTCAACAACACATAAGGCTGGTATACATTTTATTTGAAGTTGTTGTCCCTTTAAAGTTGCTCAAAAAGTCAAGAGGCAAACAAATTTTTTTTCAAAAATCATCTAAGTTTCATAGAAAATTAAGTGCAATCAGCTGAATCCATCCATTTCCTAACGTTTGAAATCATTTTTAAGCATGTTTGGGTTGATTTAATAATCTTTTGAATTTTTAAAAATTTTCGGTCTTTCGCAAGAAGTTTTTTTATTGAAATATTTGTTTTCGTCTAATATTACATTTTTGGAAGACTAATGATTGCAAAACAGCTGAATTTTCATCGAATTTTTCATTTCTACCAACATCTCCCATAATTATTTTTTTTTAATTCTATATCATTTTCTGATGACGGACGAATAGTTTTGGAACAGAGATTTTTGAAATTTCCCAAACTTTAAACATGCTATTTAATAGTACTTTTAAGAATTTGTAGCTATTTTCAATAAAAAATAATTCTATTTTATCTTTATAAAATCGAATGATTGAGAAAATTCTTTTCTGCTTTCTTTGGAGGAAAAATCTTGATCTTCAAATTAAAAAAAAATCCTGATTTTAATTTTATGCAAAGCTAATATTTTAGCAAAGAAAGATCGAATTGACAATATCCAAATAATGAAACATAAGATTTTTTTCACAAATATTTTGAATGTTTTTAATTAAATCACGCAGAAAAAAGTTTTGTAGAATCAGCCTGTACGAGGTTTGAATCAACAAAATTTTTGTTGAATATAATCAACGCCGATTTTGCGTTGAAACAAACCTTGATTTTATCGATTCCACAAAATTCTTTTGTTGTTTTGAAAAAGCTGGATTGACGTTTAGCGTTGATTCAACAAAAAAAAATGATTTTCAAATCAACAAAACGTTTTGTTGATTCAAATATGCCTTATTTTTCTGCGTGATGGTAGTTGGCACAATTAACAAATTTGAAACAAATATTCGTAGAAAAAAAAACAAAAAGTTAAAACTCTAAAACGGTGCACTTTACTTGAAATTCTTAAAATTTCTTAACGATGCAAATTATAGATTTATAATTCAAATATTTTGTAAAACATTTTCTGATTGGTCAAAAATAATTCGCCCGTAAATCACTGCACCTTAAATATGGTTGTCAGTTTTTTGCTTCAAATCAATTTGTTTGTTTTTTTCTCTTAAATATTTTGTTTGGGTTTTTCTTCCGGACTCTCTGAGACCGCTGCTGTAGAGAAAAAATGCTTTATTTAAAAAAAAAAAACAAATTCGCCAAGTAAAAATATCATAGGATACAACAGAAAAAAAAAACATTCCTAGCCAAGAAGCATGAGTCTATTACACAAATTCAAACATAGTTTTCACGAATTCTTCATTTACAATAACAGGAATAATATTCTATTTGAGAAAAGAACATATTGAATGCATTAAAGAGGCTTTTTTCAAATTTTAACTAAACTTAAAATATTTTCCCGGTTTGTCAGTCGAATTCCCGAGTTTTTCCCGGTTTTCTCCCGGTGGATAAAAATCCCGGTTTTTTCCCGAGTTGGCCACCCTGAGTTTAGGTGTTAACTTTGGATATGAGTTGTTGTTCGAGTCGGAGTTGGTAGAGTAGAGTAACTAAATCACAATAAACCGGAGTCGGAGTTGGAATTGGAGTAGTAAAATTTTCAGAAAACAGAGTCGGACTCTGCAGTCCTGCTTTAGAGGACCCGGGGTTGGAGTCGGAGTAGAAGTCAGAACCGGAATCGGCTGCACTGAATAGCGAAAGCTACGAAAAAAAAAAAAACGAAGTTGACTTTATAGCTGTCGGCCACCATTGCTAGTACCAACCACTAGTGTCTTCCTTTTTATCTACAAGGACTTCGCCGCCCTGGGCTCCTAAGTGTATGAAAGTATGGCACGGAGCGACGGCGCCGAATACCCATATTTACACAAAGAATTTTTAGAGCGCCCGCCGCGGGATTCGAACCGGCGACCTCTGGATTGTGAGTCCAGTGCGCGGTCCGATTGATCCACACGGACGGGACAGCGAAAGCTACAATATTTCATAAATAAATTAAAGTTGCTAGTATTTAAAATTGAGGTGGAAAGTCATCGATTGTGATTGGACACTCCATAATATTTTAACTGAATGAATGTACATGGGAAAAAAATCTGAATAAATATAAAATAATAAAAAAAAAACCGGAATCGACTTTTTTTAACAATTTCGTATGGGAATTGTTGGTGGAGTCGGAGTCGGTTGAGCAGGCTATTTTGTAGAGTTGGAGTCGCTTGATCCTAGAATCCAGAGATTTTCAGAAGCCGGAGGCAAAGTCGATTAAAAAACTACCTTTTGATTAATTGAAAAACATTTGCCTAGTTAAAAACCCCACAAATTATGATAAAAACATTTTTCAAAATATTTGTTGTGCAAAACACTAATCACAAAGGGTCAACTCAAAACAAAATATTAACACTAGAAACACGATCGCAAACACACACTTCCGGACGGGGGCGGGACACTTACAACAAGTACATATTTCCAAACGGGGGGTGGAGGGCGTGCAAAAGAAGAACATAACGTGGGTTTAAACTTGTGTTCGCGTGTAAAGCGTGTGTCATAGTTTAGTTAAAATGTGTGTTGGTGAGAGTGTGTGTGTGAGTTAAGAGTTAACAGTAGACGGCAGAAAGATTTGAGGAATAAAATAAGGAAAAAGCTTGTTAATTTTGTATTGGAATTGTTGGTGTTTATCGCTAGACAGAAAGACATCAAAAGTTTATGAACGATTTGCATCAACTCTTACCCTCTTTCGTTTTGCACTTGCCTTTTTTGTCCTGATCCTGCAAGAAAGAGTAGAAAAATTTGATTAGGTTGCTATTTGGAACTTGTTTGGACCACCCCACCCCTGCGACTGAACATAAAACGATCAAGGCGAACAATGCGAAAGGTAAGCAACTGTCAACCGCAGGGTTGCAACCACAATAAACAACAAACATAAACACGCAAAACACTAACACTCTTGACCGCCGGACTCTTTTCGGCGCTGGGCGGCAGTGGCTGGGTCGCCGCGTCCTCTTCCGCCCCGGTTCCGAGCGGAACGCTTCCACCGTTGCCGTACACGTTGGTGATGCCGACGTTGTTGACCGGCGATTCCGCCGACAGCTGCGTCCCGACGCCGGCCCGGATCGCGGTGTGGTTCTTGCTGATCAGGTTCACCGACGGCGACCGGACCGAGCGAATCTTGGGCCGTTCCGTCCAGCTCTGGGTGGGGACAAAGACACGAGGACAAGGACAAATGAAGTGGATGAAAATTTTGGTTGGTGGACGAGAGACGATCGTGTTTCTTACCTTGTCGTCGCCGAACCCGTGATCGTCCAGCCGTTGCTGACCCAGCAGACGGTCCGTCTCCAGGTCGGTGTCGGCTTCCTCCTCGTCGGCACTAAGCAACTTTGCAGGTTGGTCCGAGTCTATGCTTTCCCGGGACTTGCTGTACGATCTAGAGGAAGATCATCGGTTTTAGATGGGTTTGACCTGTCCCAAGATCACCCGGACTCACCTCGGAACCCACACGGGTGACGTCGAACTCGGCCCATCCTGTCCGTCCAGGTCGAGCACCGAGGTTCCCTCGGTAGAAGGCAGTATTTTGGTCTTTTGCAGTGCGGCTTTGATGTCCTTGATCGCTTCCTGCACCTCATCGCTGGAATCCAGCTGTTGTTGCTGCTGTTCCGCCGCCCTCTGAATGGAAGAAATGTACGGATGGTCGCACTCCGGCTCCACCGGTTCTTCGTCTACCGATCCGGGAGGCGGAACCTGCTGCGGCGCCGGTTGTTGGTGGTGGTCCATGACGATCGAGATCCCCGACCCGGGCGGAGGTAGATTGTTCTCGGTGTCGGAAGCGTGCCCGCTGGACAGACCGTCCTCCAGGATTGGCATGCTGCTGTACAGGCGACCATAGTCGGTCACGTTGTCGCTCTGGCCGTGGCCGGACAGGCCGTTCAGGTCGGCGGAGAGGCCTGGCGGGGGAGGGACAAGGAAAATGCAGTTGTTTTCAGTGTAAAACAGATATTGAAACGAATTAAAAATTAATAAATAAAAAAACTACCTTCATTAACCTAATTAAATTACGGCCTACATCAACATAGTTATACTAAAATAATTTCAGAGTGTACGCTTTGTGGGTGCCTTTGACAGTCACGTGACAGATGTTGTTCAGTACGGATGTAATTTCGGGTAGTGTTTCAAGCGAAAATGTTGAAAAATCATTCAAATCAAGACAATGGCGCAGTTAAAATTGATCATACGTGGTTTTAGCAGTAAATTAGACAGTTATTCATACGATGACACATTTGCGCAAAGAGTGTTTATTTTACGGAAGAGTTCAAAAAAAAAAAAAAAAGAGTTCCGGCAGCAACTTAATACTGGTTTGACGTTTGCGGAGGAGGCAGAAAAGTTTGTCTAAGGAAAAGCAATGTTTACATCGCTGTTTACAAGTTTTTGTCAGAGGAAATGCAATGTTTACATAGATCATCAACCCAGCGGAAAAGGATAAATTTGTCCGAGGAAACGCATCGTCCAACAATCCAGTGCAGGAGGACAACTCTGTCAGAGGAAACGCAATGTTTACATCGCTGTTTACAAGGTTTTGTCAAAGGAAATGCAATGTTTACTTAGATCATCAATCCAGCAGAGAAGGATAGATTTGTCAGAGGAAGCGCATCGTTCAACAATCCAGTGGAAGAGGACAACTGTCAGAGGAAATGCAATGTTTGCATCGCTGTTTACAATGCATTGTCAGTGGAAATGCAATGTTTACTTAGATCATCGATCCAGCGGAGAAAGATTGATTTGTCAGAGGAAATGCATCGTTCAACAATCCAGTGGGAGAGGACAACTCTGTCAGAGGAAATCGTTTAACAATTCAGGGGAAAAAAAATGCAGTTAGAGGAAATGCAATGTTTACATCATTCCTCAAACCTGCAGAAGACGACAGCTTGGCAGGAGGAAATACTTCAAACTACAGTCATCCCACATATTCGGAACACCCACAAATTCGGAACACTTTTGTGGTAATTTGTCAATAACATGCCAAATGCAGCTTTTCTGTCGACCCTACTATTTTTAGGACCTTCATTTGGACATTCTCTTGCTATTTCACTGGTAAAAGTAGTACTTTTTGAACAAAAAACCTCATTTCAAGACTATTTTATCCAGAGCACCAAAACACTGCCTCCAAATTGCCTGTTCCATGATTGTGGGATGTTATTGTGCCTCCCACAATTGTGGAACACCTGAATTTAACTGATATTTTCACAAAAAAAAGTTATCAGACCATGTATAAAACATCACTAAGCTTGAGTTTCATTGGTTTCAGTGCCTGAAGTCATTATTTTGTAAAAATTATGTACTCATGGAGAGAACCAAAGTTTGTTTACATCCGTAAGAAAAAAGTGTTCCGAATTTGTGGATTTCAAGGGTAAAAGTTTTTCTTCAAAAACTCGATATAAAAGTTAAAATTTGCAGTTGTTCGATATAGCATTCGAAAGATCGCAAGAAAAGCTTTCAAATGAAGGAAAAAGCGAATCATTAAGTTCAATCATTGATTTCCTATGATTTTTTGAACATTGGCCGATCTGTAAACTGTTCCGAATATGAGGGATGGCTGTACGACAACGGAAGCAAACGAAAAATCTAACCAAACAAAAACAACCAAAGCTACGAACAATTCCAACGCTACAAACCATATTCGTTCCCGATGTACCGCAGCGACACTTCCGAGTCCAGATCGCCACAATTCGAGTCGTAGTCGGTCGTTTCCGGCGAAAGGGTAAAATTCCTCAATTTACTATCTATCTGGGAATGCTGGTGCTGCTGCTGCATCTGTTGATGCATGTGCTGTTGATATTGCTGCTGCTCCTGCTGTTCCAGCTCCGACTCGCTGCGACTGCCGGAATCTATGTACAGCTCAATGTCCTGCGAGTCCCCGCCACCCGTGTTAGAACCGTAACCGTGATAGTGAGCGTGATGGGAATGATAGTAGCGTTGTTGCTGCTGCTGGTTGTGCGTTTCCGGTTGTGGCGCTACACTTCCGGTGTAATGATAGTGCTGGTTGCTGTACTTTTGGTAGTACGGGTAGTTGTTGGCGACGGTTGCGTCCGAGTCTTCCTCCTGCTGTCTTTCGTCGGATTCGGATTGTTCTAGGCTGCCGCGACGCGTTGCGAGACGGTGCCCTACGTACGAGTTGTTTTGCGCGTTACGGTTCGTAGAGTACGAGAAAAAGTAGTCATCGTCGTCTGGTCGCCTACCGTCACCGCCTCCACCGTCGTTACCTTCGTCACCGGTTAGTAGAACATTGGTTGGGGTTTGGTTATTCGGGTCCAGGTCGTCCGTCGGCGCTAGTTCGCTGCCAACGACGGATCCGAAGTAGTCGACGTACGTCGCCAGGTTGAACTTACTGTCACTGATGCGGTTGGAGAGGAGCAGTCCCCGGCCGGGTTCGCTACCGTCGTCGTTCAGGTCGATCAGCTCCGAGGACTGCTGCGAGTCGACGCCCTTGGCGTCGGACATGCACGGGGATATGACGCGCTGAAACAAGTAGGGATTGTGAATGATAGGAATCAAGTATTGATAGCTGAAAGACTCACCTTCGGGAAGCCAGGCCTTGGCATTCCACCGATCTTCCCGCTACCACCTCCGGTGGCTCCCCCGGGCTCCACCTCATCCCGATCAATGTTCCCGAACCTCCTCGGCGATCCCTCGTACTCGGCGATCGTCAGCCCCCCGATAATCCGCTGAATTTTACTGCTATCTACGTCGTAGTAGTTCCGCTCGTCCCCTCCCCCGCCGCTGGAAGCACAGCTGTTTTCATTCTCCGAAGGCACCGGTGAACTGCCCAGAATGTCCCGCTCCGTTGCGGCCATCCGCCAGCTTCCGCCGCCGCCACCACCCATCACATCAATATCGTCAAAGACAACCATTTCGCCGTCGGACAGCAGCGAAAAGGAGGAAAAGCCGGCTTCCGGTCGGTGACCTGCTCCTCCTCCTCCCCCGGAACCCCGGATCGCCGTCGGACTCGACGGATTGGTCGAGCCGTTGCTGTCGTTGTTGCCGCCGCTGCCGACCGGGCTGCGGCCCACCTTTATCTGGTGATGCTGCATCAGCGTGCTGTGCTGGTAGCGCATTTTCGTGTCCAGATCGGTCAGATCGGGCGAGTTCAGAACCGTGCTGACCGGGGTGGTGTTGGGCGTCCGGTTGGCAGCGCGCATCTCCCACAGCAACCGGTCCGCCGAGTCCTTGCTGGTGTAGAGGGCGCTGGTGGCGGCATAGCTCTGCGGTCGGCCTGGCTGCGGCTGGCGGGGAGTGCTGGGCGGTGGCGCTGGTCCCGTGTTGAGCTGGCCGGCCGTTCCGTTCGAGTAGGACATAGTTGCAGCGGAATAGTTGATATTTTCTAGTAAGGTTCGTTTTCTGCTTGATGTTTTGTATTAAACGTAAATCAGTCTTGCTCAATTGCTGAAGATTAACAAAGCGTTGTGGATAATGCTGTTGCTACAGATGCTGTGGTGGCGCTGCTGTTCCGGTAGGGAAATCATATTGCTTCGATTTCGAACATTGGTGAGTCTGGAAGGCAAAAAGATAAGGTCAAACGAGTTAGGCAAGACAGTGAGCAAGAGAGCAACGCTCTTTGTTCCCGTTTCCTCTCCTATCAACTTAGAACCCCATTCGTCAGCGTCACCGTCGAGCGAGCACTTGGTTGGACAAATTTTCTCCAACAGGTGCTAAATGCTCTGGCACGTGCCGTCCCCGCTGGACGACGCGTGCTCTTTGCTCCAAAAATCTCGCCTTGCAAAAATTAGTATCATTTAGTAGTGGAGCGAAAACTGGCGTTAAATGTCAAAATTAATCTCGGTATTTCTGCGGGGAGGTTTATTTGCACCTGAGGTGTATCGTGACGTATCCGAAGACCTAGCGTTAGCCGGTGTTATGATGCCAAATTAGGTAGAAACTGTATTTTCATGATATTTTGTAATAATTATTGTTGCTGCTAGGGCAATCGTTTAGAGTGATTTAACCCTCTACAGCACATTTTTTTATTTTTCCCGTGTTCAGAAGGTCATTTTGAGCAACTTTTGTTCTGCGAAAAACTTTACTTCCCTTTTTTTTCTTGTTTTATTTTTAGTATTTCAATTTGCATTAATCTTGTTTAGTTTATGTTTGTTTTTGATATTTGGCCTATTCTACCACCTTCTATCATTACATTTTGCCATTCTAATTTTTAAATTTTTTGCAGTCACTTTTTCAACTCATTGCTTGTTTTTTTCAAATTTCCTGCTATAGAATGACACAATTATCGTTTAAATTAAAAAAATGCCTAGAGGCATAGTCCTAGTCCTTGTAGTGTCCCACAAAAATACTGCATACTTCTTTTTACTTAACATAGAGCAATTCCAGCTCAAATCAGGAATTTTTCTGGTACTTTTGTACCCGA
Source organism: Culex pipiens pallens (assembly GCF_016801865.2). Lineage (NCBI taxonomy): Eukaryota > Metazoa > Arthropoda > Insecta > Diptera > Culicidae > Culex > Culex pipiens. The sequence goes on along the minus strand of NC_068937.1, from coordinate 40,715,511 downwards.
TCCTCTCCGATTTCAATGAAACTTTGTAGACATGTTATTCAAGGCCTATATAAGCCATTTTTGTGTATATGGAGCCAACAGTACTCGAAAATAACATTTGAGAAGGGCGTAAGGTATTTAAATATTTTTGTATTTTGTAATTTAAAAATTACTGTATCTCGAAGCCGTTGCGTCGTATCAAAAAGTGGTCAAAGACAAACTTGGACGGGCTTTCTGAAAAAAATACACTGAAACAAAAATACACGCCACATCTATGAGATATTTTGATTTTTAAGTCTAAATCTTAAATTTAAAGGTAATGTCACGATTTTTTTTTCGTTCAAAATTTTTGAGGAAATAGCCTAAAATGTTACCAAAAGACTGACGAAAAATGCAGGATGGTATGTCCCTCCTAAAAAAATACAAAAATCATTTACTAAAACTGTTTTTTTGAAACGTGGTCTAAACGTCAAAATTTTTAAAAACCGGTAGTGGGAATCGATTCTCCAGACAATTTTACATAAAAGTCTCTATATTCACCATTGTCCTGTGTCCAATTCTTGGGAAGATACAGCGGTTTTAAAAATAAAAATGTTGAAAAAACGGGTTTTTGTTGGTTTTTGGCAATTTCTATATGACAGACTTGGTTTTTCAGTCTCGTGAATATTTTTACCGGAAAGCTCGTCCGATTTGCCATAAGTTTGCCTTCTCAAATGTAATTTTCGAGTACTATTGGCTCCATATACACAAAAATGGCTTATATAGGCCTTGGATAACATATCTACAAAGTTTCATTGAAATCGGAGAGGGTCGGGTACAAAAGTACCGGCATTGATTTGGCCTGGAAAGTCTTATTGTTGTTTTAAAATACTGACATTATAATTTATATTATAATAATGAATTATTTGAATTCTTGAAGGTCCAATAAACAAAATTTTCAATATTTCTGTTTTACAAAACCCCAAAAATACCCAAAATTGAACATTTTAGGATTATAGGACATTTAAAAATATTGTGAATCCAATGAACAAAATTTTTAATATTTTTATTGTTTTAAGTTTTTTTAAACACCAAAAATACCCAAAATTGAACATTGTACACACAAAAAAATATTATGGTAATGACAAAAGTATCTTACTTTTGAAATAAAAAGTGGTCAAAATTTGCTGCATTAAAAGTTTTTTTCTTGTGTTGAAAATGAAAACTTTTACTGCTACAGTGTTTGAAATTCTCATTGCTAACTGATTTAAAAGTTTTAACTTTTAATTCGAGTGTATAATTTCTTTCATTTTGACGTTCTCGTGAAACCGTGTACGACTAAGTCCAAAATGTAAACAAACGTTTAGGTGATTCCAGTGGCTAGTGAGTGGTGGTCCACGACGTCAATCAAAACAGAACGCGTCCGCAGCCAGGACTTGGGCGCGGATACCTTCGAAAGAGGATGGTGCGGGTGCGTAACAAGGTTGGGGGATTAGGGGAAAGTTGGTTTTCAAAAGAATAAGGCCAGCTTCCTGCCGGATCTGCAGCTGTTTCACGATCGAAATGGGTAAGAAGGAAGCTTGGGTTTTTGGTGGCGTTTGTGTTTAATTTTGTAGGACGCCGTTTATGCGGATGTGAACTTGCACCGGTTGTATTCGGTGGTGGTGGCCCGGGGTGGGTAGACGAGATTGAAGTTGAAGCAGATTTACATCCGCTTTTTTAACAAGTACGATAAAGTTAATTTTAACGGCGAGGAGAAGGATCCGACGGAAGAGGGATACGACAAGAAGCGGCATAATCGGAGGTGGTCAGCGCGGATGTTGCACTCGGTGCCGGCGGTTTACGACCATCAGCAGCATTATGTGCCGGAAGTGATGACGGGACAGTGTGGGATGTCCTGAGGGTCCGCAGTCCATTTCTCGGTGCGGGACATGTTTGACGAGTATAACCTAAACATCCGGAAGAACAGTTTGCACCAGTTCTGGAAGGACCGTCTGTACGAAAGCCGCAGGTCCTGAAGATGTCGTACTTGGAACCTGATCAAGAACATCTACCTGGAATACCGAAGAAGTCACCGGTGAGTATTGAGAATGCGTTCAGTGTCTAGCCAATTTCATTTACTTTCAAACTCTTTCAGCAACTCCCGCCCGCAAACGCTCATCTCGCGACGGCGCAGCTTCGGCCGGATGAACTGGCAACATCTGTGTCATTCTCGAAGGAGGACGAAGTGATAGGGAACTATCGGTTCAGGCGCTTCACTTCCCAGCCGGAAACGTCGACTTCCCTTCCCGAATTAACAACCAATGGCCAACTCCTCCAAACCTGTCCAGATGATGGCCGGCAACGAGACCACCCTGTTCTCTACATCGCTGTCGCGCTTCAAAATGAAGGCCGCGATGTTGCTGCCCAAAGAAACGTCCATCCGTAACCTGCTCAACCCGCGGAAGTTGGCCAAACATAAGCAGCAGTTTTAATATTAAAATAAACATAAAAATAGAAATAAAATCCATCACATTTTTCGAAAATCATCACTGTAGTGTTAAATGTAATTTATTCTTGCCATAAAAAGTTTTTTCTTATATTAAAAGTAAAAAACTTTTACCGATACAACGATTTTGTTCCAGAAATGCATGATAGTATCAACAACTTTCCAACTTTTGAATTAAAAAGTTTGAACTTTCTACGAATATTCACCAACGCGAACTTTTAATCCAACGAACGATCTTTTTAAATCCACAGTATTTTTTCTTTGTGTGTAGGATTATAGAACATTTAAACATGTTGTATTTTTTACAAAAACTCAATCAGAAATTTCAAAAATGGAGCACCAGATTCGAGTGGTAGAAATGACAGTTCTCCCATAAGGAATTAATACATTGTAGAATAAAGCAAAAACTGCTCGAATGGAAATGCTCCATTACAAATAATATGATTTGAGCTCTTTTGATATGTAAGTTTAGTCATGTTTAAAAAAGAATATATATATATTGACAAAATTTTACAAAAGTTTCACTTTGTACATTGAATCTGATAAATGTTTTCCAAGATATCATCGGTTGAAAATTAAGTGTCAATTGGAAAGAACTTAAAAAAATAATTTGTTAATTTTCATTCTTTGCAAGGCCGTATCTCTTTTTTTTTTTTTTTCATAAAATTATTTTTATTAGGTCCTTTTCGGTACTGGGACCTGGTTAGGACCGAGTCGAAGGCCGTATCTCTGCAACCAAAAGTCGGATCAACTACTCGACCACAAATGTAAAAAAAAAACAATTTTAGAGATTTTTTCAGCTTTTCGATATTTTTTATTTCAATTTAGATTCAAAGATACAAATTTAAAATTAATAATTTTAATAATTTATTATACAAAATGACTATATAGCTCAAATACAGTGCACTTTATCCAAATTTTACAGAAGTTTTTTTCAATTTAGAAGTAAAATTTACATTTAATTTTTTGTCTGTATCGAACGCTTTTCTAAAAACAATATTAAAAAAAAACTTGGCCAAAGACAAAACGTCACTCAACACTCAAACCCCGGTCGTTTGTCACTTTTTCGTTTGACACTTTTTTAGTTTGTACTCCGTTGGTTGGTCAAAGCTTGGGTCAAAGTCAAACTAAAAAGTGACGAACTGTCACTTTTTGCACGGCGCTCACACACACTATCTAGACCACCAAACGTTTGTTTTGATAGTGTGCGTGAGCGCCGTGTAAAAAGTGACAGTTAGTCACTTTTTAGTTTAACTATGTCAAACCAACGGGGTACAAACTAAAAAAGTGTCAAACGAAAAAATGACCAACCACCGGGGGTTGAGTGTACTCGAGTTTCCGGAAAAACGAAATTTTAATCAACAATGTTTAAAATAGCTTCAAAATCGCTGCTATTCAAAATATTTTTCAAAGTTTATTAAAAAAGCAAAGCAATCCACTTTAACGACCCCCGGGTCTTTTGTGGGCTCTGTTGCAAGTTTCTACTCATTTCTAGGCGTCCGAAGGTTATGTGTGGTGAGTCACTCAAAACCTCTTTTACGCTTTTTTCAAAGTTTATGCCCCCTTCAAAATCGGATCAAAAATCAGTTTTTTTTGTCCAAGAAAAAAATTAGGATTTTTGCAAAAAAGCAGTTAACCTGATTCCGCGTTTTGATGGAATGTAAAATGTAATGGCAATGAAATTAAAAGAATAAATATAGTTTGGAGCAATGATGTTACCTTTAAATTATTTTTAATTATCCTTTGTTATAGACCTTTACCCTCCTGGTATCTTTCCATAAATCTTGCTCAGAACTTTTTGATATTATTCCAGTTTCTAATTATTCTTCCGACTGTAGCAGTAATCCCTGTAAGATAAAAATGTTTTAGAAACTTTGAGCACAATTGATTGTACAATGCAAATTGGGCATATAGATATAGAAGTTTTTGGCAAAACTAATGTCCGAACATCATGTTAGAACCCCTCAACTGCGGCACGGCACGTAAACCCAACAGAACTCGAACGTGCCTGCAATTTCAATTAGTCTGTTATTTTCTCGGAACTTTTCGAAACCTTTCCTCTCTCTATCTACTGTCGAATATTAGTACCCAGTAATAACTGATTTTTTTTTTCTCTCGATGCATAATCGTCGTCTTCGTTGAGACCAATTACAGAAACAAAAGATTTTGTTCCTTCCAGCAAATGGATATCGGGGTGCACTGCGCTAAAAATGATCTAATAGTTGTGGAGTTCCATGCTGCCGTCATCACTGGCGGAGGCCTGATTTGAATAATTACATAGTACAAACGCTTAAGGCGAGCCTTCGTACGATAGTGATTGCCTTAGTAAGGATGAATCAGACTTGCCTGGTTCGGGATGATCCAGAAACCTGTCTAATACCTTCGCTCACAACTAATTGTTCTGTAACTGGAACGAACTGTTCAAGTTTTAGCCACTAACTTTGGAATCTTCTTCTGCAGTCCCTCCACTAGCGTAAAAAAGTAACTTCTATTTTCGGCTGTTTTTTCCACTCTCCTCAACTAGCGAAGCTAGGAAAAATCAATAATTTATCATCACGGCCTGGACCTCTTCTTTCTAACAGTACTCACCGCGTAGCCCGAAAAGCTGTCTTCTCGACCCTCAAAGACTCAACATCCCGTCCTGTCGATACCCATCGAAAGACCCTGCAGATATCCGTTGTGTTCCTGGTCCCGATTCCGTACCACACGACAGATCGAAAGTTGCCAACGCGAGCCCTTTAGACCAAAGACCGTCCTCCTCTTATCAAAAGCACACAAACTTTTTTTTTGTAACGTTTCGTTTCCTTCCTTCCTTCACCCCTTTGGCGTAGTGTTTTGCACGTTTGCTCTCTTTCTCTCGCACACACACTCACACGCTGACTGACAGTCCGACCGACAGCCTGACGGAATCTGTACTGGCCTGGCCTGGTGCCGTAGCGTAGCGCAATGACCGACGACTGCCGCGAGAGATGAAAACAATCATTAGCGGTACCAATACCGACATGCTGTTTGACGTAAGGAGCCAAGTTTGTTATGACGTTTCGGGTTTGTTTTGGCTCGAGGCGTTCGGTAGAGCTGTGCCGTTTGGAAAGGTTACACTCAAAATCAGAAGTACCCTTCAAAAAGGGTTTTATCTACCCTTTATCTGTCATCCCAAAGAATAAAAACCCTTTTTGAGGGTTACTTCCACCCTTTTTTCAAGCTTACCGGTAGTAACCCTTTGCAAAAGGGTGACGACGGGTGAACTTGAAAAAAAAGGGTGGAAGTAACCCTCAAAAAGGGTTTTTTTTCTTTGGGATGACAGATAAAGGGTAGATAAAACCCTTTTTGAAGGGTACTTCTGATTTTGAGTGTAGGATGACCGAGAAATTAGACTCAAACGAATTAGCGAATGGTGTCTGTACATGATGTTTCACTTTTAATATAACAATACTTTCGCAATACTTTATTCAAAAACAAACTTTCTTCACTTTGCAAACACCCCCTTCTCGCACACAAAGTAGTACTCGTCCCAGCAGTTCACCACAATCCACTTGAACCCGCCCATTTCCGTGTTGTTGCTCAGCAACACGCACCGGTCGTCCTTCCGGGTTGGATCGTCCGCCGTTGGCATCGGGACCAGTTCGCTCCAGTTGTGCCACACGATGCGCGTGCCCGTCGAGTGCCAGTGAAAGTTGCCCAGCTCTGCCAGATCGCTGCCGCCCACCCAGAACGAGCTGTCCCCGAACTTGTCCGTGGCCTCGAGCACCTTCGTGATGACTTCCTGCTTTTCCGCCGAAGTCACTATCACCAGGTTCCGGTCCAGGTAGTGGCAGTACTCGGTCGCCTTGAACCAGTTGGCCTGGGGAAAGGAAGTTTTTTGAAATAACAGTCTCAGATTGTTTTATCCAATGTTTCGATTATCTGAAGTACTTGGGATAATCGAAATACGAAAAAAACATTTTTAGTATTTTTTGATATGGATGAAACTTTGCATTCATTTTTCATTTCATTTCATTTATTGGAGTGTTTTGACAAAAACATCAGTGCAGTAATTATCCTAAGCTGAGATATGGGGTACCTTTCAACAGTTGACTAATTGGGTCCTAAAATGAAGCTTAGATTGCTGATATTATTGTTTACAGCGATAAAGCTTATTTTTCTGAGTACAATGACCCTTTGTACGACCACAAAGAGTTTAAAATGGATTTTTAAATCAATTTTGAAAAATTAACCTCGCGGTCCTTCTTGACAGAAAAGCTCCTACTTGACAGCTCCAAGGGGACCATAGTTGATCCATCGAAAAAATGTTGTCTTTTCAATTTTTTTTTTGTGCATGAAAATGAAAAAAAATGATCAGAAAAGGTTTTTAATCGTGTTTTTTGCCGTTGTACATAAAAATTGGCATAGGGCTTTAGTACCCAATTCAAACGGTGTTAGAGTTTACTGGTACACGGGAGAAAAATTGAGCAGGGGAAGGAAAAAAGTTACAAAATATCCTTCGAAATTGCTAATAGATATGGGAAAACTTTGCATTCCCTTGCATAACTAGGCTTAGTGATTTTTCACGCTCGGAAATGGCAAATTTTACGGGGACCTCAATTTTAACACACCAAATTTCATGCAAATTTCGCGGAACTTGAAAAATGTTAAAATAATTCGGAAATCCTTTGTTTAAACTATGCTAAACTTATGCTTCATTATATATTATTCTTCAATAAACTAAAAAAATCTTCATTAAATTTGAACGCGACACAATAAAAAAATCTCCTAATTTTCAAAAGAAAAAACCTTCTGGTTTATGGATGGGCTCTATATATATTTTGAAACAAAATATAGGGCACGCGTATTCTCATTTACTAAACTGCTCTTTTAACCCTCTACAACCTAACCCCGCCTTTAGACGGGCTTCGATCCAAAAAAATCGCCAAAAATCAATTTTTCAACCAATTTTTGATCTATAAAAAAGCATTGGAAAGAACAACTCTTTAAATTTTAGAAAATTTTAGGGTTGGAAGTTTGACTTGTTTTATGTGATTTTTCCAACGTTTTTAAAAATGTAATTTTTTTAGGGTCAACTTTGGCTGTGTTTTCAACTAACATTTCTTATATTTTAAGTAAAAAGAAGTATGCAGTAATTTTTGTACTGTCCCAGACTATGCCTCTACCCCTTTTTTTACAATTTAATAATGATTGTGCCATTCTATAGCAGAAAATGTGAAAAACAAGCAAAAAAAAATGAAAAAGTGACTGTAAAAACGTGAAAAAATTAGAAAGGCAAAATGTAATTAAATTAGGTGGTAGAATAGGCCAAATACTACCAAAAACAAAGATAAACTAAGCAAGATAAATGCAAACTAAAATACCTACTAAAAATAAAACAAGAGAATCAAAGTTTTTCGTAGAACAAAAGTAGCTCAAAAAGACCTCCTAAATACGAGAAAAATCAAAATTTTCGAAAAAAAATTGGGCAGTAGAGGGTTAATATTCGACTAATAAAGCTAAAATGATTTCGCTAATTTGCTTCTGTTATATCATTTTACATTTTATTGAATTTCATATCAGAGCAAGATTTAACAATCTTGTCTAGTCAAAATGAGTAAAATTAATTAAATTTTCTGCGACATTTAGCCCATTAAACATATTTTTAAACGTTTTAGCTCACTTTTCAAAAACAAAATTTAAAAACAATTTTGTCAATCAATCAATCAAAAATATATTTTTTTAACAAAATCGAAATTTTTATTCTAAATGAGAAAAGAAAACAAAAAAGTATTTTTTAACTTCACAAGAATCATCCACCCAAACAGGCCAAAAAAAGTTTGATATGTTTTTAAAGGGTCTAGCTCATTTCCCCGAATGACATTTCCCCGAATGCCATTTCCCCGAAAATCATTTCCCCTAATTGGTCACATCCCCGATTACCACTTCCCCTAATCAGCCACATCCCCGAATGCCATTTCCCCTAATCCGCCATTTCCCCGAATGCCATTTACCCGAAGTGGCACTTACGACAATTGCCGTCTATTTAAATTTAAAATTACCCGAATTTGCATATCCTCTAATCATCGTTTTCGCTAAAGCCTTTTTCCATGACTAACAGTTATTTTCTTGCTCAATTTTACCGAACAAACAGCTTTTTCGGGTATGCTGTTGATTAAATGTTGTAAATTGGGTAGTAAAGCCCTTTGTCAATTTTTATGAACAACGGTAAGAAACACGATTAAAAACCATTTTTAATAATTTTTTTATGCAAAAAAAAAGTTATTGACAAGACAACATTTTTTCGATGGATCAACTATGGCCCCCCTGGATCGAGCTGTCAAGTAGGAGCTTTTCTGCCAAGAAGGGCCGTGAAGTTAATTTTTAGAAATTGAATTAAAAATCCATTTTAAATCCTTTGCGTACGTTCAAAGGGTCATTGTACTTAGTAAAGCTTATTTTTCTTGTGAACAATAATATCACAAATTTAAGCTTAATTTTAGGACCCAATTACTAGATTTTTTGTTGTTCAATTAACATTTGTATTCAACCGCATGATTAGATGTTGTTTTTGAGAAATTTTCGAGGAATTTTTTTTTCGAATTTTGTTCAAGAACGCAAAAATCGAACAAATAGGTACATAAGGCTGGTACAAATTTTAATTGAAGTTTTTGTTGATTATACTTTTCGCCAAATCCCAAACCAGCAATGTGAATAAAATGATCAGTGTGAACGGGGTTCTACTGATACGGGGTACTACGAAAATCGCACGGTATGTTTTTGAATCATAAAATATAACAAAACTTCTATTGCATTATTATTATCATGTCTATAAGAAAAAGGTATTTGTTTTGAGAATATATAAAAAAAAAGTCTGTAACAATATTCATTGTATTTGAATGAATAGTACCAAACCTTCCAACACCCCTTCCCCCCTAAAATGCTACGTCTGTTCTGAGTGAAGCCAAAAAGAAAGTTGATCATTCAAGGCCAATACGAACCTTTCAAGAAATATTATGCGTAGTTTGATGTGATAAAAATTGCCATCATTTTTTTTTTCTTATATGTAAAATGCTATTTCCCCGAACGCGGTCAAGCCGAAATGCCTGGGCGCGCTCCTGGGCACCGGGCATTTCGGCTTGACCGCGTTCGGGGAAATGGCGTTCAGGGAAATTACTATTCAGGGATATGACTAATCGGGTAAGTAACATTCGGGATTGTGGCCCATTCGGGAAAATGGCATACGGGGATGTGGACGATTAGAGGAAATGGGAAATTCGGGTAAATGGAATTCGGGGAAATGACTATTAGGGGAAGTGTCTTTTCGGGGAAGTGGCATTCGGGGAAATGTCCCTTCGGTAATATGGGTTTCGGGGAAATGTCATAGATTCGTTTTTAAATTGTTATTCCAAACATAAAAAATACTCTTCATTTTATGTTGAATAAAACAAAGTTTGAATCTTTTAATTTCTTTCAAAACTATACCTTTCAAATAAAATAGCAGTAAAATTTATATTACAGCGAATGAAAATATCACTAAATTTAGTTAGTTTAAAAAAAAACTCAGAAATCTGAACATTTCTTCAAATGGTTCATATCAACTTGCTATACATATTCAAGCTTTTTATTTTTTTATTAATCTAATAAAATTTAATTGAATAGTCTTTTTGGATGAAATATTTATTAGGCTGTTATTTAAAAGAAATGATTTGAGAAAATTGATAAATTTCACGAATTTCTCGCCGTCTACGAAATCGTCATAAATCATTAACCCTATGTTGTTGATGTTGTTGATTTTATTAGGGTCATGCGCTCCCGTAAACTAACCCTATACATTAGGGTGGGTACGTTTTTCAAAAAGTTCTCGGATCAAGTTTTAGTATGGTTCCCCTTGTAGGGCATGCCCATAGGGACTTTCATGCCAAATATCAGCTCATTTGGTTGTAAACTGGCTGCGCGCATCAGGGTTAAAGTTTACATGGGAATTACTATGGAAAATTGGAACTTTTTGTTCAAACGCTCCTACAGGTCTAGGAAAATCACGCGCCAACTTCTGGTATGGTCAGGCCTAAGGAGAATGGTCTGGAGAACACTTTTCCCGAAGAGAGCATATGGATTCGTTGTCCCTAGACCTGGCGCATCGGCAAACAATCCGATGTCTCCGGAATCTACGGTTTTCCCTGAAAAAGCATAAAATTTTCCTTAGCATGCTATGAAAGCTTGATGCACACCGCGACGCCATATGTCAGACAGCTACCACGTGGGTGAGAAACGGCTGGAATATTCTATTGCAAACCTTCTTTTAACTAGAAAATGATCATTTCGAGCGATCCTGATATTATTTAGTCGAATTCAGAATCTTTGCATAGCAAATTTTCCCGGGTTTTGAATTTCCCGGGAAACGGGAAAAATATTTTTAGAATCCCGGGAATTCCCGGGATCCCGGGAAATTTTTGCAGCAGTCAAAAAATCTATTTTTTCATTATATTTGTTACGTTTTTCTTGCTTAAATCATACAATTAGCTCAAAACTGTTAATGGTGATAAGCTACACTTCAATCTGAACAAGGACAGCAGTCTTTAGATAGTTTAAAACACATTAAAAAAATGTGTTCTTTGATGTGCTTTGGAGTTTAATTGAACCAGAATTTTGAATATATTTCTTTTATTTTTTAGTTATATAATATAACTACAAAAGCTTATACAATTTCAATTAAAGTGTCTAAAACAACAAGAAATAAAATTATACCAGACAATGTAACACTTTGGATAAGTTTGGAATTTTATGTTTTATATTTAAAAACATATTTTAAAAATTATCTTTAAGTCACTACCAACCAACTACCAACTGGGGATAATCGGGACTGCAGTCCGAATAGGTACAGGAGATTTTAGAGCAATAAATTCGGTGTACGAATTGTTTTGATCTGTTCCTGTTGTAATCGAAATCAATCAAAACATTCAGAACATTATTCAAAAACAAATTAGCTTAAACAGCTGTCTAAATTCGTTACTTTTGTCCTAATTTGCTCCAGATGCCGGTTTATGATGAATAGCTAAATAATTTTTAAAATATTATGCTTTTTTTCAAGTTTAAAGTCATAAATATACATGAATATAATAATAAGTCTTTTTTAAAATAAATAAAATTTAGTAGAAAATATCTAAGGTGCAAAGCATTTTGCGGATCTGTAAACAAAAATTTGAACAATTTTCCCTGTCAAATTAATGCTGTTATATGCCGAATACAAATTTTAATGCTTTAAAATGCTTATCGATTACTAATTTCCACATCCAAATCTGAATTCCTAGACCAAAATTTGATATGTTTTCAATTTCGGGAATTCCCGGGACAAAATATGAAAAATCCCGGTATTCGGGAATTCTCGGTTTTGGAAAAATCCCGGGATTTTTGTCCCGGGAATTCCCGGGATGGACGCACTACCCACGTGGTAGCTGCCTGACGTATGGCGTCGCGGTGTGCATCAAGCTTTCATAGCATGCTAAGGAAAATTTTATGCTTTTTCAGGGAAAACCGTTGATTTCGGAGACATCGGATTGTTTGCCGATGCGCCAGGTCTAGGGACAATGAATCCATATGCTCTCTTCGGGAAAAGTGTTCTCCAGACCATTCTCCTTAGGCCTGACCATACCAGAAGTTGGCGCGTGATTTTCCTAGACCTGTAGGAGCGTTTGAACAAAAAGTTCCAATTTCCCATAGTAATTCCCATGTAAACTTTAACCCTGATGCGCGCAGCCAGTTTACAACCAAATGAGCTGATATTTGGCATGAAAGTCCCTATGGGCATGCCCTACAAGGGGAACCATACTAAAACTTGATCCGAGAACTTTTTGAAAAACGTACCCACCCTACTATACATATTAGTAATTAAACCAGGGCCCTGCAGGGTATTCACTCGCTTAATTCTACAGTAGTTCATAAGCTTATTTTTATTCCTTTTAGAGTTTGATAAAAATTTTTTTAGAAAAATCGTTACATTTTCACACAAACATAAAATTTCACGGGATTTTGCGGAAATTTCGCGGATTTCACGCTGTCCGCGAAATCGTGAAATTTTACTAACCCTACTAATGAGTATCTACAAAATTGCAGTCAGTTGGAAGCCACTATCCTAGTGGAATTTGAAAAGTGTCATAGAAAGGTAGAAGAGCAATTATCTACGAAATCGTTTTTTTTTTCAACTACATTTTTAGATGTAAAATCGAATTTGCAATTCGCACAAGTTCTTTGGTATAAATATAGAATTTTTATATAATTTAAATACTTTTTAAGGTTAACTTTTGTCAATTAAAGTTTCAAGTTGAGAAAATTACTTTTGAATGTCTAAGACAAGTCAACTACAAAAGTGTCTCATAGATGACTACGCTACCCTACCTATTTTTTTTTTAGAAAAGTCCTAATCATAACCTATAACTTTGCCAAAGACACCAAATTGATCAGAAAATTCTCAAGATACAGAATTTCATACATTTATATATTAGGCACCGTAAAACGAGGTGACTTTGATAGCCGGGGTGACTTTGATAGGTTTGCGGTTTTTCCGCAAAATGAAGAGTACAATTAAAATACGTAAGGAATGGTTTAGAAACATACTGACCGTGGTAGAGAAGTGTTCAAAGTACCTCAAGAACTTTTCATAAAATATTGACAAGTTGAAAAAGTTAGTTAACTATAGTTAAGAAAATGTTGATGAAAGTCATTATTTTAATCTTCTCAAAGTGTCATGATTTTCTCAATGAACATGATTTTTAATCGGAAAACGGAATGCATTTTCGGATTCTTTGGACAATTTACCACTAGGGGAAGGTTAAATAAGTTTGTAAATTATTAATAATATGTGTTTTTGAAACACAACTAAAAAAAATCTCAAAATTTATAGGCAATTTCAGTTGAACAAATTTCATGTAAAATGTGAAAACTTGTGAATCGTGCTTTGAATTCAGTATAAAATGCAATATAAATCGATAATTTTACAAACAAAATAGTTTCAACAAATTTCAGGCAAAATTCCGACTTTTTAACAATTTTACCTAAAATTTATATGTATTTTGCTAAAAAGCTTATAAACTTAGTTAAATAAATATAAACATTGATTTTTTTTTCTTAAAAACTATATCAGCTACTTTAGTGATGGTACATTTAGCGGACAAATAAAGTTTGAACATCTTAAATATGATTTTAACAAGAAAAACTATGACTATCAAAGTCACTCCAGAATTAAAACTAAGAATTTTTAACGTAATTTTTTTTCTAAACATGACTGAAAAAACTTTTTTTTCCGAAATAGTGCATGGACTTTGTGTGGTATACCGGCTCCGTGGCTTAATGGTTACGGCTTCTGCCTCACAAGCAAAAGGTTTAGGGATCAAATCCCGGTCGGTACCTTTGAAATTTGGAATCAGGAATTTGAACTTTGAATATGAACAAAAACGAAAATGAATCAGGTGGGATTCCTTTGGATTGGTGGTCTGGGACGCTAGGTAGCCGGCCATCAGAAGGTTTACACTCTAGTTGTGAAATGATCCGTAGTGTTGAAACATGTTATTCTTCTCTCATATTAAATACGCGCTGATCCGTGATTTGCCTTGAGGGAATTGGAAGTCTAAATATAGATCGAGTTTCCTTCAGATGCTTGCTTCTATGTTTAGGCGGGGCCGAACAATGCCCAGCGACCTCGGAATTGGACCGCAAGGAGCTCTGTCATTCTGAAATGGGTCGTTGGAAGCAGCGTGAGGGCTATCACCACCTAATACCCGGGACTGAGATAAGTTGTATCAGCATTTCGGCATATACAAAAAGTCTGATACAAGCTATACTTTCTCATAATATCGCTAGCGGTTAGCGGGTATTGGATTGGACCACACACACATAGTGTGTGGACTTTGTGTGGTCTACCCCAGTACATGTTTTAAAAATAATAATCTTGAGAAAAACCTTACCTGTTGGAAAATATTCTAAAAACAAATTGAAATCCTATCAAAGTCTCCTCGGTTTACGGTATATACCATGGAGCCTTCATACAGAGCTGAATATCCTTACAGCACTCTAGCAGAAATGTTCTACCGTTCTAGCAGGATTCTAGCAGAACCAGCTATGCTAAAATATTTCGTGACTGGGAAGCTTTTCGACTTATTTTCGTCACATTTGCCACAGTTTGCCGCTATTCAAACAACATTTTAGAATAATTTAGATATAACATCAATAGAGAGTTGTTTGCTCATTTCCATTTGAGCTAATTATTACTTTGAAAAAGTCAACAACACTTCATGAAAGCTGTAATTAATGATCAATGTTCAATGATAAGCCGATAATAGAAATGGGCCGAAAAGGGTATATAACCCCTTGAAAAAATATAATGATAGAAGGTTGTAAAACAGGATTTAAACTATATTACAAATTATTAAAGCAAATAATAAAAACAAGTGAAGTTTAGTTTTTCGTAAAACAAAAGTAAAAAACGGAAAAAATGAAAAATTGAGCGGTAATTTTGCCTAATTTTATGTCAAACGTTAAAAAGGCAAGGACCATATTTGATATTAACCTTTGATTGAGTAAAGTACCAGAAACCAACTAACCTTAAAATTCGGCACCACCATCGGCGTGTCCGGGTCGCACTCCCGCGTGAGGGCCTCCTTGTCCACGGTGACGATGGCGGAAACGACGACGGTGGCCAAAATTGAAACGATTGCAAAGTTGATATGACAGCAACCGCCGACCATGATGGACCAACTGGTGCAGACAAACTGAACTCCGCAGTCGACGCGCTAATTGGCGCTGACATTGGACGTTCAGAAAACTGCATCGAACACGCGGATGATGCACCGATAATTTCGTGGTTCGGAACAGTTTCGATACCATCATGGCAATTATTACTACCCGTTACATGTGATTTGATGTAACACAATATTTTTTATCGCCCAGTTTATGGCTCAATGAGTGTGGCTTTGACATTGTTTTTTTTTTGTTTCGCCCAGATAAATTTTTCCATTTATTTTCGGTTACAAGGAAAAATGCTCTGCTCTGCTCTGAGTTTGTGTGTGCGTATCAGAGCGAATTAAGAACAGTCCAAATCTTGGAGCTAATTGGTTCCAAGGTTTCGTGTGGCTTCTGTTAAGGCGAGAAAATGGTAATCAGCTGGGGAGAAGGCTCCAGCTGAGCTGTTCACCGAGCAAATGTAACCCGACAGCCGGCTCGGCACAATTTTGCCGCCAATTTATTTAGGTACCTCTTGCCACCTGGCCACCACGTGGTAGCCCAAACGGCACGATGGCCAGTCAGTTGTGGGTAAAATTCTAATTAATTCATCTAATTATCGGACACACATCTTTGGCTCGAGCATGGAGAGGGTTTATACCTATTTTTTCTCAAAAAGACTAAGCTAAAAATGTAATTAAATTAAATTACTTGTACGTAAAAAAAACAAGATAATCTTTTAATTTTTACCCAAACCTCCCCTATACAGAACAAACCGCCCGCACTCTGTGAGTTTAGCTGATTTCATCCAAAAACTGGGATTATTAGCGTACGTCACGCAACGTGAGGAACGAAAATGTTTGCGATTTCGTCGTTCGATCTCACGCGTGACCATGCTAGCAGTTTTTCTAGCTGTATTTTTTTTATAACTCACCTCCACTCTATCTGGCGTGTGTTCAAAATCTGAGCAAATAAGCGAATTTTGTATAGTTGTGCCAAATTTCAGCACGTGAACCAGTGCGCCAACTGGTGTAGGTACTTTCTTCACGGTCGTTTGGGGGTTTTACAGTTTGGTTCACGCACGCACGTACGCGTATTGTTGATCCTGGTTTTGGAGGACTTTTTTTTAGGGTATTTTGAGATTTTGAGGCTTACAGATGAGCAGTTCTCTAGGATTTCGGTCATTCGATTTTTTTTGTATTTTTTAATCCGGCTGAAACTTTTTTAGTGCCTTCGGTATGCCCAAAGAAGCCATTTTGCATCATTAGTTTGTCCATATAATTTTCCATACAAATTTGGCAGCTGTCCATACAAAAATGATGTACGAAAATTCAAAAATCTGTATCTTTTGAAGGAATTTTTTGATCGATTTGGTGTCTTCCGCAAAGTTGTAGGTATGGATACGGACTACACTGGAAAAAAATGGTACACGGTAAACAAAATTTGGTGATTTTTTTATTTAACTTTTTATCACTAAAACTTGATTTGCAAAAAACACTATTTTTATTTTTTTTTATTTTTTGATATGTTTTAGAGGACATAAAAAGCCAACTTTTCAGAAATTTCCAGGTTGTGCAAAAAATCATTGACCGAGTTATGAATTTTTTAATCAATACTGATTTTTTCAAAAAATCGAAATTTTGGTCGCAAAAATTTTTCAACTTCATTTTTCGATGTAAAATTGAATTTGCAATCAAAAAGTACTGTAGTGAAATTTTGATAAAGTGCACCGTTTTCAAGTTATAGCCATTTTTATGTAACTTTTTTGAAAATAGTCGCAGTTTTTCATTTTTTAAAATTAGTGCACATGTTTGCCCACTTTTGAAAAAAATATTTTTGAAAAGCTGAGAAAATTCTCTATATATTGCTTCCTCGGACTTTGTTGATACGACCTTTAGTTGCTTAGATATTGCAATGCAAAGGTTTAAAAACAGGAAAATTGATGTTTTCTAAGTCTCACACAAACAGCCCACCATTTTTCAATGTCGATATCTCAGCAACTAATGGTCCGATTTTCAATGTTATAATATGAAACATTTGTGAAATTTTCCGATCTTTTCGAAAACAATATTTTCAAAATTTTCAAATCAAGACTAACATTTCAAAAAGGCCAAACATTCAATATTTCGCCCTTTTAAAATGTTAGTCTTGATTTGAAAATTTTGAAAATATTGTTTTCGAAAAGATCGGAAAATTTCACAAATGTTTCATATTTTAACATTGAAAATCGGACTATTAGTTGCTGAGATATCGACATTGAAAAATGGTGGGCTGTTTGTGTGAGACTTAAAAAACATCAATTTTCCTGTTTTTAAACCTTTGTATTGCAATATCTCAGCAACTAAAGGTCGTATCAACAAAGTCCGAGGAAGCAATATTTAGAGAATTTTCTCAGCTTTTCAAAAATATTTTTTTCAAATGTGGGCAAACATGTGCACTAATTTAAAAAAATGAAAAACTGCGACTATTTTGAAAAAAGTTACATAAAAATGGCTTTAACTTGAAAACGGTGCACTTTATCAAAATTTCACTAAAGTACTTTTTGATTGCAAATTCAATTTTACATCGAAAAATGAAGTTGAAAAATTTTTGCGACCAAAATTTCGATTTTTTGAAAAAGTTAGTATTGATTTAAAAATTCATAACTTGGTCAATGATTTTTTGCACAACCTGGAAATTTCTGAAAAGTTGGCTTTTTATGTCCTCTAAAACATATCAAAAAATAAAAAAAATTAAAAATAGTGTTTTTTTGCAAATCAAGTTTTAGTGATAAAAAGTTAAATAAAAAAATCACCAAATTTTTTTTACCGTGTACCATTTTTTTCCAGTGTGGTCCGTATCCATACCTACAACTTTGCCGAAGACACCAAATCGATCAAAAAATTCCTTCAAAAGATACAGATTTTTGAATTTTCATACATCATTTTTGTATGGACAGCTGCCAAATTTGTATGGAAAATTATATGGACAAATTAATGAAGCAAAATGGCTTCTTTGGGCAAACCGAAGGCACCAAAAAAGTTTCAGCCGGATTAAAAAATACAAAAATTAAAATTGAAGAAAAAAGACCGATTTCGTAGAGAATTGCTCAGATGAGAAGTTTCTAGTTTTAGATAATAAATTTTCATCAACTATTTCGCTTAAAATAAGCAGTTAGTTACCATAGGGACCATCCATAAACCACGCGGACAGCTTAGGGGGGGGGGATGGTGATTGTCCACGACCCATACAAAAAAGTTTTTTTTGTATGGACAATTGGCCACGAGGGGGGGGGGTGGGGGGGTGGAAACAGATTCCCAAAAAAGTGTCCACGTGGTTTATGGATGGTCCCATACTGCCGAAATTTTTATTTCGAATTTATTATTTTCACATGTTGATTAACTTTTGTTCTATGTAAAACTTTACTTCTCATTCTTTTTTATTATTATTTTGTTACTGGCAGTTTCAGACGTTCCCTACAGGAGTAGTCTATCAATATATTTGCCTATTTGCTGTTTTCGTGAGTTTTCAGTCATTTTTTTAGAATTTGTTTCAAAAGTTATTCACATTTGTATACAAACATAGAATATTTTTGAAATATAAAAAAGGGAATATTATTTGCAAACGAGGCCTCAGATGACACAATTATTTTCAAAAAAAGGTAAAACATAAAAAAACTAAAAAGGCAAAAGTAATGATAGGAGGTATTCGAAATGTTAAAAATGTAATAAATAAAAAAAATGTAAATATAAAACCTAGACAATAAAAAAAAACTCCAATATTTTAAAATTTTCGAACATATAAAAAACAAATAATCAGATTTTATCGAATAAAGAAATCTTCAATTTTGAAACAATAAATTTATTATAATAAAATTATGAAATTCTGACTTTTTTAATTTTAAACAAAATAAATTCCAGAATTAAAATGAATTCAAAGCGTCTTTCAATTTTCTTTAAATAATATCCTTCAACCCTCAATTTCAAATGTCCTTGAATTGCGCCTTCTTCGTAGATGGTGTCTTTCACGCTTGGGGCTATTACTGTCAATGATGGTTCTGAACTCAGGGTCTAGGAATAGTATATTTAAATGAAAAAAATATCACTACATGTAAAATGCTTCTAAAAACACCACAAAGAAAACGAATTTTTGGTTGATACATTCTGAATCAAGATATGAATGTTTTTCTATAACAAACATGGCCGCAAAATGGCCGATCGGGAATGATGCCTTTCAGAGCCTTATCGGGGAAAGGGGAAAAGGGGAAAAGGGGAAAAAGTGAAATGATGGAAAATATTATTGAATTAAAAACTCTAAAACAAAACCTGAAGAAATCAAAACATCAAAAACAATAATTTAAAATTGCCTATATTAAAAAAAGAAAATTAGAAAAAAAGCTTTGATTCTAAAAGATTATGAATTTCGAAATTATGAGCTTCTGAAATTTTTTAAATTCGAAAATAAAATTTATAATTCAGGAATCAAAACTACAAAAAAAATCAATTATTCATCCTTCAATTTCTTTTTTTTTCAATTTCCAATATCCCTAAATTATAATGCTTAAATTTTTAAACTTTCATTTGAATGTTAGAATTTCGGAATGATTGTATACAGCAATTCCCCACGAAAACAGCATGATTCAAAAAAAAAGTTCTCCGATCGGGCTCAAATTTTTTCTGGGGGATCCTTGGCCGAAATAATTAGACCCGTATTTTTTTTATTGGCCATTAGGGTGACCTACGCCGTGTTAGGGTGGTTCAAAAAATGGCAATTTTCGTCGATTTTCGCAAAAACCACTTTTTTTCAAAAAATCATATCTCCGCGCCATTTCATCCGATTTTAGCTATCCTAAACGCAAAAGAAAGGTGATTAGTTTGGCTATATGGGAAAAATAGTAAGAAGTTTCAAAAATCTAGCTTAACATTTGAAAAGGTTGAATGAAAACATAAAATGCTGTTTTGAAGGTCTCGGGACCAAAGAGCCTTTGTCTGAAAATATTTTTATCGGATTCCTCGGAAAATTTCACATAACATATCAAAAAATGATGAAGTTATGTTTTCGATACTCTGAGATACGATTTTTTGAAAATAAAAACTGGGTTTTTCGACGCACCACGCGCAAAAATGGGAAAATGACGAAAACGGGAAAAAGTCGACTTTTTTCACTAAAACTGCGATAACTTTAAAATTTCAGCGATGACCTATACATGTTAGGATACCAAAATTTTCGTTATTAAAAGACTGCTTATATCGCAATTTAAGATTTCTGATACTTTTGGAATTTATTTCTTAAGTTTTCCAAGTTTTGATTTTTATTTTATTATTGGGCTGTTAATTTTTTTATTGGTACACATTTTATTTAAAGTTTTTATCACCGCCCCCCCCCCCCCCTCCCCATTCGTGTAGGCCCGAAAAATTAGAAGCCAAACAAATATTTTTTTTCTTAAAGGTTTTTTTAATGGAAATTTAAGTGAAATTTACAGTGCATTTCCCTACGTTTGGGTTAGATAGTTTTTTTCCTTTTTTTTGAATTTTCAATGTACAAAAGCGCAAAAAGAGCGCAATTTTTTCGCTGAAATATTGTTTTTCGTCAATTTACATTCTTTTATAAACTAATAATTGCATATTAACTTGTACAGGTATATAAAGCATTTTACAATAGTTTTTTTGTTGAAATTTTATATTGTGGCTTGTAATTTCAATTATTATATCGTTTTATTTTTTTGGAAAAAAACTTTGATGTTTTATTTGGTATTTTTAATTTCCAATTTTTACATTTTTTAAATTGTTGGAACATCCTTTTTTAATTTTTTGAATTTATTTGTGTTTTGTGATTTAGGAATTTCTAAATTTTTGTTCTTTATTTTTTTTTAAATTTTTGCAATATTTTTGAATATTTCCAGACTTTTTTTTTATTAGGTCCTATAAACATATGAAACACAACAGCTTATAGGACCTTTTTTGAAAAACTCTACATTTCAAGAGTTTTTTTTTTGAATAGTTCCTAAAATCATATGAAAGACAATAGCTTATAGGACCTTTTCAAAAATAAACTCTAGATTTGTTTTGTTGAATTTCGTAATTTCACTTTTTTTATTATTTAATTTTTTTGTCAGAAAATTGTATGATTGTTATTAAGGTTATCTCTCTGGTTTACAACATTTCGACTAAAAACTAAATCCGTCCTTTTAATTTTTAGATTTAGCTTGGACTGGTCAAGTTTTCGTCCAATCGAGCTACAAGTCGAATTGGAACAAGATTCTCGAGGAGAATTTTTCCATACAATCCGACTTTCAATACCATCCATTGCTGCTATCGTTGATTGAATAAATCTCCAAATCCCGCAACATGGTGAATGTTCCAAACCTAACGCCCAAAAAAGAATGCTTCCAAATCTAGGTCAAGCTCGTATTACATATTTATGACGACCATTGACCTTGAGTAGGGTGGTCCAAATGTACAGCCCCTCGTAATGGAATCTACCTTGAACATCTTGAAGCTGGAGAAGGGGGAGAGGCCGTTGTACTTCCAAAAGAAAGGCAGAAACAGAGTGGCAATAAAACCAAGGGGGTTTGAGGGGGAGGGCCCCAAATAATGGAACCTTTTGCGGATTAATGCGCATATGATTAAGTCGAGAAAGAAATTAAGGTACACTGCATTGACAGAAGGTTACCCCGGCCCAGATCCGGACCTCGGCTTGGGCAGGTGTTGCTTTCGGGGAATCTGGCCAGTTCACCGGTTGACCTACCGCGGCGACGACGACCGCCCCGAACCTGTGCCAGGTTCGCTAGATCGGTGGTGGCAGTTCAGGTGGAACAAGAGTGTGTGAGTGAGTGTGGAAAGTGTCCTTGAACGGCGTAGGGGAAACGACGTGGAGAGGTGGTAAGTGAGGTAAGAGTTGTCATGCCTGTATTATTATAATAAAATTATTTTAATTTAAGAGACGTGGTCTTGTTAAAGTCGCTTCCAACAACATTCTATTGTTTGATCTATTAAGGCCGTTGCAAATATTTTTCAAAGTTTATGGGGGCAAAAAAATATTTTTTCAAAAAACTAGGAAATTTTAAAGAAACTGAAAACAATATGAAATGCATTTTTCCAAGTTTAAAATCATATTGAGCATGTTTGGGATTGATCAAAAATATTTTCAATTCCAATGCACAGCACCACAAAATGTTATTGTTTCGGCGATTAAAAATATGTTCAATACTTGAATATTTTGATAACAACTGGGCAGGTGAAAAATGCTTTTTTCATTCAAATATTAATACCATAATCTGTAATTTCAATTTTTATAATTATTTATTTTTTTGCCCCCTTCGACTTTGGCATAAACCTTAAAAAATATTTACAACGGCCTAAGTGTGAAATGGATAAAATAATGTCCATTTTTAAAAAGCAACATTTTATTGGCACGTCATCCCACATAAGAACAATTCTCTACGAAATTGGCTGATTTCGTGCATTTTTATTATTTTTGTATATTTTTATGACCGAAAAATCAATTTTGTTAACCCATACAATTACAAAGCTCCATACAATTTCGGCAGATGTCCATAAAAAAATGGTATGTAAATATTCGAAAATCTGTAACTTTTGAAGAAATTTTCTGATCGATTTGGTGTTTTCGGCAAAGTTATTCATCAGGTCTATTCAGAAAAAATGGTAATAGGAAATAAAAATTGCCGATTTTTTTATAAACTTTTTTCACAAAAATAAATTTTCTCAAAAATCTATGTATTTTTAAATTGTTTTTGTAAAATCAAATTTGCAATCAATTTTCGACTTAACCGTTTTTTTTTTTGATAAAGTGCATCGTTTTCAAGATATAGCTATTGAAGTTTAATATTAACTGAAACCTTTCAATTTCGTTTTTTTAATAGTGTCCATGATTGTCCATTCCTGAAAATACTTTTTCGAAAATTGCCTAAGAGCCATTGAAGATTGGACCTCTGGTTGCAAAATACAACGAGTTAAAAAAACAAGAAAATTGAAATTTTTAAGTCTCATCCAAACAGTACTTAATCTGATTTTACATTAAATACTGAGGTCAAAAAGAAATTAAAAAAATCGAGTAAAATTTATATTTTTTCCAAAACACTTTAAAAAAATTATAACTCTGCGGCATAATTATTATACACATTTTTGCGGAGCAAATGTTGCGTTTTTTGTGCCATAAAAAAATAAGGATTTTTATAAATTGCATTTTTGTGAAATTTGTTTTTATAAAAATAGTGGCACTTTTTTTTCTGCTTGCATTTTTTTCTAAATTTAAGTTCTCATCAATGCCTACAACTTTTCAGATAATTTCTTTAAAAATACAGATTTTCGAATATTTACTTATCATTTTTGTATGGAAAGCTGCCAAAATTGTATGGATGAACCAATGACAAAAACCAAGCTTGTTGGAAAAAAAATAAAAAAATATAAATAAAATCCATTTTCGGTTTTGGTGATGAATTGCTCATCTGTCAGTTTTGAATAAGTTTCACTCAGGTCAGAATTCAACGAAAACTGAGTGCAATTCACCCAGATCTGAGTCAAATTCACTCAAATCTGACGGAAGCCTTAAGTTCGGGGGGTTTTTTTTTCCAAAAAGTAAGTGATATTAATTGAAGTCTTTTGAACAATTCTGACTATTTGTTTCATCAATTATTTGCTTTTGTGCATAGAAATAGCCATTTGAAAAAAAAACATGTTTTTTGCTGGTTATGGACCCCCTTTTCCTATAGTGGACCCGGTCCATAATCCAATTGTGGACCCGGGTCCACTATAGGATAACTGTTGTTTTTATATCAAATTTAACCGATATTTGATATTTTGATGCATGGTGTGGGTCTAATAATAGATATAAAGATTAAAAGAGGACATTTGCTAACTTTTTATTGTAAACAAATACATTTTGTTAACAGAATTGGCTTAAAACAACATGAAAACTTAACAGACTTTTAAACTCATATATTTCCAAAAAATATCAAACAAAACGTGTCAAAAACCACTGATAAAAAAAGTAATGTTGATGCAAATTTACCATATTAATTACTTAAATAGTTTACCAAAACAAACCAATGGATTTGTTTACAGTTGCTGATAAAACCACGCATGCTCATTTTCAAACAAAAAAGTTTTGTTATTGATTTATTATTATAAAATATCATTCAAACTTCAATTATGATGCTTCAGTTAAGTACAATCAACTATAGTTTTGATCAATTATAAATTCTTACAGTTTCAGCAACTTTGGTACTTTTAACATGATAACAGCTATATTTATACTCATGATTGAAATATATGCAATTAAGTTGATTACAACAAGCATTTATTGTATGTTTAAGAAAAACTTTTGCTTAAAGACACAGTCTTCTTCATTTTTGTAAGTTAAAAAAACAGGGGTCCACTTTTGGATAAGTTAGGATTTTCGTTGTCCTATATTAGATCTCCTGTAGAGTCGCAACCGGGACTCCTTGAGACACGACGTTCCGGACGCAGCACCATCGCTGCCCATCATTAACCTCCCAACCACCCACTGACCTCATGTCCGCTTCCGTCGTGTCCTGCTCCGGATTCCACCAACCGGTTCCAGCACAATTCAATCACACTCACACTTCCGCGCCAAACGTTCACTCTCCACTGTTCACACCGTAAACATAAACACGCGCCTCTTTTCATGCGCTGTCAAAAACCAAGTACACGCTTCAGTCAGGAATAGTCTGTTTCGGCCGTTTCGGGTTGTCATTACCCGGTCAATATATTTATATTGTTTACATTATTTTGAAGGACGAAAACCCTACACCCCCTTTATTTTGCTCGGAATTAAGCAGTTCTTAATTTTATTTTGGTAAAGTTCCTCAAACTTACATTATTTCTACTTACTGAAGAGAAATAATCAGTCAAAAAATGATTGGATAGTTAATTCAATCATAAAATTGAAATGTTGTACTGTTGTTTAAATGCCAGTGGCCATGAGTGAATTCAGATGTCGAACTCCAAACACTTTGACATATTTTGGACAATTAAATGTCAGTCAACATTGTTTTAAATGATGCTGAGCATGCCAAATTAAAGATATATGGACAAAAATACGCTTGAAATTGTGATTTTATTCAATTTTTCACCAAAAAACCTTCAGACGGTCTACTAAAGGAAAGGGGTCCACTAATGGATAGCGTACCCTAGTTTAAATCAATATTTAATTAATTTATTCGCAAATCAATCAATTTTGAAGAATCAAATCACCAATTCGGTCAAGGATCGTAGACGGTTACCTTCTGGTAGGCAAAATGCCATCCTTTTTCCGACTTCCTAAGCCTAAAACCGTAGTTACCCTCGATTAGCGTATTCAACTCCTTCCCACAAATTCTTCGATTTCCAACGAACCCAATCGAATTCAGCGCCTACTCCTTGGGGACAGCAGAAACTCGTGTTCTTGGAGGACCCACCAATGATGTGTGTCGCTATCGTCGACGAACCACAAAGGTCGCAACTGGGCACCCACTCCAACTAGAGAACCATTAAGAACCCATAGGCCTACTCCGTTTGGCTTGGCTAGGCTTGACGGAGATGGTGGTGACCTGTGTTCGCCGTTTGAAGGGCGCGAAAAACTACACAGCTCACCTAATTAGCGCCTGTCCTTGGCCGGCCACGAGTGTATTTGGGTGTTGACATTCAATCTCGGGAACACGCCGCCTCCGGGGGGTTTTGATTAGTATTGCGAGGGGAAGTGGTACGCCTTTGTGTCATTCGCATTTTTCTTGTCGGACTTGGACATTAATATTATTCAAAGCAAACCCGTGACAGGGTACCGTAATCCTTAGGTAAACTGGTACTGTTTTTCTTTTCAAGAACAGTGAATCAAACTAGCAAGGTGCTACGGTAGCTCAAATCTTGGTCCTGTTGTTCAACGTGATGTAATTCGAAGGTGAGATCCGTTGACAAGTAGGCCCAACCCAAGAATGATTTATCGAACGATTTCGGCCGACCTAAAGTTCGATGTGGCGGACCATAAAATTGAAATCGTTACTTGAAGTCTGTACATGAAATTCAACCGAACAATTTCTAAAGTGATTTTTCACGTGTTATTTTGCTCTACAAAGGAGCATTTGCAACGGCTTTCGTGTTGCACGAGATTCGATTCGGAGCGCGGTTTAAGCAGCTGGGAGGAAAACAATTTCTGTCGACAGTTTGGTTTTTCTAGTGAGGCAGAACGAGAAATCAATTAGGGTTATTGGGAGTCGCGGCTATAACCTAATTGGGTCCTAAAATGAAGCTTAGATTGCTGATATTATTGTTTACAGCGATAAAGCTTATTTTTCTGAGTACAATGACCCTTTGTACGACCACAAAGAGCTTAAAATAGATTTTTAAATCAATTTTGAAAAATTAACCTCGCGGTCCTTCTTGACAGAAAAGCTCCTACTTGACAGCTCGTTCCAAGGGGACCATAGTTGATTCATCGAAAAAATGTTGTCTTGTCAAAAAAAAAATTTGCGTCAAATGAAAAAAAAGTGATCAGAAATGGTTTTTAATCGTGTTTTTTACCGTTGTAAATAAAAGTTGACATAGGGCTTTATAACCCAATTGGGAATGAATTAATTATACAAAATAGCTGAAATTGCCCCATTTCACGCTAATTGCTGCAGGGAAAGTAATTTGCAAGTTTATTTAAAACTGAATGCAATGCACTGCAAATTATGCATCATAACTTTTTTTTCAAAATTAATTCTTTCTTGGGTGGCCTTTTTTTCGTTTGACACATTTTTAGTTTGTTCCCAGTTGGTTGGTCAAAGTCAAACTAAAAGGTGACGAACTGTCACTTTTTGACATCCGACTCACACTTACTATCAAACCAAACTTTCGGTAGTAGGTGTGAGCTCTAAAGAGGGTGTCAAACTAAAATTAAAACCCCGTTCGCTTGTCAACAATTGGTGACCTACCGTCGGGTTTGACAAAGTGAAACTAAAATCTGACGAACTGTCACTTTTCACACTGAGCTCACTATCAAAATTAACGTTTGGTAGTGTGTGTGAGCTCCTTGTAAAGTGCATGACAATCTTAAATTGACCCCGATGGTATGACAACAATCGATGTCAAACCATCAGGGTTTCAGTGTATTCAATCGGAAAGTAACCCTAATGACCAAAACTATGACCTCTTACACCCCTTAATGTCTAATTTCCATTCCCAGCTTCAACTCGGTGAAAAATGTTCAGCATCATTCGGGAAAACTTCAACGACAGCGCGGTCACCGTGCTGCCGGACAACAGCAGCAGCGACGAGGCCGTCCTGGAGTACCGTCCGCTGTCGCGGAACCGGCGCCTCAGCCACCCGGAACTGGCCCCGATCGTCGACGTGGCTAACTTTAACAACTGCGCCGTAACCGTGCTGCCCGATAACAGCAGCAGCGATGACTCCGTTATGGAGTTCCGTCCGTTCTGGCGCAACCGGGCCGGGTGGAACCGGGCCCGACGGCACCGCAGCTTGGGACCGTCCAAGTGCCTGCTGACGGTCAGTCGGAAGGATGACAAGCCGGTGCTGGTGCTGTCGCCGAAGCGGGACGGTCCGATTTCGCTGAAAATTCAGCTGCTGGCAACGGACGGGAGTCGCGTTGAGATTGGGGTAAGTGGGGCAAATTTTTCTGGCACTCGGAAGGTCACAACTCCGTTCAGGATTCCGTAAAACTTTGAAATGTAACTGCCTTCGAATTAGTGAATCCGAATTCGCTATGGAAAGACTGACAGCTGTCAACACCACGAAACCACGTGTTTGGGAATCGACGAACAAAGGGGTTGAAATGTAAACATTAGTTTGACCACTCAGTTTTAACGTTTGAGTGCGTTTTAATTCGAATACGTTTGAATTCACGAGCATTCAAATTAGCGGACATTCGAAGAAGCAAAATTCAAATCAACGAATCCGCTCTGTAGAACTGTCAAAATACACTGCAATTTGAATTGGGTCATCAAATCAAATATTAAAAATCAATTTCAATTTAAAACAAAATTACAAAACATGACAACAGGATTGTTTTGTTTGTTTTGATTTTACCCTCTTAGATTTTACCAATTTTAGCGAATTGTCAAATTGACAGTTCCTCGCTTTTCAGTTTATCTTTGAAAAAGATACAAAACAATGTCATACCATGCGGTAATTATGGCACCCATAACCAAATCGGAGGGGAAGAACCCGGAACCGGTCATAAAAAATATGACAAAAGGCGGATGCGCGTTGTGAACTCTTCCTTCCGGAGCCCTTGCTAGGCACCGCCCCGAAAAACCAACACGCAGACACGTGTAGCTTTTTTGTGTGGGGTTGGTTAAGGGGAAGCGCAACCACTCTCACCACCATACGGCGGTATCGTGCTAAAAACCAGGTCAAACCTCGACTTCCGGGTTTGTTTTCTCGTGGTTTGGTGACTTTTTCGCCAACACGCAGGATGTCCTGTGGTGTGCGAAAAAAATATATCAGGACCACTTTTTGACGCATTCCGGCAGCGTGTGTGGGGTGTGACACAGCTGATTAGCATGTGAATTGAGGTTATTAAAATTAATTAATTTTTGAGACACACGCGAAAGGTGGGCGCGTTGTTAACTGGGGTGTGACACGGAGTTTGGGGTTTGCAAGTTCAACGTGTAAATTTACTTTGAAAATAATAAAAAACTTCTACACTCGCCCCGGTGGTTGGTCACTTTTTCGTTTGACACTTTTCTAGTTTGTACCCCGTTGGTTGGTCAAAGTCAAACTAAAAAGTGACGAACTGTCACTTTTTACACGGCGCTCACACACACTATAAAAAACGTTTGGTAGTGTGTGTGAAGTCCGTGTAAAAGGGGTGTCCAATTAAAAAGTGACCCCGTTCGTTTGACAACCATCGGGGTTTGAGTGTATAGCAAACATATCGAGTATTCCTTAACGTTTTCGCCTCTAACCTGTTATTGAACCTTATAGGTCAGGGGTGCTCAAAGTTTGTGAATGCCGGGCCAAATTTGTAGCTCACATGAGCTTGCGGGCCAAATGTAAAAATTGTTTATTTGAGAAAATATAAATTACTTTATTTCAATCCATAATAGCAAAAAATATAACTACCGGGTTTGTTTTGTTATTTTTTTTCGTCGCTTAAATATTAGTTAACAAATAATAAATTTTTGCAGCAGTTTTGTTCCAAATAGCTTCCAATTTCATTAATCAGCAAAATAAAAAAAAATAGCAAAACATATTATTCGTAAGCTTTTTATTCCAATGTTTATGCCAAACATTGAATCAGGAAATACAGTATTTTTGCAAGAATTTTAAAAATCATGGCCTGGTCAAGGTCGAGAGGCGGTTGAACATGTTGTGGCTGAAAACAATCACATTTTCACAAAGATAATGGAATTGGTAAAAAATTTAATTATTTGAAATTCACTTGAATTTCAACGATTCTTATTATATTTTAAAAATGGTAAAATGAACTTTGAAAAATAATAATAATTCGTTGCAAAAGATTTTTCAGCAATTCTTCCTGCAATTTCAATAAAATTTCAATATTTTTTGTCTGTCTGAATCAGATGTTATGCACTCAGATTTGTCACCAAATTTCATAACTTCAAATCCCTAGGTGGTTTATAGGAGCAAGATAAGTTTGAGGCTCAGTCCTTTAAAAATGCGTTCTAATTTTTGAATTAATATTTGAATGGAATGCCTATATTTTTGATATCTTTACAGTTTTTTCACTTTAGTCAAATTAGCATTCTACTAAAACGCTCAACCAAACCACACTTGAACTAAACCTTAATTTTTAAAAATTACAAATTACTATACAGATTGGTCAACGGGGCCATTTTACATGATCATTCGAAATGGGCCCGCGGGCCACATTTGGCCCGCGGGCCATACTTTGGTCACCCCTGTTATAGGTCCAGAGGAAGTGAATTAAGCTGTCACGCAAAGAGTTCCGGTTCGAATCTTGGAGGGAGTTAAATGTTTCAACTTTAAACTGCAGCAACCAACCGCTATCATTTCCATGGGTTGAGAACCACTGCATCAAAGCATTAAAATAAATGTTTGCTAACAAACCGTATCTCAACCATCGTTATCACATTTATACATACATGTTTATTGGCAAAAAAGTCAGAAGTTAGTATGAGCACACACTTCAACTTTTTTTTTTTAGTTCTTTTTTCATGGCATTAAAATATACATTTTCACCTACTTTTAAAACAAATTTGAAGATATTTGGTTGCATCGTTGCCGAGATAAAGCAATTTCAAGTTAGCAGTTTAAAAAACGGGTGCCACGATATCTCACCACTGTCTTGACCAAATCGGCTCAAAATTTTGGTGAAGACTCGTTAAACCGATTCCGTGTGCATGACGAAGCCCGATTTTCAAAAAGTTTATTTTAAAAAAAGATAAAAATATTTTTGTGTTTTTCATATTAAAAAACCATTAGTTTTTGATTTTTGTATTTTTTTAAAAAGCTTATTTTAAAAATTGGGTTTCGTCATGCACACGGGATACATCTTGAGAGTCTTCACCTAAAATTTCAGCCAATTTGGTCCATCCCATCTCGAGATATCGTGGCACCTGTAAATCAACTCGGGGTTTAGAGCATGGCAAAATTTTGAACTCGTCTCTTACTCAGTTTAATCATGAAATATCTTCATGAAACTTTCAGGAGTGATTAAAATCATGTTTTGAGTGGATTTATCAAATAATCTGTAATATAAAATTTTGTGATTTTCTACATGTATGTAACCCCTTAAAAGGTCATATAAGGGTTTTCGACTTATGTTAGAGTCAATTTTAAGTGTTTGCGAAAATAAACGGAAAAAATAAATTTGTGTATTTTACGGGCAACTTTGGCTTCTTTTATCTAATATTTCCTAATATTTATTATTGAAATTCTGTACCTTGAGAAAGGATTTTCTGATCGATTTGGTGTTTTCGGCAAAGTTGTAGGTTATGATAAAGACTTTTAAAAAATTAAATAAAGTTTTACTGAATTTTCATCTACTGAAATTCAGTAAACGATTCAGTAAATTAGATTTTCTGAATTCTCAGATAACTGATATTTGTCACTTTGACAGATGATTTACTGAAATTACTATAAAATGGTTGTCAAAACAGCTGAAATTTAAGCAGCGCTGCTGAAAATTCAGTATTTTTCTTGTGGCAGTTCGACATATCATTTGCTGAAGATTCAGCAATCATTGGTGGTATTTCAGTTATCGAAATTTAATTTTAGTTGTCATTAAAATACTGTTATTAATTCATTTATGTTATCAATCTCCAAACCTAAAAAAACAGGTGGTTAGCATCGAGCCATTTGTTATTAACATTTTTCCTACCTTCTTTATTTTTGTTTTTGTTTCTAATAGGTAAATAAATTAAATCGCTCCTAAAATAAAAAAAATGCATCAACAACTCAAAACTCAACCACACCATGACCTTTCCACCTCCGTGAACCACAGTTGTTGAAAATAAATTACCTTCTTCACTCCCACATTTCACCTACCTTTCACGAAAGCTCGTTTAAAAGATTACTTTTTAAACGGCGTCGATGAGGTGCGCTTTGTAACCGGGTACCCCCTTAAGTCCACCGGAGTGTAATGCATTTCAGTCACAGAATGAATTTTGATAAACGTAGTATGAAAAAAATCCCTAAAAAAAGACTGATGTTTGATAAATAAATCACTTTTGAATGTTTATAAAGATTTTCTATTTTAAAATAAAGCTGCTATAATTTTTATGGCAAAATTTCTTTTTTCTCCGCCAAGATCCTCATTACGTTTTGCTAGACTTGTTGGGCTAACGACGTCAGTACCGCCCAGAATTGGACGCGGTTGACAGAAATAGTCGCCGTGATTCGTTAGCATTTTCTGGCTGGTCCAACACGGCTGACCAGAGAGAGAGGAAATCGATTCTCGTGTAAACGTTGGAGGTCAATCGCTGAACCGAAATACTAACCGCTAATGCACGGAAGGTTTGAATTTTTTGATAATTTTTTTCACGTAAAATTGCACTACAAAAGAGACGAAACCATCTCACAAAACAATTTTGACAGTTCGCCATAATGGCGGGAGCTATAACCCGCGCGCAGCGAACTTTATGGCAAAACCATCATTTTCCGTGTTTCGCCGCGGGTTCGTTGCTCAAGCCGCCAAAAATTAATGCTCCCAAATTAGAGGAATAACAATCAGAAAAAGAAAAAGGAAAGTGTCATTAAGGTCCGAAGGTTAACCGCGGCCATATACTGGCTGACTGACTGACTGGCTGGTTGGTGGTACATGGATTCAAGGTGCGTGCCTGGTCCTGGCCTAGGGGGCTGGAACCTGCCTCGGAATCTGACGCGTGGACACAATCTAGAAAATAATTGTCACAAGGTAGCAGAGGGATATCCGAAATTACGATTTAATTAGCCTTGTGAGTATTTGGGGGCGCTTCTGGCTCGTCAAGGTGGTTGGGGAAAAAGAAGAAATTGTAAGGAATTTGTCACTTTGCAAAATGTTACGTAATTGTATTCGTTATTTATTCTCTTATTTTTTTAACCATAATTTTGACTAGAATATGAAACACGCCAGCCCGAACGGATTATTCGACATATTGAAATTTATGCAGTTTGACTTTTTCTCATTTCGTGGAACTATGTTATGAATAAGAGGCGTGCTAATATGAATCAGCTGTTGTTAAGCAGAACACAATAAGTTCACAGAATTGGAAAAGAATTATCATTTTGCAGACTTTCAAGCAATAACTAGCAGCGCTGCATTTGTCTCATTGTCTGTGGTTCGAGCATGCAAATCTGGTGGAAAATTTTATGGAATTTCGATCGAAAAATAAGTTGAAATTCTTTCTTAGCACACAATTTGTTTGAATATCTTGAAGCTTCTTCTTTTTTTTAATTTTTTATACTTAGCCAACGGAAGTAAAATGTCACTTAATTAAAGCAAGGTTATTTTTTACGGCAGTGCAGAATGGTGCCACTTAAAAAATATCACCATACTTCCAGGTCCAAGGTTAGCATTCCACAAGAGGGAGTTTAGTGAGTGAATTTCCTTGTTTAGAGTTTGACTAACCCTCAACACAAAGTTATGTGGAATTATTGTTACTTTATTCGTTTTTCTCTTTCAGACATGTGAAAATAAGCAAAACAAAAAATATGAATAATTATCTGGAAATCTTTAATCTAAATATTTAAACTTTGTTTGCATTTTATTATTTTCCCGAGCAGACGGAAATAACTAGGGAATACCATTTTTTGATATTTGAAAATACTAGGCCAATAACATTCTATGTTATTTATAACAGAATTTGTTATTCCGCCGCCGTCGTGCTAACTTGTCGCACGTGCATTTTGGGCCAAATTGAGATGAGAACGCCATTTTGTGCAGCTAACAATGCCTCACCTTTTGACCTTCACAGATTCCTAAAATTCGATTTCAATCCTGCGATATTCAATAAAAATCGAAACTAATCCGTGCATTTTTGTCACTTTTCATATGAAAGAAGTTTCAATCTTGTCGTGCTATCTTGTCACTCCCTGAAAATTGTTGTAAGTGCGACAATTGGCCAAAGGGATTTCAGGTCAGAACGCGTTTGACGCACGTAGAAGTTAGACTACCGTAAACATTTGTAATTATAACTCGAGACTCCGGCAACCAAATACAACCAAACTTCGGGGCAATGCACAGAATGGTCAACCAAACAAAACGTGTTTGTTATTGCTTTCGTTTTTGTTTATTCAAGGTCAAACATTAAAACGCGTTTTTCTCGGAACGTCAAAATGGCGGGTGCGACATGATATCACGACAGCGTCAATTCGTCGTTATGATTTTTTTGTTATTGGATTGTTATTGTAATAACAGACCAATAAAACTTTTAGTTATTCTTTGAACAAATCTTTGTTATTCTTCTTTGTTATTTTAACAACTAATCCGATCAGCCCAATAACAGTTGGAGGTATTCTTCCATAACAAAAAATGTTATTCCGATCAAGAAGGCTCCATAACATTTTCTGTTATTTTAACAGTATTTGTTATTGAAATGGCATGAATTTTGTAATTACCGTCTGCCCGGGTTTTTAAAGTGGCAAAATTACACATTTTTCGAGGTAAAATTACACATTTTTCTGATATAAAAGTTGTACTCATTTCCCGCTTTGAATAATATCTCCAACAGCTTTATTGAAATCAAATCCTGATAAATTAAACTGCTCAACATTTTTCATAAAAAAATACCTATATTTGTTGTGGAAATACCGAAATTTTTATAGATAGCAATATAATCTGAGAACTTTTTTGTTTGACTGAAACACCCTAATATGCATCAAACTATGCGAAATTTTTATGCATTCTCACTAAATTGTATGTTTTTTTGTAAATTACTAAAAATTTTAGCGTGTTTTTTCAGAAATTACTCAAATTTGTAATGTGAGTAAAGGATGCCAAATTGTATATGAAATTTAAGTAAATTTAAGTATTTTCATAGAATACAATATTTTGTGAACAAAAAACTGATTTTATTTCATAAAATTTACATTAATAAAATTTAACTATTTTCATAAAATAGATTTTTGTGCTTTCCAGAAAAAACATAAATCTTACAAGCCTTATCCCACAAACTTCGTTCTGCCTTTTTTCGTTGGTTGACGTTTTGAACTTTTATGCTTATTCAGCCTCCTGTGATCAAAATTTGATTTTACGTAACTTTTCCCATACAATCTGCAGATTTTCCGGAATCGGTTCCAGAGTGGCCAAAGTTGTAACTTATTGGCGTAAGAACCTTCCTTGGACTTATACGAACCCAACGCAACAAAGAGCACCTCGATGTAAGTTTTTTTTCTGGAAAGCACAAAAAACTATTTTAAGAAAATAAGTTAAATTTTATTAATGTAAATTTTATGAAATAAAATACTGTTTTTTCACAAAATATTGAATTTTATGAAAATACTTAAATTTACATAAATTTCATACACAATTTGGCATCCTTTACTCACATTAAAAATTTGAGAAATTTTTTATTTATATAGATAAAATAAAAATGTATACAAAATTTCGCATCGTTGGGTAACCCATATTAGAATTTTGTAAATTTGAGTTTTTTTTTTATATAAGATTGAACTATAATATACCATAAAACCTTAAACATGAAAAATACAAAAAAAAACTTTTTTAATAATTAATTTATATATATATACAGCAATTCCCCAACAGCAAAACAGCATGGAAAAAAACTAAAGTGCTCGGATCGGGCTCAATTTTTTTCTGGGGTTCCCTGGTTGAAATAATTTGACCCATATTTTTTTGTTTGGCCATCAGGGTGACCTACGCCGTGTTAAAGTGGTCTGAAAAGTGGCCATTTTCGTCGATTTTCGCAAAAACCACTTTTTTCAAAAAATCATAACTCCTCGCCATTTCAACCGATTTCAATTGTCTTATACGCAAATGAAAGGTGATAAGTTGGCCTTTCATTGAAAAATAATAAGAAGTTTCAAAAATCTAGCCTAACATATGAAAAGGGCGTATGAAACATTAAAATGCCGTTTTGACGGTGTCTGGACCAAAGAGCCTATGTCTGGAAATATTTTTATCGGATTCCCCGGACATTTTAACATAACATACTAAAAAATGGGAGGAGTTCATTCCGCGCGCAAAAACCGGAAAATGACGAAATCGGCAAAAAATCAACTTGTTTGACTAAAACTGCGATAACTTTAAAATTTCAGCGATGACCTTTACATGTCTGGGTACCAAAATTTTCGTAATTGAAAGACGCAACTTTTGGTACCCAGACATGCATAGGTCATCGCTGAAATTTTAAAGTTATCGCAGTTTTAGTGAAAAAAGTAGATTTTTTGCCGATTTCGTCATTTTCCGGTTTTTGCGCACGGCGCGTCGAAAAACACGGATTTTATTTTCAAAAAATCATATCTCGGAATCCTGTGAATGAACTCCTCCCATTTTTTTGTGTATTATGTAAAAATGTCCGGGGATTCCGATAAAAATATTTCCAGACATAGGCTCTTTGGTCCAGACACCGTCAAGACGGCATTTTAATGTTTCATACGTCCTTTTCATATGTTAGGCTAGATTTTTGAAACTTCTTATTATTTTTCTTTGAAAGATCAACTTATCACCTTTCTTTTGCGTCTAAGACAGCTAAAATCGGATGAAATGACGCGGAGATATGATTTTTTGAAAAAAGTGGTTTTTGCGAAAATCGATGAAAATGGCCATTTTTTGGACCACCCTAACACGGCGTAGGTCACCCTAATGGCCAAACAAAAAAATACGGGTCTAATTATTTCGGCCAGGGAACCCCTAGAAAAAATTTTGAGCCCAATCCGAGCACTTTTGTTTTTAATGGGTGAATAATGAATGTTTACTCCTTATCGCTGTAAGAGTTTAAAATCAAAATATCAATTATGAGTTAAATCATTTAAAACCTCGAATTTCGCTTAAATATATAATAATTTAAAGGACAATATAAACTTCTCTCTACTCTTACAGTTGATAGAATGAGTTTAACAACAAACATGTTAAAACTGTGATTAATCAGCATTGCTTTTACCTGAGAAAATGGTTGGTTTAGTAATACGACAGTCAATTTAATCATGCACGGCTTCGTCGCGTTGTTTCTGCCGTGGTTTAAAATATAAAAATATAAATAATGCATCTTTAACACTATACAATCACAAGTATAAGTTTAATAATAAAAAAACTAACTCTACTTGATTCGCCCGCAATACCTTTCGGGGTATATCCTAGGGTTCTACCTCTCCTACTAAAATTGAGTCCAAAACCTCCCTACAAACATCTATACTACTAAGGTGACGTAGGGGTCCCTGCGCACTTTAGATAGGTGTTTACTAACATTCCTTCATTTCCCTGAGGATAGCTTGGACCCGGCGTGGACCCCCTTATGCCCTGGGCTGTATTACACACTCATCAAAAGATGAAGACATGGTATCTCCCGTGTTGGATTATTGTTCCGGATGAGGGTCTAACACAACCAGACCAAACAGTGGGATAAGCGTTGTGGAGCCTTCCGGTGGTGGGGCGTCCTCCAAATGCTAATGCTAATGCTAATCCGAGCACTTTTGTTTTTTTCCATGCTGTTTTCGTGGGGAATTGCTGTATCCAGCTTTTTAAGCGAAAATGGCGTTCGAATGGTGAACGCCCGAAATGTCAAAATCACGCAGTAGTACCAACATTACGAAAAAAGTGTGCAATGGCATGACAGCCGCATTTTTTTTTCCTAATGTTGGTGCTACTGCGCGACTTTGACATCTCGGACGTTCAACATTCGAACGCCATCTTCGCTTAAAAACCTGGATAGACAAGGTACAATTTTTTTTTAATAAAATATTTTTAAAAATTGCAGTGTTTTGTGATTTTTAGAAAAAAAAAACTCGGATAAGGTGAAAATTTTCTACAAAGTTTCTCATCTTTTTATACCCATTTTGAAAACCATGAAAATTGAGTAGTTTATTTAATTTGTATTTTGAAAAAAAAAATCAGTATATTATTCCTTGAAAATTCTAAAAACGCTGAAAATGCAAACAAAATTTCACATCATTCAATACAGTCAATTATGAAAATTTATTTTTTTTTTAAACGGTATTTTGTGACTTTCAGAATTTTTTTTAATGAAAATGCAATTATAAGCTAATCATAGGGTGTCCAATTTTCCATGGTTTTCAATTTCCCTGGGAAAGGGAAAAATATTTTTTGAATCCCTGGAATTCGCGTGGACCCGGAAAATTTTTGAAACAGTCATAAAATCTATGTTTTCATTATATTTGTTATGTTTTTTTTTTAAGCTAAAAATCAAAGAATTCGCTCAATACTGTTAGTTGGTGATTTTGATAGCTTAAAATTAGAGAACCTAGAGCTTACTAAAATTATATTCTGTTAATTGGACAATGTTCAGGAAGCCAAATTCTATCATACCTTTATGAAACTGAAGCGTTTACTGCCATCAATTTCAAAAATGTCGAGTTGTGTTATTGTTACCGTCTCGACGATTTTTACTTTTTGCAAAAAAAAAAATTCAACCTATTACCTATATCACTCCGGTTTAAGGTACATCGGTTTCCAAGTTTGAAGCTTTTAGGTGCTCTAAAAACAGCTGTCCCTATTCAAACTGCAGTTCTGATTCGCCCCAGTTGGAGATTCTCAAAATTTGAAATCTCGAAAATATTTTAAAATTTTAAAGTTGGTAGAGGGTTTACAATAACTACAATTCCGTCATCACGAATGATAACTCAGTTGTTAACCACCACAAAGTTCCTCTACTTGTTCCTTTATGTGAGCTTTAGAGTTGCCAATTTCGTGTAATCTGATAACACTTTTCTGCTGGAAATGTCTAAAATTCCACCACACTGCCTAAGGGTGGTTCAACGGGGGGGAGAGGGGAAAATAACCCAACCCCCTCCCCTCCACTGGACTGTGGTCAGTAAAAGCTCATATTTATTCAACCGTACGTCCATGAACACCACCGAAAATTGTTCATAGAAGGTAAAATGGGAGAAGTGGTTGGTTACGATGTCCCCCAAAAATAAAAGCAGAATGAGGTCACCACCACCACCTCAACAAAGAAAAGAAAAACGAAAAATGTCAGAAAAAGTGCGCAAAGTTGTTGCTTGCTCGTCCTGTGAAGCTTACACACTCTACAGCGAAAGCTCAGAGCCCAACCAAAGAAGGAAGGTAAGGAGGTAAAAAAAAGAAGAAGGAGCTCACACGAGTGAGCTTTGGCCGCCGTCCGCCCTGGTCAGTCTGGCAGGGTTCGTTTGCAGGACTAGTTGACTTTTGGGCGCGCGCGGTCCGAGTTCCGAGTTCCGGCACGTGGAATGCCCCAGTGATTTCGGGACCTTACTTTGGGACTTTAAAGTGATTGATTGGGGATAATTTGAGGAAGATCCGTGAACTATTGAACCGGAAATCGGACTTTTCAAGTGATTTTGTGACATTTGAAGGAAAAGAATTTAAATTTAACTGAATAATCATGAAAATAGTGACATGATGAAGAAAGTATCGTAGAAGAAACAAAATAAAATTCAAAATAAAGCAAAAGTTTAACTCTATCGAGTTTAAAGTTGAGTGAACTGACCCCGTCAAGGAGGTGAAGAACAAAAGACCAACCAACAAACCAAACACCCTGAGGGTAAAAAGGAAAAAGTGCCCTACGGTCGCCACCAACATTGGACTAATTGGACACAACGTCGGTGGAGTATGTAAAACGTCAAAGGAAGAAGCCTGATGCTAATGTTACACCACCCAAGACTCTCGCGCTCCCTCTCTCTCTTGTTATGTGGCTGTGTGTTATGTACTAACCACCCAGGTGATTTGCGAGAGTAAACTCTCCTGGAGCAAAAGGGGAAATTTACCTTTCTGGAGGAAATTTTGATTTTTCATCAAAACAGGATTTGACTCATTTTAAGCTCAAAATCCCTACGGTTACTACAGAAAACTCAACTTTGCCATCACAACATACTAGTTTGGGAAATTAACTTCAATTTTGCAAACAAATTAAAGTTTTATAAAGCACAGACAAGCAGACGTAAATCTCTTTTAAAATCTAAGAATCAACAACAAAACAGTCACTTTGAATGACTGGAAATTCACCACGCCAACTTTGAACTCACCACTACTCATTTATATGCGTCTGACAGTTGCTTGGAACTGTGTGCACGCACACTACCAAACGTGCGATGGGTGTGTTTGCAGCAACACGGCTATTTGCCCAAGTTTAAATAAAATAAAAGTTTCTTTGTATTAACAGCACAATATTTCCCGAAAATGCATTGAAAATTTCGGCTTATTTGGTATAAAAGGAATTTTAACCTTAAAATAAGCAATTTTGGACAAATTACATAAAATTACAATTTTGAGCTAGTTAATTTTTGCTGTAATTTTTTTTTAATATTTGTTGCGTTTTGTTCACATTTTTACGATTGATTTTACATTAAAGTTTTGAGCTATCTGGCGATTTGTAGAAGGCCTCAAAACTTAAAAACATTTTATAGCAAAAACTCTAGAAATTAATCGCATAATAATAATCACAAAACAAATGAGCATTAAGTATGATTAAAAAAAATTTAAAAATTACTAGAATAAAAGCGCGGACGAACGGACTTGACACGGGTTTTCAAAAAGTGAGGCAGGTTTTCTTTTACTCTTCTTGGCGAAATCCTGCGCAAGCGAGATCGCTTTTGTCAAAATCTTCGCGCCACGTGGTTTAAAACGAAAACAAAGCCAGCTGATGATGCTAACTCATGGGCATTTTTTTAAAGGGTCGTATGAATTTATGTTAAAAGTACCATTTCTATAAAAATTTTCGGCAATTTTAGTATCCATGATAAATTACAAGATAAATTACATAGAATCATTAAGACAAACTTAATGCCAGAAAACTGTTTCTAGCACCATACTAATGCTAAATGTTTTGATTAATTATTGCATAAGACATTTTGAAAAATCACGCGTAATCGCGCGATGCTACTTCGCCAACTCGAATGTAGATGGCTCAAGTGATAGTTTCTAGGATAGTTTGCTTCAGAAATTTGAAGAGAATTTGTTCCTGGTGTCATGTCCGTTCGTCCGTGATAAAAGCTTGACACATCGAAAGCATAGAAAAATACATGAAATGTTAACAAACAGTAGCTCAAGCTAGCCTAGGGAAAAAACAACTTAATTCACCTTTGTGGTTAATGCCTTCCTGACTACTAGCGCAGTGATTTTTCGCAATTTCGCGAAAGCCGCGTAATCCGGAAAATTTTCTCTTGGCTGTGAAATTTGGTAAAAACCAGGGGGTAGCTAAGAAGCCGCCATCTTGGAAGTTCAGATAACAAGAAGTTCAGAATCAGTATTATTCATATTACTTTGGTAACACGAAGTGTGTTATCCTGGTTAAACTCAAAAGTCCCATGCAAATGTGTAAAACCAAACTGAAAAATGTGTAATGCCGATTCACAGTGTACGGGCTGTTTGATCGAACAAAAGAAAAAAAGCAAAAAAAGGTAAACAGAAAAATCACTTTTTTCTATATGAATTTTCAGCCAATATTGGGATGGAATCTCCAAGGATATGATAGAATTTGCCATCAGCAACACAATTCACGTGTTTTTTCAGGTATTTATCGTTTGAATTGCGGGAAATTTGAAAATCAAAAACCCAAACAATAAATTATTATGGGCTACCATTTGACAGCTAGTGCTTTTGTTGTGGGCTCTCATTTGACAACTTGTTTGACAACCGTGCTAATGTCGACTGTTGTCAGTTTGCTTTGGTCGGAATAGGGTTGCCATCCCCCCGGTTAAAACTATAAAAATGCCGGGAAATTCGAAGCAATCTACCTATTTTCAAGTTGCTCATCAGTGTATTTAAACTTTGATTTCCAAAAACTGTCCGCGCTACATAAATACAAAATTTTTTTTGTGTGGCAATTTCCAGGATTTGATTATCCCAAATTCCATACAAAAACCTTCGGATAATCGAAACTTCGGATAATCGAGTCTGGTCTGTACCTTGAAATTCCAATGTTTTGTAATTGGCCTGCCGCGAAATTTCTTTTTTTTTCGACGTGATAAATTACTAGCCCTATTGATTACCTATCCAACGAAAGGTCGAATGATGGATCCGGACAGAGTTTACATACTGATAAGTTAGATCCAGCTTAAAATAGTACCTAAATATCACTTATAAGTGATCAAAACTTGAGACAAGGTTGCCAGATCTTCGATATTTTAGACAAATATGGAAACGAAAATAAAAATCAATTTTCAAGCTATGGTTTCAATATTTGAAAGAAAAAAATGTTTCAAAATGCATTTTACATCAGTCCAGCTGTTTTGCAATTATTATTAATTTTCATAATATCTATTGACGAAGACAAAATCGCGGAAAACCCTTTTTTGCGGTGCTGAACATTGAAATTTCACAAAAATTCAAAATATTTTTTAAACTAGCCCAAGCGTGCTAAATATGAAAAATGTGCTGGAAATATTTTTCAGTGGGTTAGGCTTTTATTCTCAATTAATAGTTTAAATTTTTGACATTTGCTTTTGTCTTCTGTTTTAAGCCGATTCCGAAGCCCCCCTCCCATTAAATAAAAAAAGTATTTGCAACGGCTTAAATAATGGATTTGAATTATTGAAAAAAAAATTCAATCGATCTTAAATTGTTGTGAATACAGTGTAAAAAGATTTTTTTAATTTCAAACATTTTGAGATTTTTTTCACAAATAAAAAAAAAAGATGTCTGGGGTTGGGTCTGAGATTTAAAGTGTCCACGTGGTTAATGGATGATCCCAAATGAATTTATTAATATTTGGGAATTCGTCAGAGTAGCACCCCCGACTCCCCCGCTTTCACACTTTGACCAAGGCTGAGGAAACTTTTAATAAAATTAGAAATTACCTTAACCATCTACAACCCCACCCCGCCTCTAGACGGGCTTTGATTTCAAAAAATCGCCAAAAATCCATTTTTCAACAAATTTTTGAGCTTTGAAATGCACTGGAAAGAAGAACTCTTCAAATTTTAGAAAAAAATAGGGTTGGAAGTTTTACTTGTTTTATGTGACTATATTTTTTTTCTGGGGTCAACTTTGGCTGTGTTTTTTACTAACATTTCCTATATTTTAAGTAAAAAGGAGTATGCAGTAATTTTTTTAGTGCCCCAGACGATGCCTCTACGTATTTTTTACAATTTAATTGATAAGGGTGCCATCCTATAGCAGAAAATGTGAAAAACAAGCAAAAAATAGAAAAAGTAACTGTAAAAACATGAAAAATTAGGTAGGCAAAATGTAAAGATAGGAGGTGTTAGAATATGCCAAATACTACCAAAAAAACATAAACTCAAGAAGATAAATGCAAATTAAAATAATAAAAATAAAACAAGAAAAACATAAAACAAGCGAAGTAAAGTTTTTCTTGGACAAAAAGTTGCTCAAAATCACCTGGTGAACACGGGAAAAATAAAAAAATCCAAAAAAAATTGGGCAGTAGAGGGTTAATGTCAAGATTTTTTTGGGCTGTTACACTCTGAAAAGAAACCAAGAAAAGTTTTGTCTTTTTATTAAAAAAAACTAACTTTCCTGAAGACACCATTTTGCGAAAATGACTATTTTTACGCAACCAACTCTAGGAGGCAACATCTCGCCATCAGACAATCTTTGCTTCCAGGATTAATTTTATGTCGTCTAAATGTAAGTGCAAAAAGCCTTTTCAACGTTGGTCCAATACTGGGACACTCGCCCTTATTACTATGAACCTCATTTTACACTAGAGGCAGTTCACTTCTCGTTTATCTAATGGCAAAATAAGTGCTTTGCGATATTCCACAAGGAATGAGTAAGTGCGGGGAAAACCCGGTCGAAGCAATTTTCTCGCGCAAAAAAAAAGTAAAAAAGAAAATGATTCCGGAAACCTAGCCCAGCCCCAAAGGAGTGTTACGGCGGCAAAATCCAAACATAACGCGAGCATCGGGTCTATCTTGATGAAGATTTCGCTGTAATTAGCCTCAATGATAAAATAAGAAAATGGTTTCGTGTGTGTGTTGAGTGAAACTGGGCTGAAACGCAGGGTAATGACCATAATTGCTTGTTTGTTTTGACTGACCTGATGGGGTTGTGGTGGTCTGGGGGGTCATTCATCATGTGAGATGACTTGATAAGGTTTCGGGTTGCTGTTTTCGGAAATGTAGTTCATCGTGTTTATAGTTTTGTTGTTTTTTACAGGAGCTAATTACAGCTAAAAAAAGGTTAAATGATTGTATGTAGAATACATAGCAAAACAACTAGTTTTAAACAAGTATGCATACTTTTTACTCTTAAAATTGCAAATCATTTAGAAAAGTTTTCTGCATATTAATGAAAATTTTATTGAATTTTAAATTACATACAAGCTTGATATGCCCGCAGAATTAATTTTAGGGGTTGGGACAAAACCGAGTTTTTTGTTTTTTTTTTTGTTATGAATTAAAATGACTTCAGTGGATGAAATTTTAATTACTATCGCCGGGACCCGTGGTGTAGCGGAAAGCGTGGTTGCCTATCACCCAGTCGGCCTGGTTTCGATCCCAGAAGGTTCCGGTGGCATTTTACAAGACCAGATTTGTCTGATCCACGCCTGCCGTTGGACGGGAAGTAAATGTTGGCCCTGGTCTAACCTAGCTAGAGGTTAGGCCGTTAGCTCAGTCCAGGTGTAGGAGTCGTCTCCCTGGGTCCTGCCTTGGTGGAGTCGCTGCTATGTAGTTGGACTAACAATCCAAAGGTCGTCAGTTCGAATCCCGGGGTGGATGACCTAGTTTCGAGTAGGAATCTCGCAATCGAGAACGCCAAGGAAATGCTGTAGAGCGAAGAATTTATTCGCTTTACTTAAAAGAAAGAACAAAATACTTAGTACGTTTGATCAAGAAACTTTGTGGTCAAAAAATAGAGGCAGGATGATTCGAGATTTATTTATGGAAAATTAAATAAATACATATATATATACTTTTCG
This sequence comes from Culex pipiens pallens, assembly GCF_016801865.2. NCBI lineage: Eukaryota > Metazoa > Arthropoda > Insecta > Diptera > Culicidae > Culex > Culex pipiens. The sequence goes on along the minus strand of NC_068937.1, from coordinate 40,670,932 downwards.
ATCCATGTGACTTTTCTGAAGAAATATTCTTTGGAATCAAGAAAAATTATATCCTTTACGGTGACAAATACCACGGATTTGACTTAAAATGAAAAATGTATGCATAATGTATTTAAATCAGATAATATTTTTTTGTGAATGTTCAAAAAATTATATATTTGTGATGGCTATATATGGGAGACCTACTTGACCGAAATGTCAAGATCATATATGCGTTTATCCTTTCCATTTTTCATCGGTCTGATGGCCGAGTGTGCTAAGACGCCAGTCCTTATTGTTGGTGCTGGGTTTGAATCCCGTCGGTTGCAACTTTTTTTTTGTGTTTACAAAAATTGTACATGCAGTGTGTAATATTAAGTGTCTTTTTTTGACGAAGGTGATGTGCATGCTTTTTCATGCGATCTTACCATCGGATTTTTTGCTGTGCATTTTACTGAAACAATTGAATTTTGAGCTCTTGAAAACTTGTCCCTGAATTAAATACTTTTGAATGTTTCAAAAATACTTTTAAAAATAGCTATAGGTTTGATTTTTATACCAAACATTGTAAAATTGCAATAAGTTCAACTACACAGAAAAAAATTGAATTTTGGAGGGTTGAAGATTTGGTTGGTTGAATTAAATCTTTTTTGAGTATATATGAAAGACAATAAATTATTGGTCCTTTAAAAAAAAACTCTGGAAATGTGTAAAAATGTGAACCTGATGAAAATTTATTAAAAAACTTATGAAAATTCACCAGTTACTGATGCAATATTACACCTTTTGTTTGACGCAAAATCTGTTATCATTCCCTGATGAATATTACCATAATATTTTTTCTGTGTTCCCTACCAATATTTTTTGGGAAGCTTAAACTACCACCTTATGATCAAAAACAAAGATACATTTGATGTAAAAAATAATAATCGATTCAAAATAATTTAACATAATTTTTTCAACGAATATGTTTGCATCTTGAAACTGGAGTTTTTTTTTCTGAAAAGTTCCAATAAACCAAATTTCCAGGTTTTGCTCTTTGGGTGTTTTTGAAACCGCCTTGAGTCTCCAGAAATCACCATTAGAATTTTAACAAATTTTAATTTTTGAGACAACGAATCGGAAAAGACGGTAAATATAAAAATAACAACATTTTAATAATTTAATTAAAACTGTGCTATTTCTATTTTTATTAACACAAACTTAACATTTATTCTAGATCTTTCAGGCTATTTTCGACCGATAAGTTTTATTTTACCTGTACTAAGTTCCTACAAGCAGGGATGCCAAATTGGCAGATTTCTCTTCAAATTTGTAGGCATCCAAAATTTGTCGGAGGGAATTTTCGTGACGATTTTTTGCAAGAAAAATCTATGTAATATTTTGCAAATTTCAAACTTATCAGAATGAAATGAAATAAAATATGAAATCTACTTTCCAAAAAAAAGTTAACTTGCTGAATCTAACCATGTGCATTGTTCGGTCAAAATATTTTTGATGAGTTATAAACTTTACATATCTTTCAATCAAGTCATTACATTTCGCTACTTACCAGGGAGTTATTGAACTTCTCTTCTGATTTCTTTATCATTCATAACCGGTTTGCTTTTTGAAACCTCCTTTTCAATGATTAATAAGTTTTTATGAACTGGCAACCCTGTCATTAAATATCGCCACTTAAGAGGGATTGATGAAATTTAAAATGCTGAACAATGTATGTATGAAGGAAATTCTATCAAAATCTTATAACAAATGGATACTCGAAAGTCATTCTAGAGAACTAGGAACACTGCCTTGAGATATTAGTATGCTTTTGAATGTGTTTGGTTCGCTTTATAGGGTAGAGTAGTCATCAATGAGACACGGGGAACAATGATAAAATGGCTCTCACAAGTCGTAATTTCAAGCAATCAGGCTCATATTTGGGGGAAAGGTGTGTCTACTGGATACACGTCTGCCATATTAGTGGCTTTGGTTATGGACGCTCCCTTGAAAAGTTATTCATAAATGTTTGATTCTGGGGTGTAAAAGTAAATTATGGACAAAAAATACTTTTTCGCTCGTAGGCTGCCATTTACACCAAAACTAATATTACTTTAAATTTCTTTCGACGTTCCATAGTGATTGAGTTGGGCTACAATATCCTTTCATTAGGTTTGGCCAAAATTTTGAATATACCCAGAATCCAGGGCTGTCTCATTGTTCCCCACTCATTTCAGCCCATGGGTAACAATGAGACACTTTGATTTTTCTTCATTAAACTTTTCAAAATCTATGGAAATCTTTCAAAACATGAATTAAAAGTGATTTTTGGCATATTTATAGAGTTTTAACTTCATTTAACCAAAAATACAAAGTTATTTGGTATAAATATATGGATTTTACAAAAATTAAATACTTTTTAGTATAACTTTTGTTAATTAAAGTTTCATGTTGGAAAAATTGCTCTAAAATGTTCAACGCAAGTCACCTGCAATGGAACAATACAAAAACATGATGTTTTACTTGGAAAATGTTGATTTTCGTAGAGTGTCTCATTGTTCCCCAGCTGTCTCATTGTTCCTGCCAAGTGCGTCTACAATGAGACAGTTGAATAACTCTGACTGTAGATGTCGGATCGATCTCATATTTTGGTCAATGTTAGAACACATTAAAAGAAAAAAAAATGCAACAAAAAGCTCATTGATGAAAAAAATAGAAAAATCGTTGAAAGTTGAAAACCAAAAGTGTCTCATTGATGACTACCCTACCCTAAGTTTTTTTTTCTCCAACATCGAATTGGGTTGCGGAATTTTGATAAGAAGTATTTTGGTGAGTTTTAAAGCAAAATTTATGGAAGATCTATAAGATTTAACCTTTCTAAAATTTCCCAATAAATCGGCAAACTTCCTTTCATCATATTTAGCACAAAGTGCTCTAACCAGGCAAAATTCACCTAGTTTATGTTTATTTCATTCAAATCTCCCTGCTTCTATGTACAAAGGCATGAAGCCACCAAGTCCACTCCTCGAAGTACATAAAACCGGAACATTCCCATTTCGCCGTGCCATGGTCCAGTCCGGTCACGGTTTCGATCCGGCAAGAAGGGAACAAGAGAGAGAGCGCGCGCGTGGGGTCCGGGGTGTAAAGTTATGTGTCTGTGACTGAACCTTCCTGTTGGCCCGGACCGGTCAGAAGTGACCAAGACCGCGGTGGCCATCATTTGCAGTCGCGGTTTCAGCCACTCTGGATGGTGGTCATAAAGGGCTTTGCCGGTTCATTGCAGTTCAACGTATCTTAAGGTCATTATCCCTGGAAGTGGGAATCTTGCTTTTTTTGCAGTGCAAACATTGGCATCGGACTTCAATTTTAGTGTTATTAAAAAGTGTGACTAACTAAGAAGTAGAACTTGGCACTTTGGTAAGGTGCCGTAACCTCAAACTAGGGCAGATTCTGACTTTGGCAATGCGATGAGGTGTGAAATACACTGTAACAAGTTTATTTTAATTTTACAGTGAACTTCATGTAAACTTCCGTGATAAAAAGCTCTATTTTAAAAACAGTGAACATAACCTATAAAGTTAGAGCAGCGATTTTTCACAGTGCAAACCCCCTTCGAACAGTGTGAGTTACATTTTTCTCAGTTGCGTGAACAGTCCAGCGTGAAAAGGTGAGAAAACTTCCCCATCCACTTCCGAAGACTCTGTAGGAGTTTGTGTGACGATAATTTATGCACCATGCTTTAGGAAAATAAAACAAACTTCGAACAAGTTTTGTACAGAAGGAATAAAAAAACTTTCGTGCCGTGTGACAACTTTTAGTGATGTAGAAAAAAAACTAAAGCTAGAATAATTGATTTGAGTGTGTACATTTGAACCAGTGTAAATGACTTTTCTAGTGAAAATTTAGAACGCAGCAGCTTCCAGGTTAGTGACCCACTTCACAGATTTGAGTTTTTCCAGCACTAAAAGTTCGACCATTAAATTTATCTCTCATCCAGTCGTGTGCGTGTTGTGCTCATCTTTTTCCAGACGCAGTGTGACAAGAAATGTTTTCTGTAAATATTTTTTCATCTACTTGTATAACAAAAGCCCCAAACCTTCGATCGGATTTTGTCCGGAAAGAAAATTTTACCAAATAAACGATTCAAACAAAGAGTAATTTTCTAGCCAAAATCCCATCAAATTGTACAAAATTAAAAAAATCCTGCACAAAAAATAACTGTACATTGACGCGCCCCTCGAAGACCCCACCATCCTCAACCTAAAAAAGAAACCTAACCTCAAACAATGAGACATTCCTGCCCCAAACCCCCTACCGGCCCCACCGCCGTTGGGCAGCTCCCTGTACAGCAAAATTGTTCACCCACACTGCAATTGGCCGCCATTGTCAACAATTGGAAAATGCACCAGAGCCTTCTCGGCCACACCGCCGAGGGGCCCGCCAACGGCGCACGAAAAGTGGTAAATAAAGAAAAAAAAAACAAACCCCCCCTCTGATTATCCTACCCTCCCCCGTGATCCTTCTCAGATCCTAATTTGTCACAGACAAACAGATGAAAAACGCTCGCTTAAAAGCGCCACCATGCGGCCAATCCGAGAAGCTCAGCTGTCAAACCGATTCGCGCTTGCGCGTCTTTTTGTCTGTGACTGTAAACTACAGCACTCGGCTAAGCTTGTGTTCACTTTTCATTACTTTTCCTCCAAGTAAATAGTCACCATTCGTTTAAAATATCATTAAAAAAATGTAATTTTCGTCATTCGCGTGTAGTTGATAGTGCCACAAACGCCAGCAAGAAAGCAACGGGTAGTGCAATGGCCGCCATCCATTAGTCGTAGGACAGTAGAACGGTTCTTGTTGCCGGTAGCGTAGAGCGTTTTGTCCACATTCCACATATGTTATATTTCTGCTATGTAAGTACATACTTTTTCAGTTGTTGTTTGTGTTGCTGTACATAGGTGGCGAACATGTGGTCGACTGCTTATGCTAGCTACTTTGGCACATGAGAAGCATTGTTTTTGCTTATGCGGCAAGCTGTTGATGGCTTATTTGGGATTCTGTCAATGGAATTGTAAAAAAATTGTTTTTATTGATTAACAAATACTTCTTTTTGATTACAATGAAAACTTCCATCAATGGAGCATCATGGTATAGTAAAAAATCAAAAAAGACCATGCGTCTCCATCAAATGTTTAAATTTCAGTTTATCTGGTAAAATCGACTTGTGTAGAAAGAATTGTATTTTTTTTTGTTGCCTTTATTATTTAGCAATATGACAAAACACGATTAGCATCTTTTGATTTGTAATTTATGCAAATCATTACGTTTCACGTTCTCAGTTAATTTACCAACGTATCATTATGCCAACAAAAAAAAGTTTTTCTAAACTTTTTCTTTCCAAGCTTTTTTTTCTGAAAGCTGAAGTTTTCTTTGGTAAAAAGGGGCGATTGATTGTACATTTTATGAAATCTATGAATTTTCATAAAATTTTCTTCTCTACAACTTTCTCTACTACAACGAAAACTACCAAAGACATAAAACGTCATCGGTCAACGGCCGAACGGTCGACACCAAATCATCCGAAGACACCATTCAGCTAACTTTAAGAAAACAATTTTTATTGGATTTTTCTTTGCAGAAATATTAGTTTTTAGTATTTATAACAGAATCGAATAGTAACCCTTTCCAAAATAAATGTAGAATTCTTCAGCACTGAAATGGATGCTGAAAAGTTGAACTTTGTAGCACTTGTTTGGAAATATTTTTTTTATTTAAACGATTTATTGACTAAATGCATGGACATTTGACCTATAATTCTGTTCAAAGGTTGTTTCTCGGAATTACAAAACAATTTAGTATAGAACTCGTTGCAAAACTTGATTTTTTCAACACTCGCCGTATTTGTCAAACTCAGTGAAAAATCCTCTTTTTGCAACTTGTTGCATAAACTACTATTATGCAACAAGTTGCACAAAGATTTTTTTAAGTATGGCAATTTTTACAACGAGTTCCATGCAACTTTTATTGGCAATTCTAGACAAACACCCTTTGAATGGAATATCCAGGTGTTTAGTCAATTCACAGTTTAAATCAAAATTGAAAAGTATGACTTTTCGATAAAAGTCCTCACAAAATCATCTTTTTGCAATTCCGTCGTGAAACTACTTACTTTTCCTGTCATTCTTGAACGACGAAATAGCCTACTTTTCTGTACCAAAAATAACAGAATCGAATAGCAACACTTTTCAAAATAAATGCTGAAATGGGTGTTTCAAAAGTAACACTTTTCAACATTTTTTTTTATTTAACCGATTTATTGACAAAATACATGAAAATTTGACTCAAAATTTCACTCAATGGGTGTTTTTGGGAAATGCAAAAAATGTTGTATGGAACTCGTTGCAAAGCTTAATTTTTTCAGCACTCTTCGTATTTATCCAACTCGGCGAACCTCGTTGGATAAATTTACGACTCGTGCTGAAAAAATCCTCTTTTTGCAACTTGTTGCATAAACTACTATTTTGATAAAAGTCCTTACAAAATCATCTTTTTAGCCCCCATTTCAGTGCTGAAAAGTAGAATTTTTCAGACATTGTATCGAAAAGTATTACTTTTCGATTCTGTTAGATTTAGTCAAGGAAAGTAGGCCGTTTCGTTGTTTAAAAATGACAGGAGTATTAAGTAATGTCACGACGGAATTGTATAAAGTTGTTTATTTTTGTGATAAAAAAGGTCTAATTTTTTTGTTTAAATTGAGCACCTCAAATATCACATTCGATTTTATTGGTCGATTTTAAATGGAATTTCAAACCAAAGTAGAGAAGTTTTCGAAAAAACAGAAAAAAAAGTAAGTTGACTTAAAAATGGAAAAATAAAATGAGTGTATGACGGACGATTCGTTTATAGCCAAATTAGGGTTTTATTCATTTTATTTTTTAAATGCGCTCTAAAATTTTATTTATTTTACATCAAAAATGAATTTCTGTCTCTTTTGAAATAAATAGGCGTAATTATTCCATCACGTTATATTTTAAGCTGGGTGACGGTGTCCATAAAAAGCAAGCAAGATTGTCTGATCTGATTTTCGAAAAAAAAATTCAACATTTAAAAAAAAAAAACGAAGATAATTTTCATAAACTTTAGCTTAAAAATTGCATAAATGGTGCATTTTATTTACTTTATGCACCTAAACTATTTGTAATTTAAAAACTTTCATAAAGTTCAAGATTTTTTTTCAAGATCAAGTTAAAATTTAAAAAAATATCAAGCAAAGATAATTTTTAAAAACACATATTTCCCTTCATGATGTACATTTTTACTGTGTAGTAACATGATTTTCCATAATATGTATCATGAAAATTCATAACATGTTTAAACAAGCCCTGATTTTTCAGACCAATTTTGAAGGGAGGGGGGCGACATAAACTTTGAAAAATATTTGCAACGGTCTAAATGCAAATTAAAATAATTTAAAAAAAAAAAACAAGAAAAACATAAAACAAGCGAAGTAAAGTTTTACCACAGTCTGTGGTTTTACTTAGACCAAAAGTTGCTCAAAATCACCTCCTGAACACGGGAAAAATAAAAAAATAAAAAAATGGGCAGTAGAGGGTTGATGTCAAGATTTTTTTTTGGCTGTTACACTTTGAAATTTTACAGATGGGTGCAACCAAGAAAGGTTTTGTCTTTTTATTCCAAAAAACTAACTTTCCTGAAGACACCATGTTCAAAAAGCCTTTTCAACGTTGGTCCAATAATGGGACCCTTGCCCTATTATTATAAACCTCATTTTACACTAGAGGCAGTTCACTTCTCGTTTATCTAATGGCAAAATAAGTGCTTTGCGATATTCCACAAGGAATGAGTAAGTGCGGGGAAAACCCGGTCGAAGCAATTTTCTCGCGCAAAAAAAAGAAAAAATGAAAATGATTCCGGAAACTTAGCCCAGCCCCAAAGGAGTGTTACGGCGGCAAAATCCAAACATAACGCGAGCATCGGGGCTATCTAGATGAAGATTTCGCTGTAATTAGCCTCAATGAGTCTGTCGCAATACATTAACATTTAACCCATACGAGAGTGGTCAAACCCTATGATAACATTAAAAGAACATTGCAGTTTTGAGCTATCCCAATAATGATGCATCCTTCCTAGAAAAAAAAATAAAATAAAAAAAGCTATGAAATTTGGAAACTATCTTGATTTTTAGCTTAAAACTGCATTATTTTATTGATGCACTCTTCTTTGTAGGATAAATAATAGTACTATTTTTAATATTTTAACATATGCCTTTAATTTCGAGCCAAATATTTCGTTAGGGAACAAATTTTTTATTTCTGTTTGTAAAAGAAGGTTGGCTGATCGTATGTTTACTGATCAAAAATCAAACCATCCACATTAACGACCCCCGGGTCTTTTGTGGTCTCTATTGCAAGTTTCTGCTCGAACCTAGGAGTCCGAAGGCTTGAATGGGGAGAGCACCCAAACCTCTTTCTACTCCAAGGAACCTTCCACCCCAGTGTTTGAACTGACGACCTTCGGATTGCGAATCCAACCGCCGCCAGCGATTCCACCGGAGTAGGCTTGGTTTGGTGTGTTGTTTGTACTTATGGCATGGAGACGACTCCTACACCTGGAATTACTTAACGGCCTAACAACCAAGGCCGGGACCGACATTTTACTTCCTCATCCGATGCAAGGTTGCAGCAGATGGGAATCGAACCCAGAATCATCCCCTTACAAAGCGGACAGCGTAACCATTCGGCCACGCACTGCCACGCCATGTTTACTGATGTAATGATTAAATACATCATTTTTATCAACCCAGCTTTTATGCATTTTAATATATTTTGATTTTCATCATGAAACTAAGAAAGTCACAAACGACTCAATACTAACAATTTAAATAAAATCTCGTTGTCGGTTCTATTATTATCGAACTGTTGTTCATGATGGGCACTTTCCAAAGGCAAAAGGGTCCGTAATTTTTTGTTGTCCAACGGTAAAAAACATGATTAAGAACCATTTCTGATCACTTTTTTTCGCTTCACTGCAAAAAAAAATTGACAAGGCAACATTTTTTCAATGGATCAACTATGATCCCCTTGGAACGAGTTGTCAAGTAGGACCTTTTCTGTCAAGAAGGAACGCGTATTTTTGAACTGAATTAAAAATTCATTTTAAATCCTTTGCGGTTGTGCGATGGGTTAAGGGCCCACCGGAGAGGGAAACTGAAAGATTTTTATTTTTATTGGAACCACTGCCAGAGAGGGGAAATTTCATTGCTACTATGATGACTTTGACGAAAAACATCAGTTCGTACCAAGGCGCGTGCATCGAGCCAACCACGTGGCCCAAAATCATAGCCTACCTAAAATCCTTGCATACGGCATATAACACGTGGTGGGGTAGTGTTTTCATGTAATCACACTATTCAAGTTATAACGAAATATTTCAAATGGCTAATGGTAAAAAGCAGAGATAGTTTTTCAAGAGTACTAACTGCATGCATTCCTTTTTTGCAATAACAAACATGTAAGAATATAATTGGACAATTCCCGTTATCGTAGAATTCTGCAATTCTGCACACAATTGGAAGCAGAGTGTTGAAGTAGTTTTCTGCAACAAAAGTTACTTCTTTTTCGTGCAGAACACGAGCAGAAAAATGCAGGAACAAAAGTTACTTCTTTTTCGTGCAGAACACGAGCAGAAACATGCAGGAGCGCGTTCCCGGACACTTTTGTGGATAGATTTTTCTCCCACTTCCAAACAAGCTTTTTTTGAAAATGGCTATTCTAGCTTTGTTGGTCTCTTGCAAAACTTCTGAAGTAACTAGGTCTTTTTTCGGACTTACAGAATTGCTGAATTTTTGTAAATACTGCCTAGTTATGTACCAGCAAAATAAACTTTTTGGCAGCGTGAAAAAGTCCCCAAATATCCCCAATAATCCCCCAAATAATGTTTCAAAAATGTATCTTCCGGATAAAATCGAAGAGTTGGAGTCGTCGTATGACTAATTCTTTTGAAATATTGAATCTGTATTTTTTTCGGAAATCCTACACTCATTCACCTGTTAACGTATCAACTGAGATTCTCTTTACAATTTAGTATACTTGATACGTCACCAAGAACTGATTTGGTTCTTATTTTCGTGACAAAGATTTTTTTAATAGAAGTTTCCTAACCTCGAAAAATAAGGGACCAGCCGCTCAACTGTGGTTCTTGTCGATCCAGCTTTTCCATTGCTCAAAAAATATCTACGTTTTGCTGGAAGCATTTTTGTTAGAACATTTCCGGGATGCTCCCTGCTATTTTGTAAGGCGACTAAACTATAAGTTTCATGCTATAGGCACAACATGATCAAATCATACCAATTATTTTTTTCTACAGAAAATATTGTGCTACACGAATAGATATCCTGTCAGCAAATCTAAAAACTTTATTGTTGTTGAATCTGTAAACATATAAATGCTTCCAAAATCTTTTTTTTTTTTTTGGATACCGAAGTAAATGTTTTCAAAATCGACAACGTTATTTCCAAAATCAAACAAATATTTCATATGATATTTTAATGTTTACGAATTTCAGATAAGCATACAGGATTTATATCCGTGTATAGAAAAACCTCTTGGTCAGCCACTTCTTTTTGTTCAGGGTTTATCCATAAAAGACGTAGTTTTCATAACGATCACATTATTGCCCAAACTTTCCCGAAACAAAAACAAAAACAAAAACAAAAACAAAAACAAAAACAAAAACAAAAACAAAAACAAAAACAAAAACAAAAACAAAAACAAAAACAAAAACAAAAACAAAAACAAAAACAAAAACAAAAACAAAAACAAAAACAAAAACAAAAACAAAAACAAAAACAAAAACAAAAACAAAAACAAAAACAAAAACAAAAACAAAAACAAAAACAAAAACAAAAACAAAAACAAAAACAAAAACAAAAACAAAAACAAAAACAAAAACAAAAACAAAAACCAAAACAAAAACAAAAACAAAAACAAAAACAAAAACAAAAACAAAAACAAAAACAAAAACAAAAACAAAAACAAAAACAAAAACAAAAACAAAAACAAAAACAAAAACAAAAACAAAAACAAAAACAAAAACAAAAACAAAAACAAAAACAAAAACAAAAACAAAACAAAAACAAAAACAAAAACAAAAACAAAAACAAAAACAAAAACAAAAACAAAAACAAAAACAAAAACAAAAACAAAAACAAAAACAAAAACAAAAACAAAAACAAAAACAAAAACAAAAACAAAAACAAAAACAAAAACAAAAAACAAAAACAAAAACAAAAACAAAAACAAAAACAAAAACAAAAACAAAAACAAAAACAAAAACAAAAACAAAAACAAAAACAAAAACAAAAACAAAAACAAAAACAAAAACAAAAACAAAAACAAAAACAAAAACAAAAACAAAAACAAAAACAAAAACAAAAACAAAAACAAAAACAAAAACAAAAACAAAAACAAAAACAAAAACAAAAACAAAAACAAAAACAAAAACAAAAACAAAAACAAAAACAAAAACAAAAACAAAAACAAAAACAAAAACAAAAACAAAAACAAAAACAAAAACAAAAACAAAAACAAAAACAAAAACAAAAACAAAAACAAAAACAAAAACAAAAACAAAAACAAAAACAAAAACAAAAACAAAAACAAAAACAAAAACAAAAACAAAAACAAAAACAAAAACAAAAACAAAAACAAAAACAAAAACAAAAACAAAAACAAAAACAAAAACAAAAACAAAAACAAAAACAAATATTGTTCTTGTATTTTTGTATTTTTGTTTTTTTGTATTTTTTATTTTTGTATTTTTGTATTTTTTTTTTGTATTTTTGTATATTTGAATTGTTTTGTTAGGATGATTATACAAGTTATTGAAAATGGACTGGACAAAGGTCACCGGATAAATGCTTGGTTTTCCGGAACCATGTCAACAAGTAATATATTTTTGTACGTGATGCGAATTTCCATTGATTTATATTTTTCCCTGAAAATAAAACGAATTATCGGTAAAATGTAACCAGAAGCATAAAAATCCGTTAAAATGTGCTAAGATACATTTCCATAAAAATTTCCAGAACCGATTCCAGGAAAAATGAGCCGTCGCATGACGTCAAAACATGCAAACGGTAATTTTCACAGGTTCAATGGGGGAGCCCCTGCGTGGTTCCGAAAGTGGCTACTAGCCATAATTGGCGCATCTTCAAATAATGAATCTAAACAGCATGTTCAAGAATATTTATGATGTTTGTATTATCGCTAATTTTGATTGAAATCGAGAAATGGCCATAACCCAGCAAAACTTGAATGCTCCAGGTTGCATTTGACTGGTAATTATCAGTACTTTTCAAGGAAAAATATGGATCTACTGAAAATCTCAAGAGTGAACATTTCTCTAAAAAGCATGATGATTATCTTTTCCATACTAAATCTACGTGTTTTTGCTAAAAAAAAAATTACTGAAAACTAGGTATGTATTTGTATAACTTGAAAAAAAAAAAATCAAAAGTCGAACAAAACAATTAAATTTTCTGTTGAATACAAAATCACACAAATATATGAAAGTTGAATGATCATAATTCTTCACCCATCACTTCAGCCACGTGATTACCATGATGGAGTCACAGTTCATGCTTGAAACCGCGCGCACCTTGTTCGCGGGCGCCAAACAAACTTCGCGTGGCCATAGTAACGACAGCAGGCAAACGACGCCGTCCACTGGCGAAGGTGAAAATCTTGATCAGCCAGTGGTGCTGAAATGGCGGCCGCTGAAAAAATCGATTCAAAATTTTGAACTAACAAATCTCCTAAATGCGAAAGATTTTCTTCAACATGTATGGGCATTTTGGAAACGTAAATTACTCAAAAAGGAATTCTAGCAATAAAAACTAGCATTCCTTTAGCCGTATCGGAGAAATAGCTTAGCAAAGGCAACGATTTCATAGTTTTCCATACATTCGCGAATCAATCTAGCAAAATTATAGTTTCAAACTTTCAATGTAACAAAAGGGTTCAACAGATAACATTGAAAACTTTCCAGCTTGTTCAAAATATATTAATTTAGGAGTTGGAACAGTTTGAACGCAATCTATCGAGTTATTCTCATGTTCTGGTGATAGAAATGAAACTTGGGCGGGTGGACGATTTTCCGTCTCCGGTGGTGGCTTAAGCTAAGTTTTAAGACCCAAATTGAGAAAAAAAAATGTAAAAGGCACAAAAGCGCTGTCGTCTGATTATTATTTTGAGCGAGCTTTCGTGTTAGAAGGAAGTTATGAGAAATACACTGAGATAATTTTTTCTAAACAATTTATGTTATCTAGCCAACTCAATTATTCTTATTTTAATAATTGTAGATAGGTTATGGCCCACTTTTGGTTCATGTCACCTTAATTAAACAAACAACAACAAACATAACTAAATGTGATGAAAATGCATGGACTTTTATTTGCTCATTATTTTTTACTGGTGCAATCAAACACAACAAAATTGTTGTAAATATTTTACAAGTTTTTTCTACCAAAAGTAAAATTACAACTGTAAAATTGTTCAACAAATTGCAAACAAACATAATTCCATTGACATACTTCCTGCTACCTTTCATTTCATTTCAAATTAATCAAAACTCAATCACAAAATCCTTTTGTTGATTCTCAAGATTCCGCCCCGCTTCGTTTCCTTTCATCATTTATCATTTTAGAGGTGCGTAGTTGCCCTGTCACCCTGCGCTAAGATTTAATCGGTCTTGCTTTTCTTAATTCCTTGTTGAAGCCAGAAAGAAAACTCATTACTTACTAGAACACTGTCACGTCACTTCTGCCACTTTCAATAAAGCATAACCACTTTAATCAGGGGAAAACCCCTTTCAGTTATCCACCAAACGAGAACGAAAAAGTAATTATCGACTATTAAAAAATTTAAATCAAAATTATGGTTTCCCCCGGCGTTCGTCGTACACACTAACACTAACAAGCCACACCACAAATACTAGGGTGGTTAATTTGCGATTAAAGGTTCAGATTACACTGGGTTAAATGAAATGCACTGTAGGTTGGCATTATTTGAAATGCTTATGTTTAAAAATTTGCTAATTTATTTAAAGAATAAAAAATAATTTAAAGTATAATTTTTCTTTATTTTTATAATTAAGAAAAATTAAGGGTAAATTGTCTCCTTTTGACCCTGTCTATCAAAAAAAAAACATAATTTAAAAAAATATCAAAATGAAATGTTTTTCAAATAATTTCACATTAATATATTCCCAACATAAAAAGAGCATTTCCAAAACTAATAATCCCTACCCCTTAAAAAATGAAAAATATGTTCCTCTCGATTTCGCTTCATTTTTCACCGCTGAATGAGTGTGCAAGTCGGGCGAAAGTGTTGGTCGTCATAATTTTTCCCCCCAAACTTGCCGCACTTCCTTTCACCGGCAAAACTGGTAACCTTATCTAGATTGTGGTCACGTGGGTGACTGCTAGAAAAAAAAGAAAAGAAAAAGAGAATGTGGCAATCTTGATTTCTGTGAAAAAATACAGTTGGTCTAAATGTAGGTCAGCTCTAAATGTAGGTCAGCTCTATAATTTGGCACTTTTTTCAATGTGATTTATATTAAAGAGTTTATAAAAATTACTCAAGCTTTAAATCTTTAAATCTTTAAATCTTTAAATCTATAAATCTTTAAATCTTTAAATCTTTAAATCTTTAAATCTTTAAATCTTTAAATCTTTAAATCTTTAAATCTTTAAATCTTTAAATCTTTAAATCTTTAAATCTTTAAATCTTTAAATCTTTAAATCTTTAAATCTTTAAATCTTTAAATCTTTAAATCTTTAAATCTTTAAATCTTTAAATCTTTAAATCTTTAAATCTTTAAATCTTTAAATCTTTAAATCTTTAAATCTTTAAATCTTTAAATCTTTAAATCTTTAAATCTTTAAATCTTTAAATCTTTAAATCTTTAAATCTTTAAATCTTTAAATCTTTAAATCTTTAAATCTTTAAATCTTTAAATCTTTAAATCTTTAAATCTTTAAATCTTTGAATCTTTAAATCTTTAAATCTTCGAACAGTTAACTTTGTTCTTATTTCAATTTCATATCCAAGCAAAAAGTTCCCCCACCATGAGTCATATTTCGTCAATAGAAACTTCCACTGCTTTTGTTCAGTGTGAAAACGGCACAAAAAAAACTCAAAGCCTTTAATCTGTGTAATAAAATTTTAAAGCCATTCCCGAAAAAAAAAACTTCGGCTGACCTCTCCGGGAAATCTCCGCTTTCACGACACCAGATTGCATTGCGGTTCCAGCAGTATACCGTTTAATTTACATAAATTATTCCATCATTCATTGCCACCGTCAAAATTCTGCCGGGCACTTGAAGGGATCGTCGCTGCAAAAGTGTCCTAAGTCCTAAGTGTCCATTGTATTTTTTATATTTTGCATATTTGGCAAAAATCGAAGGCAATTTTTGTTTTGAAAAAATTAAAAAAAATCATTTAAGTCAGATTTGCGATTTTCAACCAATTCCCAATGGCACGACAAGTACTGGAAAAAAAGTTGGGATTTTCCGCTCCCAACTAAACCTCTTTGCGTGCAAGTGCCCTCGCCGATAGAGTCGCTCACCAACAAGGACCTAATTTGAATATTTGTCCATAGGCCGAGATTTGATTGACATCACCACCAGTCGAGGCGTCTGCGTGTTTGGGGGGGATTATACATACCCACGAAAAAAAAAACCGACGAATTAATTGTACAACATTGTAATAAAAGGCTTTGCTCGCGTTCCAAGCGATTGTGAGGTGGAATTTTTAAACAAATTTCAAGACGCAAATGTGACATTGACATTTTGAGATTGATGATCTTTGATATGTAGTGTTGAAATACGTTGTTTTCATGATTTCTTTTAATTAAACTATCAGAAGGAGATATGGAAGGTTGTTTTAAACATTTTTCAAGATTAACATTGCATTTTTTTAAAACTAATTTTTTAAATTATTTTTTATGAAAATCGAAAGTTAAAATGTCAGAAAAAACAAAATGAACTGAATGCTCGAAAGATATAAAGTTGAATAAACAAAAGGTTAAAATTGATATAAAAAAGTTAAATGAACAATGAGTCAAAAGTAGATAAACGATCTTAAAAATGAGTTTTTGAATTTATTGAAACATTAAATATTTCTATTCAACCAATTTTTTTTAAATTTACTTTCTTAGTTTTTCCATTCTTCTGAGAATGAGCTGAAACTTTTCTTACATAAGTCCATTTAAACATTAAAAAAAAAATTACGGAAGTATTTTTTCATCGTTGCAATATCCAATTCCATCCTCAAAAATTTTGAAAAGTTTTTTTTGATAAATAGTTTAAAGAAAACTAGGTTGACATTTTTTTTTGTTTTAAATCTTGAAAAACAAATTTAAAAAAGAAGTAAAAGAGAAATATTTCAAAGCAAATATCGTGTCATCAAAATTTTTTGCAATATCAATTTCAAAGACCGATAAAAATATTGTTTAAAGCTCCCCTTTGACATTTTGCCAAGAACTTAGGCAGCAATTAATAATTACTGAAACAATATAAAGTATAAATAACTTCTTCAAAATATTTGAATTTTCAGTTTTTTCGTTTCAATTGCAACGAAATTATTCTGAAATTTGGATGTTCTAATTAGAAAATTATTAAATTTTCTACTTTTTTTCAAGCAATTTGAAACTATAATTGATACTACGAATACAAAGAGACGAGTTGTCTCTTTGTATTCATAGTAATGCATTCTGTTGAAACGCTCAACCAAACCACAATATAATTGATACCACAAAATATTTTAAAACAACATAAATTGTTTAATGAATTAATGAATCATTAATGAAAATGAAAGGCAAATACAATTGTTATAATTGTTAACATGGAAAACTATTGTGCAACTTATTTTTTTCTGAAAGAAATCATAAAATTTTTTTTAATAATAATGAGAAAAAAACATTTTTTTACAAATATTCCAAAGTTTACATTAAGTATTGTTTTAAAAATGAATACAGTTCGAGGTTTCCACTTCTCCTCCTCAGATATAAATTTCAAAACATCAAACTTCACAACTTTCCTGCAGAAATGGTGCTCACTCACCTAATTCTTCATTTATTTATCGACCATCTACTTCGTATTGGCTTAATATTATCTAGCTAATTCTTGAAAATTTTCCGAAATTTCCATTCATTCAAATCACAGATAAGTGAAGCAACATTTTTTAGGAATAAATAATCATTCAAAACAAAGTTTTTTCGCACATTACTGCCATCTATCGGCGAGTAGCACCGTTCTCAACTCTCACCGTCATCTTTCCATACGAAATCAGTTTGCCATTGCTTCTTGTCACGTTTTCCCCTATTTCCACTGCTGTACTAATCCACTTGTTGACCTAGCTAATCTAGATCTCCAGCAGCTCTTATCTGACCGACATTGGCCCAATGCACTAGTTTGCTCCGTCCGTCACGCTGCCATGCTTTCGAATGCGCTTCGATTAGTCGTAAATTATGTCGCACCTTGTGTTTTTGTTGTTGTTCTAGTATGTGTGCGTTCGTGTGATTGTAGCATGTAATCAGCGTTATTGTTTTAGAAGTTAGAGTTCGCATTTAGAGTAATTAAGCTAAAATCAAAAATGAGAGCGAACCCTCCCTCGCTCTGATTCCTCCCTCCCTTTCGGCGGCTGGTAATTACGTCTTTCCTCCCTTTCTCACCTCAATCAAACCCCAAACAAAAATTAAACCCTGTGCTATATGTGTGTTACACAACCACACCCACACCAAAACCACCCACAAACCACCACCACCACGTGTAGAGCTCCCCATCGGACACCGTCTCGAGCAGCGACCCAGAGAACTACTACTATGAGGAGGAGGACGACGACGATGACCGCCGACTGCAGCGCCACCCGCGGCCACTAGCGGAAGCGGCCAGCGAGTTCCACCAGGTGGCAGCACCGCCGTACGTGCCGATCCGGTCGTACACCAGCAATGTCAACAAGTACTACCGCGGGGGGAATTTCGGTCACCACGGAATCGCGTCCGCGTCCACGGCCTACTATCGGAGCAACGGCTACTTAGACGAGCAGGGGTACGAGCGGGAGCGGGAGCAGGTACCGGTGGCGCGCGAGTGGCACGGTGTGGGCACTAGCGGCAACTACAACGGTCGGCACCACGACCAGAACGGAACGAGGAGAGGCGAAAGCTACGGCAACAATTTCATAATAATGACCAGCGAGCTCGGCGCAGACGCGCCAGAACGGAACCCGAGAACGCCCCCGGGCAATAGCAATGGAGGGAGTTTCATCGGGAGAGATGGAGGAGGTGGGGGCACTACCACCAATACAGGTGCAACGCCAGCGATGGCTTCGGGAGAGAACGGTCCGGCCAGTCAGGTTAGTGGTTTACCGACATCTCCAGGTAACGGAACGTTTGGCACGGGCCCTGCGAACCAACAGGCAAATATTATCAACAACAACAACAACAGTAGTAGCGGTCAGAAGGAGGCCAACGAAAGTGAACCAAGTGCCGCCCCTGCGCCGCCGCTGCCCGCGAAGCCGAAGCCGTTAATCAAGAGCAAGGAATCGGTGTCACCGTTACCGTTGAAACGGGCAGCCTCCAACAAGCCAACGACGCCAATTCGGGACATCAATGGCAACAGTGGTGTTGGTGGGCCCGGTAACTTCGACGCCAGTCCAGTAGCGGACGGCGATCCTCAAGGACCTGGTGCAACGCTTAGTGGGGACCTAGCCGGTGGAGTTCCCGGTGGAATACGGAACAATCCGAACGCTCCGACGCGCGCGCTTGGTGGGATCAAACCACGGAAAGGTGGCGGCTGGAAGGCCCGACCCCAGGACAGTGAGTCGTTCAACAACGGGTTCTCTCCGACGGACGACGACGAAGCCGGAACCGGTGGGATTAATACGCGAAACGTGAACCCGGTGATAACCAGTAACGTGGTGGTGAAGGGTGGTAAGATCGGTTCTAGTGGTGGTGGTGCAATCGGTGGTGGTGGTCGTGGTGGTTGGGGTGCAAACCGTCGGGCGATCCAGCCGGTGGCCGTACTGCCCCCGAGCGGAAGCCGCGTCCAGAGTCCCTCGGCGGAAGGTCTACCGATAGCGGCCGGAGTGCCGCCCCCTATGGACATTCAGAGCGAGAACTCCTCCTCGCAAAACCTTCCGACGCCGGTCCATCCGGCCATTAGCGGTGCCGCGCGGACCCTGTCCCGCACCGACCTTTCCTTCGACAACACCCCCGGTCCGTCTGGCTTATTGCCACACAACCCGGGCGTACCCGGCACCATCGGGGGCAATCCGCAGTCACGATACTCAAACCTGTCGTTCTGGAAGGCGCGGCGGGTGCTGTTCTACCGGAATGGCGATCCGTTCTTCCCGGGGGTCGAGATCCGGTTCAAGCCCGGGCGTGACATCTGCACCCTGGAGGCGCTCCTGGATAAGATCTCCGCCCGGATGGATCTGCCCCGGGGCGCCCGCTACATCTTCTCCATGGACGGCGACCGGAAGTACTCCCTGGACGAGCTCGAGGACGGCTCCAGCTACGTAGCGTCCTCGTTCAAAGTCTTCAAGGTAGGTACCCTCCAAAAATAACCCCTTCATGCCCACCATAAATCAGAGAAAATCAATTCCCGAAACTATTTTTAAGCGAAAAGCTGGCAAAAACAACCCCCGCCAGAAAGCCCCGAAAAACGCGACGCGAAGTGAGCTTCTTTCTAGGTTATGTCGGTCGGTCAAGCGGACGGTGGTCGCACTAATTAGCATTGCAAATGGGGCAGACCGACCAGCAAGCAAGCGGGTGGAAGCAGGGGTAAGACGACGTCGCGCGATCTGTGCGTGCCAACTTGGTGGGATTAATTCTAGAGACCGCTCCCTCTAATCCGCCGAGCAGTGTTGCCAGAAGGGAAGGGTTGTCTGGCTGCGGGACGTAATGCTTTGTGTTGCGAAAACAAATATCTGTTGAGCTGAAGTGGTGGCCATTTTTTATTACCTCGAGTCTTAATCTTCTGACTCGCAGAAATAGACCCTTTGACGTGAGGAAACACAAACCACCTGGTGGCGAGTAGCGACAACTTTTTGAAAATTACAAAAAGTTTTCGCTGGCAACTTTGGCCACATTTGCAGCAAATCTGGCACCCCTGCCACAGCACAGCCCCCACATGCTTGAGGTTCTCTCCTTCTTGGTCAGTAAGTTTGTTGTTTTTTTTCTTTCGCTTTCGTTTCTAAGCAATCGATATTTGACCGCTTTGTGGGGACCGCTTCCTTGGAGGTGGCAGCGAGCTGGCCGCATTTCGAGGCTCCAGGTTGTTTGGGTTTGGGAATCTAGGATGATTGAACGCGCGCCTTCTCCGAAGCCAAATGGTTCCGCGCGCAAGGATGGTGACGATCTTCTCCATAATTATCGACACGAAGTTTTGGGGGGGATTGTCAGGAGTGTTTGGTTTGGATTGGAGTCATCAATAAATCTTTCAATAGTCTATTTGAAAATCAAAAAGTTTTAAAAAGATAGGCTAATCTGAGGGAGGTATTAGACTATGGAAAACAAACAAACTCGCACTTTTTGACAGTTTGGCATTTGTTTGCAGAAACGTCATCAGCCTGCCTACATTTCGCTTTGTTTGCGATTTTGCCGCAAACAAGTATGCGAGTTTGGCAAACAACTCTGGAGTTTTTTTTTAAAAGGTCCTATAAACCAAATTTTCATTTTTTGCTTTTTGGGTGTTTTTGAATACCCTTGACTCAACCGCACATGAACACTGCGGGTTTTGTTAAATACTTACTTCTTGTCTCGGATTTCGCGAAAAAAAGTTCCATCTGTCGAAATGCTTATGCGTTCTTTTCAAATGTTACTTCAGATATCAAAAATCAAGTCTGAACTCTAGTCTGGACTTTTTTGGGTTAAAGATCCTATAAACAAATGTAAGTTATGTGTATTCTGCTTACTCTGATGTACATTGACATAAGGTGTGAGGGGCACATACTAAATGTTTACATTTTGAAGGACATTAAGCCTGATCTACAATCAAATTTACGAAAACAATCAACAAGTTGATCCAGATGTCAGTCGAGTATCAAACATCGGCTGCTGCGACCCTTGTCTGACATCGAAGTAACAAAGTAAACAGGGGAAAATGTGACAGACGCGACAGATTTGGTCAATTTTTCGATATCGCATGATGTAAGGGAGGTGAAAAAAACTTTTAAAAATATTGGAAAATGTATTTTGTAAATATTCGACCGGGAACTAAATTCTAGTCCAAATATACAAATATTTACTTATCCATGCCAAATTATTACGTAACTCTTTTAAAACCTCATTTAATTCGCTCATACCACGTGAAATCACCAGTCACTTCAAAGGAAACATTCATTTTGTCCTCGATAAAGATTACCGTTCGCCCTCATCAGGCGCAACCTTCAGGAAGCGGTTTCCGTCGTTACATCATCCGCCATCATTAGTAGCCGAAAACCTCCGTCCGGAAGTTCGTACAGCTCTAATATCTAATCAACTTTTATTAGTTTTTAACGGCCTCCGGTGCTTCCTCCTGCCTGCAATACCCAAACCATATATTGCAGAGCATGGGGCCACTCCCTGCCTAACTACCGTCTTACTGACCTGTGTTCATGGTCATATCCTTCCCGCAGGGTGTGTTTAACTCATAACAACCGCAACAAGGCTAATTACCGGGTCCATAAATGGAAAACCAATTTCCTGCTGCGGGTTTCCATTTTTTTTGGGAGTGCCTTATTAGATTAAGTGCAATTTTAACCCTCAAGGATTTGAAAACATAAACATTTATTTATTCCAGATTAAAACTAATTTTAGTTACCCGTACAGTAAATTTTCAATACGGTGAGAACTTCGATATAAACAAACAGCCTATCCCACTCTTACTCAACGTGAACTGTCACTCGAGCAAGTGGTATACACAGAAAAAAATCAATTCTCGAAACCGTGAAGTCAGTTCACGATTATGAGAACCACGAAGGAATATATTCACGTTTATGGTGCAAATGCACCATACTCATGAATAAATTCCTTCGTGGATCTCACATTCGTGAACTTAATTCACGATTACGGGAATTGATTTTTTTCTGTGTAGACTGTTTATTTACATTCAAGGTTTCGTCCTTTTGAAAAGTGACTACGGTTATGTTCGTTCCAAGAACACAACTTAGTTTGTTTTGATAAAGGAGCCATTACACTACGGCAAACAAACTCGCACTTTTTGACAGTTTGCCCTGCTTTGTTTGTTTGCCTGGATTTGTTTGTACAAACGTCAGCCTGCATACATTTTGCCTTGTTTGCGAGTTTGGCAAACTGTCAAACACGAAAAAGTGCGAGATTGTTTGTTTGTTTGCGGTAGTGTAATGACTCCGAAATGAAAAAAAAAATGTTACTCACCTAAAAACGTTACTCGCAGAGGTCCTAATAAAAAAAGTGATGAGTAAAAAAACAGACTACCTACAGACTTTTTGTCAAGGTTATACAGCCACCGCATTTGAGGAAAATTGCATCTTTCTACTGTGGGGGAATAGATTGAGGTTATGTAAATTCAGACCATTTTATTAATTGCTTGTAATTTTAGATAGGTAAGTCAGGTCTTGAAAATTCTTAATCCACAAGAAAGGTTTTCAGAACCTATATACTTTTAGAAAGGTGGCAGATTTTCATGCAAAAACCACCCTTTTTGAAAATTGTGAAATTTATATGCAGCAGTTTTTTAAGCATAACTTTTGATGTGCTTTACTAAATCTTTTAAATTTCAATAGGGACTTATAGGACCCGAAGACGAATCGAATGAGGCCAATACGGTCAAAATCGGTTCAGTCAGTGATGAGATATTCCAGTGACATTGATTGGGTGCACATGTCTACAAACAGCCAAACACACAGACATTTGCTCAGCTGGTCGATATGTACAAATGAAGGTAGGTCTAGGAAGTCTAACTAAAAAGTTCATTTTTCGAGTGGTTTTATAGCCTTTCCTCAGTAAGGTGAGGAAGGCAAAAAAATAAAAAGCTTTGTTAGGCAATTTATCAAACAAACAAATAATCGCGCATTTTTGACAGTGTTGCAGTTTGCTGCTTAGTTTGCCACAAACAAGTTTGCGAATTTGGCAAACTGTCAAACAAGAAAAAGTGCGAGTTTGTTTGTTTGTTATAGTCTAATACCTGCTTAACTATCCTAGTACACTATTGTTGTCAGACCGGACCATCGAGATCCTCCTTAAGTTTGAAACCATTTTCTGTGGCGCCCATACCAAATTTCTGTTTTGAGCGCGTGAGTACCTTGTAAAAAGTAACAGATCGTCACCTTTTAGTTGTCAAACCAAAAAACCGCAAACTAGTCCAAACATCGAGTTTAGATTGTGGATTTAATTTCACACAGCAATAAAGCTTATTTTTCTGACCACAATAACAATTTGAATGACAACATCAAACAACATCAATTTTGAAAATTTTGGTCCGCAGTGTTTCTTGACAGAAAGTATCTCCCTTGACAGCTCGTTCTATGGGGTCACACCGGGCCATAGTTGAATCATCAAATCACAGTTGATATTTAATTTTTCGATATTCTGCATACAAAATTGAATAGGGGAAATAATCGTATGTTTGGCAGGTTAAGCTCTTGCTCCTAACTCCATCCAACTTGCTGATTTTCACTATTTAGACAACTAATTTTGCAAAAATTCTGATAGAAACTTGCTTGCTCACTTCTTATTTAGCTATTTATCACTCGATTTCAGTTGAAAACGCTTTTAAATAGCTTTAATTGAATGTCAAAGTTCTGACCTGCCAACATTAGAGGCTCGCTGGAATTAGATGCTGTTCCCCTAAGTGATAAAAAAATTTCTATTAAAATTAACCCAATTTACAAAAAAAAAATCAGTAGGCAGAAGAGGGATAACAACAGCATCGCACGTAATCAATCATTGCTGGGCCTCTCTTTCGTTTGCCGCAGTCAATTACAGTTTAAAAAAAATCAGCAAGGATTTACATTTTTCACCATTTTCAAGGTGTGACCTCGTTCCGGGCGCTCATTTCCATAATGATTTGGGCCTCAGTCCAATTTTCGCGGGCCCTTCAGACAGAACCGTAACGAAACCGTACACGCTAAATTTGAAACTTAATTTATGACGTTGCAAAAGAAGCTAATAATTTGACGCGAGCGCCGCAAATTAGGGTCAAAAGCATAAATTTCCCTTCGACGCCATGTTTTTCTACCCCGCCTCCCTCCCTCTTCACCAAAGAGAAGCTTTCACTTTCATGCTTTTTGTTTCCCTCTCTGCCCACAAAGCGTCAAAGCTTGTGAATGTGTAAGCTTTTTGTTTTGCTGTGTGGACAGTGGGAGGTCCTCCCGCTCACCCTCTCTCATTCTCTCTATTGGACTTCTCGGAATTCGTCCCAGAAATTCGAACGACTTCGTGCTGGGCGACCCAACTTGAATCGGTGTGCGTGCGAGCTTTTACAGCTATCAACTGTTGACAATCTTGAAGTGGGTTTGGGAGGGGTGAGAAAATCAAATCAAAGCAGGCGCGGCAACTTGGGCGGCAGAGTTCAGATTTGTTCGAACGGTCGAGGCGGAGCACGTGTTTCGATTTTCGCTCTCTCTTGGTGGTGTGATTTTCAGCGCTGTATTGACAGGATATTTTAATTGCTTTCCGAACGTTGTGAGTGTTGTGATGAGATTAGTGAAAAACAAACATAAAAGTGCGGAAACTCTGGCAGCGGAAGCAGTCAATGAAAATTGAGGTTCGAGTGAGGGTACGTTGACACAAAGGCGGAATAGGTGGTAAGAGGACGAATGAAGCATTCATTTAATTTTCATATTGACCGTGACAACATAAGAGTTTTTGACATAGGGAGCGTTCCCTTACTACGTATCGCAAAAAATGAGAAAAACTAGACAAAATAAAACACATACTACTGATAATAAAAAAGCACATTTACCAGTAAGAAAAAAGTCATGCTTGTGCTTGAACAGCCTCCTACTTTGTAGATGTAAACAAAGTGGGATCATTCGAAAATCACGTTACGCATTTTCTCTATTCATCACCCAGGGTTTTCCTCTCGGTTTTCCTTTTAAAACTCAACCATTTTGAACATAATGTTTGGAGCAATATCCAGGGTTGCCAGATAAATCTGGGAATGCCAGATTTTTCATGTGTCAGCCAGAATAAAGTTTTATCATGATCTGTGCCAGATTTTGACAGATTTTGCCAGATTTTTAACTTTCGGCTAATTTCGAACAACTTTTTGATTAAAATAAACGATGTCAAATTTGACAAATTTGGGATCGCTGAACTCGAATATGAGCCATAGAACACTCCAAAGTACTCAGGGACTGTGCAATCCAAGATGGCAGCAAATATGGCTAAGCTGGAAAATGTGATTGCATTCCCTGAGTACTTTGGAGTATTCTAAGGCTTATATTTGAGTTCAGCAACCTCAAATTAATTATATTGGACCTGTTGACTGCCTGTTACATCTATCTATATATATAAAACAATTCGACGGTTTTGTTCGAACGCGAATCAGTTCAATACGGAGCGTCGGATCGAGGTGCTCTTTGTTGCGTTGGGTTCGTAAAGGTCCAAGGAAGGTTCTTACGCCAAAAAGTGACAACTTTGGCCACTCTGGAACCGATTCCGGAAAAACCTGTAGATTGTATGGGAAAAGCTGCGTAAAATCAAATTTTGATCACAGGAGGTAGAATAAGCAAACAAGCTAAAAACGTCAGGAAACCTATAAAGAGCAGGACGAAGTTTGCAGAGAAAAGTTTGATTCTGTATAAAAAATTCCAACATTCTAGCTTCGCCATCTTGGCCGCCATCTTGAATTTCA
This sequence comes from Culex pipiens pallens, assembly GCF_016801865.2. Lineage (NCBI taxonomy): Eukaryota > Metazoa > Arthropoda > Insecta > Diptera > Culicidae > Culex > Culex pipiens. The sequence goes on along the minus strand of NC_068937.1, from coordinate 40,645,074 downwards.
CATTCCCTGAATACTTTGGAGTATTCAAGAGGTCTTATCCGAGTTCAGCGATCACAAATTAGTTAAATTTGACCACACGGAAAAAGTCATTTCTCGAAATCGTGAATTGTGTTCATAAATTTGAGAACTACGAAGGAATATATTCACGTTTATAGTGCAAATGCACCATACTCATGAATAAATTCCTTCGTGGTTCTCAAATTCATGAACACAATTCACGATTACGGGAATTGATTTTTTTCTGTGTAGATGATTGAACTTAGAAAATCCTTTATGGTGGTTTTTCCATTCAGCCGCCATATTAGACGCCATCTTGAATATCTCCTTACTCTTTCAGATTCAGGAAAATCAACAGGAAAATTTGGATTCAGGAAGGTTGATTTAGTCTAGATCGATTAAAAACTAGCTTTTTACACGATTTGCTTCTAGACACGAGAAATGAGCACCTTTTTTTTAAATTGGGACCTGGACCAAAAAATTGGCGTGACGGGACAACGCAAAGTTGCGTCAGTCATTAATCTGGTTCTTTTTGACCAATTTTCGATTTCTAAGAAGCATTTTAAAGGGTTTTTTGAATACGAAGAAAATCCGAAATATGATGCATTTCCGATTTCACGAACCATTGCAAACTAAACAATTGTAATTTTTCGTGACGGGACAACGCTTCCATATACCCACATCCATTAAATGTCCTGTATAATGTTATATCTACAGAATCTGCTTTTATCAATAAAAGGGGTTATAAAAGAGTAATTTTACTATTAAGTTTCCTTTAGAATGAATAAATATCTGCATTCCATCAATTAATTTGAGCATTGCTTTAAAAAAGTTGGCAAATTAAAAATTTCCAGCATTTATACAACTTATGCTCACAGTCACAGATATGTTTAGAATAAGAGTTTTGGTGTGGAAATATGTTTTTTGCCTTCCTCACCTTACTGAGGAAAGGCTATAAAATCACTCGAAAACTGAACTTCTCAATTAGACCTCCTAGACCCACCTTCATGTATACCTATCGACTCAGAATCGAATTCTGAGCAAATGTCTGTGTGTGTGTGTGTGTGTGTGTGTGTGTAGGGATGTGGGTCTGTGCACCAAAAAATATGCACTCGATTATCTCAGCACTGGCTTAACCGATTTGGACCGTTTTGGTCTCATTCGATTCGTCTTGGGGTCCCATAAGTCCCTATTGAAAATTATGAAGTTTAGTAAAGTACTTCAAAAGTTATGCTAAAAAACGGTTTTGACTAAAGTCCGGAAGATTGTAAAAAGGGTGGTTTTTGTCAGAAACCCCAGCATGTTATACATTTTTAGAAAGGTATTTAAAAGACCTTCCCAACGCGACCAATACATTGAAGATCTGACAACCCTATCAAAAGTTATTAGCAATTAAGTGTTATTTATGCACTTTTTGGAAGCCGGATCTCAGATATCACGATGAAAACGTTGTCCGGATCTATCATGCAACCCGTCGTTGAACAGGTAATCAAAAGACCTTTCCAACGCGTCCAAAACATTGAAGATCTGACAACCCTATCAAAAGTTATAAGCACTTAAGAGTTATTTATACACTTTTTGGAGGCTAGTTCTCAGATATTTAGATGAAAACGTATTCCAAATATATCATGCGACCTATCTTTGGATAGGTAATTTAAAGACCTTCCCACGAGCGTGTCTATTTTGGATAGCATTACCCTTTGAATGAGAGGAAGGCACCATCACCCTAAGGGTGGATTAAGTAACGTTTTTTTGTGTGGTTAAAATAGTTGGAAAACATGAAAAATTAACAGATCCATCTAAAGTTCAACTATTAAAAAAATTACTGCTTGGTAAACAAGTGCTCAGAATCAGTCTAATAGAAATGTTTGAAAAATGCATTTTTACGGGTTTAACCCCATTTAAAATTCACGGCCAGTTTTTGTTACACCTAATCAGGCTCATATTCAGGATTTGAGTTAGATTTGAGCTCAGTAAGCCCAACCCTAATTGCATTTCTGATACAACCAAGTGTCACAGACTTTAATGAAACATGAAAAAAATGCTTCTACGGGAACATATCGTCGCCGTCGTGCTAACTTGTCACACGTTTATTTTGAGCCAAATTGAGTTAAGAATGCCATTTTGTGCAGCTAACAATGCCTCACCTTTCGACCTTTACAGATCCCCAAAATTCGATTTCAATACTGAGATATTCAATAAAAACCGAAAAAACTCCGTACATGTTTGTCACTTTTCATAATGTGAAGACAGACAAAAATCAAAATACGAGCGCAACCTGTCAAAGCCTGTTGCGCCACAGGCTGATGTACACGCTACGACAAACCACTCAATTTTTGTACGGCGCAACAGATTTTTAAGCGCAACAGAAGAGATGCGCACTTCGGTTTGGTGGTGCGCGGATAATATGTAAGAAGTTTCAATCTTGTTGTGCAATCTTTACACAGCCTGAAAATCAATGTAAGTGCGATAATTGGCCAAAGGGATTTCAGGTCAGAACGCGTTTGACACAAGTACAAGTTAGACTGCCGTAAACATTTGTAATTACAACTCGGAACTCCAGCAACCAACTTCAACCAAACTTCGGGACAACGCACAGAAAGGTCAGCCAAACAAAATGTGTGCTTTATTATTTACATTGCATGCTCTCGTTTTTGAATATTCAAGGTCAAACATTAAAACGCGTTTTCTCGGAACGTTGAAATGGTGGGTGCGACAAGATAGCACGACAGCGTCGATATAGCACGATTCCATAAATCAGGCTTTTGAAAACTTCTCGATGGCTACAGCTTGGTGATCCCCTGAGTTAGACAAATATTTGCAACAAATTTCATTACGAATTGTGAAAAAAATACGAACTGGAAACACTGCCAATAGTTATCGGTTTATGTTACTCTGGAGCAATTCTCTACGAAATCGGTCTTTTTTCTTCAATTTTAATTGTTGTATTTTTTAATCCGGCTGAAACTTTTTTGGTGCCTTCGGTATGCCCAAAGAAGCCATTTTGCATCATTAGTTTGTCCATATAATTTTCCATACAAATTTGGCAGCTGTCCATACAAAAATGATATGTGAAAATTCAAAAATCTGTATCTTCTGAAGAAGTTTTTGATCGATTTGGTGTCTTCGGCAAAGTTGGTAGGTATGGATATGGACTACACTGGAAAAAAATGATACACGGTAAAAAAATTTGGTGATTTTTTTATTTAACTTTTTATCACTAAAACTTGATTTGCAAAAAAACACTATTTTTTTTTTCATATATTAACATTTTTTTAACAATTTTTCATATATTAACATTGAAAATCGGACCATTAGTTGCTGAGATATCGACAGTAAAAAATTGTGGGCTGTTTGGATGAGACTTATAAAACATCAATTTTCCTGTTTTTAAACCTTTGCATTGCAATATCTCAGCAACTAAAGGTCGTATCAACAAAGTCCGAAGAAGCAAAATATAGAGAATTTTCTCAGCTTTTCAAAAATATTTTTTTGAAAAGTGGGCAAACATGTTCACTAATTTAAAAAAATGAAAAACTGCGACTATTTTCAAAAAAGTCACCTAAAAATGGATTTAACATGAAAACGGTGCACTTTATCAAAATTTCGCTAAAGTACTTTTTGATTGCAAATTTGATTTTACATCGAAAAATGAAGTTGACAAATTTTTGCGACCAATAGGGGAAGGTGGGGCAAGACGACCATATGGGGCAAGAGGAACAATCGCTCCTACGGCCGTAATTTGTACAATTTTGATTATTTCCAGTATGAGGAATTGTTGCTAGCAATGCAATTAGCTGATTCTACTACCACATAACCGCCAAAATGACGTAAACGCCACGGGGCATAAGATTTAATGAAGTTTTTTTCGAAACCTTTGTTTTCTTATAATATTTGGAAAGTACAAAATAAGGCTTAGGGTTCGTTTTAAGGCTCATTTTATCAAAATGCTATTTTTCCTAGATCAGTAGTGTCCCTACAAATGACATGCACCTATTACAAAGTATGATTTAACTTTTGGTTATTTTTGTTGAGAGCTTTTAAAAAATCTTGTTCAGGTGGGGCTAGTGTACCATATGGATTTTTAGTATGGAAAAAATTACGAATTGCTGCAACAACATATTTTATTGGGAAATAAATACATGAAAGTACTTAAAAACTGATAAACAATCGTTAAAAAAAATTGTACATACAAAGTATAGTGATATTATGAAAATTTACTATTTATCATCGAAGTAGTATTTTTTTCGTAAAAACGATAAAATTTTTAGTAAAATATTATTATTTAATCTAAAAATGGAAGAAACCATTCAAATACATTCTAATCTGATGTATCTAAGTGATAACAGTTCAATTGTTAGCAAATTACCATATTTTTTCATGCATTGTTCCTCTTGCCCCAACGGGTTGCTCGTCTTGCCCCACTAGTTGTGTAGAACGTACGGAAAATCAAAAATTTTAAAATCAATTTTTCACATTAAAAAACAGGATTTTTTAAAAACTTGTTTAAACAAAGTCTTAGTCAAGACCTAGAATAAGATGATTATAATAAAATCCGACAGATTTTTTAACTTTTTAATGGGTTATAACGAGCATTTCCTTAGCTTGTTACACTTGCCCCACTTTCCCCTATTTCGATTTTTTTTAAAAATCAGTATTGATTCAAAAATTTATAACTCGCTCAATGATTTTTTGCACAACCTGGAAATTTCTGAAAAGTTGGCATTTTATGTTCTCTAAAACATATCAAAAAATTAAAAAAATAAAAAATAGTGTTTTTTTGCAAATCAAGTTTTAGTGATAAAAAGTTAAATAAAAAAATCACCAAATTTTTTTTACCGTGTATCATTTTTTTTCCAGTGTAGTCCATATCCATTCCTACAACTTTGCCGAAGACACCAAATCGATCAAAAAATTCCTTCAAAAGATACAGATTTTTGAATTTTCATACATCATTTTTGTATGGACAGCTGCCAAATTCGTATGGAAAATTATATGGACAAACTAATGATGCAAAATGGCTTCTTTGGGCATACCGAAGGCACCAAAAAAGTTTCAGCCGGATTAAAAAATACAAAAAAAAATCGAATGACCGAAATCCTAGAGAACTGCTCTCTGGGGCTAACTGAGGTAAATGTAATTCGTTTTAGAATTCTAAGTTTGCTGAAATTCAAGAAAACTGTACCTCGCGGTTTGCATGCGAACCTAAACCATACCTGCAGAACAATTTACCAAAAATGGCAAGAGATTCCAGTGCCAAAAGTCGATTCCATTTTTCCACAAAATTGCCCTTCTCAATCAAAAGGCGCCCAACCCAAAAAATATAAGGAACGAGGTTCAATTCGTAAACACACCAGACCGAGGTCCAACCTCCAAATTCCAACCAGATACAAATTGGTTCCAATTTACCTTAATCGGCGGCCCTCTCGTTACGTTACAGCACCCCGTTAGAAACAACAACGAAATAACGTAAACGTTCCCAGAGTTCTGGGTCGATACGTCGTCGGGCGAACCACCAACATTGACCTCGTTTATTAATTTTACTAGTCCAGAAAAGGTAAATCACAACCAAACCCCTCTCCAGCCCGTGTCCAGAGCCGGACCTCGCCTCACCTCAAAGTCCTCGTCCTTGAGCTGCTCTATTAACACAGGTGAAAATTAACCTCCCCCATTCCTTCTTCCCTGTGAAAAAAGTGCCTTTGTTGTGCCACCCCCACACACAGAGAAAACACTTTTCCTTCTTCGAGCAACCTTATCGGTCGCCCAGAATCTGCCCCTTCCAACTCAGCTGGCTGGACAACGACTTGGGCCGGTCGACGCTGCCTCTTCTGCTGACCTTCTTTCGGGGTGGCAACTGTTCCCCTTCCCCTCAGCTCTTGTTGCTGGTGGAGCACCAAACGGACGTCAGCAAAGACTTCACTTTCAACGGTATGTGAACCAACCACCCCCTGACTACTCTCATTCTTTTGGGTGATCCTCTCGGAGACAGGGTGGTGGCTCAAACCAGCTCAAATTGTATTAAAAAATAACTGGGTAGGGTACGTTATCCATTAGTGGACCCCTTTCGTATAGTGAACCCTCTGAAGGGTTTTTAATGGAAAATTCAATAAAATCACAATTTCAAGCGTGTTGTTGTCTACAAATCTTTTATTTGGCATGTTCAGCATCATTTAGAACAATTATGACTGACATTGAATTGTCCTTTTACCAAAATAAGTGTTTTGAGTTCTACATCTGAAATCAGCCATGGCCACTAGCATTTTCACAACAAAACTGCATTTATATTTTATGATTGAATTAGCCATCCAATCATTTTTTGACTGATTATTTAACTTCAGCAAGTCGAAGTAATGTAAGTTTAAGGATATTTACTAAAATAAAGCGAAGAAATGCAATTTTCTAGCAAAAATTATGGGGGTCCAATATAGGACAACGAAAATCCAAACTTTTCCAAAAGTGGACCCCTGTTTATTAAACCTTGAAAAATGATGAAAACTGTGTATTCAAGCAAAAGTTTCTCTAAAACATACAATAAATGCTTGTTGTTATCAACCTAAACGCATATTTTTTTCAATTATGAGTATAAATATAGCTGTTTTCATGTTAAAAGTACCAATAATGCTGAAGCCGTAAGAATTTATAATTAATCAAAACTATAGTTAATTGTACTTAACTGAAGCACTATAATTGCAGTTTGAAATGATATTTTATAATAATAAATCAATAACAAAACATTTTTTTTTCCAATAAACATGCGTGGTTTTATCAGCAACTGTAAACAATTCTATTGTTTAGTATCGGTCAACCATTTATGTAATTAATATGGAAAAATTTGCATCAAGATTACTCTTTTTAAATTATTTTTATGTTTACAGTGGTTTTTGAGACGTTTTCTCTGATCTTTTTCGGAAATAAATGTGTTTAAATGTCTTTTTGATTTTTTGTTGTTTAAAGCCAAATTTGTTAACAAAAAATATTTGTTTATGATGAAAAGTGAGCAAAATTCATCTTTTATTCATTATATTTATCATTAGACCTACACCATACATCAAAACATCAAATATCGGTTGAATTTGGTATAAAAATAACAGTTTGCCTATAGTGGACCCGGGTCCACAATCGGATTATGGACCCGGGTCCACTATAGGAAAAGGGGGTCCACAACAGGCAAAAAAACTTTTTTTTTCAATTGGCTATTTTTCTGCTCAAAAACAAATAACTGATGAAACAAATAGTCAAAATTGTTCGAAAGACTTCAGTTTTCATTGTTTTGTACAAAAGGTTATGAAAAAGTGCTTAAAATATTGAAAATTTATGAAAAATGTGCTTCGGCTCTACTAGGGGGTCCACTAATGGTTAAAATACCCTAATTCTCCGCCAAATCACACGAAATCGGGAAAAGTTGCCCCGACCCCTCTTCGAATTGCGTGAAACTTTGTCTTATGGGGTAACTTTTGTCCCTGATCACGAATCCGAGGTCCGTTTTTTTGATATCTCGTGACGGAAGGGCGGTACGACCCCTTTCATTTTTAAACATGCGGAAAGAGGTGTTTATCAATAATTTGCAGCCTGAAACGGTGGTGAGATAGAAATTTTGTGTTAAAGGGACTTTTATGTAAAATAAGACGTCCGATTTGATGGCGTACCCAGAATTCCGGAAAAACGTATTTTTCATCGAAAAAAAAAACACTAAAAAAGTTTAAAAACTCTGACATTTTCCGTTACTCGACTGTAACATTTTTTGGAACATGTCATTTTATGGGAAGTTTAATGTACTTTTCGAATCTTCATTGATCCAGAAGGGTTTTTGAAGGGGTTGTACCGCCCCTCCGTAACGAGGTATCAAAAAACGGACCTCGAATTCGTATTCCGGGACAAAAGTTATCCTTTAGGACAAAGTTTCACGCAAATCGAAAAGGGGTCGGGGCAACTTTTCCCGATTTCGTGTGAGTTGGTAGAGAATTACCCGTATCATATTTGATTTGATTATCAAATCATCAAATTTCGCAAAATTTCACCCCCTTTTTAAAATTGCAAATTTTGTTTAGACATCACAAATCAACTGCATTTTTTTATTTGGCATCTTCTGAATGTTTTCGGTCGGGCAATAAGAGAAAAGGGGGTAAGACGGCTAGCCTGAAGCGACCGATTATTTCGATCCCAACAAGAGTTGCAACAAAAGTTCGAAGACATAAGGTCGGATGAACAAAAGTCGAAATGTTGGTATTACTTGCGATTCCAACCGGTAGAACCGGATTTGAACAATTTTACAGAAAGCAGACAAACTATCCAAGTGATCAAATAGCAAATTGTGAACTAAAAAAATATTTAAATTTGCCCAAAGTTACAGCAATATTAAATTAATATCACATTTTGTTGGAGGCAACGTAAATTTTTGAACAAGTTGTTGATTTCCTCGGGAAGTGCGTCAATTTTTTTTAATCATTTCACATTTGAATTTTTATAAAAGTTTTAGGTTAAAGGCCACATTCTATGGCCAAATTAATGTCCTTGGCAAAATTGGCCATAGTTCTAGACCATAATTCAAGCTATATTTACATATTTATAAATAATAATAAATCGGGATATGGACACCTAGAAAATTTCGAGCAAATTATTGATTTCCTTGGGGTATATATCAATAATGAAAGAAATCAACTTTATCATTTCCAAATTTTTATAAAAGTTTTAATTTAAAGACCACATTTTATGACTAAATTAGTACCTATTTTCCCAATATTTGCGATTACTGCTGATCAGTGTTGCAAATGAGTGATAGAAAAGTTATCAATAGATTATCTCTGCACCAAAAACATCCGAGAGTGTAGCGGCCGTCACTATAGCTTGTGAGATTTCTTCTTGTGTCTTGTTATTCCCAGCGATGTCATTCTCTCTCTATCGCTCTTCCCTTTTTCCTCGACTATGCGCTCTCACCGCTGAGTCTCTCAATCTCTCCGAAAACTGCAATGAGAGAACGCGAGATGGCGATTAGGAGCCGACCACGCATGACGTCCCGTTAAACTGCGTTTGCAAAATTGGTTTTGTGGCGGCTTTTGTGGTAAACGCTGTTGCGGTAGGATGATCGTGGAAGCGGGAATGAGAGAGAAAAGGAAAATCGCGAGTGGGTAAACACGAAAACGTGTTCGACTATGTTCGGCGCTGAGACTTTCAATGAGGAGAGAAGAGCAGTTGTATTTGAGGCATGATTATTCAGGCGGGATAATTGTAGTTGCTGAGAGCTGATATTTTGATATTTTAACAACCCTGCTGCTGACAAAAACTCTGTAGACTTGTGATAATTGCTGACAAAAGTTGAATTTTCCCTTTAATTTAGTAGTTTTCCTACTTTAAAGAAAGGAAAACTTTGTTGCCTGTAGTAGTTTTCCCTTCTTAAAGAAAGAAAACAATCAATTAGAAGGAAATAATCAATTATGCTAAATGGCCATTATGCCAAATTACACTATGAGCAACTCTCTACCAAATCGGCCGATTTCGACCATTTTTATTTTTTGTATTTTTTGATGTGGCTCAAACTTTGTGGGGGCCTTCCCTATGACCAAGTAAGCTATTTTGCGTCATTGGTTCACCCATACAAGTCTCCATACAATTTTGGCTGCTGTCCATACAAAAATGGTACGAAAACATTCGAAAATCTGCAACTTTTGAATGAATTTTCTGATCAATTTGGTGTCTTCGGCAAAGTTGTAGGTACGTAGGCACTAGCGTGCACAGGGTGGGGCAACATGGGGCAACTGCCCCACCATCCACAGAAATTTGTTCTAAATTTGGTCAGGGGGTATCCACAAATGACGTATTTTTCAAAACGTGCATATTATTGCCCCACCTTCCTCAAAGAGCTGGGCACGCTAGTGTACGTAGGTAACGTCCTCAACGTTTGAGAAAAAATAAAGGTACACGTGCAGATTTTTTAATAAACTTTTTTTTCACAAAAATTCAATTTCCCAAAATACTTATTTTTTGATTTTCGAGATTTTTATATGTTTTAGGGGACAAAACCCCGCCACTTTTGAGTCATAGAGAAACATGGTCAAAAAATCTGCAACCGAGTTATGATTTTTTTTAAATTGTGATTTTTGGAAAAATAGAAATTTCATGCATGCAAAAACAAAATGGTAATATTTGAATATTGTTGGCCCTTTTAAAATGATAGTCTTGATTTTTTTTTCTAAATATTTTTTTTCGAAAAGATCGGAAAATTTCACGAATGTTTCATGTTCTAACATAAAAAATCGGACCATTAGTTGCTGAGATATCGACATTAGAAAATGGTGGGTTTTTTTGGATGAGGCTTAAAAAACTTAAATTTTCCTGTTTCTTTTTCTTAAAGCCGCTGTATCTCTGCAACCAGAGGTCTAATCTTCATTGTCTCTTAGACAATTTTAAAGCAAATTTTCTGAACTTTTCAAAAAAATATTTTTAGAAATGGTCACTTATGGTCACTATTTTGAAAAATCGTAAAACTGCAAATATTTCGTTAAAATCAAACTTCCGGTGGATATATCTTGAAAATAGAGCCCCCTGGACAGCTACCAAAAATGTATGGAGACGACTTGTATGGGTGAAACAATGACACAAAACAGCTTATTTGGTCATAGGGAAGGCCCCCATAAAGTTTGAGGCAAATCAAAAAATACAAAAAATAAAAATGGTCGAAATCGGCCGATTTCGTCGAGAGTTGCTCAACTATTGAATGCAATAAACAATGGGATTGGGGTTGAAATCAATAAAATGTATCGAAAACATTTAAGAAGGTTGCATAATGATTTCGGCTTAATTTTCAACATTTTCTAAATATTAAGTTTTTGAACTGTAATAAAATCAATTTGAGCTTCCACCCTGAGCACACTACTTCACACTTCCTCCTTTTTCCACAAGCGAGCATTGATTTTCTTCGCATGCAAACAGCAACATTTCTTTACATTTGTTTTGCGCCCCGTCATGCAAAGAACAACAACACCAACAAGAAGACAAAACGGGGACACCGCGCTCGCCCAAAGTGGGCCACGGCAGAAAATTCCACCCTACTGACCGCGGCACTGACCACCGGCTAGTTCGCGGGGGGAGTAATTTCCTTCGGGTTTTCCTTCGGTTGCGCTCGGTTCGGGTTCGGGCATTTTCGCGGCAGAGAGCAAACCGGGAGAGAGCCTCACTAATACGAGCAAACTTGTGTGTGTGTGTGTGTGCGATTTTGAGGGGAGGAAATTTTCCCCACCTTTCCAAAAACAAAACAAAGGATGCGCAGAAAGGAAGGGGAAATTTGACCAATCAAACGGTCTTTTTGACAGGGGGGGAGGGTAAACAAAAACAACCACATGCTGGATTGTTTACATCCACTTGTGTTGACACATCCCAGTGTCATCGTTTGTCATCGCTGGACAAAAGGAGGGGAGGAAAGATAATGGACTACTCTGAACAATCGGGATAAGCTGGTATTCCACTACAGGAAACTTCGCTTAAGTCGGCAAAACACAATTTTAACAGTATCTGTGATTGTCGAAACAGTTGGCCGGAAGGTTTTTTTCATTGAAGTAACGGATTTTTTTTCCAGTAGTGGAATACCAACCTAAACTTTGAATAATGGAAACATGACTTGCCTCCGGCAGGTGTTTACGGTCGGAAAACAAAAATGTTAGCGACATCTATGTTCGTCTAGCTCAACTATCAAGCATTATTGTGGACACGCTCCGGCAAAATAACGACCCCATTTTTTCACATTACGACCTTTTCTACCTCCTTCTCCCCCCTTCCCACACCCTCTCTTCGCCAAAGTAAACTCAACACATGTTTTGTGTTTTCTCTTTTTTTTCTGCAATATTTCTTCGCCAAGTGACTTTTTTTTTCTTCTCCTAGTTATGTGACGTGATTTATGGCCGTTCATAATTTAGACGGCGTTGACATGGAAGTGGTCCCTGCTAGCTCAACTGGTTTGTCGTTTGGTTTGCAGATTTGGGATCTTGAACGCATAAAACTTGTTGGAATTTCATATTTTCCTCTTATTGCTATTCCCTTTAATATATGGTATTTCAACTTTCAGTGGGCACTAGGTTTAAAATTAAAAAAAATATTAAAAAGGATCAAAATTTAGTTCAAATTAAACAAACTATTTTGAGCCCACCTGAGCCAACACAAAGATTTTGTGTTTCCTTTAAGTGTTGAACATTTGTGAAACATATCTGGAGTTTTTTTTAAGAGGTCCAATAAACCAAATTTTCAAGTTTTTGCTTTTTGGGTGTTTTTGAAACCGCCTTGAGCCAGGGATATTAAAAAACACCCAAAAAGCAAAAAACTGAAAATTTGGTTTATTGGACCTTTTCAAAAAAAACTCCAGATATGATTTTCAGAGGAACAGTCTTCATATAATTGCCAATTTTCGATTAAAAGCTCCATAATTCCGACAGATGGCGCAAAGCATCGAAGAATGACGATTCAAATTTTCGCTGTTCGGTTATATAGGAATACAAACTTAAAATTGAATTTACAGCTCTTAGAACAACTTTTGCGAAAAAATTCAAGTAGTACGAGTGTAAACTATTTGCCCTCTATAAATTAACGCAATAAAAAAGATTTAGAAAAAAAAAATTTAAAAAAAAAATTTCAAATGATAGAGCATCAAAAGTTAACAAAGTATCAGCTCGAATTTTTGCTCAAAAGTTGTTTTGAACGCTGGAATTTGACAAAACCGAATTCGCATACATAACCTCAAAGGGCAAAAATTTCAATCGACATCCTTCGCTCTGTTCTGCTACTCAACACTAGATGTCACATGTCCTTTAGCTTATGAATGCCAATAGCTATTCAGGATCAACTAACATGAATCGTTTTGCCATCTTCGTCAAAGTAGATTGGCTTAACATTTAAAACAAGAGAAAACACTTGGCGATGTTTCGACCCAATTAGCAAAAAATCGACGATTTGCTTTTTACGATACATTTTACCTTTTTTTATCTCACGGACTATAGAGAATTTGCAGCAAAGCTAAAAGACACATGCCGCCACCTATGAACAAATAGCGTAAACCTATGATTTTTCGAAAAAATGTATTTTAACCTTCAAAATCAACATTTTTATTGAACTTATGCCGGATTCGGATGAGAAAAATTATTTCCAACAATTTGGTGTATAACTTTCCAATATTTGTTTGATTTTTCTATGAGAAAACTGGAAATTTAGAAAAAGATAGTAATTTGGACTATTTGGCAACAAAGTCTGTCAAAAATCAATGAAAATTGTTGAATATACGTTAACACATCTGTTATCATTTATATAACTGTTTATTTCTTTGATATTTACGGGGAAACTCATTTTTTCGTGTTCCAAAACATGTTTTTTAAAGAAAAAGTTCACAAATTTTTGCGCGCCCAAAAAATGATGTTCATTATTTTAAAGCAAAAAAAATTTCTCGTCTTTTGCAACTAGTTTCATTAAGATTGATGCAGGGAATCATGAGAAATAAGCGATTTTGTTCTTCAATCCAGCAGAAAGGAATACGATTTTTGGCAAGTAACCCCATTTTGGCGCCACCTACATTTGAAACACAGTCGCGCTGCAAAACCTCAATGCGGATGTCACACGTCGAAAAATGACATGTCATTTTTCGTAGATAGACAATGTTTGTGAAAAATATGAAATAAATTAATTTATGTGTTTTTAACAGTGAACATCGTTTGCTGATTCTCTTTTGGGAGATGTTTTCTTCATAGAGATATCCACGCGCTAGAGTGTGTTAGTTTGTAACAAAATTACACACAGACATAGGCAAATCGAGTAGATTAATTCGTCTGTCAAAATCAGCTGTGTCCTTTATTATACCACGAGCACGTGGTAAACAGCTGGTTTTTACAGACGATTGGTCTACTCGATTTGCCTATGTCTGCGTAAAATAGTGTAAACAAAATCAGCTGCTTGGAATTCAGCCAATCACAGTCGATCAAAACCAAAACAATACTTCAAATACAAATACTAACACAGAATCGTGGTGTGCGTGAGAGGAACCGTGGAGATCTCTACTGACCGATTCTTCGGCTCCTTTTCAAAAAATTCCCAAGTTTTTTTCAGCGTTTTGGCTGTAGTGGCACAATTAAAGAAGAAACCCCCCAATGTTATTACATATTTGGAAAGATAATTGATTTTCCAACATAGAAATGACATGCATAATGAACAGTATTATACCTGTGCTTCTCCTGATATGAAAATGCAGCGTGACGGGACAACATCGTAAAACTGGAATTTTAAAAGGCACACCAAAAAAATCGACGCAGTTTTGCCAGATTGATTTTTTAAAACTTTTGCTCTTCTACACATTATCACAAATTGAAAAACGAATCTTTTGCTCCTTGAACTGAAAGATTTGGTTGAGATTTGAGTTTTTGCCAGCCATTTCTTTTCGTGACGGGACAACGAAAGGAGCAGATTTACGAAAAAACTCCTCTCCCATTCAATGACTTGCAGACCTTATTTGGTCAATATTTTTGGCATTTCAGATAAGAAAACGCATTTAAAGCACATTGCAATTATTAGATCATAATTAAAATGAAATTTTTCATATAAAAAATCACATTGAAAATTGAAAAAAGTGATATTTTGGTGTAGCTTCGCTAAGAATCGGTCTACTGTGTTTCATCTTCTCTTTTTTGTGATTTGTTGAACAATTTCAAATCAACTAATAACTCTCTCTCTCTTTTTCTTCTCTTCCTCTCTATCGCTATCTCTATCTGCAAACTTCTCAAACCTTCCCAATCACATCGATAACCGAAATGGTGTTGGTGGTTGTGGCGGTGTCCAAAGTGTCCCTTTTTCCATAATGCCATGTCCCGGGGGGACCTGCTCTACGGTACCTGGGTGAGTGAGAGCGTTTACGTCAAACCGTGTCGCAACATTCTCAACCCAACTCGCTCACCTAATCATCTCTTTTCTCGAAAGCAAAAATCGGCAGTGTTTGGCCAAGATCCAGCATACACCCAAAAAAAAAATATCCCATACTCTAACGTTCGCGATTTTGATTTGTTTCACCCCAGTTGATCTCGTTTCAAACCCCTCACGATACACACGTCACATTCAACCTCCATGTTCTTTGTGTGTATGAGTTGTCCTGGTATGTATCATAAACACGCGATTAAACAAAAACGACCAAATCACCACAATCAGGTAACGAAGCAAAACCGTGTGACCATCCCCACCAACACCATTATCTTTCGATTTCTCCTGCACGATCTGCGCCCTTTCCGAACAGTCGCATACTTTCAGGCGTTGACCTTGTACATATTTACACCGGTTTTGGCTACTTGCTCACAGATGGCGCTGCCCAACTGCCATCAGTCATCGGTGGGGAAAACCCCAAAAACAAAAACAAAACAAGGCAAATGTGCCCCATCATTATCACATAACTTGTCCACCGTACTGACATGGGCGTAGTGTGGTGGGAAACTCTCCCCTCAATACCCGCCCTACGCAAATTTAATTACCCCTATAGAGGGAAGTCTTGTGTGGCTTGGGTTGGAGTCCCTACGATGAAGAAGCGTTTTTCACTTGCTGTTTTCCCCTCGCAAACAGTCATTATCTTAATCTAAGCTTCCGTCATAAATTAGATCCAATCCTCGATGGGAGTTCTGCTTCTTGAAATTTTAGGGGAGTGGAGGTGTTGGTTCGTTCCTTTGTGTTGTCCGGTTGAACGCCAGCAACGACTACTGCTGTTACAAGGTCCAGACTCTTTCGGGTGGTGATCCTCATTAGCCCAGGTGTTGTAACAGTGAAATAAAGTTTTACCTCTTCGACGAGCAAAAATTACTGCAACAGGCTTATAAAAAATCTAAGTAAAATGTTAAATGGTTAAAATTCTGACATTTGCCAAATTAGTCAAGGCACAAGACCCTAAAACAGCGATGCAAGAAGTGAATCGTGTAACAGGCCAGTTTTTGATAAAAAAAGTAATGTTAACATTCCATATAGGTTGTCTTCCTAAGGTGTCTTGATAAGGTCCAGTTTGTGACGATACACTACCTTCCCTTTACTAAGCAATCGAATCCAGAAGGGAAAAGATCACCAGTTTTGTTGGTCCGAGCCGGGATTTGAACCCCGATCTACCGCTCACGAGGCGGGAGCGTTACCACTGAGCTACGTGACTCGGTCATCAGTTTTTGATGGATCCAGACTAAATCGACCCTCGTGAATCCGAATCTACCTGTTGATTTTCCCGATTCTCAAAAGAAAACCGAGATATTCAAGATGGCGTCCAATATGGCGGCTGAATGGAAAAAATCACAATAAAAGGATTTTCAAGTTCAATCAACTACTCAATTATGACTAATTTGGAGTCGCTGAACTCGAATATGACCCTTAGAATACTGCAAAGTACTAAGGGATTGTGCAGTCCAAGATGGCTGCCAATATGGCTAAACTAGAATATTGGAAATGTTTATACATAAATGTAACAGGCAATCAACAGGTCAAATCTAACTAATTTGGGGTAGCTGATCTCTCTCCCTGAGTACTTTAGAGTATTCTAGGGGTCATATTCGAGTTCAGCGACCCCAAATCAGTTAGATTTGACCTGTTGATTCACACTTCGAAAAAATCGTGTAATATTCCGTCTCATTTGATGCACATAACTGGAGCGTCAAATAAGACTTAAAATTACATCAGATTTTAAAATTACATGCCCCAACCGACAGGCTTATTAAATGTAAAATTACAGCAGACGCAATTTTGTTGGATACTTTCTTGTTGGATTTTCGGATCATTCTTATTGGGGTAAAAACGACACGTTTTAATTTTTCATGTACAGTTTTTTTATTTGCGCTTATCTATCACAATATCACTTAATCTTTTTTCTTTTTCTTGGCACTTTTAACTCACTATTTTTTTTTTCTTTTATTGGTCTGCTCCCGTTCACTACGAATTTTATTCGATTCTTCCATCCACGTCCGAGGAAATGACCATCTTCGGTTTCGCGCACCTGTGTTGACCGCAGAACTAGAGGATTCCGGTCCTGGTCCGCAACTGGATAATGAATCCGGTCCTGTCCACTTCGTATTTTCCGGTCGAACTTCGCTCCTCACCTGTGTCTCTTCCAACAGGGGCTGCTGACGGCAAGTAGACCTTCCGGGAAACCTTTCCCGGAACGCAGAGCACCGGCACCGGCTGCATCTTGGACCGGAGAGTGGTTGCGGGGAAAATAATTGCTCCAAAGCCCTAGCAGCTTCAACCCGAACAGTATCCGTGCCGGGATCCATCAAGATTATTTCCCAAACTAAAATGAAAACAAAAACAAACAAAAAATATGTTGTTGTACATTAAATTTGATGGCATGAAGATAAAACTTACCTCTTCAAGAAATTTTGTTGTAATATGTTTTGCTTTTGCGGAGAGTAACTGTTAAAACAAGATAAGAGCCAAAGCTGCCGCGACAATATTTTGCGCAACTTCAAACATGGCTGACGTTTGTGATGAGTCTCTACACTGCAAAACGTTTCCACGTGGAGTTCGGTTAAATGTAACACAAAATTACATCAAAAAACACGCTCTAGCTATGTGCATCACAATTGACTGAAAATTGGGTAGTGAATAATTGAATCTTACGTTTTCTTTAATGTAAAATTGTTTTTCGTTATATTCACGATGAGTTTGGGAAGCTACGTCAAAACAATCATAATATTACATCAAATTTTTGATTACATGATTTTAATTTGCGTTAAAATCATGATTACGTTGAATGTAATATTAATATTTTTTTAGTGTGTTGCCTGTTACATTTATGTATGAACATTTCCAATATTCTAGTTTAGCCATATTGGCAGCCATCTTGGATTGCACAATCCCTTAGTACTTTGAAGTATTCTAAGGGTCATATTCGAGTTCAGCGATCCGGAATTAGTTAATTTTGAGTTGTTGATTGAACTTGAAAGCCCTTTTATTGTGTTTTTTTCCATTCAGCCGCCATATTGGACACCATCTTGAATATATCGATTCCCTTTCAAAATCGGGGAAATCATCAGGCAGATTCGGATTCAGGAGGGTCGATTCAGTCTAGATCCATCAAAAACTGGCACGATTTGCTTCTAGACACGAAAAATGAGCACCTTTTTTGAATTTGTGCCTAGACTAAATATCGCTCCATACTTTCACATAGGTGTAATTCTCTACCAACTCACACGAAATCGGAAAAAGTTGCCCCGACCCCTCTTCGATTTGCGCGAAACTTTGTCCTAAGCGGTAACTTTTGTCCCTGATCACAAATCCGGGACCCCGGAAAATTTTTGAAACAATCACAAAATCTATGTTATCAATATATTTGTTATGTTTTTCAATCTTTAAAACGTATAATTAGCAAAATACTATTGATTGGTGATAATCTACTCTTCAATATAAACAAGGACAGCAGTTTCTAGATAGCTTACCTGCCCATGTTCGCATAAATGTCCCATATGCAAAAACAGCAGTTGAGAAAAACGCAGGGCAAGTTTGTCCCATGGATTTCCTCCAGATTGCTAGAACAACGTAATGGATGATATAGGCTTTTCTGAATGTTGAACAAAACTGCTTCAATAACTCAAAAACGATGAAAATTCATATTGGACATTTATGCGATCAGGGGCAATTAAGCTATCTACACAGAAAAAAATAATGTAAATTTGGAAGCTGTATTTAGACTGAAAAAGTGACATTACACAAGAAAAGTGGTAAAATTACACATTTCCAGAGATAAAATTACACCTTTTCTCTGACATAAAAGATGTACCCCTTCCCAGATGTAATATTACCATGATTTTTTTTTTCTGTGTAGAAACTGTTTTGTTGTGCTTTGGACTTCAAATGAAACACAGTTTTTAATCCAATGCAATTTAAATTAAATAAGTCTCTTATAAATATATATATATTTTTAAGTCACATTCTCTAGCGACAAAAACGACACGTCGAACGGCGAACATTTCAATTGCATTCGTTTTTATATTGGTCCAATCATCAACTGCAGCTGGATTAACCATTAGAAATTGCAAGAAACCAAAAGGGGTCAAAATTTCACTATTTCTCACCCTGTTGCAACGTCACGGAGAGATCGATGTGGCAAATGAAAATTCGACTTTTCCATAGTCACTACTTGTAGAAAATTATGTTTCAAATCCGAATCTGTAAAAAATAATAAATTTGGGACAGGTTTTGATATCATACGACACATATTTCGAAAAAAAAAGTTGAAAAATGGTGATGTTGCAACGCCGGAATGTTTCTGGATTATATGAAATAACTAGAAAAGCTTTGAAAATTTCTTTAAAAGTATCTAACACGACAAGTTGTCGTCGACAACAAATAAAAAAATACCAGTCAATGTGAAATTTTAAATAAAATTTAGAAATTCATGAATTTCATGTGACTCCGCCAACTGGGGAAAATCGAGGGGAGATTTTGGGACAATAAATTTGGAAATCAACTTATTGATTATTTTGTTCTGTTCCTGTTTTAACCGAAATCAATTTTAAAAAATCAAAACATGATGCGAAATAATTGGCTTAAACAACTGTCTTAATTTGATACATTTATTAGATGAAAAATAGTTATCTGGGATATTTTTTCAAATTTCAAATGATAAATATACGTTATTATAATACCCAGTCTTTTGAAAACATATTGTTTGGGAGTAGCGTCCACCCTTGGATGTACCCCTGGTCAAAGTTATATTCACCACTTTTGATACCTTCGATCCTCTCTGGAGAGATCAATGACGTCACCTAGGATTAGCTCATTATCTCTGGATTTTGGTGCTAATATGCGTGATATGGATCGACTTGTGGGTTGAAGATGATCTGTAGGAGATTTAGGTTTAAACACACACAGTCCAATATACCAAGTTGAGCCGATAGGAGATCGCCAACAGGAGGGCCTCTGGCCCGCGCTGCGAGCGCAATTACTTGTA
Source organism: Culex pipiens pallens (assembly GCF_016801865.2). NCBI lineage: Eukaryota > Metazoa > Arthropoda > Insecta > Diptera > Culicidae > Culex > Culex pipiens. The sequence continues at coordinate 40,625,150 of NC_068937.1, read as the reverse complement.
TCTTTATGTTAGTTATTAAATGTTAATAAAGTGACGATTTTTACACGGTTATTTCAATCTAAAACCCGCGAGTTGTTACTGTGCGATATCCGGTGTGATCTAACGAGTCCTCCGTGGACTCTGGGAAGAATTGGCCGCTGCTGTTCCTGGGAAACCGACTCCGAGTGTGCACTGGACGTGAACACCCCCCCCCCCCCTGCCTGCCGCACCATCCGGTTCGTGTTGGGGTCTGGTGAACGCTGCTCAGGTTCTATCGAAGGAGGATTTCACGGTGAGAAGGACCAACCCCAACATTTGGTCCTTCGAACCGGATGCATGGCCTACGGACAGTCTGGACATGGTGGGGGTACGGATACCCGCGGAAAGGATTCGCGCCAAGTTGGAGAGTCGGTGCAGCAGCGATGGTGGAGGTCGCCATCTTCTCGCGGAAGGACAAAGGTCAAAAGGACAAAAGGACCTTCGGAAATGGACGCCGTCATGGCAGATAGGCGTACTTCAGGACTGGACATCGGTACCGGAAATGGTTAGCCAGGTTAGTAGAACCAAGAACAATATGTCCAGCCGAAGCATCACATCCAGTCACTTTACTAACACCCACACTTTTCCAAAATCACTTGGACGGCAATTGATCAACCCATCGTCAACGGTGACGATATCGGACCACTGGGAGTGGTGGTCATGGACATCTATGGTGCGAAACGGGAACATCGCACTTCCGGAAATCGTTTGGTTCGTTTTTGGATATTCGAACCACCAACCAATCAATGGAAAATGGACTCGCCATTCATCGGTAATCTACAATGGACATCCGCCATTGTCCGTGTGAGAGTAACCACGTGTGGAACGGTTGCTACCTGGTACGAGATTCGACGGCTCGGTCTCAACAATCACCAACGACCTGGAGCGTCGTGAAAGGAGCGTACGGATTGGCAAGCTCGGATTTCATCAATTAACTTCACCCGGAACGACTGATCCAGTGAGGATTCCTGTTCTCTCAGGTAATTTAGCATAGATCAGTATATGTTTCCGCCGAAGCTTGGGCAATTACCGCATACTCACACAAATATTCGTTCTACAACTCATTCCGAACGCGAACGACCTGAACAATGCCATCTTCCTCGGGCGAGGAATCGATGACGTCAATGGAGCACTACCACGTGGTGAACCGCTTGGTACAGCGGTGGACGGGGCCTACCCGAGGTTACCTGTTATCATCAATACACACCCCATCACGTGGACAACACCACCTAATTCACCACCCCACGGAAGGCTGCGAAATGGTTCGCGCTGACGAATCCACCACGCGATCGTCACCCGACAGGATCACCACAACAACCCCACGGAGGATGAGGCTACAACCTGCCAGACCACCCACGCTGGCAACCCACTCAACTCGAGGTCACCAACCATGCATCGGAGTCGAAGAGGTGGCACCATGGACTTTTCTTTAAGGTAAATAGCACGTTGCACGGTATATGCCTTGCCGAGGCATTACACTCTGGATATTACACCAAATCCTCTTCTCTCGATTGCATCATCAACCAATTTGGAGGCACGTCTCGGATCGGAGATTCCCGAGATGACGAAACAACTCGCTGATGACGTCAACCCCATCGTATCAGCTGATCGCGGTTAACAAAGGGATCGCCAGCCAGGGCAGCGAGGACAAAAGGCTACCACTCCGCGGCAAAGCAGTGGAGCAATCAAAAATGGTTCGTCTAGACCATGACGTCATCAACGATCGGTTTGTTTTGAGGCAGTAGGAAAGGTAGTCGCAAAAGGCACTTGGATAGGGCCAGGAACACAAACACACTTGTAAGCTGTAACATTTACACTTGGGATCAAACTCTGGCATGCTTACACAAACCAAAACCAACTGTCGATTGCTACCAACACACATGAGAGTTGATGGGGATACAACCACAAACAGGCGTGACGTCACGGGACGTCGCCAACCATCTCGGACCGGCGAATGGTCGCCGAGTGTTGCGTCATCGGGGCGAGACACACCTACCACAGCGTGACGAGGGATGTTACGTTGGTAACCAAGGAAGGATGCAGTCAACGGTGCACTGCGAACTCCACGAAGCACGGGCTTCGGTACTCAACTGTCGACAGACATGGTCTCCTAATCCAACGAGCAGCCTAGGATCTTGCAACTTCCGTCTGGGACGACGGAGCAATGGTTTTTACGAAGGAAGCAGTCTCGGATGCACTGCGGGTTACAACAAGGCGTCACTGGGACGTCTGACCTACGGAACGGTCACCCTAACCAAGGATCTTCAACACTTTTCGGAGCGTGACGTCATCGGTGACGTGCATGCATGTTCAACACCCATTTGGATCAAAATACCACCCCAAGGCCGGAGCAACGGGCTCCATCCACGGCCTATCCGGAGCAGGGCTCCATCCACGGCCTATCCGGAGCAGGGCTCCAAGGAATCATAGGGACCGAAGCATAGGGCTTCAATCATGGTCAAGCTGGAGCAGAGCTTCACATTCCCACCCAAGGCCGGAGCAACGGGCTCCACCCACGGCCAAGCTGAAGCAAACCTCCACACATCCCAATCCAAGGCCGGAGCATAGGGCTCCACCTACGGCCAAGCCGGAGCAGGGCTCCACATGGACTATCCAAGGTCGAAGCATCGGGCTTCTTCCACGTCAACCCAAGGTCGGAGCATCGGGCTCCTCCCACGGTCAACACCGAAGGAAATCACCAGCTGGAGAAGGTCTCCACATTTCCAACCAAGGTCGGGGCAACGGGCTCCACGTACGCACAACCTGAAAGCTGAAGCAGGGCTTCACAAGGGACCCACGGGCGGTCACACGGAGGTGCAGAGATTGTGCACAGTCTCACACCTAGCGGACGATGCAAATCGTCACAAGCACTCACTTTGAGTCAACACAATTGGTTTTTATTTTTAATCCACTCGGGAAGCTGAACACCAAGATCATCCAGGCGGACGATCAGGCAAGGTTGAATATAGACAGCAGGACGTCATCACACCAAGGTCGACGTGGCAAGATCACGGAGGTATCGCGGCAGATGTGCAGGTGCACAATTCTAGGACGGTCTGTTTCCAATGTTTAATCCGATCACAATAACTGCGGGGCAATTACGAACGATCGGCAAGACCATTTCAACGCAACTCACAACCACATAGGATCGAATTACAACGACATCGACAGCGGTTTGTCGATGGTGGGTGAGCTGGTATGCACACCACAGGAACGGTTTGGACACGATCGCAACGATCAACACGACGGTTTGCACGACTGCTGTTTGCAGTTTGGGTTCGCCATGGGCACGCTCACATCCAGGATCGAGTACGGCGAACTGGACTTCTGTGTGTAGGATTCATACAGAAGTACTCGGCGATGGTCAAACGGTGGGTGAGGTTCGGAGACACTCACACACTCACGCAGGACACCAATTCAACCAGGAAGACCAACTCAGCGTGGACACGATCTGCTGGAGCTGGTCAGCAGTACAAGGAAACAACAACATCTCGGGCAAGCAGGCAGCACATCACCATTTGGTTTGGTTTGGTCAACAATTGGTATTGGTTTCGGGGTAACCCTTAAGCTGCCATGGAATGGAATTTACACAAACGACACATGGTTAGGTAAACGGGAATTTGGGTACTTGGCTTGTTGTGGTCCCCGATCATGACAGTCAGTACAAGGGAATTTTGGTTGTTCAGAAATTTTAGAAATTTCAGGGTGGGTGAGGATGTTTGGGAGTAGCGTCCACCCTTGGATGTACCCCTGGTCAAACTTATATTCACCACTTTTGATACCTTCGATCCTCTCTGGAGAGATCAATGACGTCACCTAGGATTAGCTCATTATCTCCGGATTTTGGTGCTAATATGCGTGATATGGATCGACTTGTGGGTTGAAGATGATCTGTAGGAGATTTAGGTTTAAACACACACAGTCCAATATACCAAGTTGAGCCGATAGGAGATCGCCAACAGGAGGGCCTCTGGCCCGCGCTGCGAGCGCAATTACTTGTATCTTTTTGTTAGTTATTAAATGTTAATAAAGTGACGATTTTTACACGGTTATTTCAATCTAAAACCCGCGAGTTGTTACTGTGCGATATCCGGTGTGATCTAACGAGTCCTCCGTGGACTCTGGGAAGAATTGGCCGCTGCTGTTCCTGGGAAACCGACTCCGAGTGTGCACTGGACGTGAACACCCCCCCCCCCTGCCTGCCGCACCATCCGGTTCGTGTTGGGGTCTGGTGAACGCTGCTCAGGTTCTATCGAAGGAGGATTTCACGGTGAGAAGGACCAACCCCAACACATATTAAGTTAAACAGAAAATATTAACGCTCGGGTAGTCATTTGCCCCTATTTTTTTTTCTTAAAAATCTCATAACTTTTCGTAGAATTGACCATTTTGGATGCTTCCGGTTGCAAAAGATCCAGATTTGTCTATACTGTCAGATGAGGGACAAATATGGTCCACTTTTACCGGAGATGTTCCGGATTCCCTTGGGGTACCTCGACCCTCCTATTTGGGATTAGGGTCAATATAACAATAACTTTTTCACAGAATAATGTCGGAAATGATGCAAAACTTCAATGCATCATCCTAATACATTAGCCTGCATAGATACATGACATGCTCAAGACCTTCGGGCACCGGAACAGGTTCAAACCGGAAACGGTTCACTGAGCTGATTGGTCCCCAATTGGAACCGGCTCCGGTGTCCCGTAGGACTTAACCATGTCATTGTTATAGAGCAATTCCAGCTCAAATCAGGAATTTTTCTGGTACTTTTGTACCCGACCCTCTCCGATTTCAATGAAACTTTGTAGACATGTTATCCTAGTCCTATATGAGCCATTTTTGTGTATATGGAGCCAATAGTACTTAAAAATAACATTTGAGATGGGCGTAAGGTATTTAACTATTTTTGTATTTTGCAATTTAAAAATTACCGTTGCATCGTATCAAAAAGTGGTCAAAGACAAACTTGTAGGAAATTGGACGGGCTTTCTGAAAAAAATACACTGAAACAAAAATACACGCCACATCAATGAGATTTTTAGATTTTTAAGTCTAAAACTTAAATTTAAAGGTGATGTCACGATTTTTTTTGTTCAAAATTTTTGAGGTAATAGCCTAAAATGTTTCCAAAAGACTGACGAAAAATGCAGGATGGTATGTCTCTCCTATAAAAATACAAAAATCGTTTACTAAAACTGTTTTTTTGAAAAGTTTTTTGAAATGGGAAATTGGACGAGCTTTCCGGTAAAAATATTTACGAGACTGGAAAACCAAGTCTGTCACATAGAAATTGCCAAAAACCACCAAAAAACCTATTTTTTCAACATTTTTATTTTTAAAACCGCTGTATCTCCCCAATGATTGGACATAGGACAGTGGTCAATATGGAGATTTTATGTAAAATTGTCTGGAGAATCGATCCCCACTACTGGTTTTTAAAAATTTTGACGTTTATACCACTTAAAAAAACAGTTTTAGTAGAGCGTCCAATTTCCCGTCCCGGGAAAAAATTTCCCGGGAATTCCCGGGATTTCCCGGATAAAAATATTTCCCGTTTCCCGGGAAATTTGTGAATTTCCCGGGAATTCCCGAAATACAAGCAGAAGTATACATTTTCCTACCTTTTTGGCACCAATGTTTTGAAATTATACAAAAAATAATAATTGGAGAACCTGATTCATATTGAACTAATCAGATTGTCTGTAAATTTCATGTCAAGGTTTAATTCAGATAATATTTATTTCTGAAGTATTCACCACTAGGAATATTGTTTGCTTATATGTTGGGCAACAACAGTTACGCTGTTATGGAATGAATATAAATTATTTTATTTTTGACAACATTTTTTAATGTTTTTTTTGTAATATCATTTGAAAATAAGATATGTACATCTTCCGGCCAATATTAACATTGAGATTTGTTTGACTTTTTTTACCTTGAACATTTTGTATGGAAATTGAACTGATATAATTAAATTTTTAAAAAAGGTTTGTGTGAGAAAATTCTGTTTCTAAGTATTCGAGAAATTACAGATTGAAGTTATAAATTTATTTATATAAGAAAAAATATCGTTGAATTTCAACCACTTTCAAATACTCAAAATTATTTTAATCTAATTGATTTATTAGGCTGAATACCATATAACTAAAATCATATCATAAAACCATGAAAAACCATTAAAAAACAACTTCGTATCAAATTTTCTAGTTGAAAAATAGTGTTTCAAGTTAAAAAGCGCTAGGAATTAGATTTTCAAGGTAAATTCAATGATTATTTATTTATTCACATGTTGAATTTTTTGGTTTTTTTATTTTAACTTTATGGTCACTGTGACAAATTTAAAATCAATTTTATGGTTGTGGAGCATAGATTTTCACTGTCCAAACACTTTGATTTAAAAAAATCCTTCTCAACATAAATACTAATAATATTTTCTTTCATTTGGGACGATTTAAAAGATTAAAAAATTAGAAAGTTTATATATTTTCTCAAAGTTGCATGATTTTTTACAAGCAGTCAAGCCATTTATTGATCCTCTCACTCATTTTGACTATAAAATTGCTGTTCTATACAATTTCTTTACAAAAGATTAATCAGAAACAGGATCAGAATAATTTTCGTAAAATTTCAAATTTCACGGGAATTCCCGGGATTTCCCGGAAAATTTGTTGAAAATTTCCCGTTTCCCGGGAATTTTGTAACCCCGGGAAATTGGACGCTCTAAGTTTTAGTAAATAATTTTTGTATTTTTTTAGGAGAGACATACCATTCTGCATTTTTCGTCAGTCTTTTGGTAACATTTTAGGCTATTTCCTCAAAAAATTTGAACGAAAAAACATCGTGACATCACCTTTAAATTTAAGTTTTAGATTTAAAAATCAAAAAATCTCATAGATAAGGCGTGTATTTTTGTTTCAGTGTATTTTTTTCAGAAAGCCCGTCCTATTTCCTACAAGTTTGTCTTTGACCACTTTTTGATACGACGCAACGGCTTCGAGATACAGTAATTTTTAAATTACAAAATACAAAAATATTTAAAACCCTTACGCCCTTCTCAAATGTTATTTTCGAGTACTTTTGGCTACATATAAACAAAAATGGCTTATATAGGCCTAGGATAACATGTCTACAAAGTTTCATTGAAATCGGAGAAGGTCGGGTACAAAAGTACCATAAAAATTCCTGATTTGAGCTGGAATTGCTCTATACAGACCCTGACCCCAAATAGGAGGGCCGAGGTACCCCAACGGAATCCGGAATATCTCCGGTAAAGTGGTAAAGTGGACCATATTTGTCGTATGATGTAACACACAGCTGAAAGGAACTCCAAAACTCTGTTTCAGAAGAACTTATTGTATCTTGATTATGCACTAATAAAACCGAATTGAAATTGAAAATTAGAAAATTCCCGGGATTCGGGAATTCCCGGTTTGGAATAAATCCCGGGAATTTTGTCCCGAGAATTCCCGGGGTGGACGCACTAATTTCGGCAAAGGAACCCTTTAGAAAAATGTTGAGTCCGATCGGAGAACTTTTTTAATAATAATAATAAATAAATAAAACAAGTGCACATACTTCAAAGGGTAAACTTCTCTTCACAAGACCTTATTGACCACTGCGTGCAACATAGTGCCACCAATCATGCCCAATTATCTAATGAGAATTACGGGTGCTTACAAGTGGGTAGAATTTTCCCAACACGCACGCAGTTGAAACCCCAAACGCAACGCCAATGCGGTTGAAACGTGAAAGTCGCCACCACGCAACGGTAATTACGCGCGGAAAATGACCGGCAATTTCGCGCGGAAAAGTTTGCTGTTTTGTTTTTGTGTGGGCTATTTATGCGAAGGAATCGAGTAAAATGCAGGAAATGTGATTGCGAGGAAAATTTTCCTCCTCACAAAGGAGATAAAATCACGCTGCACAGCGATTCGAGCAGGAGCTACAGTAAAACACCACTAGTTTGACAAAGTTTGCAGTCCGAGCAACTGCGTACTGGGACCATCCATAAACCACGTGGACAATTCGGGGGGGGGGGGGCGGTGTATGGAGATTGTCCACGATCCATACAAAAAAGATTTTTTTTGTATGGACAATTGTCCACGAGGGGGGGGGGGGTTCTTGATTACTAAAAAAGTGTCCACGTGGTTTATGGATGGTCCCACAGTTGTTTTGTCAAATTAACGAGCTCCCACAACAACACACACGGTCAGGGTTATGCAAGAGGCTCCAAGCTTCGATTCTGATGGAATTCCTGTGGCTCTGCATTTGCATTTGCATAAATCCATATGTGAGGTTAGGTTTCTGTTTCAGGTTCTGCGGGGTGGGATCGGTCACGGTCAATGCGAAATTTAAGGTGTGTTCAGCGCCGCGTAACGAGTTCACCCTAATTTGATGGCTTCGGACGGATTTTTTGTTTCGTGATTGGAGTATACAGAGGTCCTCTGGTGATTCAAATGTAACTGCAATTTTCGACGAGTTTAGCAAATCTATTTTTGAGATACAGTATGTAAAACAGTATTAACACCCCTTGGGCACAATACACATTTTGTGATGAAACGTGTTAACAATTTAAAGTTTGACAAAAACCTTGCACTACGTTTTGTTCAGAAACTACATTTTGCTACAAAAAGCTCATGAAACGATGATTTCTATAAAAAGTTATATAACAAATACTATTACAAAAATCAAGAAAGGTAAAAAAAGTTTGTACACCTTTCGAAAAATTAACATAAATAAAGTTATTTGTTGACAAAACACCATAAATCCAGTCTCCCAACTCCAAATAGGCATCCATGACTGATTAAAAAATTATTTGGATTGAATATAAAGTTTAGTAACTGCTTAGTATAAAAGTTTATATAACTCTGTAAATTCTATATAAAACTTATCCAAACTGAATTTTGCAAACTTTAAATTTAACTAAATGTCAATATATTACCATAGAATTGCTGGGTATAAACCGTTTTGGGGGTCTTTGTATCGATAGAAATATTTTTTTTTATTGATGGGATTCAGAGTTTTGATAAAAATACCAACTAATCAACTGAGAAACTCATTTGCTGTTCAATTTATTAGTCCCATGTCAATTTTTATGTACAACGGTTAAAAATAATGGACAAGACAACATTTTTCCGTTGGATCTACTATGATCTCCTTGAAACGAGCTGTCAAATAGGAACTTTTCTGTCAAGAAGGGCCGCGATGTTATTTTTTTCAAAATTGAATTAAAAATCAATTTTAAATCCTTTGTAGTCGTTCAAAGGTTCATTGTACTCAGAAAAATAAACTTTATCGTGGTGAACAACAATATCTGATATTTAAACTTAATTTTAGAAAGCACTTAGAAACAAACATAAAAATTGAATCTAAATTACAAGTAGTTTAATTTATACTATGTCTCCGATCTAACATCGACAATCCCAAACCATCGTTTTGGCCAAGTACATCAAAAAGCAAGCTGAATTAGTTAACCTTTACCGGTTTCGTTCGATTTTGTGCCTCCCGAAATAGCCAATGTCTTCAAACCATGGGCAACCCTCCCGTCCAACCATAATGGATTAGCTCGGCCAAAATGTTGAAGTCCAGAAATAACCAAATATTCAGTGAGTTTTTTGGAGGCTAACTTCCCCCCTCATAATCGGTTCCAAGGGGAAGATCTGTCCGTTTAGATTTGAACTCCAGTGTGACATACCGCCGTTTTGGGCGCCAAGATAACGAACAACAAATCGGTCACAAATTACTGGCGGAGTAACTCCCCAACTGCTCCAACCCCTACGGTTGAAATAATGTAACAGAACATGGCACCCGTGTAACCTTCGCCCGGTCCAGTTACCTTTTTAACGTCGTGTGAAAAGTGAGAGTAGCTTACGTGGTTAATTGCAGGTTGTAACAGTACGACGCCGATGGTTTGACTACCGAATTCGGCATGGTTTTTTGATTCACCATTGTTTATAAACAAACAAACTGTCAGGTTGACAGGTGACCATTTGTAGGAAGTCAAACCAGCGGAGCGTAACTGTTTTTGAGAAGTGTAACTAGCACGTCGTAACAGTATGTTTAACTAACCAAACAGGAAACGCCCCTCGCCAAACAATCGCCAAACAAACACCAACAAACGAGGAGCCCATTTATCGCGGTGTTCCGTCGTCGTCGTTCAGGGCCAGCACGATGATACATCAACCTAATTATCCTCATTTCACCAGCGCCGGCGGGGACTTCTTGCAAGAATTCGCACCAGTTTTCGTTCAAATTGGCATGAAAACAAATCAAGATCGCTATCGGCCGGATAACCTAAGCAACAACAACACGAGATCCGTCCCCAATTTTGATCCACCCTAACTGCAGTAAAAAAATGTGTTTGTGTTTTGAAAATAAGACTTTGTTTTAGTTTACGTAATTTTACATCAGAATGTATGTAATTTTACCTTTTTTGTGTTTTAACCTTTTTTTCAACATAATTTAATGTAAAATTACACGTTTTACAAGATTTAAACTTCTTTTTACCTGTGCACAAACAAATCTGTAACCGAGATCCGGAAAGTTGTCGTGTGAAAAGTCATTAAAAGTTACGAGAAGGGCCGGGGGACGAACCTGTCAGAGTTCCGCTGACCAACCACCTCGTTCCTTGCAGTGCAAGATGATGAGTTGTACAGGTGACCGTAAATTTTGGGGTTCGCGCTCTGGCAACAACGGCTTTGGCATTGAAACGAGTGGCGATAGCACACCCCGACACGGGATGCGAATTGGCACGGCACGGAATGGTCAGGGACGGTCATCGCAGGGAAGTTTGGAAGGGGCGTCAGATTTGAGGTGAAAAACGTCTTGAATGAGTGGACGGTACCTCGGCAAAGGAAGAGAATATTCTGGGTTGATGAAGAATTCTTGTGCAAAATGGTCTGGGGAGAACGATTAAGAGGTGCAATTGCAAAAATAATCATAAGTATTACGAGTTAATTGACTAGTTGTCAGGAATTAAAGTCATACTTTTACAATTTCGAAAATGAAGTCTCGTGAGTTTTTTTTATACAATTCAAATAAAAAAGCATTCCATTTTGTATTGTTATAATTTTCAGAAGAAGTCATTTTGCAACATAATTTGAAATCTTTATTTATCAATTTTCAATAAAAATTAATCATTGTTTGACCTAAGATTTAGACTTGATCGTCAAATTATGAAAAAGATTGATACTTGTGACTAAAGTTTGGCTTTCGAATGACCTTTTGACGAAAATTGCCCATTCCAAGACAAACTGCAACCTGACTGCAGTGGTATCTCGAAAATAGACCCAAATAAACCCCTTTATTTCCATCCTCCCAATGACGCCCACCAAAATTCCCTTTTAAAAATTACCGAAAATTGCCAACATACACTTGACCCTCGCCCGGCTCTCAATTGCTGCACCACCGTCGGCCCTGAAAACCGACAATCCGCGTGTGTCGAACCTTTGCCTTCCAGGGGCCAGCCAGATAGGAAATACTTTGCATAAATACGGTATTGACCTTAGCGTCCCAGGCCAGTGCCGAATGCCGGTCACCCGTTTTGGCAGTCGGTTTCCGTGCCCTCTCGACTCTGGCCGCAATTTGGACCTATTAAAGTTGATTTATGACCCGAACTGAAAGTCACCCCACACATACACACGCAGGTCATTCTAGAAAGGCCGATTCCTGTTTGATGGGTCGAAAATAGAGGGACGATGTCCCTATTTTCGGACTATTGACATTTTGAAGTAATTTGAACGCGAATTTGTATTCAAGTCGACTATTTTAATTTCATTTTTAGTTAAATACCAAAAATATTGCATTTTTACATCAAAACCAACTCTATTTGATGAATTTCACCCATTTTCTCACCCATTTTTCCCGCCCCACTGCGGCAATCCTTTGCTGGTGGAAAACTACGTGAAAATTGAAACACAATCAACCCACCATCTTGGCCCGGCTCGGTGGCGTGAGGCTTGGCTGAAGTAGTTAAAAAATTCAAATTAATTCAAATTCCGCCATGAAACGGTGCTGAAACATAGAGAGAGAAAAAAGGTATCAGAAACAACAACAACAACAAAAGGCCCGGCCAACTACGATGACTTGGCTGGTACTGCCAAGTTAAAAGGGAGAGATCCGTTATCGTTGTGGGTTTAAGGAACAGGAATACAACAAAAAACGAAAGCAGGACAGGACGGAAGTTAGAGTAAGGTATCAAAACTTTAATTTTCTATAAAAAATGAACACAACATGTTTAAAAAATATTCTCTAAACAAAATTTAAAGTGAAATTAAAAACCAAAATGTTCATGAAAGAAACGGCATTAAAATGCAAATACTCAAAACAAACAAATTCTACGCGTCACAGCACTCTAAAAGGAAGACAATAACAGTTCATTACAAAATAGGCCATGAAAGGGGTTCTATCACTTGGTCGATATTTTGTAGGAATGTTCCACTTGTGGGCTGCGAAGTTCGAGGGTCCCAGGTTGGGGTGAAACATAATTTAAAAAAAATCACTCCAAATTTTGAGTAATATGTAATTGAGCCAATTTGGATTAGTAACCAAACAGTCTATCCTACTCATGTTAAATGTCAACATTCTCTGACGGGAGTATGATAGATTGCATACTTCCAAATTCACATTGGCCCATTTACATTGTGTTGGTTGAAATGTGCACCTCAAACTCAAACGTTCTTTTTATTTGGCTATTAGGGTGATGCTAAATAGTTTGAATAAATCTTTTAATCTAAATTATAAAATTTAGAACGTGACAAAATTACTAGATTAATGGTGCACAGCAACCAAATAATTTTTTATCTTCTTATTCCAAACTTTTAAACCTTTTTGTAAAAAGCTCTGGTTAATGTGCACCGTTAAAAAGAGATTTAAAAAATCCTCAAAACATACTTTTGGACTTATTCAAATGTGTGTGGGATTTACAAAGCAAACTAAAAATTGTCACATCGTTATTTTTTTTTAAAGATTGATGAGTCCTATTTTTTTTAAAGATCGTTTTACTGATAAATTTTAGATTTACCTTGAAAATTGCCAAACGTCCTCATATTTGTTGAGATAGTTTTTTTGAATATAAATTTTGCTAAATGTTTCAATTCTCTTATTTATGTTTTTTCTCTGAGGTTTCAATTTTTTTGGGTAAATTTGAGCATAGTTAAAAGATTGTAATTTTTACGCACAGAAAACAATATGAATTTTGGCAGGTTGGAAATTTTGTTGGTTGATTAATATTAGTTAATATTTTGTAATATATAAAATTAAATTTAATTAAATCCTCTTCTCGCTTCACCGGTCTAATAGCCGAGCGGGTTAAGGCGCCAGTCCTGTATGTGAGTGCTGGGTTTGAATCCCGTCGGTTGTAACAGTATTATGTGTGTAAAGAGACTTTTTTTCTGACAAAAGTGAAATGTATGCTTGAAAATTTGATTTTTGCTGCTATAAAAAAAATTTATGTTGATTTATATCTTTCCCCCCCCCCCTTCAAAATTGGCCCGAAAAATCAGGGGGCAAAAAAAATATTTTTAAAATAAACTTCAAAATTTCAATGAAAATTCAAGTGCAACCAGCAGAAATCAAATTAAAATACATTCTTCTGCGTTAAAAATCATTTTTAGCATGTTTGGGTTTATAAAAAAATCTTAAGATTTTTTGAAAATTTTCGATGCAAAATCTTTTTTTTTCGATTCAATTTTTGTTTTTGTCAGATCTTAGATTTTTTGAAAACTTATGATTGCAAAACAACTGAACTAGTGTAAAATGCATTTTAAAACACTTTTTTCATTTAAAGGTGAAGACTATGGCTTGTTATTTAAATTTTTATATTTTTTTTATTTTTTGCCCCCCCCCCTTGACCTCGGCCAGCGCCGAGGGACAAAAACTTTTTTAAATATTTGCATCGGCCTTATGTGTTTTTTTCTAGCCTGCTCTAATACCTCATTTGTAATATTTGAAACAACGATTAAATGTGGTGAGAGTTTTAAAATTAATTCAAATCCATTTTTTTATTTATTTTCCTCTAAGTTATTTTACTATAATTAGATGTAATCAAATATCAATTTAATGGTAATTTTACAGTTTTAATTGTTTAATCTTTGTACTAACATGCATGTTTTTTATAGAGATTGAATGTATAGAATACTGAATAACTATAAAGCATGAAATTCAAAAGATTTATGAAATAGGAAGCTTTTATTTATAAAAAAATAAACTAAGTCCTGCAAAAAATAAATAAATTAAAGAATTAAAAATTTAAGAATTAAAAAAACAAATAATTTCCGAATCGAAAGGTCCTGAATAATTGAATAATTAAAAGGTATGAAATTCAAACGATATATGAAATGGAAAGCCTTTATTTATTTGAAAAAAAAAACTAATTATAAAGTAAGTATTGCAAAAAAAATAGAATTAAAGAATTCAAAAATTTAAGAATTGAAAAAAATGAATTTCAGATTTAAGGAAACAAAAAAATGAAGAATAAAAAAATTTAAAAAATTAAGAATTGAAAACATGAAAAACTGAAGAATTAAAAAGTAAAGAATCCATTGTTTAGAATATCCAATTACATCAAAATGAACTAGTTGAAAGGTACTCCAAAACTCTATTAGGTTATAAAAATTACAAAATTGTGAATTGATTATTTACTAATAAAAACTAATTGAATTGAATTGAAAAAAAGTTAAACAATTGATCACTCGAAAAATTGTTGATTTCTCAACAAGCCTTCAGAGTTCTGAAACAGGAAGAATTGAAAAATCGAAAGATTGCAAAATTGAAGAATTCTAGAGTTTTTTTTAAGGGCCTATCAACATATTTTTTTCTAATTTTTTTTAATAGCGAAAAAATTTGATTAAGAATTAGAACTACATACTAAATTTAATTATCTAAAATACTTAATGAAAGTGTTTTTATAAAAAAGTTGATCTAACTTTCTTCTAATAACTTCGACAATAATGTATTTCCAATCACTTCAAGGTTACCGACAAATTAAGCCATCGATTGGAGCGATTCATAAATACTCAGCCAGATTAAACTATTCCAATTCGTGACCTTCCCAACTTGTCGAACAAATGAAATTCCGATTACTAATGACCAATCGGCCAGCCCTTTTTCTGAACCACAATCGACCCTAACCTCGGCTCGGAAGTGGGAAGCAAATCTGGAATAATGACCAAACCAAGAACCAAACCCTTGATCCTTTCTTCCCGAAATCCACCCTGCCAGGACCACCCTAGAGTGCGATTGCTTCCACAATAACAAAAAACAGCAATAATGACATGCAACTTCGTCGTCGTCGTCGTCGCCTACTTCGTGGCACAAAAGTCCTTGTCCCGAGCTTCGGCGACGCGCACGTGCGAAGAAATCCGAGCGGGCCCTGCTTGGACCATGCGGTCACAGTCCAGCGGGCAGCACTCGCGATCCAACCCTCGACCGGTTCGAATGTGGTCCTTCAAACAGGGACCACCGCGGAATTCGAAGTTACACGTTTGACAGTGCCGGGCGCTTAACGCGTGTGTAACGCCTGATTTGTGGAAGATTTTTTGTTTGTGAAGAGTGTTTGATTGGAAGTGCCCAAACTGCCCGCTTCTAAAAGGTGTCGCAAGTGCCATTTTGCCCTCTCCCCCCAGAAGGGTGCGAAAAGTGGTTCCGGAAGTACCAGGCTCAACCCGCAGCATTCCGTACAAATGTTCGATAGCGACGAGGACTCTGCGTTTGTCATTCTGACGCCACCAATGTACTACACATATCACGGTTACAGAGAGGGGGTAATTTGTCCACTAGTTACTACTAATCTTCCAACAAGAGTGATCGTTAAAGACATGGAAGTCCGCTACACGGAGAGAAATTTTGTTTGTGCGTTTTGGAAATTTCACGAACGAATTGTTCAGATTTTTGAAAGACCTCAATCATTCAAGATTTCGCCAAAAGTGGTGGCTCCAGAGAGGAGCGAATCTCTCAGGAATTAGGACAACTAATCCCTCGCACAACTTTTAACAGTGCAACCAGCTATTAAATCTCACGTGCATGGTGTAACGCGCGTGACCTTACTTTCCTTTCTTGTAGTGGAGTCCAAAGGAGGTGGTCCTGCATCCTTGGTGGCCGCGATTTCCAGTGCAAGATTGTACGGGGACATTTTAATTGCTCGGTCCGCACATACACAGCGCGATATGACTTTCGCCACTGCTTGCTACTACCCTACTAATGGGGTGTGATTTTCACGCCACACAGCGATGAAATACGAGAGCTCCTAGGGAAAACTGTGGTCGTGCGGAAACGATCGAAGGATATCGTGAAATGTGTTTATTTTTTTTTCCTCCCCGAGTGCTAAAATATGCTTATTTGGGAGGAAATTGCTCCAACTTTTAGAACTTCCGGCGCCCTGGTCAAACCAAGGCTGCTATGACGTTAGAGCACAATTTGAATGCTGTTGTTTACTCGAGTTCAGAACGTGTACAAATGTATATCTGGTATCATTTCTCAAAATCAAAATACAGAAGGAATTTATTCCATATCAAGCTGCATTTGAATTAGTGAATCCGAATTCGCACATTCGTCCACACTTCATCCACAGCAGCGCAGAGGTCAGAACTTGATCAAGTGTCATAATAACAAAGATTTGTTCGAAAAATGACTCATTCTGTCTTGCGCTAGTAAATAACTAATTTTGATATTGATTTCTTGCAAATATTTTTCAAAGTTCAAAATTGGTCCGAAAAATCAGGGAGCAAAAAAAAATATTTTTTTTCAAAAAGCTTCCAAATTTTAATGGAAATAGAAGTCTTATCGACTGAAAACAAATTGAAATTCATTTTCCAGTGTTTAAAATCATATTAACCCTCTACTTCGATCTAAAAAATCGCCAAAAATCAATTTTCCAACCGATTTTTGATCTTTAAAAAGCATTGGAAAGAAGAACGCTTAAAATTTCAGGGTTTGAAGTTTTACTTGTTTTATGTGACTTTGCCAATGTTTTTAAAAATGTCATTTTTTTAGGGGTCAACTTTGGCTGTGTTTTTTACTAATATTTTCTATATTTTCAGTAAAAAGAAGTATGCAGTAATTTTTGTAGTGTCCCAGGCTATGCCTCTACGCATTTTTTTTGCAATTTAGATGATGATGGTGACATTCTATAGCAGGAAATGTGAAAAACATGCAAAAAATTGAAAAAGTGACTGTAAAAACGTGAAAAAATTAGATAGGAAAAATGTAATTATATTAGGTGGTAGAATAGACTAAATACTACCAACAATAAACATAAGCTAAACAAGATAAATGCAAATTAAAATACTAAAAATAAAACAAGAAAAACATAAAAACAAGAGAAGTAAAGTTTTTCGTAGAACAAAAGTTTCTCAAAATGACCTCCTGAACACGGGAAAAATAAATATTTTCGAAAAAAAAGATTTGGCCAGTAGAGGGTTAAGCATGTCTGGGATCGATCAAAAATATTTAGATTTTTTAAATTCTGTTGCACAGTAATGCATAAAAATTCAAAATATTTTCGCATAAAAGTGTTTTTTGGAGTGAATAAAAAAAGTTCGTCAATACTTAGATATTTTGAAAACTAATGATTGCAATTCAACTGCACAGCAAAAAATCCGATGGTAAAATCGCATGCAGAAGTATGCACATCACCTTCGTCAAAATAAACACTTAATATTACACACTACATGTACAATTTTTGCAAACACAAAAAAAAAGTTGCAACCGACGGGATTCAAACCCAGCACCAACGGTAAGGACTGGCGCTTTAGCCCATTCGGCCATCAGACCGATGTATAGCTGAAAGGAAAAACGCATATATGAGCTTGACATTTCGGTCAAGTAGGTTTCCCATACTGATGGGCTTTATATTTCAGGGTGTAAAATTACACAAAATTGCATAAAATAATGCAAAATTTATTTTACACCCAAGCCTTTTACACGCAGCCTGATTACTACTTTTTTAGCTGTGTGGGCTGGTGTAAAATGCATTTTAAAACTCTTTTTTTAAATGTTAATATCATGGCTTGTTATTTCAATTTTTATATTTTTTTGACCCCACCCCTCTCTTCCCCCCTACCCATTCTACTTTTGCCTGAGTCGAGGGACATACACTTCAATAAATATTTGCAACGGCCTTATTAGCTAATTATAAAATTTTAATGTTATTGCTTGACTCCAATCAAATATTAAATATTTTCAAACGCTGATTAAAATCAGTAAACATTGGCTAACGGCTGACAAATTTTGTTCAACATTTGGAAAAAAGTAAAATTGAACAGAGACCAGGCAATATATACAATTAAAAAAATAACCAAAATGTTTGAAAGTTTTAGAAAAAAAAAAGTTTTAGTAGTTTATGCAACAAGTTGCAAAAAAAAAGATTTTTTCAGCACGAGTCATACATTTAAATAAATATGATAAATATGACAAGTGCTGAAAAAAAACAACTTTTGCAACGAGTTCCATACAACATTTTTTGCAATTCCGAAAAACACCCTTTGAGTGGAATTATAAGTCAAATGTTCATGTATTTTGTCAATTAACCGTTTAAAACAAAATATGTATTTTGTCAATTAACGGTTTAAAACAAAATCATGTATTTTGTCAATTAACCGTTTAATACAAAATAATGTTGAAAAGTATTACTTTTCGAAACAAGTGCTGAAAAGTTCAACTTTTCAGCATCCATTTCAGTGCTGAAAAGTACAACTTTTCAGCATCCATTTCAGTGCTGAAAAGTACAACTTTTCAGCATTTATTTTGAAAAGTGTTACTATTCGATTCAGTTATTTTTGGTATAGAAAAGTAGGCTTTTCATCGTTCAAGAATGACTGGAAAAGTAAGTACATTCACGACGGAATTGAAAAAAAATAAATTATTTCATTACGCACAACATGTTTGATCAAACTAGGTTATTTGTACCTATTTTAGGCCTACAAAGCCGAACGCACTTTTAATTTGGCTGCTATTGGCAGCCTTGCTTATATTACATGAATAAGTTGGTTATTTAATGCTAATGCTATAAGCCCGAAAAACTAAAACATTTTTTGTCCCTATTTTGGGGATATTGCTCCTAGGATACGACCTTCTTTGTGCCTATTTTTGACCTACCTTCTGATTGGTTGAAATCTCGAAGCGAACTTTTTTGACGTACGGTTCAGCCCCTGCTCGTACGGTACAGCCGCACAAATTCGGTTGACAAATATGCTAAATCATTGTGATGTTTTAAGCAACAAATCAACAATAGAATGATTGATTTCACTTGCATTACGTGCATAATTATTAGAGTGTAACAAAAATGACTTTTTGGCGGGCATTGAGGGATTTGTTCCGGTGGGCATACTGAGCCTAAATCCCAAATATGAGCTTGATTGGACGTAACAGGAGCTGGCGCTCCGCCCTTCAATTTTAAATGGGATTTAACCCGTAAAAAAAGATTTTTTCAAAAATGTCACTTTTTGAGGCATTTTGGCCACCAATGCGTTTACCAAAAACATCACTGGCGTAGGGTAGAGTAGTCATCAATGAGACACGGGGAACAATGATAAAATGGCTCTCACAAGTCGTAGTTTCAACCAATCAGGCTCATATTTGGGGGAAAGGTGTATCTACTGGATACACGTCTGCCATAATAGTGGCTTTGATTATGGACGCTCCCTTACAAAGTTATTCATAAATGTTTGATTCTGGGGTGTAAAAGTAAATTTTGGACAAAAAATACTTTTTCGCTCGTAGGCTGCCATTTACACCAAAACTAATATTTCTTCAAATTTCTTTCGACGTTCCATAGGGATTGAGTTGGGCTACAATGTTCTTTCATTAGTTTTGGCCAAAATTAAGAATATACCCAGAATCCAAAGCTGTCTCATTGTTCCCCACTCATTTCAGCCCATGGGTAACAATGAGACACTTCGATTTTTCTTCATTAAACTTTTCAAAATCTATGGAAATTTTCCAAATCATGAATTGAAAGTGATTTTTGGCATATTTCTAGAGTTTTTACCTCATTTAACCAAAAATACAAAGTTATTTGGTGTAAATATATGGATTTAACAAAATTTAAATACTTTTTAGTATAACTTTTGTTAATTAAACTTTCATGTTGGTAAAATTGCTCTAAAATGTTCAAGGCAAGTCACCTGCTATGGAACAATACAAAAACATGATGTTTTACAAGAAAAGTATTGATTTTCATACAGTGTCTCATTGTTCCCCAGCTGTCTCATTGTTCCTGCCAAGTGCGTCTACAATGAGACAGTTGAATAACTCTGGTTGTAGATGTCGGATCGATCTCATATTTTGGTCCATGTTAGAACACATTAAAAGAATGAAAATGTAACAAAAAGCTTATTGAAACATGCTGATGAAAAAAATAGAAAAATCATTGAAAGTTGAAAACCAAAAGTGTCTCATTGATGACTACCCTACCCTATAGGCCAGATCCTTGCGCATCTTTTGGTATATATAACATTGAAGTTAGGAGCATCCTGGAGCTCGGTACAGACCTTCAAAGTTTGGCATTTTTTCGAAAAATCGGCCCCGGCAAAAAAGATTTGCGTCGCACCTCGCGACGCCCGAGACGCCATTTGATTTTGCTGTGACCGATTTTTCGAAAATATGCCAAACTTTGAAGGTCTGTACCGAGCACCAGGATGCTCCAAACTTCAATGTTATATATACCAAAAGATGCGCAAGGATCTGGCCTATACGCCAGTGATGTTTTTGGTAAACGCATTGGTGGCCACCAAAATGCCTCAAAAAGTGACATTTTTGAAAAAATCTTTTTTTACGGGTTAAATCCCATTTAAAATTGAAGGGCGGAGCGCCAGCTCCTGTTACGTCCAATCAAGCTCATATTTGGGATTTAGGCTCAGTATGCCCACCGGAACAAACCCCTGAATGCCCGCCAAAAAGTCATTTTTGTTACATCCTAATAATTATGCACGGACATCATTTGTATCATTCATTTATGGGTTTTAAACAAAATTAAACATTTGTTGCGTAGCCAAACAACAATCCCGTAATATTCAAGAAAGACTGTAACATGTAAAAAACGCACACACACTGTGTCACAGTTTGTAGAAGTGTCAAATGTACCGTAAATATATCCATGCTCTCCGAGATGGACGAAGTAACTTTAATCAGTTATTTTATTGATTTGGTGGCAGTTTAGTGAGTGTTTTTGCAACGGGATTGTGCAACCCACCAATAAAAACACATTGCCGGTGGTTGGAGATTCGGGGGACGGCTCTCATTCGTGTGCTGAGCGATGAACGCCGTAACGCTGAGTGTCAAGAAGCGGTAAGCAAAAGTGGTGAAAATGTTGGATCTAATGGGCAAGTAGCAATTTGCCAAGAAAAAAGTGAAGAGTGATAAATTTATTGCGTTATTTCTAAATTTGAAGGAGAAAGTGAATTATTCTTGCCCACCAAAATGAAGATAATGACAGCACGTATCATTCTCAAGTGGCAGATCCTTGCCAGATTTGGTGAAATGCACAATTTCGTTGAATTAAATTTGTTAGACCCAAAAAAAGGAACAAATGCTTTATTTCTAACCAATTTAAAATATCAACTTTAAATTTATCACTTTAAAAAAAGTTTTCGTTCAAAGAGCCCATTTCATGGCCAAAATAATGTCCTTGACAAAATTGGTCAACATTTTTCCAAAGTTCTGGCCATATTTTACAAAATAAAAAATAATAACAAATTGGGTTATGGAAAATTGCTCAACATTTTCCCACAGTTAAAGTAAAATTCAACAATAATTAATAGTAACAAATTAGGATATGCCTGATGATTTTTTATTCAAAGGTTGAGTCAATGATTGAGTGATTTTCCAACTCCATACTTTGAGCAGTCATTGTCTTGATCTCTCATGAGATTTGTCCAATAACAATTTTTAGACTAAGTGTTGGGGATATTATTATTTTTTCTTCTCATTACCGATGATCATGACATTTTGATAACAAAATAAAATATTTTAACAGGACTTGTTATTGAAATGACCTCCGTTTTGTTATTACCACCTGCCCGGGAACAGTTTTTTTTACTCAACTAACGTCATGATTCGAATTACCGGACGATTTGAAACCCGGACACCTCAGTACTTTTGTTAATTTGATTTGGTTAACCGCGTTGGATTTTCTTCTAAAAATTCCAACTGTCAAAAATCAACCAAAGGATCTACCGGTGGATACTTTTCTACCACAGTTTTTTGTGTGATCAATGTGGTAGATGCTTTGGTGGATTTTTGACAGTTCGAATTATTTCAAGAAAATCCACCGCGGTTAACCGCAATCAAATTAACAATAGTACTCTCATCTTGTTTTATCAATTATTTGGATATAAGTTCGCACTATGAATCTCAAAACAGTGTTATTTGATGAATTCTAACATCAACTTTCATTTATAGTTGGTTTGAACGCTGTAGTTAATGCCAAAACAGTTAAATAAAATAAAATGATAAGTTTACCAAAAATGTGAAACATTTCACTGAAATATTTCCGAAGCACTGGGAAGACAAAGCAGAAATTTATGGCTCTGATTTCCTTAAATTCTAGCAAATTTTTATATAAAATATCGATTGTTTTGATGATAACAGCTTATTTGAGACCTAAAGAATGCCATTCACTAACATTTCAGTCCAAATTCGTGCAATACATAAGCAAAATCGAGTGCCCGAAATTCGAAGCAAAAGTGTCCGGATTTCGAATCAGCTTTTATCAGTGTCCGGGATTCGAAGCACAACAAGTCATTATTACAATTTTAAAATATGCAGACACTACCGCCTGATCTCCGACCTGGACGAAAACCTAAAGCACTGGACGGTTTTTTTTGTGACGCGGCGCCAGTAATGGTTGTCTCCCACCCGGTGCGCCTTTCGCATAAAGACTAGCTGAGGGAAAACGTCCAGTAGCACAAAGCGCGCGTAAAATGCGTGAATTGTGGTGGAAACTACACAGCGAATTTTCGTCGAGGAACAGGACAGGACAAGATGAAGAAAGTGTCCCGCCAACCTCCGAAGACCGCGAACTCGAACGCAGCTCGCGGCGAAGCTATTCCATCAGCCAAAACAGCATTCCCCACCAACTGGGGAGGTTCGTACGCTAGAGTAGGCGCTTCCGGGAGCGTTTCTCCCTCGGGACAAGCTGATGTTACCGGTGATAATCTCTTTACGCTTCCCGAGTTTTATTTTTTTGCTTATGCTCTAGAAATGCATTCGCGTTTTCGTGCCTACCGTAACATGGCAGATTAATTCCAAGCTCTCAGGGAGCTGATGATGAAGTACATCTACCACGGATAAGCTGACTTGTGCAGTGAAGTTCTTCGACGTCAAAAGACAAAACAAGCTGTGATATAGTCTTGAACTTTTCTATTTTTATCCGTTTGTTTAGCAAACCTCAACGACAACTTGAGGTTTGTTTCAAAATCAATGAGTTTGGATTTAAGTGTATAATCTTCAACATATGGTCACCGTCATCTTGGGCGAGTTGAGACAGTTCGATGCCTCTGTTGTCTCTTGTGCTTGAATCCCAGCAAGCTTAGTACGAGAGAGACCACACAAACATCATCATTTTACACAAAATTTAGATTTTTTGATTGGTTTTGGTTATCACAAACACAGAATCAGATCCCTTAAAAGAGTAAATCTGCTCCCAGTGTACTGACCGGTAGGGGATGGGTTTCGACTAGTGGTGTGCTTGGTTTCTAATCTAGAGGTCGCGAGTTCGATTCTAGTACCGGGATGATGAATTTAATAACAACAATTTCCCGATTTTAAGCCATTAAAGTTTGCAGTATCCATTCTGACAGTAGTACTGATTGACCCCAGAAGACGGTACTTTAAAAAATAAGTTTCGTATTGTATTGGATTTTAGGATCTACATTTGCAACAACTTTAACCGGGTTTAAAAGCAAAACATGTTTTTGACGTATACTCTTTTGACAGTTCAAAACAAAAAAGGGCTTTAAAAATCTCATGTGAATTGGGTGTGAGAAATGAAGTTGAATTCATAACAATCAACAACAAAACAAAATGCACTTCCTTAAAACTCGGTCACGAATCGATACACTTCCCGAACGACAGCTAGCCATAAAACGTCTCGAATGCAATCAAAACATTTCAACTCGCCCAAAACCCAAACCGCGTGGAGCCGCCCACGTTCGCGCACGTGTCATCGAACAATCCCTCTTGGAATGGATCCTCCGCAGGGAGGGTGCTACGGGGACACAATTTAGTGCCCACCAGAGGTACTAAATAACAAGGGGGGTGGTTCTTTCGCACAGCAAAACGACCACCAACCGAAGTGTGTCACTGCACCTGCAATGGACGTCATCCAAGTTTTTTTTTCCTTGTTTTTCGGTCACCTGTGAGTGACCTGGGACCTCCTTGCTCCCTCTCCGAGGAGGTGGACGATAACTTATAAACTGGGTACCGTTTCGAGAGCTGACAAAAACTACCTGGCCTGAACGTTAACCCTTAATGCAAAGGAATTTTATGGCGTCCGCCATTATAGCAATTAGTTGACAATATCCGTGTTTTGTTTTTGCCATAAATTTTAGCTTTCCCTTTTCGAAGTCTTCAATTTTGTGTAAGTTTTTCTACGTTCAAAAGATGGACATCGAACGGTGGAGGTTAGCCGCCGTTTTGGTCAACCCAGATGTACGGGGACTTGGAGCGGCCATTTTGGGGTTGTGTTGTAGGGGGGCGGGTAAAACACATGTTACGTCGTGAGTTCCGGTGGTAAAGTCTCGTGCAATAATTAGTACTCCCAACTTGAAGAGATAGTGCAGTACGGTTAAATGGTTCTTTGGACAATAATTTAAGAGTAAATTTGTTTTTTTTTTGTGTTTTCACTTCTTTGCTTCCATTTTTGCCATATCTAAATCTCTTCGTAAATTGTAACGACCGCAAGGTACTCAAAACATGTTGAAATCAACTCTTTAACCTACCAAACCACTACAATTATGATCCCGTCAACAGTGAGGGTCAACTTCGGACAAATTTGCATACCCCAATCACGTTTGCTGCACGGCAAGTGCCTGTCGTGAGTTTCACATTCAATTAACCTCTCCGGCACCAAAACGTGTCCAATTACGGGTGTTTTAGGCGAAAGCGGGGGGGGTTCACTTCGTGCCAGAAATTGCACCCTGGATTGCGTGCCGTTGAAGTTTCCGTTCCCCCCTCAGCTATGAATTTTCAATTTCAAGTGCAAATATGTATATTAAAGTAAGTACTCCAGGGCCCAAGGTCGTCGCCGTCGAAAGTTTTGATTTTCTCTGAAGTGTGTGTGGCCTTCCGAAGTCTTTCTAGGTTAGCAGCACGTGATAAGCCCTTACTAATTTTCTCTTTTTAAACTTTTCCTGACATCCGACGCCCCGTTTTTCAAAAATCACCCTCCTCTGTAGCCCGCCAGCTATGGTAAGAAGAACGGCGTTTGGTACGCCTCGCCGGGAAACCAGGGCTGGGGCAACGCCGGCGGTGGTGGCGGCGGAAGCCGTCTGAGCCGGAAGCCCTCCGTGACCGAGGTGGACAACATGCCGTCCGGGAGTCTGAAGCCGAGCGCCGGGCGCGTCATCCGCATCATCAACAGTCACGATCACAGTGTTCAAGTGAGTAGCGATCATATTCTAATTTTTATTAAAAAAAAATATTCCTGAAAAGTTTGAAAAAAAATCACCCTAATCGTGAACCTCCCTAATTTTCAACCAAATCAAATGTTGCCCCTTTTCATTTGCAACAACTCTTCTGAAGACACCTTTGCTCCAAAACTTCCAGATTTTTTTTTGAAAATCAATTTTCCACATAATTTTGCGATCTGTCGCAACGCTTGCTTAGGACGTATCCTAGACCTTTTACCTTCTCAAAGACCGCTCAACTCTAAGCGAAACGTACTTGGGGATACCGTGGAGATTTTCCCTTATCCTCTTAAAAAATGTGGAACATCAACACTTCCCGTCTTCCAAATCCCTTTCCTTGTCCCTGGTGCGCGGTTAAGACGGGAGAGACCGGCAATGGGTGGTGAGAATCTAGTACAGGTAGAATTGGTTTTATTCCCAATTATCAATTCATATACACTTTTTTCAGAATTGATTCCATGGCAGTTTTCCTTCATATTGATCCTTGCACTGTAACTTGGATTTGGCCCGCACTTTTCTCTCGCAATTTTGACAACAAGAATTCACAAAAATAGGCAACCGCTCGTTGTTTATTTACATTTCCAGTCGCAGTTTCCACCAAACTGGACATTCGCACTTTAAAATTGCGATTGACAGGTGAGCAACATCGGCTCGCTTTGATCATTTTTGGAGAAAATTAAAATTTCCCAAGCCAGTTTGACAAGTCGCAATATTGCGATCGATAGCAATAATTTAGTGCGAAGTCCAAGTTAGTGAGAATTGCGCAATACTTAAAGGAGGCTCAAAAGTTGCGACTAATCGCATTTAAAAAAAAAGTTAGAATCACCTTGAATTTATTAACATGTTGGAGAATATTTAGCTTTTTTTACACTAGCAAAGCAATCATGCCTCTGTAATTTGTGAAAACTTTTGAAGATTAAACCTGAAATTTCAAACATATTCACAATTGTCTGAGATTTCGGTCACTCGATTTTTTGTATTTTTTATCCGACTGAAATTTTTTTGGTGCCTTTGGTACATGGCTTTCTACCTAAGGTACTCGCGATTGAGTGTGTAGTAGTGCGGTTGTCAAAATCGTTATCTCTGACTCTCTCACTCCACTGACACTGACATTGTTTATGTTTTGGTTTTCCTGGCACGGTTCATTGTTCGTTTGTTATTGTTATGGTTTTAGTGGCACGGAGTCATGCACTCACACTAATGCAAAGCAAGATCGCGAGTACCTATGATATACAGCCTTGCTTTTGGTACGCCCAAAGAAGCCCTTTTTGCCTTCCTCACCTCAATGAGGAAAGGCTATAAAATCATTCGAAAAATGAACTTCTTAAATAGGCCTCGAAGACCCAGTTTCTCACGTATACATATCGACTCAGAATCAAATTCTGAGCAAATTTCTGTGTGTGTGGATGGCCTAGATTTTTTTCTCACTCACTTTTCTCGGAACTGGCTTGACCGATTTTGTCCGGATCTGTGTTTTTAGATCCGTCTACAGGTCCCATAGGTCATATTTTCATACCATTATGTTTAGTAAAGTACTTCAAAAGTTATGCTTAAAAAACGATTTTGACTAAAGTTCGCAAGATTGTAAGAAAGGCCGTCATGCTATACATTTTTAGAAAGGTATTTGAAAGACCTTTCCAACGAGTCCAAAACATTGAAGATCTGATAACCCTATCAAAAGTTATTAGCACTTAAGTGTTATTTATGCACTTTTTGGAGGCCGGATCTCAGATATTTTGATGAAAACGTTGTCCGGATCTATCATGCGACCTATCTTTGGATAGGTAATAAAAATACCTTTTCAACGAGCACAAATTGGTTTGGAGATCTGACTACCCTATCATAAGTTGTAAGTACATAAGTGCCCTGAAATATGAAGATCTGACTACCACATCTAGTGGTATGAATAATGAGTCAAACTGATAAAACACTGAAAAACACCGCCCTTTTGTGTCTATTTTGGATACCCGCATAGTCAACAACCATACAGTCACCATTTGTCGAATGATTTTTCCTAAATGATCTTAATAATACACCAAATAGGGTGCAACCGTACATTTTCCATTCCCCAAACAATCCTACAATTTATTAAATAGGTCGTTAGGTAATGTTACAATACATTTTTACAAGGGATTTTTTTCGTGGATCATAGTCATACCCTACCCCAAACTGTTCAATTCTTATTTTATGTGAACCGTACCACAAATTAATAAAATATGATTTTAAATGGTGAACTGCTTTACCGACACTTACCGACACCATTTGAAAAGGAAGGAGCCAAAAAATAAACTTTACAAATGTTCTGGGAACTATGGATTTAACGGGAATGGTAAGTATATGATTATTAATGGTGAGCGTTTTTTTTTGTAATGTCCGGGATTTGTTACCGCTTGATGATGATGTCTCCTGTTGATTCTTCCGTGGTGCTGCCGCCTTATCTAATTGAGCTATCTCAGTTACATAACGTTTGGCGGTTTAAAATGCATTTTATTATGAAATGTGGCCTCAAAATTTATCATAAATATATCGTAACATGTATGGTAGAACCATACAAATAAATTATAGACCAATCACATGGCGAACAGTTATCGTTCTGATAATGGTCAATCAATTGATTAAATTATTTGGACTTATAAAAATTATCACGAAAATAAATTAGCTTTACATACAAACTATATGGCAAACAGGTATATCGTTCCATGAATTGTTGAACAATGGTTTGAATTGTTGGGACTTAGGAAAATTTTCGCCATAATTCAGGTATATCGTTCCATGAATTGTTAAAGTATTATTTGAATTATTCGGACTTAGAATTTTTTTTTGCTGTAGTTCAATTGGCTCAATCATACAATACCTGTTTCAAATAATCCTAAGCGTTTGGCGAACAGTTATATCGTTCCATGAATTGTTGTACAATTGTTTGGATTATTGGGACTTAAGAATTTTTCGCTGAGCTTCAAGTTGGAAATACTACGTCGGCTATGGTACCCTTATGTTTTAACAATAGCTGTTCCGAAAAATCCTTACCATATGGCGAAAAGTTATATTCCTCCATGAATTGTTGAACAATTGTTTGAATCACCGCTAAAAAAATTTCGCTAAAATTCATTTTTGGCTCAATCATACAAAAACTGTTTGAAATAATACCAAACATATGAGGAATAATTATATCGTACCATTAATTGTTGTGCAATTGTTTCAATTATTAGGACTTAGGAAATTTAGGAAATTTTCCGCTTAGGTTTCTTTGACTAAATCATACCGAGTATCATAACTTTTATCATACCGGCTACAGTACTATTATGTTCTAACAATAGCTGTTTCGAACCATCCTAATCGTATGACGAATAGATACCGTTCATTAAATTGTAGGAAAAAAAATCAACCATTCGAATATGTCAAGATAAGTGTAACAATTCGGGAAATAGTACCATTTTAATTTTGTTATATGGTCGTGACATTATATCAACAATATCACAAATGGTAACCATACCAGAAATAATTTTCTTATGATTTCGACAGTTTCACCTTTGGTATTTGATTATGCGGGTAGCACCCTTTAAATCTGAGGTAGGCACCAACCACCTAAGGGTGGATTAAGTAACGTTTTCCATATAATATTCCATACAAATTTGGCAGCCGTCCATACAATAATGATATATGAAAATTCAAAAATCTGTATCTTTTGAAGGAATTTTTTGATCGATTTGATGTCTTCGGCAAAGTTGTAGGTATGGATAAGGTTATACACGGTAAGAAAATTAAGGTGATTTTTAGTTTCACTTTTTGTCACTAAAACTTGATTTGCAAAAAAACACTATTTTTCCTTTTTTATATGTTTTAGGAAACATCAAATGCCAACTTTTCAGAAATATCTAGAATAGGCAAAAAATCTTTGATCGAGTTTTGAACTTTTGAATCAATACTGATTTTTTTTTAAATCGAAATATTCGTAAAATTTTTTCAACTTCATTTTTCGATGTAAAATCAAATTTTCAATCAAAAAGTACTTGAGTGAAATTTTAATAAAGTGCACCAAGAAGTGCACCGTTTTCAAGTTAAAGCAATTTTTAGATAACTTTTTTTTAAAGTGGTCGCAGTTATTCATTTTTTAACATTAGTGTCCATGTTTGCCCACTTTTGAAAAAAAAACTATTTTTGAAAAGCTGAGAAAATTCTCTATATTTGGCTTTTTATAACTATGGTGATACGACCTTTAGTTGCTGAGATATTGCCATGTAAAGATTTAGAAACAGGAAAATTGATGTTTTCTAAATCTCACCAAAACAACCCACCATTTTTTAATGTCGATATCTCAGCAACTAATGGTCAGATTTCCAATGTTAAAATATGAAACATTTGTGATATAACATTTCAAAGGGGCGTAATATTGAATGTTTGGCCTTCTTGAAATGTTAGTCTTGAATTTAAATATTTTTTTCAAAAAATGGCAAACATAAGCACTAATTTAAAAAAATGGATAACTGCGAATATATTCGAAAAAGTTACTTAAAAATTTCTATATCTTGAAAACGGTGCATTTAATCAAAATTTCACTAAAGTACTTTTTGATTGCAAATTCAATTTTACATCGAAAAATGAAATTGAAAATTTTTTGCGACAAATATTTCATTTTTTTAAAGATCAGTATTGATTCAAAAATTCATAACTCGGTCAAAGATTTTTTGCACATTCTGGAAATTTCTGAAAAGTTGGCATTTAATATCCTCTAAAACCTATCTGGAAATTAAAAAAAAATAAAAATAGTGTGTTTTTTAAATTAACAAATTTGTATCATTTTATTTCAGTGTAGTCCTTATCCATACCTACAACTTTGCCGATCAAAAATTCCTTCAAAAGATACAGTTTTTTGAATTTTCATGTATCATTTTTGTATGCTGCCAAAATTGTATGGACAGTTATATGGACAAACTAATGATGAAAATGACATACCAAAGGCACCAAAAATGTTTTAATAAAAAATATAATAATTAAAATTAAAATTTAATTAAAATATAATAATTAAATAAATAAATAAAATTAGAACTAACAAGGAGATTTACAAATAATCTTCAACTGATTGATTTTCGTAGACATGTTCGGGAGCGATTTTCTTACGCGTGTTTCGCCTCCTCTCTCTCTCTCTCTCTCTCTCTCTCTCTCTCTCGCTGGTGACGAATGTCCGCAAGCGAAAAAGATTTTTTTGCGATTATTCGATCCCTGATCCTGAGAGTTGGTGGTTTTGATCTCATTCGATCCGTCTTGTGTTCCGATAAGTCACTTTTGAAAATTATAGAGTTTAGTTTAGCACTTCAAATTTATGTAAAAAAACGATTCTGTCAAACTTCGAAAGATTTACAATCAAAGGGTGGTTTTAGTAAGAAACCCCATCATGTTCTATTTTTTTAGAAAGCAGAGGCGTCGCGTCCACTTGTTCAACCTGTTCATAGGACAGGTGATTAAAATATGTTCATCAAAATAATTGAACGAACATGCCAACTATTCTTGGAATCATGAAACAGGCTAGCGCATTCGTATCATAGAGCGCTCAATGAAAATCTAACGTGCACTGAAAATTCTCCCAAACAGCCCCCAACCTGTTCGGATTTCTCCATGCACGAGTTCCCATACAACGCATCCAAAAATACACAGAAAGACCTCCCTATTTGTACACGCTGGACGGTATGAATGTGGTAGTTCAAGGTGTGCATGAAAGCTTTTGCACAGTCGACATAAAAGCGCTCGAGGCAAGACACGAGCAGGGAGAGAGCAAAGTTCAAAGAGAGAGAGAAAGCTCCATATTTTGCTCTCTCACTGCTCGCGTCTCGGCTCGAGCGCTTTTATGTCGACTGTCCAAAAGCTTTCATGCACACCCTGAACTTCCACATTCATACCGTCCAGCGTGTACAAATATGGGGACTTTCAGTGTATTTTTGGATGCGTTGTATGGGAACTCGTGCATGGAGAAATCCGAACAGGTTGGCGGCTGCTTGGGAGGATTTTCAGTGCGCGTTAGATTTTCATTGAGAGCTCTATGGATACAAATGCGCTTGGCTGTTCCATGATTGAAATACGATTTGGCGTGTTCGCTCAAATATTTTTGTAAAACTTTTTTAATTATTATAAAAAATAGAACGGTATGTTGCTTCCAAAAAGCGTTTTTAACTGGAATAAAGTAATAAATAGCTCTGTTAAAAGTGATCAAGCAAGTTCATCGAAGGATTTGCAAAATAATTTGGAAGAAAATAGAACAAAATCTTTAACCTACCAAGCAAACAATAATTTCCTTTACATGTTATTTGTACAAAAACAAAAATCAAAACAAAGCTTAATTAAGCTGTCGTAATAATGTCTACTTGGCTTGAATTGTTATGTTTTGATCGTTAAATTTTTTTCTGAATATTTTATAAAGCGATATTTTTAATATAATTTTATGGATTTATAATGAGATATGAGATGCAGTAAAATAACAAAAAAAAATTATTTTTTTATACTTAACTAGGGCAGCTATTTTTTATTTGTGACTATCAATTCAAAATTTGTTATATGCTTAAAAAGCCTATTTTGAAAATCAATGCAAAAATTAAGGTTAAACGTCCAATCAATTGCTCGAGTTTTTGTTAAATGGAAAAAATTATTTTCATCGATATAAATTTTTTTCCTTCTAGTTTTTTAGGGAAATTTTGAAGAGAAACTTAAAATACAATTTTTTATGGCCTAATTGTTTTAGTCAGGAAACTAGAGCACGTGATTTCAGGATTAGAATGGTCAACATCCGGAATGTTTGCTTAGTGAGATTTGAAAATAATGAATATTTTTTGCTCTAATCTAATCCAATGGAACACAAGAGAAGTCATTCTAAAAAAAACTCCAGGAAAAAACTTGTGGTTGGATTACGCCTCAAGTTTTGATTTAGTTTTTTTTTATTTACAAAACAAGCTAATTTTAGAAAACTACAATGTAAAAAGCGTTTCAATTTTACACTTCTTACAGAATGTTCATTGCTGTAATTTGAATAAGTTACTATTTCAATAAAAATCATGTGATAAACAATTCTCACAACAATATTGCTAACATCATCTAATTTCTCTTTATTATGTATGAAGGATATTTTTTTAATATAATTGAGCTAAAAACTTGAAAATTACTGAAAAGATTGTTTGAACAGGTAAACATTTTGGCCACGCGTCGCCTCTGTTAGAAAGGTATTAAACAGACCTTTCCAACGAGTTCAAAAGCTTGATGATCTGACAACCCTATCCAAATTGTAAGCACTTAAGTTATGTGTTATTTATGCACTTCTTGGAGGTCGGATCTCAGATATTTCGATGAAAAAGTTGTCCGGATCTGTCATGCGAACTATCGTTGCATAGGTTATCTAAAGAACTTGTCGATGAGCTAGAATGATTGATGATCTAACACCCGTTTCAAAAGAAAGGAGTAATGAAGATTAATTTGATAAACATTATAAGGGGGAATGATGTTATTCTGACTGAATGTATTCACTATATGAATGTGAGGAAGGCACCAGCCACGTGAACGTGGATTAAGTACAAGTAATTATCATTTAAAATCATAAACAGTAAAATTTGATCATAGTTAGTAATTTAAATACATGTACTACACATTTTCGCCGCATTTAAGATTTTGAGGTTTGAAATTTGAGCCCTCCGCGATCAAATCGGATAAACGACATTGCTGGAGCAAGATCCTTCCGATTAACTTCAAAATTTTCGGCCAATTCCTTTCGCAACATCATCATGACATCGCACAACCAACGTGAAATGCACTGCCGCCGTGGCGTGGCACATTTACACCCCGGTTGGTGTGCTTGTCCCGTGTACAACAAAGAAGAAAAATGTGGTCATGTGCCGAACCGGAAGCGTACCATCAAGAAATTTGCATGTCGAGACGCGTCTCTCCTTATTAGCTATTCAAACAATATTCAAATCAGGGCGCTCCCTTCCAGAACAAGAGAGAGAGAGAGAGAGTGAGGGGGAGAGGTGATGGCGATGGCAAGTGGCCAACTGACCGGAAGCGGCCGGGTTTTGTTAAGGTGCAATTCACCACCGTGGTGGGCAAAGAATGGTGCCTTAGGGCTGTCTTAAAGCTGGATTTGCCTTGCTGGCGCGACGTTTTATGTCCAAATATCGATTCTTACGAGCTTTCCGAATTTTCCCTGTTTTCGAACATGGTAATTAACCTTCGCCGAGGACGGCCAAGTCACTTTTCGGCACTTGGCCAACCCCGCGGGAAAAGTGACGACTGGTGGAGTGTGAGGATTGATTTATGACCACTTTACAGAGGCGCCAACTTTTGCCTCTTCTTGGTTCTGGAAGCCGGTCGGCGGTTGCACAACTCTCTGGTCTGGCAACCTTGAACTGCCTAAGGGGAACTGTACGACTTACGGCCACCGGCTAGAGTGGCTGCCCAGGAAGACACCGGATAATAAATTAAAACTTGGAATGAATGGTGGTGGTGGTGTGAAATTCCTTACAATACGCTTCCGGTTTGGTGTGGTTTGAAGTAATCGTTGGTACTATATTTCCTCATAAGGCTCTGGTCAGCTTGATATTAAACCGATTGAGTAAAAAGATCATTTTGTTCTTGTTTCTTTTCCAGTGCCGCGTACTGCTAAACCTCCGCACATCGCAACCCTTCGAAGAGGTCCTGGAGGATCTCGGCCAAGTACTGAAGATGATTGGCGCCAAAAAGATGTATACCAGCCACGGCCAAGAGGTACGAGTCCGCGTCCGTTTCCCCGAGCTTACCCTAACCTAACCCCCTCCCCCGCAGGTTCGCAGCTTCTCCCAGCTGCGCAACGAGTTCGCCGAGGTGGACACGTTCTACCTGAGCAACACGCCGACCCTGCCGGTGGGCGCCCTCGGCCCGGGGGTCATTCCGCCGTCGCCGGCACGCCGCTCCCGGTCCCGGCTCGGTGGCTCCGTGCCGGACGATCTGTCCAAAACGACGGCCCGGCAGCGAGCCCGCAGCAAAAGCAGACCGCGCGTCCTGTACGCGCCCGAGAACGAACTGGTGCGGGCCTCGTCCGATTACCCGCTGCTGGACGCCATGAAGGAGGAACCCACCCGCATCACGATACGCGGACTGCGCCGGACCTTTTACCCGCCGCAGCACCATCCGCCGATCGACAACGCACCGCCCGATAAGAAGCTGTCGCTGTTTTGGGTGTAAGTAGTTAGTTTATTTTGAAAAATGTAAACAGTACACGTGTGACAAAACGGCCACGGCGGAAATTCCCTTGAACAAGTTGTCGCACTAGCCGGGTGTGTCAAGATAGCATGATCTGATTGGAAAATTAAAATTTATTTCATATGTAGAGTTCCAACATTGCACAGGGTTTTAAGGGTTTGGTTGAATATCTCAGGATTGAAACCGAATTTTGGGATCTATAAAGGTAAACTTGAGGCATTGAAAGCTGCACAGGACAGAATGGCGTCAATTAGCCCATTTTGGCTCAAAATCGTCATGTGACAAGATGAAGAAGATGATCACGATGAATTGCAAAAGCTTGCAAGAGTTCAAAAGTCAAGGTTTTTATTCACGAAATCTGAGCCGGAACTGTTTAGGAAAATCATCTCTTCTATAAATCTACAATCATGTTGGTGTATAACATGCAAAGCATTTATCAAACTCAATATTTTTTAATACGGACGTATGAGAACCCAAACCGCACCGAATGGAACAAATCCGGCATAAATCCTTTCAGCCAGTTCCGAGATGACGTCATGATTCGAATTCCCGGACGCTTCGAAATTCGGACCACTCAACTTTTTTCATCTCTGATTTGGAGCGAGGTTTAACAAATCAAACTTACTATTTAGATTAAGGATATTTTCACGGCTTGTCCTTTTTGTTTTGTTTTTATTGATTTTTTTAATAGCGTGAAACTTTGTGCTTTCTTCACACAAAACAAATGATTCCAAAAAATTAACACATTTTGGTCTATTGCACAAATTAGTGTAAATTTATTTAGCAGTTTTTCTATTTGAAAAAGAACTCCATGATTTTTTTAATTGAGTATTTTTGCATTAATGCCAAAAATTACTTTTTTACAATTCCGTCGTGAAACTACTTTCTTTTCCTGTCATTCTTGAACGACGAAATAGCCTAATTTTCTGTACCAAAACTAACAGAACAGAATAGCAACACTTTTCAAAATAAATGCTGAAAAGTTCCCAGATCCATTTTTGTGATTTAGGTTAAAATATTTATGAAAAAAATGAGTTTTTTGAATTTACTAACTCAGGCTTATGTTGTAGCGAGTTGGTGTCTTCTAGACATTTGTAGAACTTATCAAAACACACATTTATCTTCCAAGAGAGCGAAAATCGGACATTTTAAACGAAAGTTATAGCAAAAATACGACGAAAATGACGCCATTTTGAAATGTGAATAACTTGAAAAGGTGGTGGAGTTTGACCTCGCTCTTGGAAGCATCTGAAAGTACACATTCTAAAGTAGGGTAGAGTAGTCATCAATGAGACACGGGGAACAATGATAAAATGGCTCTCACAAGTCGTAGTTTCAACCAATCAGGCTCATATTTGGGGGAAAGGTGTGTCTACTGGATACACGTCTGCGTCTTTTGTGGCTTTGGTTATGGACGCTCCCTTGAAAAGTTATTCATAAATGTTTGATTCTGGGGTGTAAAAGTAAATTATGGACAAAAATTACTTTTCGGCTCGTAGGCTGCCATTAACACCAAAACTAATATTTCTTCAAATTTCTTTCGACGTTCCATAGGGATTGAGTTGGGCTACAATGTCCTTTCATTAGGTTTGGCCAAAATTTAGAATATACCCAGTATCCAGGACTGTCTCATTGTTCCCCACTCATTTCAGCTCATGGGTAACAATGAGACACTTTGATTTTTCTTCATTAAATTTTTCAAAATCTATGAAAATCTTTCAAAACATGAATTAAAAGTGATTTTTGGCATATTTATAGAGTTTTAACTTCATTTAACCAAAAATACAAAGTTATTTGGTATAAATATACGGATTTTACAAAATTT
Source organism: Culex pipiens pallens (assembly GCF_016801865.2). Classification (NCBI taxonomy): domain Eukaryota; kingdom Metazoa; phylum Arthropoda; class Insecta; order Diptera; family Culicidae; genus Culex; species Culex pipiens. The sequence goes on along the minus strand of NC_068937.1, from coordinate 40,588,469 downwards.
AAATACTTTTTAGTATAACTTTTGTTAATTAAAGTTTCATGTTGGCAAAATTGCTCTAAAATGTTCAAGGCAAGTTACCTGCAATGGAACAATACAAAAACATGATGTTTTACTAGAAAAATCTTGATTTTCGTAGTGTGTCTCATTGTTCCCCAGCTGTCTCATTGTTCCTGCCAAGTGCGTCTACAATGAGACAGTTGAATAACTCTGGCTGTAGATGTCGGATCGATCTCATATTTTGGTCAATGTTAGAACACATTAAAAGAAAGATAATGCAACAAAAAGCTCATTAAAACATGCTGATGAAAAAATGAGAAAATTTTTTGAAAGTTGAAAACAAAAAGTGTCTCATTGATGACTACCCTACCCTACATTTCTCGGGTGAGTTTTCAAAAAGCCCTAAGAGCCACCGTGACCTCCGACACTAATATTCGTTTTTCTTCAAATATTAGCAAAATTTCATTTATTTTTAGTTTGAGGCACTTGAAAGACGTTTAGATGAACAATCTTAAGCATTTTTGAAATTGGTTTTTTGTAAGTAGATCGAATACCAAGGCAAAAAAGGCATTGTTTACCATTGGCTCATACGGCTTTTTGAAAACTAATCCGAGATTTGCTGAAAATATCTTGGAGGTCTTTTTTGTTTAACTCATTCAATCTCAATGAATGAAAATGAGCGTTTTAATAAAATTTATAAAATTTATGCCTGAAATATTTCAGCTAAAACATGTTTCTTCTTTTACAACCACTAGATCATTTCTCATAACTCCTGAATTTACGTTACCGGTTCATCTGTAGACGTAAATATTTTTTCACCAATTCATGCAGATTTTTCATGCAAAATCTGTTTCAACATGCTTGCTTAATACAAAAAAGACATTGGAAGTTGTTTTTGTCTAGATTTTCCCGGAAAATCTTCGAAATTTGCACCTCAAACTTTCCAGGTAGAAGAAGCGTTTCAGGTTTAAAAACGTCTTTCACTTGAATTGACGTCGTGACGTGAATGATTTAGGGACCATGCATAAACCACGTGAACACTTTTTTGAAATATCACAACCCCTCTTTCAATCTTTTTTAACGTCGAACGTAAATTTCATGCAGGTCTCTGGAAGTCGCAAATATAGTTTGCCCAGCTTGCCATAAAAAAATACAAAGAAATCGAGAACCAGGCAATTTCTCTAAAAAAATGATTTGCGCACCACATTTTTCAATGATCAATATTATCAAAAATTAATGTTATTAAATGAGTTTGATTTTTTTTTTTTTTTTCATTCATAAATGTATGGACATTTTAGTGCGTACCTCTGATCTGCAAATTTCTTTTTGGGAAAACAAATGGAAAAAAATAGAAGAAGAGGAATTTCAAAAATTCTTTAGTGGTTAGAAAGATAACTGGCTGAACCCTAATTTTGCCATATTAGCACCCTGGCGTTCAGTTACAGCTCATAAAAGGGTTTTAAACCTTTTCAACTGAAATTGAGTAATACATAGCTCAATAGGAAGTTTTACAAAATAAATTGTTTGAATAGTGAAAATCAGCCAAATGGATGGAGTATAGGAGTGCTTAACCAGCCAAACATACGAGAATTTTTGTCTCGGAAATGGTCGAGATCAAGGGGATAGGCAAAAACACACAAAACATCGACGGCGTAGAATAAAAAAAAAAAAAAAAATACCTACTCATTCCAGTCACGGCTACCGCGGCATCGACTCCAAGCGGAACCTGTGGGTGCTGCCGTCCGGCGAGCTGCTCTACTACGTGGCCGCCGTCGCCATCCTGTACGACCGGGAGGAGGAAGCCCAGCGACACTACACCGGCCACACCGAGGACATCATGTGGTAAGCATTTTTTTCTCAAATTTCATAGAAATTGAAGCGCAATTCAAACTACGATTTCTCTCCGCCAGCATGGAGGTGCACCCGTCCCGGGAGCTGGTCGGTTCCGGTCAGCGGGCCGGCCGCGACCGCAAATCTCAGGCCCACGTGCGCATCTGGAGCACGGAATCGCTGCAGACGCTGTACGTGTTCGGAATGGGCGAGCTCGATTCGGGCGTCCTCGCGGTGGCCTTCTCGCAGCTCAACGGCGGCAGCTACATCCTGGCGGTGGACGCCGGCCGCGAAAGCATCCTGTCCGTGTGGCAGTGGCAGTGGGGACACTTGCTGGGCAAGGTGGCGGTAAGTTTTTGACCCAGTTCCGAGACTGACTGCAATAACATTTAACAGCAAAACAAAAAAACTTTAAATATTTGTAATTCTAAATTGAGCCTGCTGTTTGCTAACTAATGGGCAAAGTTGTTGCCGGCTTAAATCGCCGTGATGACACCCTGCGGAATGTGGGCAAAAGTTTGCTTCCGAAAGAAATGGGGTGGCGACCATTACGAAAATGCTATTTTGCACCACCGAATGCTATATCATGCAATATGGTGCTGCCGTTGGTGCTAAATAGTTGGCCGCCGGAAGTGCTTCAAACTTTTAAACGATACGTTTCGTTCACCTCGCGGACAGGGGTGTATTGAGGAGGGGTGTTGGTGGGTTAAAATGAATCCATAATCATGAAAAATAAGGTGTGAAACTTTCCGAGTTTACTCGGATGAGTTGCATGAGTTGCTTCATAGCTTCGGATAAATTTAAAACTTACAATGGTGTCGAACATATTTAACTAGCATCTGGGCCAAATCTGACACAACGCACAGTGGGCGAAATGGAACCCAAAATCGGACTTAATTGAACGCGGCTGGTTCCCTGGTATGAAACATAGTGTTTCTTATGTAAAAAATCCGGGTAATCGATTGGTGATGGTTTCATCCACCGCACGAAACGGCAAAGGGTCCATTTTGCCCAAATTCCCAATTTTTTTACATTTTTTCTTGAAAATCGGTCTGTATTTAAAGCGGAGGCGTTATGCGTCCATCCAAAATGCACTTAACTTATATAAAAATGTCCCAGGAATCCAGTAAAAATAACCACTTGCACCGCAAAAATCAACTAGGGCCGTTTTCAAATGTAAGGTCAGATTTAAAAAATCTGAAAATATTTTTATCGTAAAGATCAGACAATTTTTACATTAGAATGACGATTTGCACTTGATAGTTTAACACATTTACGTTGATAAAAATAAAAATTATGTAAAAAGCAGTTTATTCTGCGTTTGGGAAAATTGGGCCAAAACTGATTCTTCAATCTTTTTATTTAGTTTAATTTCTATATCAACATAAATGTGTCAAACAATCAAGTGCAAATCGCCATTCTTATGTAAAATTGTCTGATCTTTACGATGAAAAATATTTTCAGATTTTTTCAAATCTGACCTAAGAGGAGCGGCCGTGGCTGACTGGTTACGGTGTTCGATTTGTAGGCGAATGGTTCTGGGTTCGATACCCATCTGCTCCCAACGAGAAAGATAAGAACACATAAATTTGAAATGATGAATATGAACGAAAAATCAAAGTCACTCGAGGCGGGGTTCGATCCTCCGTCCTTTGGATTGGTAAGCAAAAATGCTAACCACTAGGCCATGACGACTTTGTGAGCGTGGACTGGAATTAGGAATACTGTTACAGAGAGCGAGTTGTGGCGCTATAACCACGGCAAATAGAGTCCAGGGCATTCGTGGAAATACAATGTCCCATCCCAGAGGGTCCCGGAGTACCAAACCTTCTTAGCATGGTGCTCCCAACGAATACAACCAAAAATCTCGGAGCGTATGGTGGTGTGTCCCCACGCTTCTTCCTCCCCTGTCGATTCAGAATTGTGTTGTTGTTTGAACACTCAGTGCTCAAACTCAACCCAATTACGAGTCATCTCTGCGATACGGCTTTACGCAGTAGGCCTGGCCGCTTTAACGCTTGTGATGTTTCAATGCATTTTCAATGCAATGGTGCACTACAAATGTTAATAAATGAATAAATGAAAATAAAAACCTCACAAATCTTGAAATGTTTGTAACTAATGCAAATTTTAACTAAATTTCAATATCCAAAATACAGTCCAGATTCGATTACCCCCACTTCGGATGACTGAATCACAAAAAATGTCTTATTTTTCATACTTTTACCCATTAAGTACTCCAAAGTGATTTAGAATGTTTAAATCCAAGATGGCGGCCAAAATGTCAGTAAAGAAATATTGAAAAATGCATTTTTTAGTTGCTGATCTCTAAGTTGGCCTCTATCGGATGGGGAAGCAAAACGTCGGTCCATTTGCGTAAAAGAGGTTTTGGGTGACCCAGTGGGAATTTTTTGATTAATTAAGAGCTAAAAATCAAATAATTTGGATTATTTGAATGCGACTGAAAGTTACGAAAAAATAAACAAAATTCCGAATAGCCTTATAACGCCGAATCTCAAAACGCAGAATCTGTAAATAAAAAAGACGGATTTTGTTTTTTGCTCGAATTAAAGTAAACCAAAGAAAAAAATTGAAAGCTTGAAGTTTAAATTAGGAAATAAAAAATATTTAAAAAAAAATTTAAGATACAGGACTTTCAAAAAAAAAATTTAGAAATTTTAGAATAAAAAATGTATATGTAAAAAAATCACAAAATATTCAAATAATCCAAAATTATAAAAAATAAATCTAATTTTATAAATCTACAAATTTCTATCTTAAAAAACTTTAAACTTTTGAAATTAAAAAAATTATAAAGTTCAGAGATTATAAATTTCAAAAAGTTAAAAGTTCAGAACACCCCAAAATGAAAAAAAAAATCTAGAAATTTTTAAAATTTTAAAACATTTTGTACTCTATTGTCCTAAGTCTTCGTGAAAATTTCCAATCCAATCAAGATTTGTTTTATCTTTCTCTTAATTTGAGTTTCTGTCCTAAAATATGACTCCAAAAATGTACTTTTTTTGTTATTAAAGATGGCGACATTTAACAATTTAAAAGTTTAAGCAACTAGGAAATTAGAAATTCAGAAATTAAGAACTTACGAATTTGAGAACTTAAGACGTAATGTATTTATGAATTTAAAAATCTAGAATCTAAAATGTTTGAAAATTTAAGAATCCTGCTATCCGATTTGAGAATTAAAATTAAATTTAACTCCAGGATTTTAAAATTCAAAATTTGTATTTTTTTTAACTCTTAAATTTTTTGACTCTTTAATTTTTTATGTGTTATTTTGGAGAGGGTTTTACAACCCAACCCCGACTCTAGACGGGCTTCGATTTAAAAAAATTCGCCAAAAATCCATTTTTAAACCAATTTTTGATCTTTAAAAAGCATTGGAAAGAAAAACTCTTGAAATTTTAGAAAATTGCCTTTGCCAATGTTTTTAAAAATGTATTTTTTTAGGGGTCAACTTTGGCTGGGGTTTTTACTTATATTTTTTTTATTTTAAGTAAAAAGAAGAATGCAGTAATTTTTGAAGAGTCGCATATTATGCCTCTAAGCATTTTTCTACAATTTAAATGATAATGGTGCCATTCTATAGCAGAAACTCTGTAAAACAAGCAAAAATTTAAAAAGTGACTGTAAACACATTTTTTTTAAATTATAGGCAAAATTTAATGATAGGAGCTGGTAGAATAGGCAAATACTACCAATAACAAACATAAACTAAAAAAGATAAATGCAAATTAAAATACTGAAAAGTATAAGAGAAAAACATAAAACAAGAAAAGCCAAGTTTTTTGTAGAACAAAAGTTGCTAAAAATAACCTCCTTAACACGGGAGAAATAATAATTTTTGAATAAAAATTTGGCCAGTAAAGGGTTAAATTTTTTAATTTGTTTTTATTTTATTTTTATTTTTTATCATCTATAACAGTTACAGTTATGCTACTATCAAAAATGCATAATATCAATAAATTTATGAGAATATTTTTTTTCCTTACTTTAACGTTGAGAAAATTTTATTTTTTTGAAATAGAAAAAAAAGAATTTATTTTATGTACTAAGCGAATGATTGCCATTCGATTTTCCATGTTTTTTAATCAATGAAAATTTAAAAAAAATTAAATTGTTTTTCCCCTCATTTTTTTATTTTGAAGGGGAGGAGGGAACCAAAACTTTAAACAAAATTTGCAATGGCCTCAATTGAACCCCCTTTATACAGCTCTGCTCCCCTATCCCCACCCCTTCCAAAAGTAGAACGAAAAAAGCCAGCACTGTGTTTTAATTTATGTCTGTTGGTTTTCCATTTTCCCCTAACCCCATTTTTTCCGGTGCGCAGACACTGCAGGAGGGCATCTGGGGCGCGACATTCCACCCGCTGGACGACAATCTACTGATCACACACGGCAAGGGCCACCTCGCGTTCTGGCACCGCCGGAAGGACGGCTTCTTCGAGAAGACCGACATCATCAAACCGGTGAGTGTTCTTTTTTTTGTTTTGGTGAAATGGGTCATTTCACCGAAAGGGTCATTTTATCGAATTGAAGTCTCACCGATTCATGGTTTTCACTTTTTGTTCGAGATTTTTGAAGATCTTTCGAGAGCAGAGATGCGAACATTCAATGAAATGACCATTTCGGTCAAATGACTCATTCGGTGAAATGGCCTTAAGGCAAAATGACACGTTTGGTGAAATGACCAAAATTCTTTCTAAACTCCTTAAAATGAAAAAAATCGACAAAGCAATCAGTGCACTTTAAAATTATTAATTTTCGGTGAAATGACCCAAAAACCTCTTGAAACCAAATCTTTCCTCGCAGCCCTCGAAAACGTTCGTGACGTGCGTCCAGTTCGAGCCGGACGGTGACGTCATCACGGCCGACAGCGACGGGTTCATCACGATCTACAGCGTGGACGCGGACGGGGCGTACTTTGTGCGGATGGAGTTCGAGGCGCACAACAAGGCCATCTCGTGTCTGGTGATGCTGTCCGAGGGTACGCTCATCTCCGGCGGCGAGAAGGACCGCAAGATTGCGGCGTGGGACTCGCTGCAGAACTACCGCCGGATAACGGACATCAAGGTGAGTTTTTGTGGGGGGGGAAGGTTGATGTGTTGGGATGTCCAGGGTCATTTAAGGACTTCTTGGAGGTAAGATCTGTGTGTCTACCGTTGTAACCAACTACAGGTCGTCGGTTTTTGACCCCGGAACATACTCGTGTAGCTTCTGTGAGTAAGATAGACTACTTTGTTAGTAAGTTGGGATATCCAGGGTCATCTAGAGAATTCATAGAGTTAAGATCTGTGTGTCTACCGCCGTAATAAGCAAGAGGTAGGCGGTTACAGACCATGGATCGTACTCGCATAGCTTCAGTGAGTATGGTAGATTACTTGGTAGATTTGTTGGGTTATCCAGAGTCATCTAGAGACTCCATGAAGTTAAGATCTGTATGTCTACGGCCGTAACAAGCAACAGGTAGGCGGTTACAGACCATGGATCGTAATCGCATAGATTTAGTGAGTATTGTAGACTTCTTTGTTAGTAAGTTGGGATATCCAGGGTCATCTAGAGACTCCATGGAGTTAAGATCTGTATGTCTACGGCCGTAACAAGCAACATGTTGGTGGTTACAGACCATGGATCGTGCTCGCATAGCTTCAGTGAGTATTGTAGACTACTTGGTTGATTTGTTAGGTTATCCAGGGTCATCTAGAGACTCCATGAAGTTAAGATCTGTGTGTCTACCGTCGTAACAAGCTAGAGGTAGGCGGTTACAAACCATGGATCGTACACGCATAGATTAAGTGAGTATTGTAGACTTCTTTGTTAGTAAGTTGGGATATCCAGGGTCATCTAGAAACTCCATGGAGTTAAGATCTGTGTGTCTGCCGTAAAAAGCATGAGGTAGGGAGTTTTAAACCGCAGAATATACTCGCACAGCTTCAGTGAATATGATTGACTATATTGTTGATATGTTTAGTTAGCATGAGTCATCCAATGACTTTCTGGAGTTCAGATCCGCATATCTTTTACCGTAACAAGCAACAGGTCGGTGGTGTATGATTCCGGATCTTAATCGAATTGCTTCAGTGAATATGACAGACTACGTTGTTGAAAAGTTGGGATGTCCTAAGTCATCTACGGACTTCCTGGAGTTAAGATTTATCCTGTCTTCAAATAATTATGGCTTTTAACAACACGTTTCTTTCCTCCCGAACAGCTCCCCGAGTCGGCCGGCGGCGTCCGCACGATCTACCCGCAGCGGCCGGGCCGCAACGACGGCAATATCTACGTCGGTACGACCCGCAACAACATCCTCGAGGGGTCGCTGCAGCGCCGCTTCAACCAGGTCATCTTTGGCCACGGCAAGCAGCTGTGGGCGCTGGCCGCCCATCCGGACGACGAGGTGTTCGCCACCGGCGGGCACGACAAGTACGTGGCGCTGTGGCGTCGCCACAAGCTCATCTGGACCTCGTCGGTGGGCTACGAGATCATCTCGCTGGCGTTCCACCCGTACGGGGCGGCCCTGGCGGCGGGAAGTTCCGAGGGGCACCTGGTGGTGATCAACGCGGAGAACGGCGCCACGATGCTGACGATCCGGGTGTGCGGATCGCCGCTGAACTGCGTGGAGTTCAACCAAGGTTGGTGTCTCTGGAGACGGGGTTTTCGGAGTTGGTAGTGGTGAGTTGAACCGTTTTTTTTTTTTTTTTGTAATTCCAGTTGGTGACATGATCGCGATCGGATCGCAGAACGGCAGCATCTACCTGTTCCGCGTGTCGCGTGACGGGTTCTCGTTCAAGAAGATCAACAAAATCCGCGGATCGCAACCGCTGACGCATCTGGACTGGAGTTCCGAGGGCAACTTCCTGCAGTCGACCACGATCGACTTCGATCTGCTGTTCTGGGACGTGAAGTCGCTGTCGCCGGAGAAGAGCCCGATCGCCATGAAGGACGTCAAGTGGATGACCCAAAACAGCACGGTCGGCTTCCTGATAGCCGGCATGTGGAACAACCGGTACTACGCGTCACCGGCGAACACGATTGTATCGACCACGTCCCGCAACGTCGTCCAGGACTTGATCCTCAGCGGAGACACCGACGGCTACCTGCGGTTGTTCCGCTACCCGTGCATTACGCCGCGGGCCGAGTTCACCGAAGCAAAGGTGTACTCGGGTACGTTGGCCTGCGTCAAGTTCCTGCACGGCAACCACAGCCTGGTCACGGTCGGTGGCACCGACGCCTCCCTCATGATCTGGGAGCTGACCGAGGAATAGCCACTGTGGCCTCCGTGGCGTTCAGGTGCCGCGCCACAGTCCGCCTCCCCAGGTAAACCCAACATACCCAACAACAAACCTAGCCTAGAAGCAAAAAGTCATCCAAAAGTCAGTCCAAAAGCTCCCCAAACTCACATCACCGCCACCACCTCACCGATAATCAGTACTCAGAATATGAACAACACACCAACCACCCAAACCGATAGTAACGATCCGAGCGCTAGCAATAATCCTAATCCAAATCAACTCCAACCTCCACCCCAACCTCAACCCGATCAACTCGATCAACTCGACCAACAACTTGAACTTGCATCAGCGACGGGCGGCGGCGGTGGAGTCGTCGTCGGACCGCGACCGACCGACGAACAGCGGCCGAGCCTAGTGGAAAATTGCGCGGAACCTACTATCACTACTACTGCTACTACTGCAAACGGTACAGCTGATCAATGGGTATTTATGCAAAACAAACAACAAAAAACGATTCCAAATCCTCTCTCGTACCATCACTCAAAGTTTCCGCAGCATCTCGTATTCCGCCTAGTATCGCGTACCGACTAACCTCCACTCAAAATTGGAACTGTTCTGTAGGCTTCTTGGAATGCTTGTTTGTATCTTCACCGTAATTGGCTCGAAAAAAAAATAACGTTGTTCTTGCATGATCTGTGGGCGCGCATAATTCACTTCAAAGGGGACATGTGAAGGAAATAGCTATCATATTAATGGTTTGAAAATCTCGTGCATAATATGTCTTAACAAATCATTTGGCATTTTTTATTTCCTCGACCGTATTTAGAAAATTAATTAATAATATACAATCCTTGATTATCCGATGTTTAGATCATACCATCGAAAAGTCTATCTCAAATTTTAAAACCCATATTGCGTATCCAGAATTTTAAGCGAAGATGGCGTTCGAATGGTGAACGCCCGAAATGTCAAAATCACGAAGTGGTACCAACATTACGAAACAAGTGTGACACGGCATGACAGCCATACTTTTTTTCTAATGTTGGTGCTACTGCGCGATTTTGACATTTCGGGCGTTCACCATTCGAACGCCATCTTCGCTTAAAAACCTGGATTAAGAAAAACTCTAAAACAGTGAAAATGCAGGTAAAATTTCGCTTCGTTTGATACATATATTGCAAATTATGAAAATTTTAGTACTTTCAAAAAAAAATCGGTATTTTGTGAAAATATTAGTACAGTCGACTCTCTGGTTGTCAATATCCAAGCGACCGTCGAGGAAGAGAATCATCAGTTTACAGAACGATGCAAAATGAAGACTCGATTGAAAATATTTTTATGGGAGAGAATCATGGCAACGTCCAGCAAACAAAAACAAACTAATGTCAAACACCCTTCAAAGCTTCGTTTCGCCAAGAAAAATGTCTATGCAAGCCATGAGAAAGTGAAATTATTAACAACCGGAAGAGATTTTTAAAGCAAACAGAATCCAAGGGACCGTCGAGGAAGAGATCCTTCAAGCAAGGGAAAATATCGAGGAATGAAGATAATTGAAGTATGCAGATTGAAGGGACTGAAGAATTCATCGATAGATGGAGAATTATTGATATCGAGAAGATCGACAGCCAGAGAGTCGACTGTATTTCATTCAAAAAACTCTAAAACAGTTAAAATACATGTAAAATTTTACTTCGTTGGATACTAATATTGCAAATTATGAAAATTTGAGTACTTTAAAAAAAATACGGTACTTTGTGAAAATTTTGGTATTTCATCCAAAAATCTCTAAAACAGTTAAAATACATTCCTGACGCACTTATTTTCCTTTCCTCGCTAACCTAGCTATTGCGAGCTTTATGCTCGGCTAGAGTACGGTCAACCAAGCTAAGCTAAGCTAAATCTCTAAAACAGTTAAAATACATGCAAAATTTCGAATCATTTGATACCCATATCACAGAGGTGATGTGCCCATATTGCGAATTATAAAAAATTGAGTATTTTCGAAAAAATGCGGTATTTTGTGATAATTTGGGTAGGGGAAGGTGGGGCAAGATGACCATATGGGGCAAGAGGAACAATCGCTCGTACAGCCGTATTTTTTTTACAATTTTGATATTTCCACTATGAGGAATTGTTGCTAGCAATGCAATTAATTGATTCTACTACCACATAACCGCCAAAACAACGTAAACACCACGGGGTATAAGATTGAATGACGTTTTTGAATGGTTTTTTTTTCTATTTTGAGGATCTTGTGATTTATTTATAATTTTGAATATTTTTTTCAGAGCAACTTTTCAGTAATAATGTTTTGTTTGAAAAAAGCATTTTAAAGCAAATTAATCGTACTAAAAATAAAGATTTCTGCACATATACAAAAAAAAATATATTAAAAAAATGTCTTAAAATGATTCAAGAAAACAATAAAAAAGATGATGAGTTTGGCTATTTGGGAAAAATAGTAAGAAATTTAGAAAACATAGCTTAACATTTGAAAAAGTCGTATGAAAACTTAAAATGGCGTTTTTTCCCCAAATGCCAAACTCATCACCTTTCTTATGTGTCTAAGACAGCTAAAATCGGATGAAATGACGCCGAGATATGATTTTTTGAAAAAAGTGGTTTTTACGAAAAATGACGAAAATTGCCATTTTTTGAACCACCCTAGCACGATGTAGGTCACCCTAATGGCCAAACAAAAAAAAAATACGGGTCTAATTATTTTGGCCAAGGAACCCCAGAAAAAATTTGAGCCCGATCGGAGAACTTTTTTTCGGTTTAGGCTCTTTTCAAATGGAATTGCTGTATTTGCAATTTCTAGAACACGACATAATATTTTTGCAATCCTTTTTACCATCCAACGCCCAAGGCTCCAAAAAAGTTGGAACGGTAACTTCAACTCGCTGGTTCTCGGGTATAACTCAACCAATCAAGATGATTCTTCTTTCCAGTGATGTGTTAGGATGTCTAGATGATTCTAGAACTTTGCAGAACTTAATTTGACCAAATCTGTAATTTTTGCGATCAAAAACATCGTTCCAACTTTTTTTTTCGCGTGTAAAAAAAAAATCGCCAAAAATTCCGCGGAGGCAGCCATTTTTAAAAAAAGGTGCAACGATGTTTTCGATCGCAGAAATTACAGATTTGTTCAAATCAAGTTCTGCAAAATTTTAGGATCATCTAGACATTCCTACAAATCACTGGAAACAAGAATCGTCCCGATTGGTTGAGTAATGCCCGAGAACCAGCGAGATGAAGTTACCGTTCCACCTTTTTTGGGAGGCTTGGGCGTCCGTGTAAGTTGGACATGCGTTGGGCGTTCCAGTGTTAAAGCAATTTGTTGGTCTTGTTCCAACCTACAACTTGCTCCAAAAAGATTTCAAATATGTTATGTCGTTTTAAAGTAATCCAAGAAATAAAAAGCGTAACGCTTGCACACTAAACGAGGTTTAACAGTACTCTTAAATGTCTTACAGGGAAACCTCTTTTTACGCCGTGCGTTACGCTTTTCTAATTTGTCGATTTCCCTGGAACGACGCAACATTTTTGCAATCTTTTAAAGGCAATTTGTAGGTTTTGTTCAGATCTACAAAACGTTTTTGACACTTGCAAAAATATTGTATGGTTTTAGAGAAATCGGCGAAAGAAAAAGCGTAACGCCGCCGCGTAAAAAGTGGTTTCTCTGTATCATTGTTGAAATCTTTTTTAATCTTATCTTATTTAAGATTGCCAAAATATTATGACGTATTCCAAAAATCGACTGAATACAAAGCGTAACGCCTGCGCACTATGCGAGGTTTAACTGTATGTTGCGTCGTTCCAGAGAATTCGTCTAAATACAAAACGTAACGCCTGAGTGTAAACCGGGGTTTAGATCATTCAAGCAATACAATTTACAATTACACTAAACTAAAAATGACATCACTTCAGTTTCCTTGAAACTAAATAAATTACGCTTTTAGAAGACTGCATCGATGTGACATAAACCCATTGTGGTCGTTAGGGTTATTATCAAGGTTATTGTGCTCAGTTAAATAAACTTTATCGTTGTGAACAATCAACGCAGCAAAATTTAGTTTTAACAGTTTTTAGTGGATGTTCATTTTTTTAAATATATCTTTTATTTTGTTGGTCGTACAAAGTGTCATTTAGATCAGACAAATAAGCTTATCCTTATGTTAAACCTAATGTTAGGAGTGTTAGAACCCCATTTTTCATAGAACGTCAATGTTATCGATTGAAAATCAATTTGTTGAAAGTTGACAGTGAATTATGTGCCCCGTATGAAAAATTATGCATTAATGTTTTGATTTTCCACCACCTATCATTTCTTCGCAAGTAAATTGGCTGAAAGTTTCTTTCTTCTGAATTAAAAACTATTTCTCTATCCTCGTCACCATTCAAAAACTGAATTGGCTGCCCTGCATGGTTCACCTTCTTCACGTTTACTTTTTAAGTTTGATCTTGACCGTAATTCACCGAAATTATTTAACTTTTTTATTTCTTCATCATATCTCACCGGAATGATCTAATCTGTGGAATGATTGGCATGCTATAAAAAACAAAACCTGTACCTGATTTAGCTGTACTGCGCGACCTCCCACGTTTCCGTATACAAATGCCCTCTTTCAACGTTGCAACTACGTCATCTCTACTAGTGTGTATAGCTTCCGTACCCAAACCAAAACCAAACCAGACCGACAGTGTGATTGGCCTTAAAATAATAGTAGTTAGTTTCGACTGTATCCGGCTTCCAAAATCCACAACGCAGCGGTAGCAGCATCGAGACTACGTTACAACCTTTTACCTATCAACAATTACTCAAAATTTTAACATTTCTCACACCCCGTCACTTCTAAATCTGCTTCACCAACATCACCACAAAAAGAAAACGCTTCTTTATCGATTATACTCTCATTTCACTACTCAATGGAGAACATTCGTTTCAGCTGTCGTGAATGTTTGTTCACCTGTTTAGAGTTGTCAAATATTCATGACCAATGTTCACGACAACTGAAACGGCTTCTCCGTGAACCAAACCCGACTGATCCAGCTCGGTCGCCTCAAGCGCATGTGACCCGCGCGACAAGCTCACGATCGGTCGGCCGCCACTTTCGCCCGCAAGGTAGGCAACCCGCACTAATCCATCCATCCCCCCTTTCAATCCGACCCCGGCCGCACCCAGGACCAACAGGAGTCAGCCGCTGGTACCGAGGATGATGAGCTGGAAGGAGACGAAGGAGACGACGAAAACGATTCCGTGGACGGCGCCGGAACGACCTTTCGCCGGTTGGACTCGGCGGCCGGTGACCCGTACGGCCGGCAGCGGCGCCGGTTGCGCTCGCGTTCGTCCCGCCGGGCCCCGCCCAGCGTGCGGGCCGTCACCGCCGTGGAACCGTTCCCGGCGTCGCCGCTGGAGGACGAGGAGGAGGAGGAGGGGGAGGGCCGGGTCGAGTATGCCGTCCTGCTGCCGGACTCGTTCGCTGTTCTAGACTCATCATTCTGAGCAACAACAACAACCAATCCGGAGTGCGTTTATTGCATTTTGACCCATGTGCGATGGGTTGCATTTGCACATGGGACCTTTTGTGGAAAAGTACTCTGGAAACAATAGTGTCGACACACGCACTCTCACGTGTACAGTTACGAGCCAGCAGTGGTCATTGTTTATTCTACTTAATTTTTAGGCAAATTTTGCATGATTTCAACCATTTTTTCAGAAAACGATTTAAAAAATACAAGATTTCAGCAATTTGTACCTAAAGCTAACAGTTAATGCATACATTTTATGCATTTCGAAGCTTGGCTTCAAAGTACTCAAAACAAGGTTGAGTGATCCCATGCAGCAAATGTCACTTGTTGCGTTCTTTAGGGTGGCTCTCTTTTTTGTAACGATGATTCAATCTTTAAAAAAATATTATGAAAAAACTCTTTTTTAATCGGTTTGATTTATATTTATTGTTTTTAATATTTGATTTTGTTTGTCTCTGTGGAACATGGATGTTTTTTTTAAATCAGCATAAATCATAACGATGACTTGTCAAGCGATTTCTACGAAATCGGCAGATTTCCAAGGGAATGATGGAAAGAGAGGAATCACAAATCCGTATGAATAATTTCAAGATTGTTCAGATGTAAACCGAAAACGCGATCAAAAATTAAAGTGGAAGAATAAGGATTTTAACTGCGTATTTAATTGTTGGTGTACAGGACGCCACACTGTTTAATCATTTTCTGACATACATTCAATTTTGCAGTCAAAACCAGTCATTGCATTGGAAAAATTAAATTCTTTTTCAAATTTTCTTTTCTTGATATGTGTGCACCTACGTCGAAGACCATGGATTTTAGTCTGGTCTAGGCGAGGGATAGGACACAGCACCTTCTTGCAGATTTCGGCCTTTTTGTATTTTTTTTATTTGGCCCAAAATTTGCGGGGTCCATCCCAATGATAAAAGAAGCCATTTTGTGTCATTGGTTCACCCATCCATACAATTTTGGCAGCTGTCCATACAAAAATGGTACGTTGATTCAAAAATCTGTAACTTTTAAAGGATTTTTCTGATCAATTTTGAGTCTTCGGGAAAGTTGCAGGTATTGATAAGGAATATTTAGAAAATAAATAGGCACATGAATTTTTTTAATTTTTAAATCAATTTTCCAAAATCCGTATGCTGTACTTTTTGAAAATTATTATATGTTTTAGGGAACAAAAAAAATCAACTTTTGAGCCACAGAGAGTATGAATAAAAAATTGCCGCCGGGCTATGACTAAGAAAAAAATTTCTTGGAAAAATTTAAATCTTAGTTTAAAAAAATGTACTACAGTTTTTAATGAAAATTCAAAGTGCAGAAAATTTCCAATAAAATTTGCCATGAAAATTGGACCTCTAGTTGCTGAAATACAGCGAATGAAAGAAAAAGAAACAAGAAAATTTAGGGTTTTTAAGTCTCATCCAAAGATTTCCACATTTTCTAATGCCAATATCAGCAACTAAGCAGTCCAATTTTCAATGTTAAAAATTAAACATTTGGCAAATTTCCTGACCTTTTCGAAAAAATATTTTTTAAGCTTTTTTCATGAAGACTAACATTTGAAAAGGGCTAAACATTCAATATTACGCTTATTTAAAATATTAGTCTTGTTTCCGAAATTTGTTAACTATTTTTTTCGATAAAATCATAAAATTTAACAAATGATTAATTTTTTAACATTGAAAATTGGATCATTATTTGCTGAGATATTGGCATTAGAAAATGGTGGAGAATTTTTGTTCGAAGCCTTCGGATAATCGAGTCTGGAATGTAATCCAATTCAATCCAGCGATCCAATTAGCAAATTCGGATTCACTAGTTCGAATGCAGCTCCATCAAAATCAGCGAACCTACTCTGTATTCAATGATTGAGATTATTCAGTGACCGCTATTGTTCGAACTGTTGGGTAACAATCTTCCTATTCAAACCAATTTGTAGCAATCGTTATCGTTTATAATTGAGGGTAAGAAAACAAATCTCACAAAAACACACTCACAAACAAACACACACACACATATATTGTAAAGCATTTTTCTAAACCAAACACACACTCACACGAAAATCACCCCCAAAGTTTGCACCCTACTTTTAAAAATTATTTACCAAAAAAAGTTGATCAACGAGTTGAAGAAAGGACGTTACGTAAAGTGTTAAGCAATCATTGTGTCATTGAGATCTGTCAAGTATCTGTTAGTAAAATGTTAGTGGAAATGTTACTAAAAAGTGTTATTTGTAGCGAAATAATGGTAAATCTTTTAACAAAAACCCCAACTCTAAGGCTTTTTAGAAAATGAAACTCAACCACAAAGAAATAAAATAAAAAAAATCATTCAGTTTTTTCTGCAGTTTTCAATTGACAACAAAACGAACGGAGTCACCTCTTTGCGTGCGACCCTAAGAAGAGTGTTCTCCAGATATTTCACCCGTTACCCCCACTCCCAGATCCGGTGCGCTGGAACGCACTTTCCCCTTTGAAAAAAAAACGTCCCATTTTGTAACACTCGTAAAAAACACCAAAGCAACAAGTTTTGAACTCAAAATAATAACGAAAAAAAACGGTAAAAAAAGTCCAAACACAGGTAAGAAGCAATAGAACCAAAACTCAACGCCAGGGACAGACACTGCCGAAATTCGACGAATATTAAATGTTTGCAGTGTTCAACCCTCTCGTGAGTAAAGAAACGACAAAAAAACAAAAACTTTGTTTGGGAATAATTTGCAAAGAAAACACACCACGCAGCAACACACACGTTTTATATACATGTCAACTGAGAAGAATACTGCCAATAGTTGTAAGAAAACCAACACGTTTTTTTGTAACAGAGAAGAATTCGAGGGAAATGGTAACCCCCCTCTGAGATGAGTCGTTGAGGGCTCCGTTTTCCCCACAATTCATAAGTTTGTAGTTTAGGGTAATTCATACTGACAAAATGATAAAAAAACGAGGGCAAGAAATTTGATAAAACTGCAGCTGAAATTAAGAAGAAGAAAAAACAGCGAAGAACTCTTGTTCAAGTTGGAGACCGAAAGTCGGAGGTTGTGACAAGCTGCGGGATGTTGATTGCGATTGAACAAACTATTTGTAACAGAGAAAAAAAACACACACACACTTAACACACTTGATAGATGAAATGAAAATACCAAAATGTTAGTCTATTGCGACATCTGATAAAAAAAACACTTTCGTAAAACTTGTGAGTCATATCAATTTGTAAGAAGATAGCAAAACAGAACAAACTAACATTGTTTATGTAACTAAACACACACTAGTAATCATGTTTGGGGAAACAAAACGTTAACTGTTATATGTTACATTTGTCAGTTTATGTTACGTCAAAATTTAATCCAGGTTCCATAGATTCTATTCGATAGTATTTACCTCCATTATTGTATTAAAACATCTTTGTATTCATCGAGAGTAATCATGTTTGAAAAAAAAGGTTTAACTTTGTAACGGAGCAAACAAAAATCATTGACCAAAGATCCACTTGCAAGGAAGCATTCTCTACGTAACTTTGTCAACTGAAGAAAAAAAATAGTTCACAAATTGAACTTGGCTAGTAAAAGAGAAAAAAAAAGTTTATTGAATTCATTAAAAACTATTATAACAAAAAAAACTATATGTAAACGGCAGTGATAATATGGGTAAACAGTACGAAATCAGAAAGAAAAAGCAAAAAAAACATACATTGTGCATGGAACAAACCAAATCTGAAAGAACAACCAAAAACCCTAAAAATATATATTAAAATATTTGAAGCAATTTGAAACGAGGTGTTTGATTTCGAAACGTTAGAAAGCCCTGTCTATGTTAATTGTTTTTTATTTATTTTTTAACATTCAAACCAATGTTTGTGACACACATTTCATTCTCCCATTGGCGTTTATCTGACAAAAATCATGTATTTCGCACAAACTTTCGATCGTTCTCAAGGCCTTCTATGCCTAATTAGCGCAATTCTTCTTTCCTCCATCTCTCACTCTCTTTCTCATATTCAATCTAAAAAAAATCGTGCAGTTTGGTTAAGTTATGGCCGATATCTATAGCGCGTTGAAGTTACTGTTCCAACTTAATTTGGAAGCTTGGTCATTCGTGTAAATTGCACATGGGTTGGTAGTTCCATTTGTTAATTGGAATATCAATATATTAAATATATTTTAACAGTATTAAAGAGTTTAGCAAAAACAAATTGTGTTATAATCTATTCAAAATTAGCTTCGTTTGAAATTTGTCACATTAGTGAAGTGCCGACCATCAATGAGAACATGGTCGATTTGCGTCTCCGTGTCGTTTGGTGATCTCCAGGAGTACTTGTAGGTAGAGGAGGCTGTGCTGGAAGAAGGTACTACGTATGGCCATGTTTCGAGAGGTAGCGGAATCGATGAATCGTAGGCCGTTCTCGTTCGTCTGCTGGTGAGCGCTAAACCTCCCAATAATCGGTCTAAACTCCTCCTCCTGGCCGACTTAAGCGTTCAAGTCGCCGATGACATTCTTGACGTCATGTTTTTGACACTTCCTGTACTCGCGGTCAAGAAGCTCGTAGAAAGCGTCCTTGTCATCGGCGTCGCTTCCCATGTGCGGGGTGTGCACGTTGATGATGCTAAGGTTGAAGAATCGGCCCTTGATTCTCAACCGGCACATTCCGTCGTTGACTGGCCACCACCCAATCACGCGCTTCGACATTTCGCCCAGCACTATCAAAGCTGTCCCCAGCTCATTTGTATCGCCGCCGCCCCCGTACTCGCGGTGGTCCTTCCGCTTCTTGCACACCTCTTGCAGCGCCACGACTTCGAGGCCGCGGACCCGCAATTTGTTGGAAAGAATGCGGTCGCTCCCATCGAAGTTGGGAGATCTGCAGTTCCACGTCCCGAGTTTTCAATCCCTGGATACCCGAAAATCTGGAGCTCTCTGCACTTGAGTTTTACGGCGGGTGTGTGCAGCCATCATACTGGGACTTTTAATCAGCCGCCCCTAACCTTTGAAACTCACTTGCTCACTTGCTTTCACTTTCACTCGAGTTTTCTTTTCAATTTTTAGAATAAAAACTCCCGATGATTGGTCCCTTTTTCGCTTGACACTTTTTAGTTTGTACCCCGTTGGTTTGACAAAGTCAAACTAAAAAGTGACGAACTGTCACTTTTTACAAGGACACTATCAAAACAAACGTTAGGTTGTGTGTGTGTGTGAAATCCGCGTAAAAGGGGTGTCAAACTAAAAAGTGATCACGTTCGTTTCACAACAGTTGGTGTCAAACCATCGGAGTTCGAGTGTAGTTCGCACACATACACTAAACTAAAAAAATAAGATTATATTCGCTAAATAAAATTGTTTAACGATTTTTGTTAAATGGACTTTCATTATGTGTGGTATCTAATCTAATCCAATCTAATCAGACCCTAGCGCAGCCAATCTTTCGAAGGGATCCTGGAGAATGCCTTAGGTTAGATGACGCCTAGCACTCTTCTTGTTAACATTTGTAGTGCGCCATTGCATCGAAATGCATTGAAACATCACAAGCGTTAAAGCGGCCAGGCCTACTGCGTAAAGACGTATCGCAGAGATGACTCGTAATTGGGTTGAGTTTGAGCACTAAGTGTTCAAACAACAACACAATTCTGAATCGACAGGGGAGGAAGAAGCGTGGGGACACACCACCATACGCTCCGAGATTTGGTTGTATTCGTTGAGAGCACCATGCTAAGAAGGTTTGGTACTCCGGGACCCTCTGGGATGGGACATTGTATTTCCACGAATGCCCTGGACACTATTTGCCGTGGTTATAGCGCCACAACTCGCTCTCTGTAACAGTATTCCTAATTCCAGTCCACGCTCACAAAGTCGTCATGGCCTAGTGGTTAGCATTTTTGCTCACCAATCCAGCGACCTTTGATTTTTCGTTCATATTCATAATTTCAAATTTATGTGTTCTTAAATTTCTCGTTGGGAGCAGATGGGAATCGAACCCAGAACCATTCGCTTACAAAGCGAACACCGTAACCAGTCAGCCACGGCCGCTCTCCAAATGGACTTTCATTATGTGTGGTATTACATTTATTTTAGACTGAAAAGCTTAGTGATTTCAACAAATAATCCATAGTTTCAGAGTTTCTAACTTTGAACATCTTTTTATCAAATTTTCTCTTGACTTATGATGCTCGAATTTGGCCCGGATTTGGTGATTTGAACTTAATTTTATACTTTTGCTTTTGCTTTTCTGAAACAAGTTTTTCATTATTTTTCATTCATCCAACTTTTAAAACATTTGACGTTGTATAAATTCTTTTTGGAACATAAGATAATGCTAACAATGAGAATCACACAAAATCTTCAACTGATTGATTTTTTTTTTCGAAGAGTTCGGGAGCGATTTTCTTTTACGTGTTTCGTCCCCTCACTCTTTTTCACTCGCGGATGAAGAAAGTTCGCAAGCGAACAGTTTTTTTAGATTATTCCATCCTTGATATTGCGCGTATTGAGAAAATATCAGTTTTGGTGATTTTCTTGTAAGGGTCTCAAAGATACGCGCGCAAGAGTTTTTTTTTTAATTGATCGTAGCAATCTTGTTGATTTTCGCGTTCTGTGGCTGTCAGCTCACCTCAAAATTTTCAGCTCAAATGTACCATTTTGCGTTTTGAATTGGTTTATTTCAGACAGCAAGTGATTTTAACGGAAAATATAAATATTATTTTGAATTGAACTACTTTGTTTTGTTGATATTTATTGATTAGAATTTGATGGTTTGACGAAGTGCCTCTTCCCAGATTTAAGACAATTAGAATTTCTACTTGAATAAAGCAATTGCAATGTCCTGGCCCTTCACGACGTAATAAATGCTGGAGAAAATCTGTCTTGCGATTTTCAACTGGGCCGGTTCAGGAATCAAGTTACAAAATTGATCTAAGCTTTCTGTTAAGTTCTTTGGTGTAGGTAGATGAACGCTTCTCAATCATCAGCCAGACAGATGATGAGAATTTTGAAAAATAAAAAATGCGAGCCAAACCTTTAAAAAAATCATTCTTAAGACCATTACAAATTTTAGGAGTGAGATGCTCGAATCATAGTTCGAGATGAAACACTTGACTTTTTTAATAATAAAATTATCTACGCACGCGGTTCATTAAGTAATAAACCTCGTAATAAACTAGTTAGTTTTTCTTTTATTTCGTTTAAATTTTGTTCTTCACAGTTTACATCACATTCAATTTGTATTTTTTGTAAAAAAAAATTTTCGTAGATTTTGGCCACCTCCCGGGCCGGAATCGACTACTGGGTTTACGTCGCTGGTGGATTAGAGCGCCAGTACGGTGGTCGTGGCTATGGAGAGTGCCTCGCTGGCCGTTGCGTTGTGCAGGTTGATCTCTAGGTTCTGCAGCTCTGGAATGTGAGGGCGGACCTGGAAAAATTAAAATGTTTTAAAGAACTTCTTAAAAAACAAGTACACAGTAGATCCCGGGGTAGCCGTCGCATTTCCGCACCAATAACTGCGTCGCTTCTACATCTGCTTCACCCGCACGCGGATTGTCCAGCCAACGTCGTCGTTCCGGCCATTCTGGACGATGTCGATATCGATGTCGGAATTCCACTACAAGGCCAATAACCTGATAATGCGCTCTTATCACGATTTTCTTAAATTGACAGACAACTTTACTTTGATTTTTTCTAAGCCTACTCTCTCATCTATACTTTTCCATTGCGACGATATCTTTCTGCGGCGATTAATTGGGTCCTAAAATGAAGCTTAGATTGCTGATATTATTGTATACAGCGATAAAGCTTATTTTTCTGAGTACAATGACCCTTTGTACGACCACAAAGAGTTTAAAATGGATTTTTAAATCAATTTTGAAAAATTAACCTCGCGGTCCTTCTTGACAGCTCGTTCCAAGGGGACCATAGTTGATCCATAGAAAAAATGTTGTCCCGTAAAAAAAATGCATTAAAATGAAAAAAAGTGATCAGAAATGGTTTTTAATCGTGTTTTTTACCGTTGTACATAAAAATTTACATAGGGCTTTAGTACCCAATTGGAGCGTAGAATTCTAATTTTTCTCGAAATTATTAATATACCACCCTAACTTTTTATGCTCCATAGGCTTGTTTACCTCAACCGGCTTTTTCTCCACGTACAGGGTGCCTCGCAAGCATGCTGCTGTCACTGTCTCGCCCGTCTCGCCACGGATTTTGATTTCATGATACACCCTTACCAAAAATCATGACTTTTTAAGTTCCAAATCCCACTTTTCATACGATTTTTTTAGTTCAACCCATATAACCATTTTTATGGTTATAGTACCTGAACTCAAAAAATCGTATGAAAAGTGGGATTTGGAACTCAAAAAATCATGATTTTTGGTAAGGGTGTAACGTTTGACGTTTCGCGGTCCCCTTCCAAAAAATTATGTAAAATCGAACGAAAGCGAAAGTGCGTAGATCGGGGTTTCCAAACGAAATTAAATTGCGATTTGGGGCCCGATTCCGGTTCCCAATGTGCCGACATTAACCGGAACGGCACGATACAATGGTGAGTTGAGGAGTTGAGTGGGTTTTTGTGGGAGATTAATGGTTTTTTCTGCGATTTTAGTTTGATTGGTAGTCGGGAAGCAAAAATCAAAACAAAAACAAACCAGAACTACAGGACTTTTGGAGGATGCTGCTGAGCCTTAGCTTGCAACTGCCCGGAAGGCTGCTCGCACTGAAGCAAGTTCCGGTGCAGCTGGCCCATGGAATCGTCCGCCGGAAGCAGCTGACCAGATGTGCATTTCTGAGTCCAATCTGCGGCCACTCGTCGCGCCTGTACCACAACGAGGACAGTGGCGCCGGCAGCGGAGCGGGAGGTTCGCGGATTCTCGGCGCCCCGCCGAAGGCGCCCTTCTACAAGTGCTTCTCGTCGTCGCTCAAAAAGGAAGACTTCCAGGTTAAATCCGTCGAGGGCGCGGAAATTCTGCAGAATGTGCTCCAAAAGAACAAACAGCTGCTGCAGGAGAAGAAGGCCGTCCTCATCCAGGACATCCGCGAGCGCAAGGAAAAGGTCAAGGAGCGCGTCGAGGAGGTGATCGAGCGGGAGAACGTGGCCACCATCCCGAATCTGCTGTGCGTCGGCCGGATCGCCCTGTCCCCGTACCTCGGCTACGTCATCGTCCAGTCCGACTTTGCGCTGGCCATGGGACTGCTGGTGGTGGCCGGACTGACCGACCTGGCCGATGGCCTGATCGCGCGCAACTGGCCGAGCCAGGCGAGCCGGCTGGGTTCGTTTTTGGACCCGCTGGCGGACAAGATTCTGCTCGGTTCGCTCGTCATTTCGATGAGTTACGTGGAGATGATGCCGCTGTGGCTGTCCGGGATGATTTTGTTCCGCGACGCGTTCCTGATCGGGGCCGGCTTCGTGATCCGCTACATCAGTCTACCTCAGCCGGTGAGTATTAGCGAATGACAATGGCGGATTCAGTACTAATAATTGTCTAATCGAAATCCCCAGCGCACACTGTCACGCTACTTCGACGTGACGCACGCCACTGCCCAGCTGGCGCCAACGTTCGTCAGCAAAGTGAACACTGCCGTACAGCTGGCCACGGTCGCCATCACGCTCGGAGCCCCCGTCTGGAACTACGTGGACCACGCGTACCTGCACGCGCTCTGGTATCTGACCGGGGTGACGACGGTGGCCGCCGCCCTCAGCTACATCGTCAACAAGGACACGTACCGAATTCTGAAGGACCAGCGGAAGAAGCACTAGCAACCGGGGGGAGGATTATTTTAATGTTTTGAAAATTGTTTTTTTTTTTTGCCAATGGCAAATCTTATTCTCTGTTTGTCCAGCAATTAGGCCAGAACATTGTACATAACAAATTGTCCGAATAAAAGTTTATATTTTGATCATTAACCCTACAGGTCAAGGCCGTTTCTTTCCAAATCCAATATGGTACTCACCGCAATTCCAAGTGCTCAAGCCCCTTTATTTACACAGCACCCCCTAAAACTACGTCGCCACGATGTACTTTTGCTGCTGGTACATCTCGTACGCAAACTCCTCCGTGTGCGACGGATCGTACTCCACGCCGATGTAGTCAAACTCCAGCCGGAACTGGCCGTCGTGACCGCCGCGGGCGCCCACCGAAAAGCCCAAGCTGCTGATCCGGTTCAGCGGCACCGGCGCCTGGCTGTCCTGGACGCGACCCTTCGACGCGAGGAAAAACTTCGAAAAGGGAATCTTGACCACCTGCCAGTGCGGGCCGCCGCGCGTGTACAGCACGTAGTGGTAGATGTCGTTCCACAGGATGTCGTAGTAGCCCTCGGAGGCGAGGTTGATCAGGTAGGAGCGGCCGTCGCCGCGGACCTTCATCACCAGCGTGTTGTACTGCTCCCATTCGTAGAACGAGTCGCGTTTGAAGGATTTCTGGAAGAATCGTTTTTCAAAAACTTATTATTTGAGAAACTTTGAAAATCTTGATCACAAAAATAAATATTCTTAAAATTAGAGGCCAGTCGTAGTCTCCCGTAATTCAAATTGAAAGAATTACTCGCAGATATCTTTCTATAATTCTATCTTCTATTATTGAGAGTGGCCTTTAATCTTACTCTACTTCCGTGTATGCCGTTCTTACAGATAGCAACTCCCGTTTACGGTATTAAGATAATTTGCTATCCCACACACATATGAGCACATACGGTTAAAACAGCGTTACTTTTGGTCATATCTTGCATCATATGCGATCTATAGTGATCCCGTGCGACGTGTACCGATAATGAAGATGGCCGGCCGTCATAACATGCACGAAATTCTTACACAAGTTTTTGAACTTGTTGCCTTTCAGCACTAAGTAAACGTATTATCTGGTATCATACTCGATCCATTGACGAACAGACATCCACTGGAACCAATCCAACATGTTTTGCCTTGGTGTTAAACGGGCACATTTCAAAATAAGCCGCATCACTTTACTCTGCAGGACCTGCATTCATTTCAATTGTTGACGAGTTGCTACAGGCAACGGTTAATTCTTACAGAGCACTCTAATTCGCCGTCTGTTTTCCGTACTGTGTAGTCATTGTGATCATTAAAGTTGAATTTTTCATCCAGCATCAATCCGAGATATTCGATCGTCTCGACCCTTTCGATTTCCTCGCCATCAATCCGAACCGCTCTGCTAAAGCCGTCGCTTTATCGTGTGGTCACAGTCATGCGTTTTGTTTTGCTGACATTCAGCTGTAGTTTCTTCCATCTCAGCCATTCGGTGAAACTGGTACTGTATCATCAGCGAAAAGGTTTACTTGAACTCGTCTCAGTGCTTGCTACAGGTCGTTGGCGTATAAATTGAAGGGAAGTTATTTTGTACGTTAACCGATATAACGTGTTTTGTCGTTAACCGGTATAATGAGTCACCTGCGTTCTGATGTCCAAGTAGCTGCTAAACCATTTGAAAACTGAACCGCGTACACCGTAGCCACGCAGTACTTTTTT
This sequence comes from Culex pipiens pallens, assembly GCF_016801865.2. Classification (NCBI taxonomy): domain Eukaryota; kingdom Metazoa; phylum Arthropoda; class Insecta; order Diptera; family Culicidae; genus Culex; species Culex pipiens. Next base: position 40,562,398 of record NC_068937.1, on the reverse strand, counting down.
CGGGTTCCTGCTCAATCACCGGCTTGTACATCTCCTCCCTTCCAATGCGAGTGTCCATGTCTCCGATGATGATCTTCACATCACTCTGTAGACAACTTTTGCTTCATGTTTCGCCTAGAATACTACCTTCTCGCCATCGGAAGAATCTCCATGTGGACACTGCACGTTGAAGATGTGATAATTGAAGATACATATCAATCAGCTTAGAACACCATACGCGGTACCCGTGCTGAATCGAGAAGGTGCACGCGGTACTCCTGCTTTTCGGCCTGTGCCGCCATCCGGTCGCGCGCGGTCAAAGAGCATTCTGATAGGATCATCTTCGTCCATTCTCGCGACGTGGCTGGCACACCTGAGCCTCCCGATTCTCTCCAGGGTAGCGATGATCGGTTCTCCCAGCAGCACTTTCCGTTCGAAAACTCCAAGAGCTCGTTGGTCCTCTTGCCGCAGCGTCCATGTCTCATAGCCATAGATGGCAACCGGTCTAATCAATTTTTCGTACAGTGTCAACTTCGTGGCGCATTGCACTCGATCCGATGTCAAGGTTTTTCGTAATCCAAAGTAGGTGCGATTCACAGAGTGGATACGAGTCCGGAACTCTAAGCTGGAGTCGTTGTCGGCCGTTACCAGCGATCCCAAGTACACGAACTCGCTCACCTTCTCCAGCACATTGCCATCCACAGCTAAAGGGGTGAGTCTTGGGTGGCCAACGTCTTTTGAGTCCCTCCCTCGCATGTTTTTGCCTTTCTTACTAAAGAAAGGTATAGGTTTTACTTTAAGCCAGGACGTCATTTCCAGCTTCGTAAATATGTCGATTCAGCATGAATTTTAAACCGAAAAATCGCAAAAAATCACACTGCATCGATTTTCGACGCTCTATCGATTCACCTTGTTTTTTGTCGTATTCATGGCCAATCCAAACCAATGATACTTGAAGAAAGTGCCTTTAATCCTCAATCCAATTTCATGTTTCCAATCGGTATCCTTTCCATGCCTAGGTATACGTTATTTGACCCAGATACGACCTCAACTCACCCTAATCCTCTGACTGGTAATATTCGCGTACCCGGACCGCTTAATCCGCCCATCCTTGGGCACCCTCGACTCCAACATCCCGTGAAACACCCCGAACCCGGCCGGCCCCAACTCAAACCGGGCGTCCGAATAACCCTGGTTGTGATCCCGGTCCGACGTCACGACCCACCGGTCCAGCTGCTCCTGCCGCTCAAAGTTGAACACCACGTCCGTTTCGCCCGGCCGGAACACGACCAACGCGTCGCTGGCCAGCTTTTCGCGCCATTCCTGCTCGAACAGGGCAAACTCCTGGCGAAGCTCCCGCAGACCGTCCCGCAGCAGTTGCCACCGGGAAGGTGGGGGTTGTGTGCTGTTGTAGCCACCCTTGCGGTCACGTTCCCAGAACAGGCTGTTTGCGTGGATTGGACCGATGGGGGTCGGACGGAGAGGGCGCGCGACCGAACTTAGGAGGTGTGAATAGTGACGAGATGAGGAGGAAGGTACCACGCACGGATTGCACGGGATTCGACACAGGCGAGGAAGGAGCGACGTCATATCGATGTGAAAATAACACTTTTTAAACTAATTTTAAATAAATCAACACCATCGCGATACTATTATACAACCACTCGCGCTGAAAGCGAGTTCCGATTTGAAGCAGCAATGCTGTTTTTGTTCTGTTCCGTTTTGATGTTTATTTCGTTCTGATGATTTCCTTTTGTTTTGCTGCAGGGGACGGTGCACGATGCTTTGAGATTAGTGATTTATCCTTCAAATTTAGTTGAACAGAACGCAGAACAAAAATCGACGCCAACATTTCAAAAAGCATCATGTACAAACCATGCGTTTTGAGAAAAACGCATTTGAATGTTGAGCATCCATTTTCAATTTCCATTTTAATATAAAAGCAAAATAAGATGTTCTAATAATAACAAACGATGAAAAACGTTGCTTTTATTGATACTTGATCATCCAAATTCAATAAAACATTATTTTCGTCGTTTTATTTAAGAAAAACAAACATAACTTCTTTTGAAATCACCAACGTCTATATCACCCTGCTTTCATTGAGGGGGACGCTTTGTTATGATTCGTTTTTCTTCGCCAAATGTACATGGCGCTTTGTTCATGATGCTTTTTTTTCGTCACGAGGTTTATGTAGTCTTTTGTTTGACAGGTTGACAGGGCTTTATAAACAGGGACTGCGGATGGCGGAGATTTTGTTTATGTTACTTTATTTAAAATCATGATTAAACACCCAAGTAACCAACCAGCACTAAAACAAAAACTTAATCAGCAATACTTCAGCACTTTAGTGCATGTTAGTCATGCACCGGCACGTGTTAATGCAGATCAGCACTAAGATTGTAGCACTCAGTATTGCTGACTAAGTGCTGCTTAAGTGCTGGTGCTGGCAACTGTGTTCATCATTTTTCTCAAAACTGGCAACTAGGCCTTGCCCACGTAGGAAGAGGGAGTGAGATAGCATGTCTCCATGCAGAACTGTCATCATTTGCTCACTTCATTTATTTGGGTTTGCTGACTTTAAAAAATAATGTAAGTACTAAATTCATTTATAAAATCTTATCATTTTACTAAAATGCTATGTATTTTCAGAAAACTTCTTCCTGGTTACTCATCTTACTCCCTGACTTGGATCTGGATATGAAGAAAGTACACTCACAGCAGATTCAGCTATGGAAATTAGCATATTTTTCCGGGAGACATGACGACGTCAATGTCGAAATCCGCTTTCTAAAGCCAAAAAAGCCATCATTGGAAAACAAATTAAACTCCAAGTAACCTCTGAAAACTTCCCGTCATTTTCCCCATGGGTTTGTTTCAAGTAGGGCAGCGAATGACCAAGAAGGTTAAAGCTGCCAGAAATAAATAAATTAACAACAAGAACATTGTTTCAAGTGCTTGTTATTTCTCGCGTGTTTTTTTTTTTTGTGTGAAATAAAAATATGAATAGTTGTTTGATGAACTTTGTTGTTTAATTCATCCGATCTTCAATCAATCCATCAATCAATCAAAATTGCATTCACAAAAAGCATGATGGTCGTTCGTGTTGGTGTTAAAATTCAAGTCGATAAGATGCTCCAAAATCACATCAGTGATCCACTTCCAATTTAGGCGAGAGGATACCGGCTCAAGATCCACACCCGGCGATGGCAGCTTGCAACTAATGGTTTCGAATCCCGAACAACTAATTTTCAACAAAAAAATCCAACTCGGTCAGCTGTGTCGGTAATCGAGTACAGAGTAAACAAAACAGCTAAAAATAGCATGGGGAGCTGGAGGAAAGGGAGAGAGAGCAATATGTTTGCCTCTCTCAACTTTTTGACATTTTCTGCAGGGTTGGGTAACAACAGTAGGGGCCAGCACTAAACCAGCCGAGTAAAGTCCAAACTCGGCCATTGTTCAGCACTGGAGTAGCTATTAGTGCTGTTGTCAAAGCACTTTAGCTTTTACTTGGAGCTGTAAATGCGCTGTCAGTGCTAAACAGTGACCATGTTTAAGTGCTGGATGGTTACTTGGGCAGACTTTACTGAAGTAACTTTTGCTCATTTTTGGTGGAGAGGTAGCTTATTAGGAGTACTTTTAGAATATGCAATAACCCAGAAAGTGTCAAAAAAAGTGTCACATGATGCCTTTTGAAATGTTACCGTCGAAATACTCATGTCGATGTGATCGTGCTATCTTGTCGCACGTCGTTTTTTGACCTTTCAAAAACAAATTCGTAGCAACATTTCAATAGGGCGAATCTGATTTTGTAAACAAGCAGTCTGTCCACACGTTTCGTTTGGCTGACCGTTACGTGTATTCTCTCAAGGTTTGGTTTATTTTGGTTGCTGTGGTCCCGAGCTGAGTGATGAATAGAGAGAATGCGTAACGTGATTTTCGAATTATCCCACTTTGTTTACATCTACAATGTAGAAGGCTGTTCAAGCTCAAGCATGATTATTTTCTTACTGGTAAATAAGCTGTTTTATAATCAGTGTCAGTGGCTTTATTTTATCTTGTTTTTGACTTTTTTTATGGAAAATTTTGTATGTTTTCAAGTTTCAATCGATTAGGAGAGGTTATTCTTTTTTACGGGTGACGAAGAACTGCGGCGAGAGTGTCATTCTGCGATGTTGCAGATAAATTCCCTGGCTGATTTTGGAATCCTGCAGCTTTTCCAGGTCCCGCGAAAAAACATCGCGAAGCTGATCCAAAAAACAAAGAAGATTTTCACTAAACCAGTAGGTTTTCAAACGGAATCAAATAATTAAGACACAGTTGCAATGTAACCGCCGACCTTACAAGTCGCATTCTCAACGCCAGTCCTCAGTTTGTGAGCGCGTCGCCGCTTATTTTTTAAATGTGCACCGTAGACAAAAAACAGAGTGGTTCTGGATTTTTGTCAACTCCAAACCCAACCAAGCCCAAAGCCTTTAAAAAAAATTCTCGCAGACCTCCAAGTAAACCAAGAAAACTTGCGAGCATTGCAATTATGCAAAAGAAGGAGAATAGCCGTGTTTCAGTTCGCCGACTCAGCAATGGCCTCGTCCATCATCGACAAACCTGTGGTATATCAGGGTAGCAAAATCCCGATTTACCTGGACAACAACGCTACGGAAGTTCGTGTGCTTGACCTATCTCTAGGCATAAGCAATAACGACGTAGAAAAAGTGATGAGTAAATTCGGCGAAATTTTGACCATCACCAACGACCGCTGGATTAACTTCTTCCTAGGAAACCCAAATGGAGTTCGGACCCTGCGGATGTTGCTGAAACAGCCAACGCCGAAATCAATCACTGTAAACTCAAAGCAAAGAACAAAAGAAGTGCAGACTCAAGTAAAAAGGTGAACCAAAAAAGCAGTACACAACCGATTGAACCTGAGCCAAGCAGCAGCAGTAAAAGCAACAACAGTAAATCAGACAAAAATGCAATGCAAACAAGTGAATTTGACGAAGAAGCCAACGATGGATTCGAGACCGTGCTTTGCACACTTGCAAAACCCGGAAGCGCTTACAAGCATATTTGGACGCGGATGACGAATTAACAACAACACGAAGAGAGATGGCTGAAGAAGAAACAACAGATGAAGAAGATGAAGATGTCATAAAAGCAAAATATTATTGGAATAAGTGTTATGAGATAACTGTTAAATCCCTGGAGGAAGAGTCTCTATAATAAACCAAAAAAAAAAAAAAACAATTAAGACAGCTTCTAAAAACGACTATCTCGCTTTCAACTTTCTCAAGATTTCTTGACTTGAACTCCGGGTCTCAAAAGCCACAAATTTTTATTCTGGCAAAAAAAACTAATTTTAATGATCGATAACAATACTTTCTACTTTTGGCGAACAGTAAATTGGTTCCACTTTGACAGTTCAAAATTGAGGCCATTTTGCGAACCACTATTCAGCACCCAGGTCCCGAGTTATAATTAAAAATGTTCACAATAGTCGGGCATGTACGTGTGATAAAACGTCCTCTGACTAAATTCTCTTAGTTCAGTTGTCGCACCTGCAGCTCTTTTCAGGGCGACCAAGATAGCCGAGATCACATCGAAACTTCTTTCATATGAACCAACAATTCAGGATTTTTTACCGGTTTTGTTGAATATTTTAGGATTCAAAATCACTATATGGGGATCTGTGAAGGTAAAAAATTTAAGCATTGAAAACTGTACAAAATGGGGCCCTTAACTGAAAATTGGCGTGCGACAATATAGCACGATTATAATGAATTCTGCTTTAAATAATTCAAAAAGATAGGTGTTTGAATGAAAAATACTGATTAAATCTCATTTTTCAATTCAAATGCAAAGTGCCAGCTCCTGTTACGTCAAATGAAGCTCATATTTGGGATTTGGGCTCAGAACGCCCGCCGGAACAAGCCCTTGAATGCCCGCCAAAAAGTTATTTTTATTACTTCCTATTACTGACAGAAGTTTAAACAAATTGCATTCGGATAAGGGAATCCAAATATGATTATAATTTTAAGCAAAACAATGCACAGTGGTCCAGATCGCAAAATTAAGTGGAAAATGGATTTTCCGAAAAATGGTTAAGTTTTGGAGCTTTGGTGTCTTCAGAAGAGTTGTTGCATATGGAAAGGGGCAACTTTTGGTTTGGTTGAAAATTAGGGTGGTTCACGATTAGGGTGATTTTGGAAATCTAACTTTACAGGAATATTTTTGGGATTTTTTTCGTCTTCTAGAAAGTTGACGGGCTTGCCAATCCAAGCAACTTTGTCGAAGACACCAAAATTTTATCTCGTAATCTACGCCTTCTACGACCAAATTTATAGAAAGCATCTGAGCAAACCTTCAAAAATCAGTTTTTTTAACGTGGCAATTTAGGGTTAAGTTTTAGAGAAAAGTGGTATTCGGGGCACTTTTAGAGCTCTAAAAAGCAAACATTTTTATTATCTGACAAGTCAATTTGGACTTAAGGGTCAAAAGTTACAGCAATTTTAAGGTAAAAAAGATGCAAGTTTAAAACTTAAATATTTCGAAAAGGCGCAAGCCAAATTTTAAGCACTAGGTTTCATTTGAAAGAAGAGATCCAGCACTACAAACGCTGAAAAAATCTCAGGGTTGTTTTTCTTTAAACTCGAGATATCTTCATTTCAAAAAGTCTAATTTTCAAGGGAAAACCTTATGGGACCACCCCAACGAATTTTGAAAATTGTCCAAATATATGTTTTTCCATGTAATTTTGTCCGTTGAATCTGAATCTGCCCTCAGAATTGACCCAAAGTGTCGAAAAATCGATTTTTGCTCATATTTTGGGTTTAAATGATAATTTTACATGGTGGTCCCATAAGGTTTTCCCTTGAAAATTAGACTTTTTGAAATGAAGATATCTCGAGTTTAAAGAAAAACAACCCTGAGATTTTTTCAGCATTTGTAGTGCTGGATCTCTTTTTTCAAATGAAAACTAGTGCTTAAAATTTGGCTTGCGCCTTTTCGAGATATTTAAGTTTTAAACTTGCATCTTTTTTACCTTAAAATCGCTGTAACTTTTGACCCTTAAGTCCAAATTGACTTGTCAGATAATAAAAATGTTTGCTTTTTAGAGCTCTAAAAGTGCCCCGAATACCACTTTTCTCTAAAACTTTACCCTGAATTGCCACGTTAAAAAAACTGATTTTTGAAGGTTTGCTCAGATGCTTTCTATAAATTTGGTCGTAGAAGGCGTAGATTACGAGATAAAATTTTGGTGTCTTCGACAAAGTTGCTTGGATTGGCAAGCCAATCCAAAAATTCCCAAAAATATTCCTGTAAAGTTAGATTTCCAAAATCACCCTAATCGTGAACCACCCTAATTTTCAACCAAACCAAAAGTTGCTCCTTTTCATATGCAACAACTCTTCTCAAGACACCAAAGCTCCAAAACTTAACCATTTTTCGGAAAATCTATTTTCCACTTAATTTTGCGATCTGGACCACTGTGCAATGCAAATGGGCCAAAGATTAAGGGTTGACGAACGGTTTATTACTGCTTGTTTACACATCGTCTTTGGTATTTTTACATTGTTTTGCTTGATATAGTCCTATTTTTTGTACATTCATGTATCCTACTATAACTTTTAATTGAACAAGAAAAGATAAAATGTTCAATTCTACAGAAAAAAAAAACATTGGTTAACATTAAAGTTTCACTTTCACAACAGCCATTTACAATAACTTTTGGTTTAAAGGCTGGTATGCAGATCGCAAGGAAAGGGGTCAAGAAACAGCTTTACGAACAGCAGAACAAAGAAGAGGGAGCGATTTCTTGGGGCTTTTCTTCACCCTCTCTGACTCGCTTGCTCTACTGCTGCTGCCCATTTGATTTTTTTCTTGACCGATTCCTTTCGAAGTGCGTATACCGCTTAAAAGTGGAATATTTTGTGTGTTGCAGTTTTTGTTCTCTTTATGTGTTTGCATTGTTATTTTTAAAGAAACAAAAAGAAGCATAGAAATAAAACAACCACATATCATACTTTTTGTAAAAGACTTTATTAGTTACTTGTTGCACTCGTATGGTTCAGAATCTCTTTTTTTTTGTTGTTGTTGTTGCGAATTAAACTTGGTGGTTAAACTGCCCCGATTCGAACCGGTTCGAGTAATTCAATCATTTTATTTTTTGTTTTTGTCTTATCTTTGGCTGAACGTTTTGTGAATTCTGAAGATAATTTATTTACTCTTGGTTATGTTTACAGCAACGAGATGAAAGGACGCTAGTTAGAGAAACTTGAGAATGAACGGGTGGTTCTATCGTGATATTTTTTTACTTTTCTTTAAATCGATAGGCAAGTTCAAACCAGCAAGATATTGAAGGATATAAGCGTTTTTTTTATTTTGTTTGCTCTTACTTTCCTACTAATTGTGGCCTTTTCACGACGTGCCAATTTGGTATTTTACAAATGATGGGAAGGTTTAAATACAGTTTAACAAATTTCGCCTTTTTTTCTTTCGTTTTTTTTTGCGATAAGGGAAGTTCTCCAACATCTGCGGTGATAAGATTCTTTTTACACAGGGTTTGTATATCACAAAGTTTGGTTTTGTTGTTCATAGTTCTTGTGTGCTGTTCCACGGGAGAACGAATCTATTTCTTGCTAAAATTTGCTGCTTTCTTTTATCCACTATCGGTCTCTTTTCTCTATTTTCTTGATGCTAAACAACATTAATTTGAGGGGGGGTTTTCTGTACCTTTTACTTTCAAGCAGTGCACAATTTCTACAGCGCGCGCTCACAAATCGTTAATAGAGAGGTGGAAGTTGGGCAACGTTTCGACAGAGTTCACTGAACATGTTTCACACATGATATGTTTTTTACTGTGTTTATCGTGGCAAATCAATCAAAGGTTAAATCTGACTACGAGTTTTCTATTGTTTCTGCGTGCGGCATGAGTTTGTACAAAATCTGGAAACCAACAGTTTTTTGGGTTATTTTCACGAGATTTTTTCTTCTATTTTTTCGAAAGTTGTCTGCTCTAAACGATAGTAATGAGTGTAAGGGGTTCTCATTGTCACCAATAATAAAGGGCTTGCATAATACTATTTTGTATTGCTTCACTTTTTTTATCTTCCGTATCTTGCAAGAGAATATCTATGATTATTCTAGTATATTCACGCTATGCCATGCAAAATTATAAATTAACTTTACGAACACTAGCTTACTTATTACGATGGTTTTGGTCAATGATTTCATCACTTTTATGCAAGTTTCTTTTCTAGCATGACTTGATTCTTTTGTGGTTATTCTACGCACTGCAAGCGCAACAAAAAAATAAAACATTTCGACTTATGGTCGAAACTTTCTACTAACTGGCAGATGGCAACATCGAGAAACTTAGAGGGAGGGAAATTGACTTCGTGATTTAGAAAACTTTGGCCAGTTCGGTATGATCTGGATTTTACCGATTTTGCCATGTCCACTTGTTGAGTAAGTTGAAATCTAAGTGTAAAAATATGTTACACTTTAAAATAAACATAAATGGTTTTGAGTTAAAGCCACTTTTGCTGCAAGGGCAAAAGAATATTTGTCTACCCACACGTTCAAAATTACTCAGTTTTCGTCAAAACCGAACCTACTCAGAAATGAGTAAATGGGGCATCTGTCAGATATTTTTTTGAGTGCAATGACTCAAATCTGACAGAAGCCCAAGTTACTCATTGCAGAGTAGGTTTGGTTTCGACGAAAACTGAGTAATTTTGAACGTGCGTGCACCAAAGGTAAAAATTTTGTGTATCCTTCTCACACCTAATTTTCAAGTTTTTCTCGAAGAAAACTCTAGATTTCAACGTCAATTGGGTAAAAGTGATAATCTCAATGTTTAAATATGGCGCATTGGACGTCAGTGTTTCTTGAAAGCAATGACATAACCAAACATCTCTACTACCCAGGCAAACGTCAAATCAGTTCAAACTTGCTGCCGAATCTTTTTCCGGATCTCTTCCGGATTTGATTTTTTCTCTTCTAAATTTACCCAGATTTGGTGGTAGTGAAAATCATAATAAAAGAAAATGAAAACAATTATTTTTTTAACAGACAGGCTTGTCCAACACCTTGAAATTTATTTATTTTTAATTAAAGACTCTCGTCAATTTGTTACTAATTTCTAAAAAAACCATTTTATTTTGCATGAAATGTATCTTTTATTCTATACTCAAGAATAAAAGAAGACCATTTCAAGCAATTAGATTTAAAAAATCATAAATATTTAATTGAAGATAAGGCCGATGGAAATATTGTTCAAAGTTTTTGTCCGTCGGCCCTGGTCGGGGTCGTCAAGCCATACTTGCAACATTTCCAAACTCTTTCTTTTAAAATACATTTTACACTTGTTTCTTTTGTTTTGCAATCATTAGTTTTCAAAAAAAAAACATTTGACGAAAACAAAAATGTTATTGAAAATAAACTTTCAACCCAAACATGCAAAAAATGATTCTAACCGCAGGGGAATGTATTAAAAATTGATTTCACTTAAATTCACATTGAAATTTTGAAGTTTTTTTGAAAAAATAATTTTTTGTCCTCTGATTTTTCAGACCAAGTTTAAAAAATGTACCAGCCCTCATGAAAAAAAAGTGGATTTAAATATTCAAAAGCACGTAAGAAAATCACTCGTTCAGCCTTGAAAAAATCATTTCTGAGTAATCTTCAATCAAATTTCCATAAAACCGAACTTACTTACAGGCACATTCGAAATCACTCAGTTTTTATCGAAACAGAACCTACTCAGAAATAAGTAAGTGGTGCAAATGTCAGATTTTAGTGAATTGAACTCAGAAATCAAACTAACGTCATGATTCGAAATCCGGACACTTAGTACCATATAATTTTTGTTAAAGCTGGCAAAAAATCATGTAATAAGTTGGAAATGTAGAAATATCATCAAGATTTAATATAAACAGTCAGTTTTAAGATAATGCATGCAAAATATGTCTTTTCTAACAATATTTCATCAGAATTTTAAAATTAAAATGACTTGTTGTGCTTCGAATCCCGGACACTGTTAAAAGCTGATTCGAAATCCGGACACTTTTGCTTCGAATTCCGGACACTCGATTTTGCTTATGAATCGCACAAATTTAGACTGAATTGTTAGTGAATGGCATTCTTTAGGTCTCAAATAAGCTGTTAACATCAAAACAATCGATAGTTTGTATAAAAAATTGCTAGAATTTAAGGAAATCAAAAACATAAATTTCTGCTCGGCCTTCCCGGTGCTTCGGACGCCTATGAAATATTTCCGTTGAAATGTTTCACATTTTTGGTAATCTTATAATTTTATTTTATTTAATTGTTTTGGCAAAAAATACAGCGTTCAAACAAACTTTAAATCAAAGTTGATGTTAGAATTCATCAAAAAACACAGTTTTAACATTCATAATGCGAACTTATATCCAAATAATTGATAAAACAAGTTGAAGTGTCCGGGTTTCGAAGCGTCCGGGAATTCGAATCATGACGTTACTTCGAAAACTGAGTGATTTGAATTGAGGGTGCTAAAATGAGCATTCTCTGAGTCATCTCTGACGAATTTCATCTAAATTTGAGTGATATTTTTGTATTGATTTAAATTTACTCATTCTCGAGTAGCATTCACCCAAGGAAGCTTTAATTTACTTTTCCAAATTTCATTTCTGAAATGGTTTGGGTTTTGCAAAACCTGAGTTAAGAAGTGTGCCAACTATTAGGTTTTACGCCGACTCAATTTGGAGGTTAGAAGGAGTGCACTATTTACATGGACTTAGCACAGTTCGATGCGGTCGTCGATTTTGTTCGGGGAAATTCGTCGACAATCGACGAAGACCATGTAAACAGTGCACACGAGCTGTCAAATGACGTCACGATGTAAAACCTAATTGTCAGGAAAATAATTTCAACTAAACATTAACGTCATTCTCAACACATGGGTATTTTCGAGGTGTGAAAATGTCAAGCTACACGTTCAAACGAATCAACTTGAATTTAGGTAAAAGCAGCTTTTGCTGCATGGGCATTACAAATTAAAATTGCACACGTTAACTTCTTTTTGCCGACTTTAAACAGAAGTTTGTCTCGTTCAAGCTAGGAAAACCGAAACAAAAACACATTTTTTTAACTAAAGAAAAAATAAAAATCGGGACTCTTTAATTTCAATTCAACCTAATAATGTCTCGCTTACAGACACGATTGCAGAGCTGAAACGAAGCTTGATTTTGGAAATCATACCTAAATTAACTTTAAACAGCCTTTTGCTTTGTTCCATATAGTTTCTAACGCTGGATCTTTTACTTTGACTACAATTTTTATATATTAGGAGGAAGTTACTAAGCTACTAAATTGCAATAAATTATACATAGCTTAATGTTTTCTTTTTTGATAGGATTGCTGGTGGTGAGTGGAACTAGTTCACAATCTACCGATGATAATGAACTACCTTCATTCTTCAACTGGAGATTTCATGCAGAGTGTTTTCAATATAATTGATCTAACTAATTAATTAAGTAGTAATAGGAATCAACTCATGAGTATTCTTAGTAGTGTTGCATTTCTACACATTTTTATAATACCAATACTTCTTTTTTTGTCGTTCATTTAGCAAAAATCAAAAGTTTTGTAGTTTGCCTTACACTCTGTGTGACTCAGGGGAGAGTATCGTCACCTCTATTTGTTCAACACTCTTCTTTTACTCTACATCTTTAGCATGCACGCTAAAATAATTTTCTACAATTCAGAGTGTATCAATTGTCAAAGTTGAGTGGTTGTATGTCGGCCAATTTGAGCGGGCCAAAATGACAACCAAGAGCTGAGGTTATGTTCGCCACATAATTGCCTACATTTTTGGGGACGAATCCATCTGTTTTCCTAAAATTTCATGCCTTAAAACTAGCTTTAAAGGGGGGTCATTCCATCCCCAAAACGCGCATTTCCGTCGTCACGCGTTGTGGTGAATTTGAGGGGTTGGGGAGGTACAATTCAAGATGGCGCCCAGACAAACAGGAAGTGGAAGTGACCCTATCGCTGTCCGAGCCCCTTCGCCGCAGGGGTGCAAAAGTGGGCAAGATGGCGGCAACCAGCGTTGCCAGTATCACACGTTTTTGACGCAAACATTTCGCCGCCAGCTGGTCATAGCTCCAGGTGGGTTCCGTTGATGCCTTCTATGTTCAGCGACGAGGTTAGGTTCGCGCCGGAACATTCCGCCCGCTGCATCCACTCAATGTCCCGGATGGTGGCCTTCAGAGGAGAAGGAAAGAAAGAAAAGAAGAAAATCATTAACTGCTAAACGAAATTTTACGACCGGCACGAGCCAAACCGGGAAACAATTTTTAATCATAACAAATGGGCCGACAAATGGGCACTTTTATGGAAATGTCTTCGGCAACGGAACGGGAAGTTAACTTCCCGAGGGAGTGTGGGCCGGGCTCGACGCGTGTCGTATCGCGTCTCGTGTGTCTAGTGTAGCGAAAAATATGTAAATTAGTTTATGATGGTGAACCTTCGGTATTGTGCGTGTGTGAGCGAGGCTACAGCTTGAATTGCGGTTTCAAAAGGAAGGTTGACACAAGAAATTGGCCGGAAAATGCGGTTCCGGATTGGTCCTTGAAAGTTTCACCGCTTTGAAGAAGGTAAGTGTTGAAATCCTCTCAATATATCATCCAAAAAATAAAAGCTTCTGTTTTGACGTGTTGAAATATGAATTGGTTTTGGGTGAACATTAATTAAATTAGGATTCTCAAACAAACGTTTGGTACAGTATGTCCACGCCTCTTTCCTTCCCTGTAGATTCTGTGAAATGTGATCCGTTCACATAATCCTCTCTTCAGTTAATGCAACGCAGTAGGCCTAGCCACTTAGCTGAGTGTAATAAATCTCGGGGATGCTCGAATGTACTCTCAGATTTCTGTCATTCGATTTTTTTTTATTCGACTGAAACTTTTTTGGTGCCTTCGGTATGCTCAAAGAAGCCATTTTGCATCATTAGTTTGTCCTAATTTTTTCATACAAATTTGGCAGCTGTCCAAACAAAAATGATGTATGAAAATTAAAAAATCTGTATCTTTTGAAGGAATTTTGTGATCGATTTGGTGTCTTCGGCAAAGTTGTAGGTATGGATATGGACTACACTGAAAAAAAAATGATACACGGTAAAAAAATGTTGGTGATTTTTTATTTAACTTTTTGTCACTAAAACTTGATTTGCAAAAAACACTATTTTTGTTATTTTTTCATATGTTTTAGGCTGGGTGCAGGAAAGTGGTTCGCAAAGCGGCCTCAATTTAAAACTGTCAAAGTGGAACCAATTTACTGTTCGCAAAATGGTACCAAGAAGTGGCAAGTACACTCAAACCCCGATGGTTTGACACCAACTGTTGTCAAACGAACGGGATCACGTTTTAGTTTGACATCCCTTTTACATGGAGTTCACACTCACTTCCAAACATTTGTTTTGATAGTGTGCGTGAGCGCCGTGTAAAAAGTGACAGTTCGTCACTTTTTAGTTTGACTTTGGCCAACCAACGGGGTACAAACCAAAAAAGTGTCAAACGAAAAAGTGACCAACCACCGGGGGTTGAGTGTATTGTAATCGACCTATAATTTATTTTGTCGGTGGTGTCGAGCTTTTGAGGTATTCGAAGTAAACAAATATTAAAAAGAGGGTAGAAATCGAGATTGGGTAAATTCGTCGCTAGCATTTCAATAAGCGCTATGTCTCACGCAAAACCTACGTTTATGACGCTTTTTGAAATATTAGCGACGAATTATCAATAAATATGAATGGCACATGCCAAATAATATTGAATAATTTTACTCCAATATTATTACTGCGCTTCAAAGATACACAACCTCGGAACTTCAATTCGGTTGTTCTTCTGGTTCAAAAACTTCCACCCATTTCTGACGCAATATTTCGTCACGTGGAAATCAAAAAAGGCCTCTTTTGACTCCCATCAATTAGTCTACGAACAAAAAAAAAACATGAACAGATTTAAAAAAATCAAAACAAGTCATTTCCACAGCAAAAAATATGTCACGCTTGAGCTAGAACATGGCCTTTCACTTTGTTTATGTTTAGTGCAGCTGTAGTGCAGATGTATTAGTGAAGAGCAGTGGGGAGCATTCGAAAATCACGTTACGCATTCTGTCTTTTCAACACCCTGGTTTTAGGGGATATCAAACGCCAAATTTTCAGAAAGTTCCAGGTTGTGCAAAAAATCTTTGACCGAGTTATGGATTTTTGAATAAATCAGTATTGATCAGTATTTTATCAAAAAAAAAAAAACAAATATCAAATTTTCAATCAAAAAGTACTTTCGTGAGATTTTGATAAAGTGCAACGTTTTCAAGTTGTAGCCATTTTTAGATCACTTTTTTGCAAATAGCCGCAGTTTTTCATTTTTTTAAATTAGTGCACATGTTTGCCCACTTTCGAAAAAAATATTTTTGAAAAGCTTAGAAAATTCTCTACATTTTGCTTTTTTGAACTTTATTGATACGACACTTGACCGGGACCCGTGGTGTGGGGGTAGGCGTGGTTGCCTCTCACCCAGTCGGCCTGGGTTTGATCCCAGACGGTCCCGGTGGCATTTTTCGAGACGAGATTTGTCTGATCACGCCTTCCGTCGGACGGCAAGTAAATGTTGGCCCCGGACTAACCTAAAAAGGTTAGGTCGTTAGCTCAGTCCAGGTGCAGGAGTCGTCACCCTGGGTCCTGTCTCGGTGGAGTCGCTGGTAGGCAGTTGGACTAACAATCCAAAGGTCGTCAGTTCGAATCCCGGGGTGGATGGAAGCTAAGGTGTAAAAAGAGGTTTGTAATTGCCTCAACAATCAAGCCTTCGAACACTTAGTTTCGAGTTGGAATCTCGCAATCGAGAACGCCAAGGCAATGCTGTAGAGCGAATAATTTGATTTTGATTTTTTGATACGACACTTAGTTGCTGAGATGTTGCCATGCAAAGGTTTAAAAACAGGAAAATCTAATGTCGATATCTCAGCAACTCATCGCCGTCGTGCTAACTTGTCGCACATGCATCTTGGGCCAAATTGAGTTTTAAGAACGCAATTTTGTGTAGCTGACATTTTGACCTTCACAGATCCCCAAAATTCGATTTCAACCCTGAGATATTCAATAACAACCGAGAAAACTCCGTGCATTGTTGTCACTCTACATATAAAAAAAGTTTCAATCATGTCGTGCTATCTTGTCACTCCCTGAACATTGATGTAAGTGCGACAACTGGCCAAAGGAATTTCAGGTTAGAACGCGTTTGACGCACGTACAAGTTAGACTACCGTAAACATTTGTAAGTATCACTCGGGACTCCAGCAACCAACTTCAACCAAACTTCGGGACAGTGCATAGAATGATCAGCCAAACATAACGTGTTTGTTATTGTTTACATTGCGTGCTCTAGTTTTTGTTTATTCAAGGTTAAAAATTAAAAAGCGTTTTTCTCGGAACGTCGAAATCGCGACTGCGACAAGATAGCGAGAAAGCGTCGAACTAATGGTCCGATTTTCAATGTTAAAATACGAATTATTCGTGAAATTATCTCTAGAGTAAAATTTCAAAACAACCTGTGAGTCATGGGTTTCCTATGCAGATAGGACCTTTTGAAAATTCAATCGAGATCTAATCTTATCGAAAACAATATTTTCAAAAAAGAGCAATTCCAGCTCAAATCAGGAATTTTTCTGGTACTTTTGTACCCGACCCTCTCCGATTTCAATGAAACTTTGTAGACATGTTATCCTAGGCCTATATAAGCCATTTTTGTGTATATGGAGCCAATAGTACTTGAAAATAACATTTGAGAAGGGCGTAAGGTGTTTAAATATTTTTGTATTTTGTAATTTAAAAATTACTGTATTTCGAAGCCGTTGCGTCGTATCAAAAAGTGGTCAAAGACAAACTTGTAGGAAATTCTGAAAAAAAATACACTGAAACAAAAATACACGCCACATCTATGAGATTTTTTGATTTTTAAGTCTAAAACTTAAATTGAAAGGTGATGTCACGATTTTTTTCGTTCAAAATTTTTGAGGAAATAGCCTAAAATGTTACCAAAAGACTGATGAAAAATGCAGGATGGTAAGTCTCTCCTAAAAAAATACAAAAATCATTTACTAAAACTGTTTTTTTTTTTTGAAAAGTGGTCTAAACGTCAAAATATTTGAAAACCGGCAGTGGGAATCGATTCTCCAGACAATTTTACATTAAAGTCTCCATGTAGACCATTTTCCTATCTCCAATCCTTGGGAAGATACAGCGGTTTTAAAAATAAAAATGTTGAAAAAACGGGGTTTTTTGTGGTTTTTCATTTCTATATGACAGACTTGGTTTTTCAGTCTCGAAAATATTTTTACCGGAAAGCTCGTCCAATTTCCCATAAGATTGCCTTTGACAGCTTTTTGATTTATATCGTTTTTATATTTACGTAAGCAATTTTACTATCCTGGTTTCTACCACACTGAAAAAAATATTCTATTTTCAGTTATTAGCAATGTAATAAAGCTTATATCTGTAAGCCCATACATCCAATTGAAAAGTGGTCAAAGACAATCTTATGGGAAATTGGACGAGCTTTCCGGTAAAAATATTTTCGAGACTGAAAAACCAAGTCTGTCATATAGAAATTGTGAAAAACCACAAAAAACCCCATTTTTTCAACATTTTTATTTTTAAAACCGCTGTATTTTCCCAAGGATTGGAGATAGGAAAATGGTCTATATGGAGACTTTTATGTAAAATTGTCTGGAGAATCGATTCCCACTGCCGGTTTTCAAATATTTTGACGCTTAGACCACTTTAAAAAAAAAAACAGTTTTAGTAAATGATTTTTGTATTTTTTTAGGAGAGACTTACCATCCTGCATTTTTCATCAGTCTTTTGGTAACAATTTAGGCTATTTCCTCAAAAATTTTGAACGAAAAAAAATCGTGACATCACCTTTTAATTTAAGTTTTAGACTTAAAAATCAAAAAATCTCATAGATGTGGCGTGTATTTTTGTTTCAGTGTATTTTTTTTCAGAAAGCCCGTCCAATTTCCTACAAGTTTGTCTTGGACCACTTTTTGATACGACGCAACGGCTTCGAAATACAGTAATTTTTAAATTACAAAATACAAAAATATTTAAATACCTTACGCCCTTCTCAAATGTTATTTTCGAGTACTATTGGCTCCATATACACAAAAATGGCTTATATAGGCCTAGGATAACATGTCTACAAAGTTTCATTGAAATCGGAGAGGGTCGGGTACAAAAGTACCAGAAAAATTCCTGATTTGAGCTGGAATTGCTCAAAAATTAAATAAAGACTAACATTTCAAAAGGGGCATAATATTGATTTTTTTTATCATCATCCCGGTACGAGAATCGGACTCACGACCTCTGGATTGGAAATCCAGCACGCCGCTAGTCGAAACCTATCTCCTACCGATCAGTGTTCCCAGTGAGCAGATTTACTCTTTTAAGGGATCTGAATTTGCCGAGCCAGATAGGAATCGATCCCATCACCTTTCGCTTACAAGGCGAAACGCGTAACCTAACGGCCAGGGTATCTCGGCGAAAAATATGTAAATTAGTTTCTACTCTCTACCAAAACCGGAAATGGATTTTTTTGTATTTTGTTTTTTATTTGGCTCAAACTTTGACGGGGCCTTTCCTATGACCAAAGAAGCTATTTTGTGTCATTGGTTCACCCATAAAAGTTTCCAAACAATTTTGGCGGCTGTACAATATTCGAAAATCTGCAACTTTTCAATGAATTTTCTTATCATTTTTTTGTATTCGGCAAAGTTTAGGGGTTTAGGTATTGTTAAAACGATTTTTTTGACGAAGAACTTCGTCTTAGGGCTCTATACAGGGTAGCAATCCAAAATTTCCAAATGAAACCGAAAAATGAAACGCCTTCCCCAAGCAGAGGGGAAAATCACAGAAGCAGCGCGGCCGACGGTTTTGATATAAATATAAACGGCACCCCCTCCACAGCATTAGTTTAGTCGGTGGTCTACCACCGAAGCGAGAGGAGCCCAGCTCTTCTCGCGAGCGCCAGCCTTCTCTCTTCCCTACAAAACCACG
This sequence comes from Culex pipiens pallens, assembly GCF_016801865.2. Taxonomy (NCBI): domain Eukaryota; kingdom Metazoa; phylum Arthropoda; class Insecta; order Diptera; family Culicidae; genus Culex; species Culex pipiens. Next base: position 40,543,326 of record NC_068937.1, on the reverse strand, counting down.
GGAAATTTGAAGGCTGGCTTCAGTCGGTGGTCTACCACCGAAGCGAGAGGAGCTCAGCTCCTCTCGCAAGCGCCACTAGGTGGCGTCTTCAGGAGCTCAGCTCCTCTCGCAAGCGCTTGGCAGTAGTGGCCACCACCTGGAGGCCCCGGGAATGTTCCGATAAGGGGACATTTGCCGAACCATAAGAGTTGGGGCAATATGGGTATCAAACTTTAGGGTTTTTGATACTGGACATGAAATTTGACATTTCGGCAGTAGTGGCCACCACCTGGAGTGGCCGGAGGCCCCGGGGGTGTTCCGATAGGGGGACATTTGCGGAACCATAAGAGTTGGGGGAATATGGGTATCAAACTTTAGGGATTTTGATACTGGACATGAAATTTGACATTTTGGCAGTAATGGCCACCACCTGGAGTGGCCGGAGGCCCCGGGGATGTTCCGATAAGGGGACATTTGCGGAACCATAAGAGTTGGGGCAATATGGGTATCAAACTTTAGGGTTTTTGATACTGGACATGAAATTTGACATTTCGGCAGTAGTGGCCACCACCTGGAGTGGCCGGAGGCCCCGGGGGTGTTCCGATAGGGGGAAATTTGCAGAACCATAAAAGTTGGGGGAATATGGGTATCAAACTTTAGGGATTTTGATACGTGACATGAAATTTGACATTTTGGCAGCAGTGGCCATAACCTGGAGTGGCCGGAGGCCCCTGGGATGTTCCGATAAGGGGACATTTGCGGAACCATAAGAGTTGGGGCAATATGGGTATCAAACTTAAGGGATTTTGATACTGGACCTGAAATTTGACATTTTGGCAGTAGTGGCCACCACTTGGAGTGGCCGTAGGCCCCGGGGATGTTCCGATAAGGGGACATTTGCGGAACCATAAAAGTTGGGGCAATATGGGTATCAAACTTCAGGGTTTTTGATACTGGACATGAAATTTGACATTTTACATTTGTGAGTGTAAGCGCGTGCAGTCCAAAAATCTCAGCCTGCTGCGCCCCACTTCAGCTCATAATTTTTGGATCGTCGTCGAGGCCACATCAGCTGCAGCAGAAGAGGGCGCAGAAGGCGAAAATTTCCCTAGGCAGCCCAACGGACAAACAACGAAGAACAACCGCTGCACCGCAGGAGAAGCAAACCACAGGCCAAGGTTCCGAAGGAGAGAGGAAACCGGCCAAGCCCGCGGCCCGTCCGCTGGTTGACGAAACGAATCTGGCCGCCATCACCCCGAAGGATCGGAACTTCGGAACGAATCGCCACTGCAGACCATCGGGAAAGAAGAAGAGCAGCTCCTCCACCATCGCAAGTGTAACGGACAAGAAGCAAAAGCCCCGCCGCAAGTAGCACTTAGGAACGTGGTGCTGATGCAGGTTGACCCAGACCAAAGCCATGGACATCTTCCTCAACGTTGACCGGAGAAGCGGCTCGAATGAAGCACTACACCTCGCGGAAGATTTGATAAACAAACGGCCCTTTTCAGGGCCACCAAATATCTCACGAAAGAGTTGTTCCTTCAAAATTTCCCTCTAAGAATGTTCCCTGAAAATTTAAAAAAAGATCGAATAAAAAGTTAGCATGAAACCACTGTTTCTGTGTGGTAGAATGTCATACGCGCTTGTGTGTTTGTGTGTGTGTGTGTGTGTGTGTGTGTGTGTGTGTGTGTGTGTGTGTGTGTGTGTGTGAGCACGGAGAGGGCAAAATCGCCTGCTGCAAAAATGCACAAGTCAGACTAAGTTTTTCGAAAATTTGGAGCCGTCGCCGATTGCTGGCAACAGCCTTCAAAAAACACTGGCTCAGAAAAAGCCCCATCGAAACGACGTTGAACGCTTCAACTTTATCCTCAGCTCAAGCATCTCCGCCGTCAGGTATTCCCGGTTTGGTTGACTCGTCCGACCGGGAACTGCGGCCCAGCTCGAGACTACCGTGTCTGTTTCTCGCCTTCACCTTTCCTCATTTGCTGACGCGTCGTCCCTTCCTCGTTGAAAGTCGAGAGTGAAATGATTGCGAAAATGACAAATCGACCTATATTTATAGATTTTTGTTTTGGCATATCGCGGAACGATAAAATCTTGGTGGCGAATGCAGTAGGAAGGCAGAGAGAATGCAGTAGGAACGGCAAAATGAGGAAAAAATCTTGCGTGCTTGTGAAAAGAGGGGAAGTAATAGCGAAGTAGAAGTATAAAAATGCGTTCTACCCTTTCCACTCCACTTAGTTGCCACCGAGATGCTGAACAAGTCGGGTCGGCTCATAATAACTATCTGAGCCGCAGACGCTTGAAGCAGCAGCAGCAGGGAGAGAGAGCCCCAAATTCTCTCTTCCGGAGAAGGATTTCTTCTGAAAAATTACCTTTATTTTCTAGAGAGAGAGAGAGAGAGAGAATCGGAGAGCATCACCGAAGAGGGCAAATTGTGTGCGAATGCCGTAGAATGACACACCATACATACACACTCCCGTTTCATGGTACACGCTGATTGGGTTCGATGCGTCGAGTTTCCCTTCCACGGATGTTCGATTGATGTATCTAAATTCGTCACCTGAAAAGGCCATCAAAGACTGCGACCAACTACAATACACCCGGGGACGAGCAAAACCGCCAGCGGAGGCAACTTTTAGGCAGTGGAGTAAAATCGTTTAACCTAGTAGACTGTGTGAAAATTGTTGTAGCCCTGTTGTATGGGTTAGTACAACGAATCTACTATGAGCTCGTGTAATTAGTCACGGCTCCGGGATGCACAGCCGGGATTTTCTTTACGCCAGTGGTGGCCAAAACCTGGAGTGGCCGGTGCCCTCAAAGAAGGTTCCCCCGGGGCCTGGGGGGACATTTACAGAACCATACGAGTTTTGGCAATATGGGTATCAAAATTTATGGTTTTTGATACTGAACATGAAAATGGCCATTTCGACAGTGGTGGCCAAAACCTGGAGTGGCCGGTGCCCTCAAAGAAGGTTCCCCCGGGGCCCGGAGGGCCTTTTACAGAACCATACGAGTTTTGGCAATATGGGTATCAAAATTTATGGTTTTTGATACTGAACATGAAAATGGCCATTTCGACAGTGGTGGCCAAACCTGGAGTGGCCGGTGCCCTCAAAGAAGGTTCCCCCGGGGCCCGAAGGGCCTTTTACAGAACCATATGAGTTTTGGCAATATGGGTATCAAAATTTATGGTTTTTGATACTGAACATGAAAATGGCCATTTCGACAGTGGTGGCCAAAACCTGGAGTGGCCGGTGCCCTCAAAGAAGGTTCCCCCGGGGCCTGGGGGGACATTTACAGAACCATACGAGTTTTGGCAATATGGGTATCAAAATTTATGGTTTTTGATACTGAACATGAAAATGGCCATTTCGACAGTGGTGGCCAATACCTGGAGTGGCCGGTGATCTCAAAGCAGGTTCCCCCGGGGCCTGGGGGGACATTTATAGAACCATACGAGTTGTGGCAATATGGGTATCAAAATTCATGGTTTTTGATACTGAACATGAAAATGGCCATTTCGACAGTGGTGGCCAAAACCTAGAGTGGCCGGTGCTCTCAAAGAAGGTTCCCCCGGGGCCCGGAGGGCCTTTTACAGAACCATATGAGTTTTGGCAATATGGGTATCAAAATTTATGGTTTTTGATACTGAACATGAAAATGGCCATTTCGACAGTGGTGGCTGTGGGGCACCGTAATGGTGTTTGTGGATGAGCCATAATAATCCCGCCCGCCAGTAGTCTGACAGGCGGGCTAACAGTGACAGTCCTTGGCTGATCGGAGCTTACGTGCGCACAGAGTAAGCTCGGCCTCTTTTGGTGGTTGGTCTTCAAACAGAGTGGACGTTGGTAAGCGTCCATTCCTCGCCTCAACGCCCGGGGCAACTCGTAGACGATCTGGCCAAACTCCACATTGGCGATCCTGCCAGGCCTACTAAAATTAGTAGTTCTGGAGGAAAACAATTTTTTGGTGGTCGTAGGAGTTGCCCCGAGTGTTGGCAGGCGTGAATTGTAACAGTTTGGGCACGCTGGAACTGCTGCCTGGGAGCTTTGTTTACCTTTTTTCTGGCGTGCTGGGACTGGCACCGAGGCTCTCGTTACTTTCTACACTTGGACTGCCGCCTTCGTGTTCCGGTGCGCTGAGGAATCCGAGGTAGGTTATTCAGTCTTTGAAGTATGGTTCGCGTACCACAGTGGCTCCCGGCGATTGGGTGGTGTTTTATTTTTCTTTTCCCCCAGCGGCTTAAGTCAGCCGCCGTGGTCTTGTAAGGACGCGCTGTGACAGCCGTCGAGGTCGAATATGGACGCGCTAGGATTGCCGTCAAAATTTTTGTTTCCGGCGCGCTGTGACAGCCGTCGAGGTTAAGTATGGACGCGCTGGGACTGCCGTCAAAGTTTTTGTTTACTTCCGGCGCGCTGTGACAGCCGTCGAGGTTTAATATGGACGCGCTGGGACTGCCGTCAAAATGTTTGTTTATTTCCGGCGCGCTGTGACAGCCGTCGAGGTATTGTAAGGACGCGCTGGGACTGCCGTCAAAGTTTTCGTTTACTTCCGGCGCGCTGTGACAGCCGTCGAGATTTAATATGGACGCGCTGGGACTGCCGTCAAAATGTTTGTTTGTTTCCGGCGCGCTGTGACAGCCGTCGAGGTATTGTAAGGACGCGCTGGGACTGCCGTCAAAGTTTTTGTTTACTTCCGGCGCGCTGTGACAGTCGCCGTGGTTTTGTAAGGACGCGCTTTGACAGCCGTCGAGGTCGAATATGGACGCGCTAGGATTGCCGTCAAAATTTTTGTTTGTTTCCGGCGCGCTGTGACAGCCGTCGAGGTTAAGTATGGACGCGCTGGGACTGCCGTCAAAATGTTTGTTTGGTTCCGGCGCGCTGTGATAGCCGCCGTGGTGTTGTAAGGACGCGCTGTGACAGCCGTCGAGGTCGAATATGGACGCGCTAGGATTGCCGTCAAAATGTTTGTTTGTTTCCGGCGCGCTGTGACAGCCGTCGAGGTTAACTATGGACGCGCTGGGACTGCCGTCAAAATGTTTGTTTGGTTCCGGCGCGCTGTGACAGCCGCCGTGGTTTTGTAAGGACGCGCTGTGACAGCCGTCGAGGTCGAATATGGACGCGCTAGGATTGCCGTCAAAAATGTTTGTTTCCGGCGCGCTGTGACAGCCGTCGAGGTTAAGTATGGACGCGCTGGGACTGCCGTCAAAGTTTTTGTTTACTTCCGGCGCGCTGTGACAGCCGTCGAGGTTTAATATGGACGCGCTGGGACTGCCGTCAAAATGTTTGTTTATTTCCGGCGCGCTGTGACAGCCGCCGAGGTTTTGTAAGGACGCGCTGGGACTGCCGTCAAAGTTTTCGTTTACTTCCGGCGCGCTGTGACAGCCGTCGAGATTTAATATGGACGCGCTGGGACTGCCGTCAAAGTTTTTGTTTACTTCCGGCGCGCTGTGACAGCCGTCGAGGTTTAATATGGACGCGCTGGGACTGCCGTCAAAATGTTTGTTTATTTCCGGCGCGCTGTGACAGCCGTCGAGATATTGTAAGGACGCGCTGGGACTGCCGTCAAAGTTTTCGTTTATTTCCGGCGCGCTGTGACAGCCGCCGTGGTTTTGTAAGGACGCGCTGGGACTGCCGTCAAAATGTTTGTTTGGTTCCGGCGAGCTATGACAGCCGACGAGGTTTGGTAAGGACGCACTAGGGCTGCCGTCTAAATGTTTGTTTATTTCCGGCGCTGTGACAGCCACCGAGGGTTTTTTAGGACGAGCAGATACTGTCGCGGTAGGCTTGGCCGAATGGCTACGCTGTCCGCTTTGTAAGCGGATGATCATGCGTTTCATCTGCTCCAACCTTCCATAGGATAAGGAAGTAAAACATCGATCCCGGCCATGGTTGTTGTTAGGCCGTTATGTCATTTCAGGTGTGGGAGTCGTCTCCCTGCTATGAAGATAAACAACACACCAAACCAAGCATCTAGCGGAATCTGGCGGCTGGCGGCGTTTGGACTTGCAATCCAAAGGTCATCAGTTCGAACCCTAATTCGGAAAGTTCTTTGGAGTAGAAAGAGGCTTGGGTGCTCTCCCAATCAAAGTGTTTGTCTATTTCCAGCGCTCTGTGTAAGTTGCCGAGGTTTTGAGGCACTACTCCAAACCGGCTGTTGGTATGAGATATCAAGAGATCCGGAGTCGGTGGAGCAGTGGTAAACGTGGTTGCATCTCACCCCAGTTGGCCTGGGTTCAGTCCCAGTTCGGTCAGATGTAGGAGTCGTCTCCCTGGGAAGCAACCTGCCTCAGTAGAGTCGCTGGTTGGCAATTAGACTTACAATCCAAATTTCGTCAGTTAGAATCCCGAGGCGGATAGGTGTAAAAAAAAAGGTTCGGGATTCGTTTCAAGCCTTCGGACACATAGTTTCGAGTAGGAATCTCGAAATGCCTGCATGCCTGTAGAGCAAAATCATGATTAGATAGAGACAAGATCACCAGCCACTAAGTTTGTCTGTATCGTAAATCAAGAGAAAAAAATCAGCTATTATGCCAAATCAGAAGTTGAACAAAATAAAGAATAAACATCAAAATCAAGGATATTGGGATCGGTAGTGTATTGGTTAGCGTTGTTGTCTCTCACCGCAGGCCTGGGTTCAATCCCAATTGACTCCGTTGGTATTTCTTGAGACGAGAAATTGTTGACCATGTATTTTTTTCGTTGGATGGTAAAGTAAACGTCAGTATTGGCCTGGTTTACGTTTAGTCGGTGAGTCATTCCAGGAGAAGGGTCGTGTTAGGATTGAAAAGCTGCTTCTGCAGTTAGATGTAAAAAAAAAAATGTTTCGGTGCTCTCGTCGTTCAAGCCTTTTCGGGATAAGGCCGAGAAGAAATCTAGCTAATTAGATAGAAAATTGTGTGCGTTAAAAGAAAATGCGCAATTCGTCTAGGGCGGTCTTTACTAGCTACGGACCGACACATTACGGGACTGGTAGATTCCGAGCGTCGTGGTGGTGCGAGAATCACCGGCCAAGGCATTGCTGCAATTGCAAGTGGTGAAAAAAAATCAGCTGAGCTTAGAGGTGAAAACTCGAGCCACTTATCATACGAAATTGAACGTCCATCGAGGTTTTGTGGGATTTTTGAAAAAGCGACATCGTTGCAACGTTGGTTGATCTTATGTGGTAAAAGACCAGTAGTAAGGGTTGGTGTCCATCTTGCACTTGCTTATGAGCACTATGAAAAAAGGCATTCGGGGGAATTAAGACTAATAAACAATCGCTGAGGTATGAAGGGATGGAGGTAGTTGATTAACATCGACCAGCTTGAGTGGAGAGCAGGTCAATGTGGTCGGGATCAATCTAGAGACATAGATCCCCTGTGCCAGGACTTTGAAAAAAGGATCGATCACTGAAAGAATATCTGAACTTTGCCAGACTTGAACGGGTGCAGGTTTTGCCTTGTTAATGCAAGTTGATGTGTTTCGAGTACCGTCTGGCTCGGCAATGTCAGATTCACTTTAAAAAAAAATGCTCAAAAATCAGGACAAGTTGTAAATGGGTTTCGACTAATGGCGTAATGGATTTCTAGTCCAGAGAACTGTGTGATGCCCATATTATAGTGGTATATGCACTTTGGAAGGAATCAAGAAAAATTCGAAAGGCAGCAGCGGCAGTGAAAGCAAGCCAGAAAGGATGAAGAAAAGCCCCAAGAAATCGTAACTCTTTTTTGTACTGTTGTTTGTAAACCATTTCTTGACCCCTTTTCTTGGGAGGTGCGTATTGGCCCTTTGTATGAAACTTATCTGGCCAGTCTTTCCTGTTTAGGGTGCTCTTCGGCATAACGCTTTATACCGACAATCGTCATCGGCAGAATGACAGCTACGAAGAGCGCGTCATTCAGCTGATGTTACTGTAACGAGCAAGAAGCTCGATTCAAGGGAGTCGCTGTTCTGGGTGATTTTCTCGCTGGGATGTGGAATTCCACAAGATCATGAGTGCGATTTCCCATACCGGGATAGAGAAGTATATTTAAATAGAAAAAGCTCGGGAGTCAGCTATCACCAATAGTTGAATGGTCAGAGTTGGATATGATCGTCATTTGGATGCGACCGTCGGTAGATACACACGAAGTAGACACGAAAGAATTCCGAGCTCGACACTCATACAGCCTGGCGATTCGACGACACATGCTCTTTCTCTTTCACTTTCTTGTTTATGCGGGTAGGTGTGCTGATACCACTAGCGTGCCCAGAACCTCGAGGAAGGTGGGGCAACAATATGAGCGTTTTGAAAAATTTCGTCATTTATGGACAACCCCTGACCAATTTTAGAACAAATTTCTGAGGATGGTGAGGCAACTGCCCCATGTTGCCCCACCCTGTGCACGCTAGTGGCTGACACCCATCATTTGAAGACAGTCATGGGACGAGTGATCGAAATTCGGTAGAATCCAAACGAACGAGATTTGCGCGAATGAAAGAGTTGGTTAAAGTCAAATGACTGTGTGAGCGGGAGCAGGGTTTCAAAGTCAGACGGACGTAGCGAAGTCGAAAAAAAGAGCTCTGTCAACTGTCACAAAAATACATCGATTGTTCCCAAGCCCTGCTCTGTACTATAAGGAATCTGGGAGAAACCAGCAATGCTCAGACATTCTGCTGCGAACCCAGAATTTCATCGTAAAGTAGATCTGCTGGAGGAACGAGTTGAATTATCTGATTTCGAAATAACGGTCATGATGAGACGGTTTGGTTGGAATCAAGTGGCCATCAGAAAAAGTGTTCCAAACCAATGAATTCTTAGGTTCGATTAGATTATACTAGATTAGCTTAGATTAGGTTAGATTAGATCAGGTTAAAATAAGTTTGATAGGATTAAATAAGATTAAATTAAGTGAGGGAAAATGTCAGGGAAATAAGATGATAGTAAGAATTTTAATTTAGAGCGAGGAAGTCGGTAGAGTCCTGAGTAGCTCATTGGGGAAACATACGATAATTACAAAAAAAAACATTTTTTATACTTCTGAGCAGTGATTTTTTTTTCTTGTTTTTTTACGAGGGGAGAAGGGAGATGTGGGGCACCGTAATGGTGTTTGTGGATGAGCCATAATAATCCCGCCCGCCAGTAGTCTGACAGGCGGGCTAACAGTGACAGTCCTTGGCTGATCGGAGCTTACGTGCGCACAGAGTAAGCTCGGCCTCTTTTGGTGGTTGGTCTTCAAACAGAGTGGACGTTGGTAAGCGTCCATTCCTCGCCTCAACGCCCGGGGCAACTCGTAGACGATCTGGCCAAACTCCACAGTGGCCAAAACCTGGAGTGGCCGGTGATCTCAAAGCAGGTTCCCCCGGGGCCTGGGGGGACATTTACAGAACCATATGAGTTGTGGCAATATGGGTATCAAAATTCATGGTTTTTGATACTGAACATGAAAATGGCCATTTCGACAGTGGTGGCCAAAACCTAGAGTGGCCGGTGCTCTCAAAGAAGGTTCCCCCGGGGCCCGGAGGGCCTTTTACAGAACCATACGATTTGTGGCAATATGGGTATCAAAATTTATGGTTTTTGATACTGAACATGAAAATGGCCATTTCGGCAGTGGTGGCTAAAACCTGGAGTGGCCGGTGCCCTCAAAGAAGGTTCCCCCGGGGCCCGGAGGGCCTTTTACAGAACCATATGAGTTTTGGCAATATGGGTATCAAAATTCATGGTTTTTGATACTGAACATGATAATGGCCATTTCGGCAGTGGTGGCTAAAACCTGGAGTGGCCGGTGCCCTCAAAGCAGGTTCCTCTTGGGCCCAGGGTTACATCAACCGAAACATACGGGTTGTTGCAATATGCACCCAAAGGAAAAATATATCTCAAAATCTGCAACAGTGGATTTGCTGCAGAAAATGTCACATTTTATAACATTTTATGCAGCAAGCCCCTAGATCATTTTTGCCCGCTTGTAAACATTTCAGCGATCTGCAGTTCTCACCAACACATATAATGCTGGCTCGTCCCCGAGCAACACTCTAAAGAGAAGCATATGTTGGTGCTCTTTCACTCACTCTTCGTCAAGCGTCCATGGCGCGGTGGTAGCGTGTCGGATCAAAAACCAAGAAGTTGGTGGTTCAATCCTCGATCTGTTAAGGGTTTTTTTGTAAAATACAACCAAAAAGCCTTCGGTAATGTCGATAATTGTCGGTAACGGGCAAAAATGTCATACCCTATATCGCAAAAAATGCATGAGGACAGATTTCATGCAGATTCTGATATACTTTCATGCCGCCATGTATCACAATCATGCGACCACCGGTTGGGTGTGGGTATCAAAATTCATTGTTTTGATATTGAACCTGCAAATGGCCATTTCGACAGTAGTGGCCACAACCTGGAGTTGCCGGTGCCCTCATGGAAAGTTCACATTGGGGGAACATTTAGGACAATTTTGCCGACTAATCTATGAAACAAAATACAATAATCTTATCCCAGATTTCACTAGCAATCCAAAAACTCATTCAAAATGTTTGGTCCTATGTCTTTCGGTTATGTCTCTGACATACCATCTTGAACTTTTTGGCAATATGAGTAATAAATCGCTGGGGGTAATAAATCGATAATTGCGAAATTATTGAAATTGAGAATAACTCTTTCGTAATCAATTTGAGCCCTAAAAAGGGCTTTTTAATGCTTGCTGTTGAAATTTACTTGGCTGTCGCCGATGACTGGCAAGAGCCTTGCCAAAACATTTCCCCATCGCGAACAACATTGAACCCTTCAAGGTTCGGTCTGCCCCTTCGCCACGATGCTTCTCCGCCTTCAGCTATCTTTGTTGCCGCTGTGTCGTCCCTTCCTCGTAGACTGTCGAGAGTGATTTGAGTACGCAAATGAAATAGATTTTCGTTTTGGGATTTCGTGGAACGAAGAAATCTAGGTGGCGAATGCCGTAGGAAGGCAGAGAGAACGCCGTAGAAACGTCAAAACGAGAAAAAAGTCTTGTAATGTGTGGGAATAAATCGTGATTCAAATTTGTTGTGACGCAAAGAAAATCTTTAACACATGGTTCAGACTGGCTCTTTGTAATGAATTGGAGTCCTGATAATGGCTTTCAATTATTTCAAAATATTTCTAAAAAATTGTTCAATGCCAAAAGTTTAATTGATTTTAAATCAACTGGCACGAAAATCTTGACATTACGATTTGCTGTGAAGCGTTTCAAAACTTTAGACGTTATCCAACGTCAAAATACCATAAGATCTTAGAGCAGAAATACCATAAGATCTTAGAGCAGAAATAAATAGATCTTAAGAAATAACCGTTTCGTGATTGATTTTGTGGCCAAGAAACGCAAATAATAAAACTATAAAAAAAATCATTAACTTTTGTGTCCGAAGTTCTTCGTCATGATGGTTATGCCTGTAGCATTACCACTGCACCTTTTTTATTAACTTCTTTTTTGTACAAAAGCTCAATTTCCCCAAACCCGTTTTTTTTATTTTTTCGAGATTTTTGATATGGTTTATGCGACAAAAACTCGAAACTTTTGAGCCATAGAGAAGTATGATCAAAAATTCTGCCGCCGAGTTATCGGAAATTGGAAAAAAATCGAAATTTCATGGATAACATTTTTTATAACTATACAGCCATTCCACGTCAAACAGGAAGTCTCCAAATGAAAACTGCTCCGATTTGGCTCAAATTTGGAGTTGGGGTTTCAGTTGAAATAATTAGACCCATATTTTTTTGTTTGGCGATTAGGGTGGTCCTATCCGAAATAGGGTGATCAAAAAAATTGCGTTTTTCGTCGATTTTCGCAAAAACCACATTTTTCCAAAAATCATATCTCCGGAACGGCTGATCCAATTTTGGAGCGCCAGAATTCGAAAGAAAGGTTATAAGTTGGGTTTTTAAGGAAAAATATGTTGAGGTCCAAAAAAACTAGCTGAATATTTGAAAAGGTCATATGAAAATTTCATTTGCCGATTTCAAGGTCTCGGGACCAAAGAGTCTGAAAATATTTTTCCCTAATTCCTTGTAATATTTTACATATCATACCAAAAAATTGCGAATATCCATTAACACGTTTCGGAGATATGATTTTTTTGAACATAAAAACTGGGTTTTTCGACGCACCGCGCGCAAAAACTGAAAAATGGCGAAAACGGGTAAAAATCAACTTTTTTCACTAAAACTGTGATAACTCAAAAATTTCAGCGATGCCCAATACATGTTTAGGTACCAAAATTTTCATAATTGAAAGACGCAACTGTTGGTACCCTATGTGTAGGTCATCGCTGAAATTTTCAAGTTATCGCAGTTTTAGTGAAAAAAGTTGATTTTTACCCGTTTTCGTCATTTTTCAGTTTTTGCTCGCGGCGCGTCGAAAAACCCAGTTTTTATGTTCAAAAAATCATATCTTCGAAACGTGTTAATGGATATTCGCAATTTTCGATATGTTATGTCTCTTTGGTTCCGAGACCTTGAAAACGGCAAATGAAATTTTCATATGACCTTTTCAAATATTCAGCTAGTTTTTTTTTGGACCTCACCTTTTTTTCCTTAAAAGCCCAACTAATAACCTTTCCTTCGAATTGTGGCGCTCCAAAATTGGTTCAGCCGTTCCGAAGATATGATTTTTTGAAAAATGTGGTTTTTGCGAAAATCGACGAAAAACGCAATTTTTTGGATCACCCTATTTCAGATAGGACCACCCTAATCGCCAGACAAAAAAATACGGGTCTAATTATTTGGGCCAAAAAAACCCCACTCCAAATTTGAGCCAAATCGGAGCAGTTTTGATTTGGAGACATCCTGTTTGACGTGGAATGGCTGTATAACAATATTTTGTTAGTCTTGATTTAAAAATTGAAAATATTGATATCGAAAAGATTGGAAAATTTTACGAATATTTAATTTTCAATTCAATTCAATTAATTTCTTTAGTTTATCAACTAACAGTAATTTTGTAAGTGCAGTACAGAGTTTTGGGGGATCCTTTCAGCTGTGTATAAGGCATTTATCACAATGGATGCAAATAAAGTTGGTTGTAAAGAAACAGAAAACAGGAAAACAACTCGCAAAAAACCTGTCAAATATTTAATTTTTTGCAATTCCACTGTGAAACTGTCAACTTTTCCTGCCCTTCTGGAGAAACGAAACGGCCTACTTTTCCCTACCAAAAATAACAGAATGGAAAACTAATATCTTTCAATAACAGTGCTGAAAAGTTCTACTTTTCAGCACTGAAATGGGTGCTGAAAAGTTGAACTTTTCAGCACTAGTATCGAAAAGTAACATTTTTTCAATATTGTTTTGTTTTGAACGATGAATTTGCTAAACACATGAATGTTTGACATAAAATTCCATTAAATAAGCGTTTTTCGGAATTGCAAAAAATATTGTAAGCAACTCGTTGCAAAACTTGATTTTTTCAGCACTCGTCGTATTTATCCAACTCGGTAAACCTCGTTGGATAAATGTACAACTCGTGCTGAAAAAATCTTCTTTTTGCAACTTGTTGCATAAACTACTATTTCAACATTGAAAATCGAACCATTAGTTGCTGAGATATCGACATTACAAAATGGAGGGTTGTTTGGGTTTGTATGAACAGCTGCTAAAATTGTATGGAGACTTGTATGGATGAACCGATGACACAAAATACAAAAAAATACAAATAAAATCCATTTCCGGTTTTAGTAGAGAATTGCTTCCATTTCATTTAAAGAGAATTTAAATTTTCTTTTCAAACCTGCAATAACCCAGAAGGGTAATTTTTTTTATTTAGAAGAAAAAACATATTTTGAAATTTCGTGTTTTATGTAACTTTGCAGGGTTATTTTTTAGAGTGTAACAATGTTCTACAAAATTATAGAACAGACATACTTTTTTCAAGATACAGATTTTTTAATATTCAGATATTTTGTTGTTTGATCTGTTCCCTCCCATAGCGAATGTTTTCATTATGCACGTTTCGTTTTCATATGGTAAAAACCTTCCTCTGCCCGGTGACCTGTCACTGACACTGACACTCTTTTTTCGCGTTCCCTCTTCCGTGGCGCACATTTCCTTGCTATATTTTCTCCAGTCCAAAATTCAGCTGACATTCCTTGCAAGAAGGAAACTCCCACATACGGCTTCCGGGTCGACCTCAACCCACTAACAGCAAAAATAAAACATTGTATAAAACAAAGTAAACGAAAACAATGTCATGTACGACACAAGCGAAAATCCCCTTAAATAGCGGCCACGTGACTGCGGTTTGCTAGAGCACGTGGATCAATAACCGGACCGGAGAGGTCGATTACGTAACACGTGAAAATGGGATTACTGACCATGGTTAGTCGTGTTTGAGGAAGTGCGTGCGTGGTGTAATTAGAGGGGTTGCTCGGTCATTTGAGAAGTCTGCAGAGAGGCACATTACACTATCGTTCGTAAAAATATTAACCTCCTTACCTGATGCATCGAGTACACGGCCATCACGACCAGCACGTGCATGATGTTGTGCGAGTTGAGATAGATGTCGACGCTGCCCGGGAACCACTTTTCCGGGATGTGCATCGCCCCGATGACCCCGCCCACCGCCGACACCGCGTCCTGGAATGAAAGCGGGAGGAAAAAAGAAAGTCAGTATAAATGACGCTGCTGGTCACTAATTAGCTGCCGGAAGAGAAGAATGGAAAATACACGTGCAGCACGTGAAGAAACTTCCATGGAAACCGGGAGGAAAAGTTAATTAAAGGGGGTAAAGGTCACCGACTTGAGCTATTGATAGAAGCTTGAGCTTGAAAAATTACTTTATTACGGAAATTCGATAAGTTAGAACTATTGATCGGGTCAACGTCCTATTCTTCAAACTTGTATTATCATGCGTCTCCATTAAATCATGCCATCTGGAACATTCCAATGGAGTCACATGGTACTTGAACTTTTACCAACTTATTTTTTTGGATTTCCTATGACTCCTATGATTTGAAAGTCTAGTTTCGAAAAATGTTTCGGAGAACCTGAACTAGGTTCACAGGACGGCTCGAGAAAAAAACTACTAATTTCTACACATTTCACCTGGAAATATGAATGTTACATAATTTCCAAAATCAAGATCATTCTTGATTCCCAAAACAAAGCTTGGACTAATGAAGCCACTTTTCGATCGGTTTCACGTACGTTAAAAAGATATAAAAATAAAAAAAAACTTTTTTTTTTGAAAGATCAAAAGATTTAAGAGCGAGTCCACGAGCAAAGCATACCCATCTCGGATCGACCTCACCAATCGGTCTGAAATTTTCAGGGGTTGTTTGTACATATAAAACTAGCATCTGGCCAAAAAATGAGCACTCGAGGTCAACGGGAAGTGGGGCAAATCGGGACACAAAGTTTGAAGGTTCAAAACCGTCAAAAATCTTAAAACGGCTATAACTTAGGCAAAATTCAATTTATTTTCAAAATTCAAAATGCATCTGAAAGGGCATAAAAAATGCAACAAAATGCAGCAAGAAGCATCCCAATCGGTTAAATCTAAAGGGAGTTATTGGCATTTTAGTGAAAAAATAGCATAATTTTCAAACTCAAACAAAAAAGTGTTCCATCCAGACATCAACTCGCTGCGTTCTCAAACTCAGATGGTAGTCTCAGATGTCCCTTACAAGCTTTATAAGTTTTATAACGGTTTTGAACCATTAAACTTTGTGTCCCGATTTACCCACTTCCCGTTGACCTCGTGTGCTCATATTTTGGCCATGCTAGTTTTATATGTACAAACAACCTCTGAAAATTTCCGGCAGATTGGTAAGATCCAAACGACGTCCCATACAAAGGGGTATGCCCTGTTCGTGGACTCGCTCTTAAGAAATTTTATAATTCACAAAAAAATCAAAAAACTTAAAAGATATGAAAATTTCAAAATCAACAAATTTAAGAAATTTAGTTTAGACACACAAAAATATATTATGAAATTAAACGAATTTAAGAAATTTAGATAGCTAAAACAAATTCATGAGATTAAAAAATCCGGATATTTAACAATTTCAAAAAAGCCGAGAAAATCAATGTCTTTAGAATAACTCAAGAAATTTAAGAAACTCAACAAATAAAATGAGATCAAATAATTTAAAATATTCAAGAAACAAATTTTTTAAATCATAAAAATCAAAATAATTAGGAAGTTCTAATCCTCTACTGCCCATTTTTTCAGGATTTTTTTTAAATTTTTCCCGTGTTCAGGTGGTCATTTTGAGCAACTTTCGTTCTTGACTTCTCTTGTTTTATGTTTTTCTTGATTTATTTTTAGTATTTCAATATGCATTTATCTTGTTTAGGCCATCTTTGTTTTTGGTAGTTTTTGGCCTATTCTACCACCTCCTATCGTTACATTTTGCCTTTCTATTTTTTTTTTCATTTTTTTGCCTGTTTTTCACATTTTCTGCTCTAGAATGGCACCATTACCATTTAAATTTTTAGGCATAGTCTGGGACACTACGAAAATTACTGCATACTTCTTTTTACTGAAAATATAGGAAATGTAAGTAAAAACACAGCCAAATATGACCCCTAAAAATTACATTTTTAAAAACATTGCAAAGTCAAATTTCCAACCCTTAAGAAATTTCTAATCTAATCTAAACTTCCAACCCTTAAGAAATTTAAAAAGAAATTCAAAAAATTGAAGAAATTCAGGAAATTCAAGAAATTCTAGAAATTTAAGTAATTCCAGAAAAACCAGAAATTCAAGAAATTCAAGAAATTTAAGAAATTCAGTAAATTCAATAAATTCAAGAAATTCAAAAAAATTATAAATTGCATTTTTTTAGAAATTTAAGAAATTTAAGAATTTTCAGAAATTTAGGAAATTGAAAAAAATCAAGAAATTTCGTTTTCGTTTTCGTTTCGTTTTACGGAGCAAGGTGGGGGGCGCGGCCTCAAGTCAGTCCAAGTCCGGTTTCTTGTGGAAAAAAGGGTAGTGGCCGAACTAGTATTGCATACCAAATGAACACCACCGGAAGATATAGGGGATCGGGAGGGGGAAGGTGAAAGAAAATTAGTGTAGGTGTGAGTAGTAAGAATTTGGATGACTTGAGCAGTTACGTTAATCTAACTTTAAAACTGAATATAGGAAATCTGAAATTATGATTCAATCAAAAACCCAATTGAGATTTATACAAAGGGAACCTATGATGTATTTCAAATCTAAAGGTAATCAAATAAATTAACTGGAAAATGAAAGATGAAAACTCAGGGGCATTTTTTCTGGACCCCATCCTGTTGCGTCCGTCAGTAGTCTTGTCGTACACTGCAACTAACTTTAATTTAACTAATCATTTATGTCCAATTATTCATTTCAGAAAAACTAACTAACTTGAAACAACAACCTCAACTAAACTGTCTGAAAGTAACTTGAATCTCAAATCCCCGAAATTTTAATTACAAAGCCAAACATTTCTTTGCCTATGTTTAAACCTGTCTTGCTGCTTCCAAAAACAATAAACATTAATGAAACGTTCATATTTTACAAGTTGAACACTCGTTGTTAAGACGAATATTTCGTGCCTTCCATTTCATTAGGGCACACAAGCTCTGCAAACAAGAGTGTATCCCTATCAAACCTTATGTGAACTATCATTTGAGTGAATGAGACACAATCCTGTTCACACCTGTGTGTCCTTTTGAAATGTTAGGCTCTATTTGATCGTCAACACTCCAGTAGATCCTCGATTCGCAACAATGATCGATACAACCATAATCCGAAAACCGTTAGTTCAACAGATTAACGAATTTTGTCCGATATCATTTCATTATTGATTGATCGAGACTCTATGGTTTTTTTGACAATTCAGAATGGTTAGTATACCACTTCAATTGAAATCAGAAATTCTGATAGCATTACTAAACTGGCTTACACATAACTGAAGTCTGGAATTATTAAACAACCTAGAAAAAGTTACAAAAAAACTAACTATTCCTCCCCAAACAGTTTTAAACCTGTTTCTAACAGATTTTACGAACAAGAATATTGAGACTCGAATAAAAAATTTCAATATCTTGTAATTTTACATATTATAAAAGCTGTGATTTCTATCAACACAAGTATATAAATATAAAATAAATGTGTGATATATATCAACATCGGAAACCATCTTGGCAAATAGCCCTGAAACGACGGCAACGTGTGGTTTCATCTCCAGGGAAAATTGAAAAAAATCAAGAAATTCAACAAATTCAAGAAATTAAAAAAAATCAAGAAATTTAAACAATTTAATAAATGAAAAAAATCAAGAAATTAAAAAAAAACCAGGAAATTCAAGAAATTTAAGAAAAACAAGAAGTTGAAGAAATTTAAGAAATACAACAGATTCAAGAATTTCAATAAATTCACAAAATTTAAGAAATTCAAGAAATTCAAGAAATTCAAGCAATTCAAGAAATTCAAGCAATTCAAGAAATTCAAGAAATTCAAGAAATTAAAGACATTCAAGAAAACTTGGAAAATTTTTAAATTTCAAGAATTTTAAGAAATTCAAGAAATTTAAGAATTTTAAGAAATTCAAGAAATTTAAGAAATTTAAATTTTTTTAGAAATTCAAGAAATTTAAGAAATTTAAGAAATTTAAGAAATTCAAGAAATTCAAGAAATTCAAGAAATTTAAAACATTCAAAAATTAAAAAAAATCAAAAATTGATTTTTCACGATTTTTTTAGATCGAAGCCCGTCTAGAGGTGGGGTTGGGTTGTAGAGGGTTATATTTTCAAGAATTTTAACAATTATATTAAAATATTTGAGATAATTAAGATCTGGGTGCTGAAAATACAGAATGCGTAACGTGATTTCCGAATGATCCCCACTGCTCATCACTAATACAACTGCACTACAGCTGTAAACATAAACAAAGTAGAAGGCTTTGTTCAAGCTCAAGCGTGACATATTTTTTGCTGCTGAAGTGACTCGTTTTGAAACATTTTGGATCTAATGATATTAAAGTTTACGCTGGAAAATTAAGTTCTTCGTGCTTTTTTTGTTTGTAGACTAAACAATGGGTGGCCAAAAGAGTCCTTCTTTGTTTTCAACGTGATGAAAAATTGCGTCAGAAGTGGGGGAATTTTGTGAATCAGAAGAGCAACCGGATGGAAGTTACGAGATTATGTATCTTTGAAGCGCAGTGATAATACAGGAGTAAGATTATTCAATGATATTTGGCAGGTGTCATTCACAGTTACTGATAATTCGTCGCAAACAATTCGTAAATATAGGTTTTGCGTGAGACATAGCGCTTATTGAAATGTTAGCGACGAATTATGACAATCTCGATTTCATCCCTTTTCTAAAGATTTGTTCACTTTGATTACCTCAAAAGCTTGACGCCCTCGACTTTTTTGACAAAATAAACTATAGATCGATTACAATACTTGCCACTTCTTGGCATCATTTTTCAAACAGTAAATTGGTTCCGCTTTGACAGTTCTAAATTGAGGCCGCTTTGCGGACAACTATTCTGCACCCAGATTAAGATATACAAAAATTCAAGAAAATTAAGAAATTTAAAAAGAAATTCAGAAAAATTAGGAAATTCAAGAATTTTAAGAAATTCAAGAAATTTAAGAATTTTAAGAAATTCAAGAAATTTAAGAAATTTAAGAAATTTAAGAATTTCAAGAAATTTAAGAAGTTTAAGAAATTCAAGAAATTTAAAACATTCAAGAAATTCAAAAAAATCAAAAATTGATTGAAAAATTGATTTTTACGATTTTTTTTAGATCGAAGCCCGCCTAGAGGTGGGGTTGGGTTGTAGAGGGTTATATTTTTATATTTTCAAGAATTTTAACAATTATATTGAAATATTTAAGATAAGGGACCATCCATAAACCACGTGGACACTGTAAGGGGGGGGGGGGGTATGGCGATTGTCCACGATCCATACAAAAAAGTTTTTTTTTGTATGGACAATTGTCCACGAGGGGGGGGGGGGGTAACAGATTCCCAAAAAAGTGTCCACGTGGTTTATGGATGGTCCCTAATTAAGATATAAAAATATTCAAGAAGTCAAAAAAATTCAAGAAAATTAAGAAATTTAAAAAGAAATTCGAAAAATTTAAGAAATTCAAGAAATTTAAGAGATTCAGGAAATTCAAGAAATTTAGGTAATTCCAGAAAAACCAGAAATCAAGAAATTCAAGAAATTCAAGAAATTCAAGAACCGTCAGTGGGGGTGACTATGGGTCAAAAAACGATACACCTCTTGTTATTTAATAACAAAAACAATTAAAATAACATCGAAAATCTTTCAACGTAGATTTGTTCTTAGATAGTTTACTAACATTTTCTCAAAATATGGGGGATTTTGATGAACACTACCTTAAATGCCAATAGTTTGAAAATTGACCCAATCTCACCCCTTAGAGGGGGTGACATTGGGTCAAATGAAACTAAAATGATGCTCAAATACAACGATATTGTAAAAACAAGTCATCCAACAGTGTTTCTTGTTCGAAGGAGTCGTATTGACATGCTACAATGTTTGAAGTGGAGATTTTCAAACATTTGGGTAGTTTTCGAGCAATTCCAACAAAAATATTAGAAAAATGATTTTTCGAGAGGTCATTTTTGGCCAAAAACGTACCTCAATTTTAGACAGCTGCCAAAATAAATCCTGTTATTTTGGCAGCTGGAACGAGATTTTTTCAGCGAAGTCATCTTAAGATGTCCCCTACACAACCCTTTTAGCAGAATTCAGTTTCATTCAGAAGAATCTGAGAAATGGTAAAATCCGTAAAAAATCACTTTGACCCAATCTCACCCCCCCAGACCCAATGTCACCCCCACTGACGGAAATTTAAGAAATTTAAGAAATTCAGGAAATTTAAAACATTTGAAAAATTCAAGAAATTCAAAAACTGATTGAAAAATTGATTTTTCACGTTTTTTTTAGTCCAAAGAATTCAAGAAAATTAAGATATTTAAAAAGAAATTCAAACAATTCAAGAAATTCAAGAAATTATAGAAATTCAGGAAAATCAAGAAATTCAAGAAATTGAATTAAATTCAAGAAATTCAAGAAATTCAAGAAATTCAAGAAATTCAAGAAATTCAAGAAATTCAAGAAATTCAAGAAATTCAAGAAATTTAAGAAATTTAAGAAATTCAAGAAATTCAAGAAATTTAGAAAATTCAAGAAATTCAAGAAAACTTAGAAATTTTTTAAATTTCAAGAATTTTAAGAAATTCAGGAAATTTAAGAATTTTAAGAAATTCAAAAAATTTTTAAATATTCAAAAAAATTCAAAAAAATCAAAAATTGATTGAAAAATTGATTTTCCACGATTTTTTTAGATCGAAGTCCGTCTAGAGGTGGGGTTGGGTTGTAGAGGGTTATATTTTCAAGATTTTTTACAATAATATTGTAATATTTAAGATAATTAAGATATAAAAATATTCAAGAAGCCCAAAAAATTCAAAAAAATTAAGAAATTTAAAAAGAAATTCAAAAAATTTAAGAAATTCAAAAAATTCAAGAAATTCAGGAAATTCAATAAATTCAAGAAATTTAAGTAATTCCAGAAATCAAGAAATTCAAGAAATTCAATAAATTTAAGAAATTTAAGAAATTTAAGAAATTTAAGAAATATAAAACATTAAAAAAAATTCAAAAAAATTAAGAAATTGATTTTTTTAAAGTTCAAGAAATTCATAAATTTTAACAATTTTAAGAAATTCAAGAAATTTAAGAAATTTAAGAATTTCAAGAAATTTAAGAAGTTCAATAAATTAAAAAAAAGTTAAGAAATTCAAGAAATTCGTGAAATTCATGGAACTCAAGAAATTAAAGAAATTCAGTACATCAAGAAATTTGAAATTCTTGCAATTCTTGCAAATGTTTTGGTGAAAACGCAATTGCTTTTACATTTTCTGAGCTTATTAATACTAATGTTGTGGAGGACTTAGTTCAAACAATTAAAAATGATTTATTTGCAGCATTAATTCTGATTGAAACCGACAATCAAAAAACTGGAAATTATAATGTTTAACAAATGCAATGTTCATCCTACTAAATTGTAACGCTTCTCACCAATAGCTACAACAGTCTCTTCCAAGGACATTAGCAGCACATCTGATATCGAAATCGATTTTACATTGAAACCCCGCCAGCCATCATCACGTCACCATCACTTTGACCGGACGAGACAATGGCTATCATTTCAAGAAAGTCACGTGATAGTGGTGATTGAGAATATCATTAAACATGGACGCGCGGCGATCCGCACAATAATGCACCGTAACAAACCCCCCTTTTGCTGGCAGAGACATTGTGTCTATCACCTACGTGTCTGCGCAGTTACAAATTTGACGTCATTTCAGCTTTTGAAAATGTGAAAATTAGACCATTAACCTTACACATTTTCACTGTGCAACACTATATCTACACCCTCGCTATTAAAGTTGATAGACATCATCCAACAGAGCCGGAAGGCCGGCATAGTCCATAAACTACGTAACTACGCATTTACTATTCGCATATAGTGCCTATCCGTTGCAACTTCACCCCAACAGCAGCGGTGGTTTAGTACAGTTCAACGAGAAGAAGGGAGGTCTGGGGCTAGAGGACCCCGCGCCGGATCAACATCATCATAAATTCATAATGCCTTTTCCACCTGATGTATTATTTATTCTTGCATCGATAATCGATTCCGGTGGGGAAGTGACAGCGAATGGAAAGCTCAGCAACAACAATAATACACTGGCGTCGCGCCAGGAGTGTTCAGATTGGGCGTCCTAGGGTGACCAATTCGTAAATAAGTGCTGAAAAGTACTTTTCAGTACAGTTATTTTTTGCGAAGATAAGTAGGCCATGCGTCATTTGAAAATGACAGGAGGAGAAGAGAAATTTCACAACTTCTAAATTAAAATACTGTAGACAATCGCTGAATAAATTGGTCACCCTGTAGGACGGCCCCTAAAACTTTTCCGTTGATGTCGACGGACGTATAAATTACAACAACCAGCCATCAGGCAGTCAGCGGCACTGATTTTGACTCACGCAAACCCCCTTCCACTCCCCCTCATAAGAAAAAAGGGGGAAGCGGACGCAACTCACCTGAAGGAACACGTGCGTCAGCGAGGTCGGATTGCCCCCGCCAACCTTCGATATCCGGAGCACCGTGAGCAGGATCCGCATGGTGAAGGGCAACAGGAAGCAGATCCGTCGTTGCCACGGCGAAGAGGCCGTCATTGCCTGTGGAAATAGAAGCAGAAGAAGGAAGAAAACAGTAAATTTAGGACAAGCTGGCAACACTGGTACTAACGCGACGGCGCCTTACCTTAAACAGACCCCAAATGCACAGCAACGAGTACGATATGATGATGAACCACTTGATGGGCCAACCGAGGCAGTACACCGTTGCCGTTACCATCGGGAGGGCACCTGTAATGTGTGGGACGTGTAAGGGGGGACAGAATGAGGTTAGAAACTTGGGAATAAATAACAGAGGACACCACATAGAGAGCCAATCGAAGTTTGACGCGGTGAATTTTTCACGAGCTGTGGGACCAGGTCGTCGATATATGGTGGTCTTACAATTCCTCTGAGAAGTTCTTGAACAGATAAATTATTGATTATTGACATACACTTGAACTGCAACTCGATCCTATAATATTTGAGCAACTGAGCAGTTCTCTACGGAATCGGTCTTTTTTCTTTAATTTTAATTTTTGTATTTTTTAATCCGGCTGAAACTTTTTTGGTGCCTTCGGTATGCCCAAAGAAGCCATTTTGCATCATTAGTTTGTCCATATAATTTTCCATACAAATTTGGCAGCTGTTCATACAAAAATGATATGTGAAAATTCAAAAATCTGTATCTTTTGAAGGAATTTTTTGATCGAGTTGGTGTCTTCGGCAAAGTTGTAGGTATGGATATGGACTACATTGAAAAAAAATGCTACTCGGTAAAAAAATTTTGGTGATTTTTTATTTAACTTTTTGTCACTAAAACTTGATTTGCAAAAAAACACTATTTTTAATTTTTTTTATTTTTTGGTATGTTTTAGAGGACATAAAATGCCAACTTTTCAGAAATTTCCAGAATGGGCAAAAAATCTTTGACCGAGTTATGTTTTTTTGAATCAATACTGATTTTTTCAAAAAATCGAAATATCGGTCGCAAAAATTTTTCAACTTCATTTTTCGATGTAAAATCGAATTTGCAATCAAAAAGTACTTTAGTGAATTTTTGATAAAGTGCACCGTTTTCAAGTTATAGCCACTTTTAGGTAACTTTTTTGAAAATGGTCGCAGTTTTTCATTTTTTATAATTAGTGCCCATGTTTGCCCACCTTTGAAAAAAATATTTTTGAAAAGCTGAGAAAATTCTCTATATTTTGCTTTATTGAACTTTGTTGATGCGACCCATAGTTGCTGAGATATTGCTATGCAAAGGCTAAAAAACAGGAAAATTGATGTTTTCTAAGTCTCACCCAAACAACCCAACATTTTCTAATGTCGATATCTCAGCAACTAAAGGTCCGATTTACAATGTTAAAACATGAAACATTCGTGAAATTTTTCGATCTTTTCGAAAAAAATATTTTCAAAAATTTAAAATCAAGACTAACATTTCAAATGGGCGTAATATTGAATGTTTGGCCCGTTTAAAATGTTAGTCTTAATTTTAAATTTTTGAAAATATTTTTTTCGAAAAGATCGGAAAATTTCACAAATGTTTCATGTTTTAACATTGTAAATCGGACCTATAGTTGCTGAGATATCGACATTAGAAAATGGTGGGTTGTTTGGGTGAGACTTGGAAAACATCAATTTTTCTGTTTTTTAGCCTTTGCATAGCAATATCTCAGCAACTATGGGTCGCATCAACAAAGTTCAATAAAGCAAAATATAGAGAATTTTCTCAGCTTTTCAAAAATATTTTTTTCAAAGGTGGGCAAACATGGGCACTAATTTTAAAAAATGAAAAACTGCGACTATTTTCAAAAAAGTTACCTAAAAATGGCTATAACTTGAAAACGGTGCTCTTTATCAAAAAATCACTAAAGTACTTTTTGATTGCAAATTCGATTTTACATCCAAAAATGAAGTTGAAAAATT
Organism: Culex pipiens pallens; assembly: GCF_016801865.2. Lineage (NCBI taxonomy): Eukaryota > Metazoa > Arthropoda > Insecta > Diptera > Culicidae > Culex > Culex pipiens. Next base: position 40,518,292 of record NC_068937.1, on the reverse strand, counting down.
TTTGCGACCGATATTTCGATTTTTTGAAAAAAATCAGTATTGATTCAAAAAATCATAACTCGGTCAAAGATTTTTTGCCCATTCTGGAAATTTCTAAAAAGTTGGCATTTTATGTCCTCTAAAACATATCAAAAAATAAAAAAAATTAAAAATAGTGTTTTTTTGCAAATCAAGTTTTAGTGACAAAAAGTCAAATAAAAAATCACCAAATTTTTTTTTACCGTGTATCATTTTTTTTCAGTGTAGTCCATATCCATACCTACAATTTTGTCCAAGACACCAACTCGATCAAAAAATTCCTTCAAAAGATACAGATTTTTGAATTTTCACATATCATTTTTGTATGGACAGCTGCCAAATTTGTATGGAAAATTATATGGACAAACTAATGATGCAAAATGGCTTCTTTGGGCATACCGAAGGCACCAAAAAAGTTTCAGCCGGATTAAAAAATACAAAAAAATCGAATGACCGAAAACTCAGAGAATTGCTCAACTCTCTCCGAAATCGGCCGATTTCGACCAATTTTATTTTTTGTATTTTTTGATTTGTCTAAAACTTTGTGGGGCCTTCCCTATGACCAAATAATCTATTTTGCGTCATTGGTTCACCCATACAAGTCTCCATACAATTTTGGCTGCTGTCCATACAAAAATGGTACACCCAAAGGAAAAATATACGAGCAATTCTCTACGAAATCGGTCTTTTTTCTTCAATTTTAATTTTTGTATTTTTTAATCCGACTGAAACTTTTTTGGTGCCTTCGGTATGCCCAAAGAAGCCATTTTGCATCATTAGTTTGTCCATATAATTTTCCATACAAATTTGGCAGCTGTCCATACAAAAATGATGTATGAAAATTCAAAAATCTGTATCTTTTGAAGGAATTTTTTGATCGATTTGGTGTCTTCGGCAAAGTTGTAGGTATGGATACGGACTACACTGGAAAAAAATAATACACGGTAAAAAAAATTTGGTGATTTTTTTATTTAACTTTTTATCACTAAAACTTGATTTACAAAAAAACACTATTTTTAATTTTTTTTATTTTTTGATATGTTTTAGAGGACATAAAATGCCAACTTTTCAGAAATTTCCAGGTTGTGCAAAAAATCATTGACCGAGTTATGAATTTTTTAATCAATACTGATTTTTTCAAAAAATCGAAATTTTGGTCGTAAAATTTTTCAACTTCATTATTCGATGTAAAATTAAATTTGCAATCAAAAAGTACTTTAGTGAAATTTTGATAAAGTGCACCGTTTTCAAGTTATAGCCATATTTAAGTGACTTTTTTGAAAATAGTCGCAGTTTTTTATTTTTTAAAATTAGTGCACATGTTTGCCCAGTTTTGAAAAAAATATTTTTGAAAAGCTGAGAAAATTCTCTATATTTTGCTTATTCGGACTTTGTTGATACGACCTTTAGTTGCTGAGATATTGCAATGCAAAGGTTTAAAAACAGGAAAATTGATGTTTTCTAAGTTTCACCCAAACAACCCACCATTTTCTATCGTCAATATCTCAGCAACTAATGGTCCGATTTTCAATGTTAATATATGAAACAATTGTGAAATTTTCCGATCTTTTCGAAAAAAATATTTTCAAAATTTTCAAATCAAGACTAACATTTTAAAAGGGCGTAATATTGAATGTTTGGCCTTTTTGAAATGTTAGTCTTGATTTGAAAATTTTGAAAATATTTTTTTCGAAAAGATCGGAAAATTTCACAAATGTTTCATATATTAACATTGAAAATCGGACCATTAGTTGCTAAGATATTGACGATAGAAAATGGTGGGTTGTTTGGGTGAGACTTAGAAATCATCAATTTTCCTGTTTTGAAACCTTTGCATTGCAATATCTCAGCAACTAAAGGTCGTATCAACAAAGTCCGAATAAGCAAAATATAGAGAATTTTCTCAGCTTTTCAAAAATATTTTTTTCAAAACTGGGCAAACATGTGCACTAATTTTAAAAAATGAAAAACTGCGACTATTTTCAAAAAAGTCACTTAAATATGGCTATAACTTGAAAACGGTGCACTTTATCAAAATTTCACTAAAGTACTTTTTGATTGCAAATTTAATTTTACATCGAAAAATGAAGTTGAAAAATTTTTACGACCAAAATTTCGATTTTTTGAAAAAATCAGTATTGATTAAAAAATTCATAACTCGGTCAATGATTTTTTGCACAACCTGGAAATTTCTGAAAAGTTGGCATTTTATGTCCTCTAAAACATATCAAAAAATAAAAAAAAATAAAAATAGTGTTTTTTTGTAAATCAAGTTCTAGTGACAAAAAGTTAAATAAAAAAATCACCAAATTTTTTTTACCGTGTATTATTTTTTTCTAGTGTAGTCCGTATCCATACCTACAACTTTGCCGAAGACACCAAATCGATCAAAAAATTCCTTCAAAAGATACAGATTTTTGAATTTTCATACATCATTTTTGTATGGACAGCTGCCAAATTTGTATGGAAAATTATATGGACAAACTAATGATGCAAAATGGCTTCTTTGGGCATACCGAAGGCACCAAAAAAGTTTCAGTCGGATTAAAAAATACAAAAAAAAATCGAATGACCGAAATCCTAGAGAACTGCTCATACCTAAAAATCTGCAACAGTGGATTCACTGCAAAAAATGTCACATTTTATAACATTTTTTGCAGCAAGCCCGTAGATCATTTTTGCCCGCGTGTAAACATGTCAGCGATGTGCAGTTCTCACCAACACATATAAAGCCGGCCCGTCCGCGAACAATAATCCAAAGAGAAGAATATGTTGGTGCTCTTTCACTCTCTTTTCATCAAGCGTCCATGGCGCGATGGAAGCTTGTCGGATCAAGAACCAAGAAGTTGGTGGTTCAATCCTCGTTCTGTTAAGGGTTTTTTTTTTTGTGAAATACAACCAAAAAGCCGTCGGTAATGTCGATAATTGTCGGTAACGGGCAAAAATGTCATACCCCTATATCGCAAAAAATGCATGAGGACAGTTTTCATGCAGATTCTGATATACTTTCATGCCGCCATGCATCAAAATCATGCGACCGCCGTTTGGGTGTATGTAAATATTCAAACAGCTGTAACTTTTGAGTGAATTTTCTGATCAATTTGGTGTCTTTGGCAAAGTTCTAGGACTTTTGAGAAAAAATAGGTACACGGAAAAAAATGCAGATTTTTTTATCAACTTTTTTATCACTAAAACTCAATTTCCCAAAATACATTTTTTTATTTTCGATTTTTTGATATGTTTTAGAGGACAAAAATCCGCAACTTTTGAGTCATAGAGAAACATGGTCAAATAATCTGCCGCTGAGTTATGATTTTTTTAAAAACAGTGATTTTTGGAAAAAATCGAAGTTTCATGCAAAAACAAGTTTTACATTATATTATAATGCTAAATTGAATTTGCAATCGAAAAGTACTTTACAGATTTTTTGATAAAGGGCTCCGTTTTCAAGATATAGCCACCGAAAGTTTGATTTTAGGGAAATATTTGCAGTTTTTCAATTTTTAAAAATAGTGACCATCAGTGACCATTTCCAAAAATATTTTTTTTTAAAGATTCAGAAAATTTGCTATAAAATTGTCTAATAGACATTCAACACACACACACAGTTGACGGTGATAGTTTGCACCTCCTCAAGGCGCTTAATTTTTTGATAATTATCAAGTGTTTTACGAACCCGTGATCAATTCGGAGTGATTCAAATCATTAATTAGTGATACTGTCACAAATTTCGGCTAGTGAATAGTGAATTACTGGTGGGATAGTTGGGTTTGGCTCGGGGGGATTTTTGGCTTACCGGCCGATTATCTTCTGACAATCCATTTTGTGGTTAAAGTGCGTAAGTTGTATCTGTACCAGCGGTATTCTGATCAGCTGTGGTGTTCTGTCGTTCTGGCTGCATCAATACAACTGCTGTGGTTGTTCAGACTGTGGTTGCTTGGTGTACGTGAATCAAGAAAAGTGGTTTAGTAGGAAAAAAATTCTGCAGTTGTGTCCCCGGCCTAAAATATCGGCGCTCGTGCAAGCTCTGGGTGCGTGAGTCCCGCGGTTTGACTCTAGAGTGGTCGAGGTTTTTATTGTGTGCTGGGTCACGACGGTTTGCTCAATAACGGCACTCGTTGTACTTGTACAGGAAGACCCGCGCGTATCTTCGGAGTGTCTGTGGTTGCATCCAGAGGCAGGCTTCGTGGTTTTTTTTCCGAACAACCTCTGAGTACTGTTACGAAGCGTCTCGCAACCGGTCGCTCTGAGTGACTTACTTCGGTTGTACATGCAAACAGACGATAACACGAAGTGATGATAAAGGTATGTGTGTATACTCTACTCTTTTGACCCGCAATTTGGACTCGTGCAAAATCAGCTGTTTCATCAAGAATTTGTTATAAGTTGACCGACAGTTTTGTGTTTGGTTTTTTTCCCCACTTTGGGGTTTTTTCCTTGTAGATGTGCGGTTAAATTATCTATTTTTCTTAAATAACTTTTCATATTTGTAGTTCGTTGTTATTTTTTGTCAATTTTGTGTGTTAAATTATTACTTGCATTAAGATGGAATGGGAAGACGATAATGCTGATTTTACCTGCGGCCTCTGTAATAAATTAGAAACTGATCAACATAAGCTACTAATCTGCATGTACTGCTTTGCAGCAGTTCACCTTGAATGCAAAGGCATAAGAGGCATGGCTGTTAGTCGTATAAGGAAAAATCCTTACTTCTGCTCAACAAAATGTTCCGAAATATACAAAAAAATTATTGAAATGCAACAAAATGATAAATCTTTTTTTTCATCAATCAGTAATAAATTAAACGCTACAGTGGCAAGTGTTGTATCTGATCAAATGCAGGAAGTTAAAAGTGAGGTGAAAACAATTACTAGTGCGGTTGAAGCTTCACAAAATTTCCTATCAGAGAAGTTTGATAAAATTGCGTCTGATTTCACTGATCTAAAAACTGAAAATGAAAAATTAAAACTTGAATTAAAACATGTTAAACACTCACATTCCTCTCTTTCGGCAATTGTCAACAAACTTGAAATGAACTTTGACAAAGTGAACAGGCAATCGGTTTCGAGTAATGTTGTTATTCTTGGAATGCCTTCATTAGCCAGTGAAAATGTGTCTGATCTAGTTCTAAAAACTTTCAAGCAAATTGGTGCCAATTTAACCCCTGATTCAATTGCATCTGCGTCTCGGTTTTACACTCGAGGGAGCAATAAAGATAATAAAAATAGAAACACTTTTATTCCTATCAGAGTTATTCTTAAAGACTCAGCTATGAAAGATTTTGTTTTAGATAAAAAGGCTGAATTTGGACAACTGGTTTCAACATCAATTGACAAATCTTTGGTTATAAATGGAAATGGGTCGAAAATTGCAATTCGTGAAGAACTTACAGCTTTTTCACAAAATCTCTTAAAAGAAATGCGTGAATCTCAAAATATGCTGAACATTAAATATGTCTGGCCTGGTCGCAATGGTGCGATCCTCGTTAAAAAAGATGATGATGCAAAAGTGGAAAAAATTTCAAATCGCGACGACCTTATTCGTATTATAGCTTTACACAAGAATAATGATAACGATGAAGAAATCAAATCCCCAAAGCGTAAAAAGGACAAAAAAAAGGCTTAATATTTTTATCAGTGAAGAATTTGATTTTGATTATTTTTCGCAATGTTTGAAAACGTAGAAAATTTCTTTCATGACAATTTTAGTGATTTTAATAGTAGCTATGTAAGTAACAATCATTCTTTAAAAATTTTTCAGTGGAACGTACGGGGAATTAATAACTTATCTAAATTTGATGAAATTCTACATATTATCGATAAAATGCACACCGAAATTGATATTTTTGTAATCGGCGAAACTTTGCTGAAGCGTGAAAATTGTAATCTTTATGAAATAACGTCATGATTCGAATTCCCGGACGCTTCGAAACCCGGACACTTCAACTTGTTTTATCAATTATTTGGATATAAGTTCGCATTATGAATGTCAAAACTGTGTTATTTGATGAATTCTAACATCAACTTTCATTTAAAGTTTGTTTGAACGCTGTAGTTAATGCCAAAACAATCAAATAATATAAAATTATAAGTTTACCAGAAATGCGAAACATTTCAACGGAAATATTTCACAGGCGTCCGAGGCACCGGGAAGGCAAAGCAGAAATTTATGTTTTTGATTTCCTTAAATTCTAGCAAATTTTCTTATAAACTATCGATTGTTTTGATGTTAACAGCTTATTTGTGACCTAAAGAATGCCATTCACTAACATTTCAGTCCAAATTTGTGAGATTCATAAACAAAATCGAGTGTCCGGAATTCGAAGCAAAAGTGTCCGGATTTCGAATCAGCTTTTAACAACGTCCGGGATTCGAAGCACAACAAAGCATTTTAATTTTCAAATTCTGATTAAAAAATGTTAGAAAAGACATATTTTGCATGCATTCTCTTAAAACTGACTGTTTATACTAAATCCTGATGATATTTCTACATTTCCAACTCATTACATGATTTTTTGCCAGCTATAACAAAAATAATATGGTACTAAGTGTCCGGATTTCGAATCATGACGTTACCTAATTATAAAGCAGTTTTTTCCTGTAGGGAAGATTCAAGCGGTGGTCTAGCGGTGTATGTTAACAAAAATCTTAAAAACAAAGTAATACAAAATTTTTATGTAAATGGTTTTCATCACATTCATATCGAAATAAATCTTAAGGGTCATTATTATGATGTTCATGGCATTTATCGGCCTCCTAGTTATGATTTCAATGTTTTTAGTGACTATTTGGAAAATATTATGAACTCAACTAAACCTAACCATTTTTGCTTGATTACTGGTGATATTAACGTCCCAGTCAATCATGCCAATTTGAATACAGTCACGAAATACAAAATGTTACTAGAATCATTTAGTTTTATAACTACAAACACATACGCAACCAGACCAGCCAGTGCCAATATACTTGATCATGTGATTTCTAAACTGAATGACGTTAGCCGGATTAGAAATGATACAATTGATTTTCTGGGTATCAGCGACCACATACCAATTATTTCTACTTTCAAAACGAGAACAGCTAAGGAACCTGTGGTGCTATCTAAAAAAAATTGTAAATCATTACCAACTTAATCGAGAGTTCACAATTTTTTTGAATAATATAGATATTGTCGTCGACGTTGAATCAACTTTACAATCCATTTCTACCACTTATAATTCATTACTTGAACGTTTTTCAAAAATTGTTTACAAAAAAGTTAATTTGAAGGGAACTGCTTGTCCGTGGATGACCTTAGATCTCTGGACATTAATAAGAATCAAAGAAAACTATTTGCAACGAGTTAAACGAAATCCTTTAGATCAGCATCTTTGCGAAATGCTTTCTTATGTCACTTAAAAGCTGGACTCATCGAAAGCTCAAACTAAAAAAAAATATTTTGAAAATTTATTAACAAATACGCCTCACTCAAAACTATGGAAAAATATTCGATCAATATTTGGTCACTCTACTAGTCGGGAAAAAATTACACTTATAAATAACGGCAATGAAATAACAAATAATGTGGAAGTTTGCAATGTTTTTAATAATTTCTTTTCTAGTATTGGACAAAATTTGGCAAATAATATTCCTGCGTCTAATGTCTGTCCACTTCGTAATGTTCAACGAGTAAGTGAGTCCGTATTTCTTCAGCCCTCCTCGATAAATGAAGTTATATTATTAATACAAAATTTGAAAAATAAGAAAAGTAGTGGACCTGACAAAATTCCAGCAGCTGTTCTTAAAATGAATGCTGTAGCCTTTGCAAAAATTTTATCTCAAATTTTTAATTTAATTGTTCAAACAGGTTCTTATCCAGACTGCCTGAAAATTGCAAAAGTTGTCCCAATTTACAAATCTGGTGATGCTTGGGATTGTAATAATTATCGCCCAATTTCTACGTTGTCAGTTTTTAATAAAATTTTAGAAAAAATGCTAGTGTCTAGACTGATTGATTTTTTTAACAAACATGATGTTTTTTTATAAATTCCAGTATGGGTTTAGACAAGGGTCTAGCACTCAAACAGCTGTGATTGAACTAGTAGATGAGGTTGTGAAAGGAATTGATGAAGGGAAATTTGTTGGTGGTCTTTTTTTAGATTTGAAGAAGGCGTTTGATACGCTCAATCACAACATTTTACTTAACAAACTAGAATGTTATGGTATCAGAGGTGTTGCTAATGAAGTAATCAAAAGTTATTTGACAAATAGAAAACAATTTGTTCACATTGAAGGTGAGTGTAGCTCTCTATCTCCCATCAACGTTGGTGTACCACAAGGTAGTAACATTGGGCCATTATTATTCTTATTGTTTATTAATGATCTGGGTAGATTGAAACTTAATGGAAATGCAAGACTTTTTGCGGATGATACTGCGTTATTTTATCCTCACAATGACATTCACACAATAATATCACTCATGGAAAAAGATCTTCGAATTTTGAATGAATATTTTAATGCAAACTTATTGTCGCTTAATGCTTCCAAAACGAAATATATGATATTCAAATCTATTAGAAAAATTGTGCCCGATCACGATCAAGTTAGGCTTGGTTGTAACATAATTGAAAAAGTGTATTGTTTTAAATACTTGGGAATTCTATTTGATCCTGTGTTGTCCTGGATTAACCACATTAACTTAATTGAAAAACGTGTTTCGTCGTACATTGGAATTTTGTGGAGGGTAAGGCTATTTGTTCCATCAAAAACGCTGTTAACATATTATTATGCCTACATCCACTCTCAAATAAATTACCTAATTTCTGTATGGGGACATACCGCTAGTTCTCATTTATTAAAGTTACAAACCTTACAAAACCGATGCCTGAAAATTATTTTCAAAAAACCAATACTTTATTCAACTCATGAACTTTACTCTGATAATTGTCATAACATATTACCACTAGCCTTTCTCTGTGAAAAACAGACATTACTTTTTGTCCATGATGTACTTAACAATCCTATGTTTCACCACACCATAGAATTTACAAATTCGAATCTCTCACGAAGAACCCGCCAATCGAATAACATTCTAAGCATTAGAGCAGTTACAACACGTGGCCAAAAACGAATCAAGTTTACAGGACCTACGCTATATAATTCACTTCCAAGCAATTTGCAATTAGTAAATAACCGCTCCACTTTTAATGCAAAAATCAAAGAATATTTTAAACAAAAACTCAACGAACTATTTAATTCATCAATTTAGTTTTAAGTAATCACTCGTCAATGTTAGCTTTTAAATAATAAATTTTAATTTCGTGGATCCCTTAAAAGGAAGACTCTTCCACTGGGATACCATCCTTGTAGTTTAACTCACCGCACATCTAATTAGTCCTTGGCTCAATTTTTATTTTCAATTTTCTTGTTTATGTGTGTACGAGCTAAGGATAGTTTGCGTCCACTACCAGGAAGTTCCTAGAGCTTTTTGGTGTGGGGGAGTGTGGTGGGCCATTAAAAAAAAAAAAAAAAAAAAAAAAAAAAGAAAAAAAAAAGAAAAAAAAAAGAAAAAAAGATTGGACCTCGGGTTGCTGAGATAGAGCCGCTTTAAGAAAAAGAAACACGAAAATTGAAGTTTTCCTAATCTCACCAACAAAATAACCCACCATTTTCTAATGTCGATATCTTAGCAACTAATGGTCCGATTATCAATGTTAATGCATGAAACATTCGTGAAATTTTCCGATCTCTTCGAAAAAAATATTTTGAAATTTTTTAAATCAAGACTAACATTTTAAAAGGGCCAAACATTGAATATTAAGCCCATTTAAAATGCTAGTCTTGATTGGTGGCTATATTTTGAATGTGTGCCTGTGTGGATCAATCGGATCGCGCGCTGGACTAACAATCCAAAGGTCGTCAGTTCGAATCCCGGGGTGGATGAGAGCTTAGGTGTAAAAAAGGTTAGCAATTGCCTCAACAATCAAGCCTTCGGACACCTAGTTTCGAGTAGGAATCTCGCAGTCGAGAACGCCAAGGCAATGCTGTTGAGTGAATAATTTGATTTTTGATACAATGACACTTTGTACGACTACAAAGCATTCAAAATCGATTTTTAAATCAATTAAAAAAAAAACTTCGTGGCCCTTCTTGACAGAAATGGTCCTATACAGTAAAAAATAATGTAAATTTGGAAGCTGTAACTTTGGAAGGTTGAATATTACCTCTTTTATGATGTAATTTTATCTCAATTTAGACTTAAAAAGACATTACACCAGAAAAGTGGTAAAATTACACATTTCCAGAGGTTGAATTACAACTTTTTTCTGACGTTAAAGATGTACCCCTTCCCAGATGTAATATTACCATGATTTAATGGTACTGTGTGCGGACTGAGAGGATAAATCCCGAAATTACCGAGAGTACTTTACTCATGGGTTCATCTTCATGAAAAGTTCTTTTATCAAAAAATAAAAAGTTCCGGTACCGAGACTCGAACCCAAGACCTTCAGCGTATTGAACCGTGCTTTTGCCGTATGGGCCACCATGGTTCGGTGATTAAGTGACGGTCATTTGTCTATATAAGCCACTCAATAGGATGAACTGTTCCAATGAACGAATGAACACGCGAGAGGACTATACTCTCGCAAAATAGCACTTTCCTCACGTTTCTTTTCGTGAGGACTATCCCCTCGTTCTTTAAATTTGGGTGTATAAATCATATAAAACTTAGTAAATCTAGTGGTGCCAGGGATGAAAATCGCAAAAAAAAAACATTTTCCCTTGAGAACTTTTTTCACCCGCGAAAGAGAGAGGAGGTGAATCACGCAAAAGAAAATCGCCCCCGAACTTCTCGAATAAAATCAATCAGTTGAAGATTTTTGAGCAATTCCAGCCCAAAACAGGAATTTTTCAGGTACTTTTTTCTCGACCCTCTCCGATTTCAATGAAACTTTGTAGACATGTTATCCTTCGCTTGTATAAGCCATTTTTGTGTATATGGAGCCAGTTCCACTCGATAATGACATTTGAGAAGGGCGTAAGTGTTTTAAATATTTTTGTAATTCGGAATTTAAATATTTCTGTATCTCGAAGCCGTTGCATCGTATCAAAAAGTGGTCAAAGACAAACTTGTAGGAAATTTGACGGGCTTTTCGATAAAAATACACTGAAAGAAAAAAACACCCAACTTTTTGAGATTTTTTGATTTTTAAGTTTAAAAGTCAAATTTGAGGGGGAGCCCACGATTTTTTTTCGTTCAAAATTTTTGTGAAGATAGCCTAAGATGTTACAAAAAGACTCACGAAAAATGCAGGATGGAGCAACTCACCTAAAAAAATACAAAAATCATTTACTGAAACTGTTTTTTTGAAAAGTGCTCTAAACGTCAAAATTTTCAAATACCGAATACGGGAATCGATTCTCCAGAAAATTTTACATAAAAGTCTCCATATTGACCATTGTCCTAAGTCCAATCCTTGTGAAGTTACAGCGGTTTTAAAAATAAAAGTGTTGAAAAAATAGGTTTTTTGATGGTTTTTGGCAATTTCTATATGACAGACTTGATTTTTCAGTCTCGTAAATATTTTTACCGGAAAGCTCGTCCAATTTCCCATAAGTTTGTCTTTGACCACATTTCAATTGGATGTATGGGCTTACAGATATAAGCTAATTTACTATCCAGGTTACTATACTACACTGAAAAAATATGATGTTTTCAATTATGGGTAAGGCTACCAACTGTACGGATTTTTTCCTTACCGTACGGATTTTCAACCTTCTCCGCGGATTTTTAACAGGCCGGAATTTTGGTACGGAATTTTTTGCATAATACGGATTTGTACGGAATTATTTCATTGCTTTTTTGATTGGGCCAAAGCTTTCTCTAATAAGATATTTTTATTTAACTGTCAGTTTGATTTTAAAGGGATAACTTGCATAACTTTCCGGGTTTCCCTCGGTTCAAACTTGATTGTCAATGATTGTTCTTTTCAAAATCCTTACAAAACAAAAAAAAATCAAAAATCAAACCATCCACATTAACGACCCCCGGGTCTTTTGTGGTCTCTATTGCAAGTTTCTGCTCAAACCTAGGAGTCCGAAGGCTTGAATGGGGAGAGCATCCAAACCTCTTTCTACTCCAAGGAACCTTCCACCCCAGTGTTTGAACTGACGACCTTGGATTGCGAGTCCAACCGCCGCCAGCGATTCCACCGGAGTAGGCTTGGTTTGTTGTGGTGTTTGTACTTATGGCATGGAGACGACTCCTACACCTGGAATGACTTAACGGCCTAACAACCAAGGCCGGGACCGACATTTTACTTCCTCATCCGATGGAAGGTTGTAGCAGATGGGAATCGAACCCAGAATCATCCGCTTACAAAGCGGACAGCGTAACCATTCGGCCACGCACTGCCACTGCCTTACAAAACATATTTATTAAATAAAAGATCAAATTTTGGCTTGTGAAAACCTTGTGTTGTGCTTGTATTTATAGGACCTCTAGAAATGTTTTCGTGAAAACACTAACAATAATATTATTCGTAAAAGCAAACTTGGCATTTCGTAAACTTTTAAACGTATAACAAAAATATTTTTAATTCCCAAATTCCAAACTTATCTAAATAATTCCTTGACAGTTTTTGTTATACCATGGTGTCATATCGGTAAAGTATACGGATTTTGGCTTAGCAAGAGTTGGTAGCCTTAATTATGGGCAATGTAATTAGCTTATATCTGCAAGCTCATACATCCAATTTAAATGTTGTCAAAGACAAACTTATGGGAAATTTGACGAGCTTTCCGGTAAAAATATTTACGAGACTGAAAAATCAAGTCTGTCATATAGAAATTGCCAAAAACCATCAAAAAACCAATTTTTTCATCACTTTTATTTTTAAACCGCTGTAACTTTACAAGGATTGGACTTAGGACAATGGTCAATATGGAGACTTTTATGTAAAATTGTCTGGAGAATCGATTCCCGTATTCGGTTTTTGAAAATTTTGACGTTTAGAGCACTTTTCAAAAAAACAGTTTCAGTAAATGATTTTTGTATTTTTTTAGGTGAGTTGCTCCATCCTGCATTTTTCGTGAGTCTTTTTGTAACATCTTAGGCTATCTTCACAAAAATTTTGAACGAAAAAAAATCGTGGGCTCCCCCTCAAATTTGACTTTTAAACTTAAAAATCAAAAAATCTCATAAAAGTTGGGTGTTTTTTTCTTTCAGTGTATTTTTATCGAAAAGCCCGTCAAATTTCCTACAAGTTTGTCTTTGACCACTTTTTGATACGATGCAACGGCTTCGAAATACAGAAATATTTAAATTCCGAATTACAAAAATATTTAAAACACTTACGCCCTTCTCAAATGTCATTATCGAGTGGAACTGGCTCCATATACACAAAAATGGCTTATACAAGCGAAGGATAACATGTCTACAAAGTTTCATTGAAATCGGAGAGGGTCGGGTACAACCGATTCCCTATTTGGCATGGAATTGCTCTTTTGGGAATTTTCCTTGTTAGCATCACTTAAAATTATTTATTTCGTTTTGTTTACACACATTGCCCTTCAAAAAGTGACAGATAGTTCTTCGACGTGTGACGTTACACCTGCAAGTATAGTAGTGAAATAGACGATCCACCGAATAATCAAGATGATGATTTTTTGAGATTCCTTTCACCGATCTTTTGTGCGCGAGAGAGGAGAGAACCCTTCCGACTTTTTCTCTTGATGAGCGTCAAATGATTTTCCTTTGATGAAAATTCTTTCATCGCTGAGTGGTGCTCATAAAAAAATGTAGTTTCCTCGTCGATTTTTTTTTTTTTTTTTAGAGTTCGGGATAAATTATCGCCATCGTGTTCATCACGTTCGACGGTGAGAAAAGCTTGGGGAGGAATGTCATTTTGAGATGATTGTTTTGCAACTCATAAAAATACGATCGCAAAGCCAGGATGTTGGGAACCACGAGGATTCATGGTTTCATCTTGACTAAATTGACGAGTCAGCTGATCAAAATTGCTTACTTTTTCCTACCTTGTCCCTGTCCCTCTATTCTAACTCGAGAAACTTATTTATTAACAAAAACTGTCCGAGAAGCAATTTCACCACGGCGTAATAAGCATGAAAAGTTCGTCGTGGTGCTGGAAGTTTTCGGTTGAAGCGCCAAAAAGGTATTTCTGATTGATCGGCAAATAATGGAAACGTGAACGAGGCACGAATAAATAAAACCACCCCCACCACCACCGGCATCAGAGCGGATGTTTTCTTTATATAGAGCTGACTTTAGAAATAACAGTTTTTGATCGAATCAATTTATACAGAAGTTTTGCGCAAAGGAAACAGGACAATGCTTTCTTTTCTACTGCAGAATCGAAGAATTGAAAGTTTATCTTTCCTCTTTTGACCGCTGGCCAATTTTGGCGAAGAGATTTGAGAACATGAAGTGACTATGATTGCAATTTTACAGCCTTTTGTCTACTGGAAAAATGTATTTTTGTTTGCAGGATTTTCAACCTAGATTCAATTTAGACCTTTTAAATGCTTCTTTCCTTTCAGAAAATTTTATCCCTCCAAGAATAAAACCACCTTTTGGGTGCGGACCGTAACCTCATTTTTTCTTTCTCCGTTTATATCGCAACTTGAAGTTGTCACACTTGTCAGGCGTCCGCGCCAGGATGGAACGATAGAAAAATTGCTATCAGCAGGATTCTTGTTAAAAAAAAGTTACAATTTTTCTTCTTCTTTTCCTTGGAAGAGTGGGGTCGACCTTGCACTTGAAAAACTGTCAGTCCTGATATTATTCGCACAAGAGAAACTCTTGCTTGGTTCGGGGCAAAATGCTCGAACGTTGAATTGAGATGAATGTGGTATTTTTATTTGCATTCCATGCTGGTGGTGGCGTGGCATGCGTTGTGCGTCGGAGTTGGAATTCAATTTGTAGCTCAAATTCAATTTATGTTCGTTTACTTAGCGGATGTATGTGTGTGTGTATGTGGTAGAATGTGGGAGGATGGCATTGAGTGAGTGTTTGCGAAACTCAAACTCAAGTGAAAAGCCGACATGTGTCCCGTGGTGTGGTGAAAATCGGGTGAAGTAATTTGTAGTGACAAGTTTATGCTCCCATCATGACATATTCGAGGAAACGATTAGTGGAAAACTTTTTCATATTTTTATTTTATTCATTTTCTATTCTCATCAGTCAGAAAGAAGCAAACTGTCGAATTGATTTTTTTGTAGTAAAATATGTGAAAGCTTACATAATATGTAAGGTAACTTTTCAAGAGGGCGTTATCTCGCTTGAGAACTACCGAGATTAGCTCCTATTGAAAAGTTACCTCAGATCTTGAGAAAAAAATGACTGATCGCGCCTAAACAACATATTTCAATCAAAATGAATAACAAAACAAAATTTAAGAGCTTTCAACACATTACAGCTAACCTTTTGAACCACTTAACGAGATTTTAATGTCTTGAGAGCTCTTCCAAACACAAGAAACAAAAAAAAGTACAAACATTCTTTTCCCTACAGTCTGCAAAATGTCGAAATCTCTGGACGTTTTCACACTGCTTCGAGATGCCAACGCACTGTTTTCAACAATCGTCAATTTTGGGAACACTTCCAGAGATCTCTCCGAACAAGGAAAAGAACGTTTCCGTTCGTCGCGAATGTTGGACTCACCAAAGCTTTGGCTGATCCAGATGCCGAGCATGTCGAGCTGCAGCAGCCGGTAGTACATTCCCTCGCCGAGTTCCAAATTCATGAAGAGGTGATAGACGAAGCTGCCGCACCAGGGCGCAACAGAACCGACCAGATGGCACCACGAGAGAAAGCGGTACTCCTTCTCCCATGGCATCATTGCCGGAACTGTGGCCAGGATGTACACTATTGGAATGCCTGCGGGAAAGAGACGGAAGAAGATGAAGGAATTATTAGAAAATGTATGGTTGATCTATAGGTTGAAAATTTCACAAACAGGAGATGAGCAGTGCTTGGTGGCGGGACAGGGAAACTCAATTAGCGTCGTCCTTCATAGTGCTGATGGAGGAAAAGCAATTTTCAACCCATTAGATTTTAGCTTTTCATTAGCTGGACATCGATGGACCTTAGTACAAAGTTCCGTTAAATCAAAGAAGAGGAGGTAGAGGAAACTGGACGAAAACGATCCAAACCGATAGAAATCAGTGATCTCAAACGTTAGGAATAGAAATTACTATGGGGAAACTTGCATTTTCACATTTTTGAAATTCAAAAATTCATGTTTAATTATTTTATGAAACTAACACCGTAGAAGTATAGCCCTCGAAGTCCTGAACAACTCTCTCGAAAACAGTACGGTGCTAACTTGTTTCTAACAAAAGTTACATAGCGTTCAAGAGAGAAATTTCGGAATACTCGGTAAAAATCATACTTTTTGCCAACACTGCCAAGTCAAGTGGAAACTTTCGTAAACTTTAATATATTCGAGGAATCGGGTGAAATTTAACGAAATAATGTCTTCTAAATATTTCTTCATAACGATTTTACGTGAGGCTCATCAAAATATAAGAAAAATCGTGTTTATTTTGTATTTCATGATTACTTTGCCAACAGCAAAAAATGTGAGTTTCACTGATTATTTCAATACACTACTTTTGAAAACTATGTATCTTTTTTGTGGCGCGGAGAGTTGTTCAGGACATCCAGGGCTATACTTCTACGGTGTTAGTTTCATAAAACAATAAAACATGAATTTTATAATTTCAAAAATGTGAAAATGCATGTTTCACCAAAGTAATATCCATACAAGCACTACAAACTGTGCAGAAAAGTACTGCTCATCAGCACTGTTTTTTTTTTTTTGTTAGGAAAAGAAGGCCGTTTCGTCTCTTCCAAAGAACAGGAAAAGTTGACACACACTTGAAAAACTTGGAATATTACATTTGACGTGATCGTTTATTATACCTAATACCAAAACATGTAATCGCATAATCTAAGTAAAATTATGTTTATTTTGACGTAAACTGTTGAAATTCTCGTTTGAATACCATTACATCATGCGAAACCTTAAAATACATTACTTATAACCAGTGTTGCGTTCCTCACGCGCTCACGCGCTCGTGAGCGCTCACTTTTCGCTCATTCGTGAGGAGGAGCGCTGCGCGAGCTACACAGAAAAAAATATTCCTGTAAATTTACATTACTTATCATGTACCAAAAGGTATCATGATAAATGATGTATATTTACATTAGATTCATTGGAAATTTACATGACTTTTATTGTAAATGTTCAAACTGAAAATCTTTTGAAATCGTGTAAATTTCCAATGAATCTAATGTAAATGTACACAACTCAAAAAATTTTTTTGAATCTAGAATTCGATTGAAATCTTGAATACTAGATTCAACGGAGCAATTTTAAATCGGTATTTTCACAACCATTAATCCAAAGCATAGGTGATGTTAACACTTTTTAATACAGTTTTGCTTCAAAAATTACTCACTGGGTCAGTTCTTGCTTGAACCTATCGGCCAACGTCTGGTTGAGACCGTGACCCATCTTCCACGAGGCGTCAGTTTCCGTCGTTGTCGCGTTCGTTGACGGCGCCCTTGGTGCCGTACGCCTTACCGCACTCTTCGATCGCTCGGCAACGTGGTCCGTCTTGATGTGATTCTGTGGAGGAGAATGAAAACTTTCAGTAGGTATTGCTATTTACTTACTTTTAAACACAAAAGTTGCACGGATACATCATTTTCTGGTCTCTCGACAGTTGCACCGCCTCGTGGGGTTTGGCCTTCCTCTCAGAGAAGCCCGGTTTGGAACGAACCTTCGACCTTCGCTTGACCACGTCCGTTTTTCCTTCACCTCCTCCTCCTCGTCCAACTCGTCAGTAAGTAGTAACCGCCAGACAACACCTTGCGTACGTCCACCCCTTCCACCACGCTGATCGACGTTCAGCCCTTCATGTCTTGCAAGTCCGCCTCCTCGACGGCAGCCAAGCTAGTACGGAATTGCTCTTAAAACAGAACCGTAAGTCCTGGATTTCTTTGTCCAGCAGCTCGGCATCACCGCTGGTGGAAGAGGCACACACATTAAGCAATGCCGCAATCTGCAACCAGACTTTGTCTGAAAACAAACAAATAATCACACAATCGAGCTTTGAACGTTGAACCTAAAGACCTAGCTACATACCTCTACCAAAGACAGAATATTCCGGGATGGACGATATCTAGCATTGAGTGTAGACCCAGCAATGTCGAAAGCGCCTTTTCGCCACTTCAACCCTTGATTTAGCAGTCCAGAACTGAACCAAGGCCACCACGAATCGACCTCCAAGATCTTAACCGTTTACATTGTTACATTCGCTGCCGGTGGCAGATTCTCTGACTCGTGCCACCGATCAAAGAGCATCCCTTCAATGATAACCCAGAACAGGTCCTGCAGCCAGCGCGACCCATCGACAATCTCCCTCCACCGGTGGCAGGTCATCCGCGCCTGCAGGATCGATGTCCCGTCCAGCAACTTGAAAATCTCCAGCCACAGTTCCGGCGGAAGAAAGTCTTGCCCTTCATCTTCATACGATTCGACAGTCTTCGGAAGGTGGCATCCCAGACAGAGCCAAAACATTCACGTTTCGGCGGGGTTCGACGCGAACAGCAAGCTGACGACGGAACGGTCCGCGGTGATAGTCCAACGCAAGATGCTGCAAGCAACAGAAAAAAAAACTCAACGAAATTTTAAAAATATTTCAAAAGACAATAAACTTACCAAAAGGCACTAAAAAGATCACAAACGCAAAAAAATGTCGCGAAACAGAACAGAGCTCAGCTTTGATTTGTTTTGTTTTGGTTGCCTTGACGTTTCTTCCGCCGCCACGACGACCGAGCCGGCGGCGCCGAGGCTCGACGGCGAAAGCTGACGACGAGGGGTTTTGATGCTTGATCTACAAAATAATGACTATTGCCTAATTAGAGGCGGATTATTTTGAAATCAGTGATAACTAATACCAGCACTATGATTTTTTTGTTCAAGAAAAACAAGGTAATTTCACCAAAGACGAATTGTAAACAAACAGTCAATCCTGCTCAAGTTAGTTGATCTTTGCAATAGGAACGAGCAAGATAGACAACGCCTCGTTTTTGATCCATAATCATGATCTCTGCGCGTTTCACCTCCAAACACCACAAAATAATTTGTTTTGTTTTGACTGCTGTCAGCCTCATTGTTATAATTGGATTATAAATAAATACGTGACATCTTTTTTACATCAGACAATTTTTACATTGATTTCAATATTTACATGATTTTGTAGCGTCCAAATTTGTCGACCAGATAAACATTTACATGTTATTTGGCCATTACATTAGATTTAGATTTACATGAACGGGTTTTACATGAGATATATCAGTTTACATTAAATTTAAATATTACATAGAGCCAATTTACATGTGAAACATTGTTTCCATGTCGTGTAAAATTACATATTTTTTTCTGTGTAGCTCACGTTTGCCCGCGCTGACGTTTGCTTCGATTTTTTCAGCTCGCGTTTGCTCCACGCTCGCGCTCGCGCTCATATTTCGCTCACGGAGCGCTCATTTTGGACGTGTCGCTAATCATTTAACGTTTTTGAGAAAGTTTTTTTTTTTCAATTCTAGATGGATTTTTTTGCGTAAGGTGCAGTAGGGCTATGGAAATATGACTTTGTGAACAAATTTTATGATATATGAATTGGAATAGCTTATTTTCATCAATCATGTTTTTAAATAAAAGGTTGGATTCGCAAGGGTCAAATAGTTTTTTAGACATACAGTCGAATGTAAAAATATTTAACAATTTAAAGGCCTTATTGTAGCAGAGAGGGGCGGAGGGGTATAGACGCCTAAATAAAAGGGCCTGTAAACCTTAGAGTAGGAGTAGGAATCTCGTAATCGAGAACGCCAAGGCAATGCTGTAGAGCGAATAATTTGAAAAACTTACAAAACAATGAATTGATTCAAGAGGAGTTGTGCTTTGGTAAGTTCGAATCAAGGTTAAATGCTTGGTTGATTAAAATATAACATTAAACTGTTTTTATGTACCTAATCAGTGTTTTGACTACATTTCCAGATTGCGGGTCAGAATGAGCTACCATTAAAAAAAGTTATTCCGTTTATTAAATCTTTCGGCGATTCAGTGATTAGAAACGGCTAATCATTTCTATAAGGTTAGTCTTTATTTGGCAAACATTTTAGAAAAAAGGGTAACATTTTTGAAACAGTTCTATTTTTAAATATATGCCTCAAAATTCCTAAGGGTTGAAATAACCACCAAAAGGTTGGCTCTTCTTCCAACAAGTGAATTTTATTCAACAATTTCGCAATCAAACCTCTGAAAACATTCAATTACAAGTTATATATGATTTTTTGAACATGGATGATTGTAACTGTTTAAAAAATTATTTAAAAATAAATAAAATATACATAAATTGTAAATATTTTTATACATAACAACAATGGTCCAATATGGATTTGATTTGTGAACAAACAGTCCATCTCTTCACGTGAATGAATGTTTACATTATGAATTTAGTTTTTGTTCCTTGTTCGAAAAATGTCTAGCTTTTAAATACAGTCGACTCTCTGGTTGTCAATATCCAAGGGACCGTCGAGGAAGAGAATCATCAGTTTACAGAACGATGCAAAATGAAGACTCGATTGAAAATATTTTTTTCTTCATACCCAGATATGGAAGAGAATCATGGCAACGTCCATCAAACAAAAACAAACTAATGTCAAACACCATTCAAAGCTTCGTTTCGCCAAGAAAAATGTCTATGCAAGCCATGAGAAAGTGAAATTATTGACAACCGGAAGAGATTTTCAAAGCAAACAGAATCCAAGGGACCGTCGAGGAAGAGATCCTTCAAGCAAGGGAAAATATCGAGGAATGAAGATAATTAAAGTATGCAGATTGAAGGGACTGAAAAATTCATCGGTAGATGGAGAATTATTGATATCGAGAAGATCGACAGCCAGAGAGTCGACTGTAGAACGTAAATTTCGGTTCGCTGATCAAATCCATTTCATTGCCTACTTTTGTTTGTTCGACCACTTTCTTTTTTTTGTCTGTTTTTGCTGCCTGTGCTGAGATAGTTCTAGAAACTTCGTTTCAAACAGGCAAATGCTTCAACAGGAAAAAACAACTAGGGGAACTATACCCTTTCTCAGCCTATTTCTATTATCGGCCTATCAGCACTTTGATCATGAATTACAGCTTTCATAAAGTGTTTTTGACTGCTCTAAAGTAATAAATAGCTCAAATAAAAATGAGCAAGCAACTAATCATTGTTGATACATCTGAAAATTTTGATGTTATATACCGGAAAACGGCAAAAGTGATGAGAATTGGTCGAACGGCTTAGTATATTTCCCCTACCTACTTTGGCTCACCAGCTCACGTGAGCGCAAAACGCTCCGGTGAGCGTGAGCGAGCACGAGCTACCTGATAAAAACTCACGCTCCAGCTGGAGCGAGCTAGCCTTCCGTGAGCGCTCGCTCATTCGCAACCCTGCTTATAACCCAACTTCGCGCTTTATTTGATGCACATAACTGGAGCATAAAATTTGATGTAATTTTACATCAAACGAAATCTAATTTCACGAGCTTTAGCCAATATTGTTTGACGCCGCAAAAAATATTGTTTCATCAGCGTTTTTCGTCAAGATTATCTAAATTTTATTCTTTACTGTCCTGGACCTGCTTTCGGCAATCAAATCTATGAGAAAGGTAAGTTTAATCATTCTTGAGATGGCAAAATTGAATACTAATAGTTTTGACGTTTTCCGTTTCGTTGCGGTTTGTCGCAGGTTGCCGAAATCATCGAGCTCAAAGAAAAAATCGACGATGTTCCAGTTCGAGTTTTGTCCACTGGAGAGGATGTTCCCGGAGTGGACCAAAACCGTAGTTCCCAAGAAGTGAGTTCCTTCAAGCATGGCAACATCTCCAGTTGTGTGGCCAAAACACTCCAAACGGCAAGCCGGAAAATTTGTAATGGAACGACGCGATGAAATTTCAGTGACAATGCGAGGAAGAAAATAAGACTACTATGGACTGTGTGAAATTGTGTGATGAATTGAAATGTGTTCCAATAAAAACATAAACTTCAGATGAACAAACGTTTCTTTTTATCCAACAAGATTCCTTTTAGAATCATTCTCCACCAAATGATATGTTAATGTTAATGTAATTTTACACGAACTTGGATGATTGTTGGTCGTGTAACTTTACGTCTTATTTAACACAAATTTAGGTCTGATTAGATGCTCCAGTTATGTGTTATCTTATTTGACCGAAAATTACACGTTTTTTTGTTTGTGTGCAGTTTCATAGCGGAATTGCAAAAAAGATACCATCATCTGGGGTGAAACGGGACACATGGGGCGAATTGGGACAGCTGTTTTAGCCTTGTTACCTCTTAATTTTTGGTATGTTTTTAATTTTGTTTTGGATAGAACAAGCAACAACAACAAAAATAGTGCATCGATTTCCGAATTGCAAGCTCTTAAGTGCTCTAAAACGTGCTGTCCTTATTCAGACTATAGTCCCGATTCACCCCAGATGACGGTACTTTCCTGTTTCTCTTTGTTTCGTCGTTCGTTTGCGCGACGGGTGGCCATGAACGGCCATGGTCCAACTTTAACAACTTTTTACTCAATTTTGAAAAAATATAGAACATATAGAAACAAGGGTCCTGATTGCTCAAAACAGACCCTTTCACAGGTTAGCACAAATCGAACGCGATGCAAAACTCCTCTGATCCATTCCTACCGTTTGTCACTTCCACACCAATCGCTACTGAAAATTCTCTCTTTTTCTCTCCCTCTCACTCCAATCGGGTAGTACAGCGAATGTCTCATAGAGACCGATTGCGCTTTATTGCTCAAAACCTGGGTGATGAATAGAGCGAATGTGTAACGTGATTTTCGAATGATCCCACTTTGTTTACATCTAGAAAGTAGGAAGCTGCTCAAGCACAAGCATGACTTTTTTCTTACTAGTAAATGAGCTGTTTTATAATAAGTTATTGGTGTTTCATTTTGGCTAGTTTTGATAATTTTTTGATGCGGGATGACGAAGAGCTGCGGCGAGAGTGTCATTCTGCGATGTCACAGATAAATTCCCTGGCTGATTTTGGAATCCTACAGATCTTCCTGGTCCAGCGAAAAAGATCGCTAATTCTAACGAAGCTGATCCAACAAACAGAGAAGATTTTTCTCTAAACCAGTGTGTTTTCAAACGGATTCAAATTGAGATTAAGGCTTCTGGATGGATACAACCGCATCGACTCCATAAACAACTTCAATTCATAATTATAAAAAATACGATCTCAACTTCAACTTTTTAAAGATTTCTTGACTTCAACTCCAGATCCTCAAAAGCCACAAATTCCTCATTCTTGAAAAAAAAAAACATTTTTGTAATGATCAATAACAATATTCTCTACTTTTGGCGAACAGTAAATTGGTTCCACTTTGACAGTTCAAAATTGAGACCGTTTTGCGAACCACTATTCAGCACCCAGCTCAAAACTGACTCAAAATAGTCTGCGATCGGCTTTCCTTTGATCATTGAACAAATTGCTTAAAATCAATGTTATCAACAATATTTTGAAATTTTGTTGTTTACACAACATCAAAAACACATTTGATAGCAATGCCAAATTCTAATTGAATACAAAATGAGGTAGTGTAGGCCGGTATTTTGTCAGATTCTCTCCTCTTTGAACATATTCTCTTGTGACTCGGGTCGACGGACGGAGTAGGCAAATAAATTCACAAATTATTATTATTGCCAAGACGCTGCACAGTGGGCGATATCGAACCTAAAATCGGACTTAATAAATCGCGGCTGGTTCCCTTGTATGCAAACTAGTGTCTCTTACGTAAAAAACGTTTCTTAATCCACCATTAGGTGGGTGGTGCCTTCCTCTCATTTACAAAGTAATAATGAAAATAAGTTTATGAAAAAAAATACCTGATACAGACTTTTCCAGAAAACATGCAGACTCTCATTTGAAGCAATATGGCAACCGGGCGTTTCGCATCTGACGCGACTCTCGCACGTAAACAAAAAGACCCGGCCTTTTGAGGTTATGCAAAAAATCACCCTTTTTTGTATTTACAAATTTTTTTTTCTTGGCATAACTTTTAAAATACTTTACTAAACAAAATAAAATTTTAAAGGGTCTTAGAGGATCCCAAAACGAACAGAATAAGGTGGATCCGGCCAAAATCGGTTCAGTCAGTTCTGAGATAATCGTGTGGAAAAAAATCGTGTCTACACACATCCCCACAGACATTTGTTCAGAATTTGATTCTGAGTCGATAGGTATACGTGAAGGTATACCTAGGAGGTGTATTAAAGAAGTTCATTTTTCGAGTGATTTTATAGCCTTGCCTCAGTGAGGTGAGGAAGGCAAAAATCCGGAGAATCGATTGGTGATGGTTTCATTCATTTGCCCCAATTCCTTATTTTTCAACAATTTTTCTTTAAAATCGATCTGAATTTAGAAAGGAGGCTTTATGAGGTCATCCAAAATACACTTAACTTATGTGAAAATGTCTCAGGAATCCAATAAAAATTACCACATACATCGCAAAAATCATCTAGGACCCATTTAACCCCAATTCCGCTATAAAAGAATTTACATAGGAATGACTTTGTGCACTTTGTGTTTGTTCGATCAGTCGTATTGAAAAAAAACAAGAAAAACACATTTTTCGTACAGCAAAACGTATTCTGACTTTTGAAGAGATTAACTCACTGAAAACCAAGATTTCCACATCATCATCCAATTGTTAATGTAACAAGCAATTCATTATGCAGGATCAAAAACTTCCCACCCTCCCGCCATTTTTTTTAACATAATTAAAAAGCTTTCAAGAAGCTTCCAAGGACGGCGCATCTCTATATTTAAACCCGAAGCACCATAATCGGACTCAAAAGTGAATCCACGTGGGGGCGGGAAGACGAAATGAAGCACACGTGCGTGCAGATTCCAGTTCTGATTCTGCGGACTTTTATGAAGCTTTTTTTTCCTTCTAGGAACTGAAATGTGTCCGCAAAGCCAAGAGCATCATCGCAAATATAAAAAAACTGCTAGGTGCGGCACGTGGACTGCAGACTCAGCAGCATCCATAAGTGGGACGACGTTAGTATGGAGTGGTACAGACAAAAAAGGCAATGTTCTGTTTTTTTGAGAGAATGTTTCAATTTTGTGGTGGGCGAGACAGGTGGAGGGAAATGGTGCAGCAGATGGTTTTCACGTGGGTTGTGAAAAACCCGGAGAGAAGCACAAACAAATGGAATCTTTGTTCAGGACAGATCTGCAGTTGATTTAGGAAGAAAATTTCACGATAAAGCTAATTCTGTTGGATAAAGTCCTCGACAGGGATGCCAGATGCATAGTTGACACAGCGAAAAAAAAATCTTGAAAATTTAAATTTGCATGATAATTCTATTAAAAGTTCAAAAGTAATGCATCTTTCCACTTTTCTGCGTGGAAATCATGTCCAACCCATTATTGAATAGGTAAAGGAAATACTTGTCTCAAGTTAAGGTCACTTTAGAGATATTTGTATACTTTTACTAAAAATTACTACTTTTTATAAAAATTTTAATCAAATTAGGACTTTTTAATCTTTTACAAATCTTGAATTTTGGGACAACAGATCGAAAAAATACGTAACGTAAATAAATATTTTCTTAAATTCATCGATATTTGAATTTAGGTACAGTATCATTAATATGACTTTTGTGAAACTTTTTGCTAAGTTTTTATTTTGAAAATTGGGCTCAAAAACTTTCAACAAAATTTGTACCAGCCGTTACCAAAAAAAATCAAAGCTCAACCATGCAAATACATTTTAAAGCAAAAAGTATCACAGTGATTCAAGGTTGTTAATTGATAACCTTATCAACGATGATCTTATCGATAAAGGATATCGTGGGGCCGATAACGATAACTTTAACAGAATACGATTATTCTGTCAGCGATAATCAGCGATAACTCGTTTAAAATATCATACTAAAATTAACTTTTTTAAAATAAATCCTGTAAAACTTTTAAAAATTTTACTACATTTTCTAAATAATTTGGTAAGATGAAAAGTAAACGTTTCACCTAATAATATGATATTTTTTCAATAATTTAGTAAGTTGAAAAGTAGGGGAGTTTGGGGTAATATGGACAGTGGGGGTAATTTGGACAACCCTTTAAAAATCACCTTTTCTTCGGATATAAAGCGAAAACGGCAATTCAAGTGATAAGGCTAGTACTAGTAATGGCCTAGGAGTATGGACAAACTAAAAAAGTTGGAATAGGTTATGTAGTTTTGGTATAATATATAAAAGTTTCCAAAGGCCGGTTGGCACTGCCTTAAGTTCTAATTTTTGAGGGTTGGGAAATAAGGTTTTGCAGGAATTATATTGCAAAAAAGTGGACAATTTTTGTTTAAGAGGGTTGTTTGAACGATGCCTGAGGTATGTACGTATAAATATTGTGCATTTTATCCATTTTTATCATCAAAAATTGCCATTTTTGATAAAACATGATATGGGGGTAATTTGGACATAGCTTGTGGGGTATTTGGACATACCTGAAAGCACATCCGTGGAACTCTGAACAAATTTCTGCTCAAAAAGTGTGACGAGAAATCAGTTCATTAATGTTCTACGATAAATTTGTCCTGGATGATTTCTCAGTACACTACGATCTCATAAAAGAAAATGTATACCAGTTAGACTGACATTCGTGGCAACGAATCAAAACAAACAAGCTCATCACGATTTGCACCTTTTTATCAACTAAAAATTGAGTGAATATGTTTTACCGTTAAACTGGCCATCACACGCAATGTTAAGCGTTTTGCGTTTTGCGTCTTCCATAAACAACCAGCTTAACAAGAGTACAGATCAGGGATGCCACTTGGTTTTTCAAAATGTCTGTAAAAAAGTCTGTGTATGTCTGTGCATTTGTCTAAAATTCAAATATATCAATTCACGGTCATTGAAATCCATCAAAAAATGCGTTTTTAAGCATTTGAAGTCTAACGAAATAAGTTTCAACAAAAAAGATTACAAAATATTAATTTAAGCATCCCTGGTACAGATTGAAAGTTGAAAAAAACTTGGCCTGGTGACATCAACTAAGACAACAGAAGTGATCACTTGGAGGCACATTTAAAATTGCTTCATTGAACCATTTGTTTTTAAATAACTACCGTACCTTTCAAGCGTAATGTTTATTTCAGTTCAACTTATGTCTTCTTTGTACAAGATTCATAAAAATAATGCTCGTAACAAATCCAACTATCCTTAACTACCGGAAAATAATCCATTCAGATGGCACTTCTCTGGTTCTCGATCAAGTGATGTTCACACTAAACATTTTTCATCAGATTTGTTTTATGGAAATCCGTTTCTTTTAGGACGCAATGGAATATGAACGAAAATGGTTCCTGAAGATGGACGGAAACTTGTAAACATTGGAAAATTGTTTTTTTTTGCAGGGCCAGCTACGATGTTGTTTTGTTTTATGTGTATAACAGTTTATGCCAGTTTCTATCAGTCAAGGGGTTCTAAAGTTGTGTTTCGAGTTATTTGCTCAGGCTGGAGAAAAAATCGTGCTGTTGATCAACCCCTCGGTTAAATCTATTATAAAATCTGTTATAAAAGTTGGAGCTCTCCACCGCTAGAGGCAGCACTGTATAAATCCCTCTTTTTGAATCTCAAGTTCTACCGATGTGCCTGAAAGTCTACCTGTCAGGCAAACAAAAAGTATCTTTCATGGTTGGTTGAGTTTTTAAATGGATTTAGATAAATTTAGAGGGATTTAAAATGTCAGATCGGAATGTGAGCAATAAGATCTTTCAAAAAACCCCTATTTTTTAATTTAGATAAAAAAATTTCAATATTTGAATGGATGAAAATCTGATTAATGCACATTGGGCGTTCAACTAGACTCTAATGTTTTTAATTAATTTCTTTGAAATTTCTAATTTCTATGCTGGTTTTCAATAATATTTAAATTTGAAGGGCTACGGAATGTAAAACTAAAAAAAATAATGGTTTCAGGTTAATAAGTTCTATATAAAGATTGATTTAGATAAATCTAAACGATACCTTAATCACTAAAAGCTAAACTTGTGCCTAATCCAGAATCAATGTTCTAATCAAAATTGATAAATGATTTAATTATGTAACTACACTGAACTATTTGTTTTCTTCCTTTTGAATTATAGTTCTATCACAAAATCATGATTCAAAACTCTGATAAAATATTGTGAGCAAAAAAAAAACTTAAAAACATAGAGCAATCACAAAACCAGGTTGAAGGTTAAAAATCATGCTCAAAACATCAAATGTTAAACTTATTCATCCACATGTGTCCAAATTACCCCACAAAAGGTGTCCATATTACCCCACAAGGCATGTCCAAATTACCCCACAAGGCATGTCCAAATTACCCCACAAGACATGTCCAAATTACCCCATAGGGGTGTTCATATTACCCCTACACAAAAATGTGGGGGTAATTTGGACACCTTTTAATTTTTGCGATAAAAATGAGTTTTTCATCAAAATTTATCGAAATGAATGAAATTTTTCCATCGAATATGATCTCTGTTATCCTCTGGTTTCGTTTACATTCCTTTAAAATATCCATACAGCCCGTGGCAGAGCAATTTCCTTAGGGTGTCCAAATTACCCCACACTCCCCTATGAGACCTCAAAAAAATTCACAAATTACAGTATTTTTTGAAATACTCAAACATTTATGGTTTGCAATATGTTTATTAAACGATGTGACTTTGTATATACATTTTCTCTGTTTTAGAGTTCTTTGATCAAAATACTAAAATTTTCATAAAATAGCGTGTTTCATACAAATACAACACTTTTAAAAGTTTTAAATAATTGTTTTCAACGATGCGAAATTTTGTACGCATTTTCACTTTAAAACATTTCTTTGGTAAAAAACCCAAATTTTCACAAACAAAAAAAGTATAGTACTCAAATTTTCAAAATTTTCGATATAAGTTTGATACGATACGATACAATTCATCAAACAAAATATGCATAATTTCACAAAATACCGTACTAAATGGAAATTCAATTCAATTCAATTCGGTTTTATTGGTGAATAATCAAGATACAATGAGTTATTTTGAAGTGCATAACAGAGTTTTGGAGTTCCTTACAGCTGTGTGTTGCATCATAATCCATTTAGGAACAATTATTTCTTTAACTAAGGCACTAGCAAGAGTAAGAAAAAACTATAAAAAAAACTTACAGAAATTGCAAAGGAAAGGGGATAGAGGAAGAGAAAGCTTATATCTAGATCACAGGTTATTTATCCTTTGTAGATGTGTTTGATCATCAGTTCCCCAAGGGCCAGGAATTGTTCTGCCTTGTTCCGGCAGCTCCGAAACCGCGTCATCATCTCCCCCGCGAGAGCAAAGAACTCCGGCAGGGTGAAGAGATCTTCCCCGGTGACTTCTTGCTGGGCCGTACTGCCGCTACCGGCAGCGACCACGCTGGCGAACGAACGCCCCCAACCAGGAGGGAACGCTGAGTTTTCCGCTGGAACCGTACGCTGTCCAGCTGCAGGAACGGCTGCGCTCATACTTCGCTGAGGAGGGTGGGACGCTTTCTTCTTCCTCTTTTCCAGCTCCTCGAGGTAGGCCTTGCGCGCGACGCATCCGCGGTAATTGCCGGTATGGTTGCCGTCACAGTTCGCGCACTTTACGCGCGGCTTGGTTTGTTCTGCCTTGTCCCTCAAGTCCGCCTTTCGTGGCAGTGCGCACGCCTCCGAGAGGTGTGACTCACCGCACTTCACGCAGCGGGGCCGGAGGTTGCAGTTCCGCGAGCCGTGGCCGAATTTCTGGCAACGGTGGCATTGCGCTACGTCCGTCGGGTTCTTGGTGTAAAACCGCCAGTTTACCCAAAAACCGTCCAACGTTTTAGTCCGCCGCAGGTCTTGGATCTTGACGGTGCCGCGGTCGAAGTACAACAGGTACAGTGTGTGTGTACCTGTTACCGTTGTCTTGCGCGAGAGCACTTTAATCTCCCGCGGTTTTATTCCGGCGTCCGAAAGGTGACCCTTCAGGTCGGAGATCGGACAACTTACCGATTTTCAGACAATATCCGGGGCCTTCCAGCAACTCGTCAACATCGTCCGCCAACGTGTCCAAAACAAAAATTGGAGGTGGTCTTCGTTCCGTTGGAGAATTGCTCTTTTTTGACGTCGGCACTTTTTTCCGTGCACGACCATCATCGTCGTCGTCGTCGTCGGTAGTGCTGCTACCGTCGGTGTTGTTGTTTTCTTCGTCGTCGCTCAGCATCTGGAACTCGTTCCTGATGGGGATGTTGGCGGATGTTGATGTGCCACTGGTCGTGGCACCGGAAGTACCGGAACGGGTTCGCACTGGTGATCTTGGGACATATCCGGGATGTAGTAACTTTTTGTCGATGCCTTCTGCGTTCACGCTCCCCTGCGCGATGGCGGCCGACACGGCGTTGGTTTGTTTACCTTTTTGCACACGGCCGGTAGACGAACTTCGCGGGGTTTTCGAGGCCGCACTCGAACTGCCACGGCCACGGCCGGCCTTTGGCATGCTGGAGAAGCAAACTCGCGGGTAACCACAATCAATTACGGCGAAAAAACTCGAAAAAACGATGGAGCACTGAGCACTAGCTGCATGCTCTCGTGCGTACACGGAGGGAGCTCACTAAATGGAAATCTGTACACAAATTTTCATAATTTTTGATAAGCGTACACAGAAAAAAATATGTGAATTTACTCGACACGGAAAAAAATGAATCACGTGTAAACTCAGTTGATGTAAACTTGAGATTCGACGTAAATGGTTAAATCACATATAAAATCATGTTTTTTCGTTTACATCATAAATGATGTAACATTCGGAAATATTTTTTTGTGTGTATCAAACGATGAGAAATTCTGTATACATTTACAATTCTCTGTTGTTTTTTTTGTGTCAATTCTCATTTTTTTGCAAAATACCGTATTTAATGCAATTACTCAAATTTTCATTATTTTCAATGTGGGTATGACATTTAAATTTCACATAAAATTCGAGTTCTGCGACTCCATTTTAGTCAAATTTGAGTGGTTGATTACACTCAAAAAATGAGTTCGCGTAAACGTGAACAGAGTGCATTGCACCATGAAAGTGAACAGTTTTCTTCCTGGTTCTTGGTGGCATGAACTCTGTTCACGTTTACGCGAACTCATTTTTTTAGTGTACCTGTTATATACACAGAAAAAAAATCAATTCTCGAAACCGTGAAGTCAGTTCACGATTATGAGAACCACGAAGGAATATATTCACGTTTATGGTGCAAATGTGTAACCAAACGTATTATCCTAATTTTGATTCAAAATTGGAGTATTTTTAGATCGAAGTTTAGAGACAAATTTGGGTCTAAGAAAATTAAGGGATCACTCACTTATTTTAAAGAGTTTAGGAGCGTTTTTTTTTTTCGTTATGTAACGTAGTTAAGATAGGGGTAAAATTGGGTCATACAAATTTCCGCATTATTGTATGACCCAATCTCACTCCAGACCCAATGTCACCCGTGATGAAGATACTTAATAAAATAGCGCAATCTTGTTACAGATTTAAAACAATCATACGCAATCAAAACCCCCTGGTCGGGGGTTTCAAGATAGCCAAATTCACCAGATAGCACAATCTACTTCCACTGATGTTACAGTACCAGGCAAAAATGACCCACCTCACTGAACAATTCAAGTAATAACCCACAGATAAGTTATCAAGGTCTACCATTGAATTCGCAATACCAAGCTTGCTATCATAAGCATAAATAAGACCAAGTTAGTCGATTTGCGGCAGTGCATTGCTAAACATCACTCTACAATTAAAATCGAAAATCGAAATGTTACTTTTAAGAACTGCTCTTCTCTTACTTACTGCATCGGCTTGCAATGCCCTAAACTCCACAAGCAAGGATCCCGACAACGAGTTCAGCATAGATGAGATATCCACGTTGAACCGCCATTTTCTGGACTTTTTGATCGCGTACGACGTGGACCGCGTTGCAAATCCCTCCGACCTCCCCTGTGTGACCACCTTGCGCCAGCTATCGGAAGCTTACACGCGCCGAGAACGTCACGCACTGGAATGGTACGACTCGTGGGGCAAGATTCCTTCCGGACTGTACTACGGCAACGGGTATGCATTCGGGAACTATGAACAGTGCCGTCGGTTCAGGTGGAATGATGTCCGAGGACAGCACTGCTACTTTGCGGCAGTTTTTCCGAACGAACTGCCGGTGTTCTACTCCGGACTGTGCGTGCCGCAGTTCTGTACGCAGCACGCTGTGGAGAGTCTGTACGTGGAGTACATGGCCGGGAAGGGACTCTTTGTAGTGCCGACGGAGGATCGGATCACTTGTTATAAGGATCGGAGCGTGGAGTTCAACGGAGCGGTTGTTAGTGCAGTGTAGGTTACGAGATATTTGAGAGGACTTTGTACTAAGATTTGATATAATCTGTATTGCAGAGTGATATTCTCCATCTTTGCTGGAATCATTGCTGGTAGTACGGCTAACGAAGCTGTTCAAACCGCTCGACACCTGGAGATCAAAGTACAGTACGCAGCGTTTTCGCTGATCAGAAACATCCGCAGCATCCTGCACATCGTCCATCCGACGAAGCAGAACCAACTGATCGAGTGTGCCAACGGAATACGGGCCCTGTCGATGATCTGGATCATCGTGCTGCACGTACACGAAGCCGGACTCGCGGTGTTCTACGTGAATCCCATTTCACGAGAAAGCTACATGAAAAGCTTCATGGGAACGGTATTGTTCAACAGTGGAGGACTAGCGGTTGATACGTTCCTAGCACTCAGTGGAATGCTTGTTTCGTTGAACTTGCTCAAAGAGTTGGACCAAAATGGGAAGATCAACCCGTTGAAGTTGTATCTACGGAGGTACATCCGGCTAACCACTCCCCTAGCGCCAATGATTCTTATGGCAGTATCCTTCGCCAAATACATGGGAGAAGGTCCCCTGTGGGCTCCGATAGTTGGTCAATATGAAATCAGCTGCAGCAAGTATTGGTGGTCAGCCCTGCTGCACGTTCAAAACTACGTCAACCCCAGGACTATAGTAAGTACAACCAAGCATTCCATCAATAGCTCCTCAAACCATCTCTCTCCCCCTCCAGTGCCTTCCCTGGACCTGGTACCTGTCCGTAGACATGCAGCTCTACATCCTTGCCCCCGCCCTGATCTACCCGCTGTGGCGCTGGGGAAAACGAGTCCTGCTAGCCATCGGTGCCCTCGCCTTAGCGTCAACCCTCTGCGTGCTAACCTCTTTCCTCGTCAACGACTTCCGCATCAACTTCACCACGGACGGACTCCGCTTCATCATGACCTACTACCCAACGCACACCCGCATGGCAGTCTGGCTGCTCGGAACCATCCTCGGCTACATCCTGCACCGCACCAAAGATTCAGGCGTCCAACTA
Organism: Culex pipiens pallens; assembly: GCF_016801865.2. Classification (NCBI taxonomy): domain Eukaryota; kingdom Metazoa; phylum Arthropoda; class Insecta; order Diptera; family Culicidae; genus Culex; species Culex pipiens. The sequence continues at coordinate 40,484,757 of NC_068937.1, read as the reverse complement.
CCCAAACGCTACTACGCCCTCGGTTGGTCCACCTGCTTCGCCCTCCTAGCCCTAACCATCTACTCGACCTTCGAAATCACCCGAACCAACCACCAGGACTACCCCCCGATCGCGGACGCCTTCTACGAGTGCCTCTCGCGGCCCATCTTCGGAATCTGCGTCCTCTGGATCATCCTGGCCTGTGTCAACGGCGCCGGTGGAGTCATCAACCAGCTGCTCAGCTCCGGACTGTGGCAACCGTTGGCGAGACTGTCGTTCACGATGTACCTGCTGCATCCGGCGCTGCTGATTATGGCGACCATAGCCAGTGCCAAAACGGATGCCCACTTCAGTGTGATGGAGCTGTTCTACCGGGTGTGGGGAGCGATCGGGTTGACTACGAGTGTGGCGTTGGTTTGGAGTGCCGCGTGGGAGGTGCCGTTTGGGACGCTGGAGAGGGTTGTGTTTGGGAGATTTACGAAATTATGGAAATTGCAATTATGTATTCGAAATAAAAAAAGCATAATTTGAAATACGTTTACTTTACAATTCAAACACCATAGAAACACGTATAGAATTCCTGTATACAGCAAATCCGGTAACTCGATGTTGTCGAAACTTGACAACATTGAAATGTTTTCAAAATCATCAAAAAAAACTAACCTAATCCACCTATGTGGTTGGTGCCTTCCTCACTCTTTACAAACAGTTGTTGACATGACATTTGAACACAAATTTCATAAATTTTTTTAGATCCGGAATAAAAAATACACAAATATCACTGAAGTGGTCATAACTCGAAACAGGGTTGCCAGATCATCAATGTTTTGGACTCGTTGAATAGGTCTTTACCTAACCAATGATGGGTCGGTTGATAGATCCGGACATAGTTTACATATTTTTAGTAAGATCCGGATATTTGTGAAAACGCAATTTTATACATAACTTTTGATAAGTGCAGTGCTTCTTGGGACGCGCAGTCCTGTTTTTTCGCGATAATTTTTGTCTCTTTTGTGTCGCTGTTTGTGTGCATGGGGTGATTGGTCAGTATAATTGAATAATGCCTTCATAAGTACAGTGCTTCTGGGGACGCGCAATCCTGTTTTTTCGCGATAATTTTCGTCAGAAATGTAGTAATAATTTATACCAACTGGCTGTGTTAATGTTAACTCATCAAACTATCGATTTTATGAAGAGTAAAGCGTAATTTATTTACTATTTTTGAAATTTGCTCGCGTAACCTAAATTGTAAAAACAGTAAAAATATCCTGATAAATCCAGCCCATAGCACTACTGCTCGGCTGGCACGCGTTCGATAAAAAAACTTTTTAAATAATCTATCTTTCCGCAGCCGGCTGCCTATGATTTCAAATTTTCAACCGATAAACAAAATGCTCATGGTCACATCACTGCCACTCGTGATTCCTGACCTCATACCCATCTACTAAGGGAGCGTTCTTTTATTACGTAACGCAGTTAGGGGGGGGAGGGGGTGTCGGTGTCTGTTACGAAATGTTACGAAAATAAGGGGAGGGGGGAGTGCTGAAAAATTCTGTTACGTAACGCAAAATTTTCATATAAGAATTCTTAAAAAATTGCAAAAAGACCTTGCGTCACGTGTTACAGGGGGGCTAGGGGGCTCGCTCATCTGTTACGATTTGTTACGAAGGGGAGGGAGGGGGTCAAAAATCCCACATTTTGCGTTACGTAATAAAAGAACGCTCCCTAACCCCCTCAAAACTCATGTGATACTTTGTCGGAGATGCAGTCGATTGGGCGGTCTCTATCACTCAAGTATCGGACTAACATTCCCATCCCCTTCCCCGTGACCCTACCACTGGTCGTGGCCGGCGACGGTATTGATCAGCATGATAGGGGCCTTTGAGAAGTTGCGAAGCGAGGAAAGATAGCTCCCACTTATCTTCCACGGCTCGTGGATGTAATTTCTGGAGGTCCTGACGTATGGGATTGACGTATGGGAGCCCAAACCGAGTCTAATGCGACCAGTTTGACCTGAATCGGTTCAGCCAGTGCTGAGAAAACTGAGTAAGAATTTTGGACACATACACATACACACATACACACATACATTTGTTCAGTTTTCGATTCTGAGTCGACAGGTATACATGAAGGTGGGTCTACGACATTTCTAAAAGAAATTCATTTTCCGAGTAGGATTATACCCTAGTAACATTTTAGGTTTTAAGTAGGTCATAAAAGCCTATTTAGGCCGTATGAGGGTTTTCAGAACCATGATAAAACCTGTATGTTTAAAAAATGTTACTAGGGTAGCCTTACCTCAGGTGAGGAAGGCAAAATACGATTTCGCTATATTTTTTTCAAAATTGACATTGGTTGCGTCCACACTTTGCACATTGCATTTCAATTTTGTATGGGAATTAGTATGAAAAACCCTTCTTTTTTTTAATTTTGATTTTTATCACTTTTATTTTCAACTAAATTTTTCAAACCAATACAATTGCGTTAAAATTAGGAAAATTCTTTAAAACTTTCCCCAAGAAAGCATTGTGCTAAAGCACGTTTAGACCAATTTTGAGGACGCTTTATCTTTTGACAAGAGTAGGATAGCACAATACTTTCTGTAGGGATTATGGGTTGCAGGATTGAATATGTAATAAATTATTAAATGAGTATTTATTATAAGATTGATATAATTCATAAATAAGAGTTAAGAGCGCAACAAAAAGTGCGCACCTTCATGAATATTGCCTTGTTAGCTAATTGTGGATTGAGTGCGAGAGCGCGCTAGCGAGCTGCGAGAGAGAACAACGAGCGTGGAAACAACGAGATGCGCGCGGCCGGCGAAAGAGAGAATGAAGATTGTCAAATCAGTTTTGTGGTTAATTTCTGTGGAATAAGACGTGTTGTTTGTTAATTGCAAAATATCTGTGTTTTTATTATAAAAGAAAGTCCCCGATCACGACAATGGCACAGTCCGGTAAGTCGAACCTTTTTGATTCATGAAAGATCATTTGTTTTGCTTAAATTGTTGTGTTGTGAAATCCAACAGTTTTGTTTACCTGCCAAGATGCAGGTCCAAAGTTTCGCTTTGTTGTTTTGCCTGTGTTTTGAAACAGGTAGATTTTTGTTTGAACTTGTTATTTGAAATTGATAAAAGGCATAAAACTATCTGCGATAATTGACGGTCTTGAATTTAATGAATGATTTGCTTGTTGTTGTGATATTGGGAACGAATGTTTTGTTTTGAAGTAGTAAGTTTGGCTTTTCGTTGTGATAACTGAAAACCATGTTTTAATACTTAATATTTTTACTTTTAATTCAAAAAAATTTATAAACAAATAATAAAAAAACAAACATATTCAAATAAATTTAAATAATAATAAATTAATTTAAATAATATAAAAACTTATAATCATAAACAACTAATATTATTCCAACACACCATAAATTAACTAAAATAAACATAAAATTTACAATTTCATCAATACCCACAAAAAATAAACACAAAATCCCTCAAATCACTCAATTATTAACAATCCCCACACAATAAATCATTATTATATTCATTGTCGGTTTTGAGGCGAATGTCAGTATTGTTGGGTAGGAGGCGTACGTGTTCGCGTTGAAAAGTGATCTAAATTGAGTGGAGTAAATATGGTTCTGCTCGGCGCGTCTGCACCTGTGGGGTATTGTACTTTTTCTTATTTATTGTAATTATATTTTTTATCTCTTCTTTACAGGGTTTTATGTGATATCTTTTTTTAAGTCGCTTGGTATAATATAATTTACTCTCTCGCGCTCATGAGTGTGTTGTTGTAGGAGGGTGTTAGTGGTTATGCGGTCGTTTTAGAAGATGCTGGCTATGTAGTGGTTTTGGTATTTAGCAATATAGTAATGAGATTGGATTGTTGGATATGTTGTGGCGTTGTTGAGTATGTTTATAAGAGTATTGGATAGTCAACGTGTGACTCGTATGTGTGCTTCGTCTCGAATATCTCTATAGGTATAGATATAATATAAGTTGTCACTCACATTATTTTCGCACCTCAATCCTTCCAAATCTATAATAAATTTAACAAACCTGTTAATCATATTCATTCTTCAACTAAATCCTCAATCCTACTCCGACTTTGTTTTTGGAGTATGGTCTCTCGCTTCTCTCCCATCTCTTATAATTAAACTTGCGTGGAGATCGTGAAGAGAGTATTGATATCTAGAGATAGCGAGAGATGGTCTGCGGAGGGGTGGTGTTAGTTGTTATTGTGGGTTATTTATTATTGACAACGACCAATGTTTTGTTTTGAAATTTGATGCAAAATGTGTTGTTATGGATTGTTGTTAGAGTGATGATCATGATCTTTATTTGAATTTTTTATTCTTGGATTGTGATTCTGGTACTTTGGTAATTGAAGACCAATGTGTATTTTTGAAAAAGATAAATATTTGCTTCTTGTTAGTTTTTGTTTTAAATTTAATGAAAGTTATGCTTGTTTGTGGCAATGACTTGATGGCAAGTCCAATAAATCACAAATTACAAAATTTACAGGGTTATTTTTGATTGAAAGATTTGATTGTTGATGAGGGAATTATAAATCAATGTTTTGTTATGATAAGATGAAAAATTTGCTTATTTTTGCGATAAATGAAAACCAATATTTTGTTTCGAGTAAGATACGAGGTTTGATTGATATTGTGGTAATCGAAAACCAGTTATTATTTTGAATATGATGAAAGATTTGCTTTTTGTTGTGGCAATCGAAGGCCAAGATTTGTTTTCTGAATTTGAGTATTGTTATTATAGAACGGTATTTTTATTCGGTTTAAAATTTCATGCAATATTTGATTGTTGTTTTATGATGGGCAATTTTGAGTTTTAAATTTGACGCAATATTTGATTGTTTATATGGTAATTGATGACCAATGTTTTGTTTTGAAGTTGATGCAAAATTTGATTATTAATTTTATGGTTAATGAAAAATGTTTAGTTCTCATTTGAATGAAGATTTGATTGTTGTTATTATTGACGAGAAGTTTTTACTGTGAATTTGATGCAATATTAGATTGTTGCTTGATGCTGTGGAAATTGAAAACTATCGTTTTAGAATTCTAATGAAATTTTTAGAAATTGACAAACAATGTTTTGCTTTGAAATTTGATTTGAGCAACGTTTTTTTGCCGTTATAATTGATTAGTCATAGTTAATTTTGAAGTCTCTTCTGTGTTGGAGACTGACAAACCTCTGTGATGGTAGTCAGAAAAAAGTCTCCTCTGTGTTGGAGCCTGACAGACCTCTGCGATGGTAGTCAGAAAAAAGTCTCCTCTGTGTTGGAGCCTGACAGTCCCCTGCGATGGTAGTCAGAAAAAAGTCTCCTCTGTGTTGGAGCCTGACAGACCTCTGTGATGGTAGTCAGAAAAAAAGTCTCCTCTGTGTTGGAGCCTGACAGACCTCTGCGATGGTAGTCAGAAAAAAAGTCTCCTCTGTGTTGGAGCCTGACAGTCCTCTGCGATGGTAGTCAGAAAAAAAAGTCTCCTCTGTGTTGGAGCCTGACAGACCTCTGCGATGGTAGTCAGAAAAAAGTCTCCTCTGTGTTGGAGCCTGACAGACCTCTGCGATGGTAGTCAGAAAAAAGTCTCCTCTGTGTTGGAGCCTGACAGACCTCTGCGATGGTAGTCAGAAAAAAAGTCTCCTCTGTGTTGGAGCCTGACAGACCTCTGCGATGGTAGTCAGAAAAAAAGTATCCTCTGTGTTGGAGCCTGACAGACCTCTGCGATGGTAGTCAGAAAAAAAGTCTCCTCTGTGTTGGAGCCTGACAGACCTCTGCGATGGTAGTCAGAAAAAAAAGTCTCCTCTGTGTTGGAGCCTGACAGACCTCTGCGATGGTAGTCAGAAAAAAGTCTCCTCTGTGTTGGAGCCTGACAGACCTCTGCGATGGTAGTCAGAAAAAAAGTCTCCTCTGTGTTGGAGCCTGACAGACCTCTGCGATGGTAGTCAGAAAAAAGTCTCCTCTGTGTTGGAGCCTGACAGACCTCTGCGATGGTAGTCAGAAAAAAAAGTCTCCTCTGTGTTGGAGCCTGACAGACCTCTGCGATGGTAGTCAGAAAAAAGTCTCCTCTGTGTTGGAGCCTGACAGACCTCTGCGATGGTAGTCAGAAAAAAGTCTCCTCTGTGTTGGAGCCTGACAGACCTCTGCGATGGTAGTCAGAAAAAAAGTCTCCTCTGTGTTGGAGCCTGACAGACCTCTGCGATGGTAGTCAGAAAAAAGTCTCCTCTGTGTTGGAGCCTGACAGACCTCTGCGATGGTAGTCAGAAAAAAGTCTCCTCTGTGTTGGAGCCTGACAGACCTCTGTAATGGTAGTCAGATAAAAAAAAAAAAATGATGAATAATCTGTGCTGGAGTTCTTTGCGAAAGCAGTCAGATAACAATCTCCTCGATAAAGGAACCCGACAGACTTTTGTGATGATTTTTTTTAATAACTTCGCAGAAGGAGCCTTATGGATTTTAAAAATATATTGTTCAGCAAATCTTTTCATTCAATTAAGGACCGTCTTTAACATCACAAAAGAAATTAACCGAAGAAAATGAATAAATAAATTTAAATGTGAAAGTGAGCACTTTTTGGTATCCACAGATAAAGCAATATGTATTTTTCCGTTATGTCTGTGAACTACATAAAAAAATGATTTTAAATTCATCGAATAGGACTAAAACGGTTGTCACTATTACTAAAACTGGAGTTGTCCTCTCTTGAAAGATAAACCTCTAAATTGAAAGACGTTAATGATTAAGTATTCCATATTGATAGTTGTTATGGTTAATTGTTACTTTAATCGATTTACTCAGCTGTGATACAAAAGTTGCTTGAAACCCAACATTATATCACAGGGAAGTAAAAAAATTAAGTAATCGTTAACATGAACAATACATTATTAGTTAAAAAAGGTTAAATAATTCACTTAATAATTAATTTGATGCATTTTTAAATAATAAATAAAGAAATGATTAATCAACAGAAATGCTTAAAATATAATTTAAAGTGTGAGAGCGTTGCGTCACAAGAGAAAATAATACAAATATTTAAATATTAATTTTGAATTGAGAAGTATGAGTGACAATTTGAGCAACGAAAAAAAAAACATTATTTAAAAAAAACTAGGAAATATTTATATTTATTTTTATTTTTCAATGCAATATCTGTTATTTGTATCAAAATAGTTCAAAATCATTCATTAATTTCGATAGAAATTATATTTATATAAAAATTATATTTATAGAAATTATATTATATAACACTGTATCATTTAATTGAGTTAAAAAAAACAAAACTTTCAGAATTTTAGTAAAGTAAATATATCAAAATTCAATTTTTTTTTAATGAATTAAAGAAACTTTGGGGTTCTTTAATCGATTGTACTTAATTATGAAACCAAACTTTTTTTCAAATTACATAACAGGAGTTTATCAGCAAAGAAAAAGTTAAAATTTTAAATAAGAAAGGAAATTATTGACAGGGATCGTAAAGATCGTGATTTAAAAAAAAAAAAGTTTCTGTGAACAATCTAGTCAAGTAATATATCAAAGTTGCTTGGAACCCATTTTACATTACGAGAAAAATAAAACAAAATATTTAAAAATAAAACATTAAAAAAATCTTTCAGCTGTTTTTAAATAAGCAAGATACGTTTTGAAGGAATTTATGGTTAGGGTATTGTATCCTCCGTGTTGAAGCCAGACAGACCTCTGCGGTGGTAGTTTGAAAAATGTTTCGCCTGAGCTGGAACCCTTTGAGAAAGTAGTCAGATTGCAATCTATACATCTATGCATTACAAGAATAATTGAATAAAATATGTTTTTTGTTGTTATCTGATAAGCACAGTACATTTTGAAGGTATTTATAAATAAAATGACCTTAAACATTGTTTTGATCATGATTAAATGTAACATTGAATAATCTAATCTACGGTAATATCAAAAGTGCTTGAATCCATACCTTTAGCTACAATAAATACAATTTGAAGAGAAAATTAATTTGACATATAATAGAAATCGAATATAGCGGAACGGCATTTATTTCAGTTTATATATTTTATTTTTATTGCAACAATTTACCACATGATTTTGTTTTATTCATTAGAATAATATTTTCTGAACTATGTTTTGTTTCAAGATAAACAAAAATATTATTAAGTAGACACAACAGAGAAAAAAAAAACTCTTCGGTAAAAACTATCGTTTGTCTGGTTTAAAGATCACGTAAGTGAATATTAATAGAAAGTTCAAAATTTTTAATATAAAAGTTGAAAAATTTTGATACTACCATGCATTTACAGAACAAAATCGTTAAATCGGTAATTTTTTTTTAAGAAAGCTTTTGTGGCATGAATAAACAACATTTGATTTTATTTTTTTATAAAAAAATGTATTTTGTGCAGCAAAGCACATTTTGAGCATTAATTGAATTATATTATTTTTGCAATTTGCTTCAGTTATTGAGATTGCTTTTCAAGAAATCATCTTAAACTGAAATATGGACTATTTTTTATTTTATAAAAGTGTACCGGTACTGATGAAAACAAATTCTTCGAAAATATTACTGATTTTGCATTTTAGTAATTTTTGCCATGATTTACTAACAGTTTCAAAATTAGTTAAAATGCGGTAATTTTTGATACAATGTTGAGCGGTGTACGCACATCGGAAGGAACCGGTCAAGAAAAAATTCAAATGGGCAGCAGTAGAAGCGAAAGCGAGCCAGATAGGGTGAAGAAAAGCCCTAAGAAAACGCTCCCTCTCCTTTGTTCTGCTGTTCGTGAAGCTGTTTCTTGACCCCTTTCCTTCCGATCTCCATACTAGCCTTTATTTTAAAAAAAAGTTGTTTGTTTTAGCTGTACAGCTTGGTTGGGAATAAATTACAGAAAAGTACAGATAAAAATATTGAAAATGAGGAAGGAATAAGCTTGCTTGTAGATCCATTTTGGGTGTTTTTGGGTATTAATTACAAACATATACTTTTCGTCACGTCTGCTTTTAATATTAAAATCAGTTAATGTTTACCTTCAAGTCCCGTCTGGTGGATCAATCGGACGTGGCACTGGGCTTGGGCTCATAATTCATAGATCGGTTTGAACTCCGTGGCAGGCGCACATAAATTCAAAGTGTAAATTTGAGTAAAAACAATATCTGCGCCTGTCATAATTTTTGTTTCAGATTTTTTTTAAATAAGTTAAATAAATTACCACATTGTATATATTTTTAGAAATGTTTATTCTTTTGTTTTTTTTTTATGGTACACATAAATTTAAAACTTTAAAACGCCGGGATTATGCTTCATTTGTTATTTAAGTCAGCAAAATGTTAGATTTTTGAATTTAGAACACATTGTTTTATATTTCATATTCACAAAATGATAATAAATAAAAATAATGTGATTCCATTTAATTCGAAATGTTAAAAAAAATAAAAATTGATTTTGAATTTGAATTTTTATTTTTTTCTAAATCGTGTTGTGTTGTTTCAGCAATGTTTGTAAAATTTGCTTTTTAATTTTAAATTACATAAAATTTAAAGAAAATCAGGTAAAAAATCACTAATCTCGTATTGCATAAAAATTGATAAACCTGCGTTTATTTGAGAAATATTTGTGGTTTTTGTTTTTCTCCTCGTTTTTTTTTCTTTTTCTTATATTTTCAGGTGTTATAAATTTTCAACCTCATCAGCGCATTCCATTTGCTACAACTCCTGCGATCGGATGTCAGTCTCTTGGACAACATAGATGAAACATTTCGAAGACTGCGCTTTCGTATTTAGATCAGCATGAAAACAAAGTCGAGGAACCCGACGAAAATCTTTTAGGAAATTAAAAAAAAACATTGATTGATTTAGCATTCATGCAATTTTTCTGTTAGGAATTATGATTGATATTCGTCATCTAGAGAGTAGAAAAGAGGGAGAATGTAGGGATTATGGGTTGCAGGATTGAATATGTAATAAATTATTAAATGAGTATTTATTATAAGATTGATATAATTCATAAATAAGAGTTAAGAGCGCAACAAAAAGTGCGCACCTTCATGAATATTGCCTTGTTAGCTAATTGTGGATTGAGTGCGAGAGCGCGCTAGCGAGCTGCGAGAGAGAACAACGAGCGTGGAAACAACGAGATGCGCGCGGCCGGCGAAAGAGAGAATGAAGATTGTCAAATCAGTTTTGTGGTTAATTTCTGTGGAATAAGACGTGTTGTTTGTTAATTGCAAAATATCTGTGTTTTTATTATAAAAGAAAGTCCCCGATCACGACACTTTCTTGGGGAAAGTTTTAGAGAATTTTCTTAATTTTAATGCAATTGTGTTGGTTTGAAAAATTGAAATGCAATGCACAAATTGAAGACGTCACCAACCGCTCCCAAATTTTGGGGAGCTGTTAAGGAGCTTTAAAGCAAGCGAAAAAAACATGTTCTGAAAAATCAACCATCTTGAGCCATCCGAGTGTTCAGGAAGTTCAAATCTACCATACCTTGACGAAAATAAAGCGTGTATTTAGGACTAGTAATTTGGGTTAGAATTTTGTTTAAATTTGCGCAAATTGTGATATGCTTTCTCAGTAATTTTATTATTTCAACTCGCTGGAATTTGTTAAAAATCTATTTTACTTACTGGATACCAGCAAAACAAACGATGCCTTGTAATTTTAAAGTGGAAACAATTTAGAATAAATAAATAAAAAAAACAGTAGACCCGAGCAGACGGTAATAACTTTGGAATAAAATTTTTTGATATTTGGAAATACAAGGCCAAAAACATTTTATGTTATTTATAACACGTTGTTATTCACCGTTATGAATTGTTTGTTATTGGATTGTTATTGTAATAACAGACTAATAACATTTTTGGTTATTCTTCGAACAAATGTTTGTTATTATTTGTGTTATTTTAACAACTAATCCGATCATCCCAATAAATGTTATTCCAAAGTTGTTTTGACTTTCAACCAATATTAGACCAAATGGCATGAAATGGCATGAATTTTGTTATTACTGTCTGTCCGAGGACTGAGGGGAACAGTTAGATCTGAACATTTGCAAATCACCACGAAAAAGGATTTTTTTCACAAATCAATATCGTTATTTTGCATACATTTAAAACTTATCCATCCCATTGAGTGCCTTTTATGGACAAATTACCCTCGCTAACTCTTGAACCGTGGTGGCCGATACGGTGAAACCATGGATTCGGTATGTCAAATGTCTTGGGTTCGATTATCGATACCGACACTTTTTGAAAAATGAGGTATTTGTTCTCTCCGTCAGTGTTGAAATTCGAGCGAGAAGAAGGAAAGCATTACTCGCTCGCGAGTGAGGGAGAGAACTTGTAGTACTTTTCTCTTCTCGCTCTCGCTCGTATTTACGTTCGCGTTCTCGCGTTGTTTTTTGTTCCTTTTCAACACGTTCAAATTCTCGCGAACGGGCAATTCTGGTTCGCGAGAAAGCCCGTTCGCTTGAATTGTCTAATGAGCTTCTCTCGGCAGCTGGAGACTCACGGTGGAACTCGAGAGAGAGGATTTTTTCTCGCGAGAGCGCGAGAAAACCAACACTGCTCTCCGTCCGTTCACAGTAACTTATTACTTCTAAACCCTGCTCTTTATCTTCTCGTATGCCGAGGAACAATTTTGGGTGTAAACGCAAAATATGGCCTCAGTTTTTAGGCGAGAGCACTAAGGAGATTTTTTTCCCGAATTTATGGCAAAATCAGATTTAGAATGGTGAGAAAAAAGAAAAGGTAAGGTAAAAGAAGGTTGAAAAACGGGAATTTTGGGAATTTTGGGAATTTTTTGTGGTCCGTTGACCGCTCAATTTTCAAAAAAATGGCTACTGCAGAGAAACAGTATTTTACAGAAAACAAACTGGAAAAAATAGTTTTCTGAGTTTTTTAAAAACATAGTCTATTTTTTTTTCTAAATCCCGATTGGTTGAACCAGCGAGTTGAATTTGTACTTTCTTTTATAAGAAAGTATAAGGGGTTGGGAGTTGGAATGCGAAAAAAACTAATGGGAAAATACTATCCTTTTAAAATCAATTTGTAAAGGAGGTATTAGACTATGACACACAAAATAACAAACTCGCCCTTTTTGACAGTTTGGAAGTTTGACTGCTTTGTTTGTTTGCCTGCCTTTGAAACGTCAGGCTGCATACATTTTGCTTTGTTTACGTGTTTACCGCAAACAAGTTTGCGAGTTTCGCAAACTGTCTAACACGAGTTTGTTTGTTTGTCATAGTCTAACATAAAACTAACCAATAATTAATTTCCACAAATAATCTCATAGAACTGTGTATCCATCAGAAAATGTCAAATGCACTTAAAAAGTTTCGTCGAAGCTTTCTAAGCTGTTTCCCACGGCACAAATATGCAGCTTTAGACGAACTCATGATTAACTAATCACTCTCCACAACCCACACTATTCAAACTCGATAACTGGGCGGGGTGACTAATTGCTTTCTGACAGAGAGGTTTCTTGACGAGAAAGTCCGACAACTGATGAAAAAAAAGTTAATCGTCCTCCCTCGCATAACACAAACTCCAAACAATTTGCACACCATTTGCCTCAGTCTAAACAAATCATAAACAACAATTTATAAAATATTCATCCATCGGCGGCGTCGTCAAAGTCACAAACGACTTGAAAATAATGCCGTGGTTTATCGTCTCCCTATAGCATAGGCGTACGACGACGGTGGTAATTATAGTCATTTGGTTTAATTTTTAACGCCTCGCAAGTCGATGCTAAGCAATTACCGTAAAGGGGTTGAATATTGGCATATTTAACTAGGCGGTTCGAGCCATTGTTGCTAGAATTTCAGATCAAATTTCCGTTGCGCGTAGATCCCATTCATAACAGCTCGTTGCGAGCTATATTTAGCGCAAAAACGAAGATTACGGAGAGCAACTGGATTAATATTTGATGATTTCGTGATGTATCAAATAGTTGGGCAAGGCACCCGTCCCGTCTGTTTACTTTCCCGATGTGGAAAACTTAATTTTCACAGCCGAGCAATAATTATGGTCTCCAATTAGCATCGCGCATACTTGGGTCACCGAGCAATAACAACTTTCTTCTCCGAATTGTGGACACACCAGATGGTTGCATACTTTTTTTTTAACATTTGTCATGGCCTGAAAAAAATATTGAAGAATTTTCCAAAAGAAATAGCACCGTGATGATATTTCAACATTCTCAAAGTGACTATCAAAACCCAGCATTCCATGCCATATCACAACACAACTCATAACAATCTATCAGGTCTCGTGCGAGCAATACTTGTTTATTTTTTGTTCCCAGAGGTATTACAACTGCCACTCATTGTTGTTGTTGTTGTGGAAGGGTTGTACGATACCGCGTTGATTACAGGGCAAAACTGTCCAACGAATCAAATATTTATACGTCCAGAGACACCTGGGCAATTGCTGCTCCGACCGGGGGTGTAACACACAAGTCTGATGGTAATCAACTCTTTGATTTCGTGACCGACGGCCACTTGGTCATCGTCGAAGGTGGGAAAATTTAAAGGTGTTGGGTGTGGGTTTCGAAAGAGAATAATTGATGGCGATTGGAAGGGGTGTTTTGTAAACAATGTTCATGTTTTAACAATGCAAGTAGACTTGGGATGGTAATCCAATCAATCATGCAAGCCTTTTCAATCTTTTATGAGAAAAGTTGTCTCCATTGACCACGTCGGTCAACTGTCCAAACCAATGTCCTTTCTCCACAAATATTTATGGAACCCCATCCAAAGATTACCCTTTCTTGAAGTTCGTCTCCAGACGCAAACACAAACAAACCGTCCAATCGAACATGACGTCAAGGGACGTAAAACTTTGTGATTGGCGACAAACAAACCGAATATTGCCATAATGGGCCCTCCTAATGTGGTTATGTCTAGTTTTTCGCATCGAAAAGTCCTCCCCCACCCTTAAGACATGCTGGCAAGAAAAGAAACCATTTTCGCTTCTTCCTGAGGGTGACCACCGTCGTCAGGGGAGAGAGCCTACCCAATCAATCAATCAACCCTGCGTCTCCTTGGTCCCGTGGTAGGGCCATAAAAACCTCCCCGAAATTCTTGCGCTAAGCTATAATAACTATAAATATTCCAATTTATCAGCCAAAAGTGCCACCGACCGAACGGCGGCGTCCGAAAAAGATAAATGTGTCCTCGTCCTTCTCAACCGGAACCGGCCAAAAAGCGACCCAGAAAGAAAGAAACCCCGATTGTTGTAACTATGGAGAGCCAGTGTACAGGAGGCGAAGACTGACACTCTAAAGCAGATTTTGAGCATGATCCAAAATGTCAGCGTGTCTTTCTATCAACGGTGATATAGAAATGATTTTTTCTCCGTGAAAATTTAACACCTTATTCAAAAATATATACACAATTTACATGACGCCGTGCTTTCCGATCAACGATAATATAGGGAGGGCTTTTAAAACACAAATCAATAAATTAAGATTACAAAAGCACAAAAAACACAAATTACTCAACAAAAATTTCGCTCAGGACACGAATAATTCTGTAAGGCAAGCACGTGGCCTCGACACCCACAAGGAAGGATTGATATTATCATTGCTAGCAAGAAAAAAGCAAGAAACATGATCGATCCTGTCCAGCAATTGCGTTTCCTCACCACCCGCAATCGACACACACAGCTTACAATGAAAATGCGAAACAAAAGGCACAGCAAAAAAAATCACTTTCCACTCCGAATAATAATTTTAAGACCACGCGCCCCCATTGTCAATTGTGCACTCGCAAGTTGTAAATATGCAGGAGAACTGTCAAAATATCAATACATTGTAAAACTCGACTGAACTGAACAGCTCTCTACGAAATCGGCCGATTTCGACCATTTTTATTTTTTGTATTTTTTTATTTGACTCAAACTTTGTCGGGGCCTTCTCTATGACCAAAGAAGCTATTTTGTGTCATTGATTCACCCATACATGTCTCCATACAATTTTGGCAGCTGTCCATGCAAAAATGGTACGTAAATATTCGAATATCTGTAACTTTTAAATGAATTTTCTGATCAATTTGGTGTCTTCGGCAAAATTGTAGGTATTGTTGAGGACTATTGAGAAAAAAATGGGTACACGGAAAAAAAAATTGCCAATTTTTTAATTAGCATTTTTTTGATTTTGATTATTTTTTATTTTCGAGATTTTTTAATATGTTTTAGGGGACAAAAAATAAAATAGTTTAAGAATGGTTTCCGCCCTTTTCACATGTTGCTTCAGAGAGCTTCTCAGCATCAGCAGCTGAACATCTGTCAAACTGTGTGTTTGACAATCGCTGTTCGCTGAGGGTGAGTGAGAAGGAAGATGGGAATGTGCGGTCAAATTTGAACTCTTGGTGGCACGTCAGTTCGTCAGTGTTTGAACCCCGATCTACCGCTTACGAGACGGAAGCGTTACCACTGGGCTACGTAGTTCGGTCACTTAAAATCGGGGGGATGGCAACCCTATTCCGACCAAAGGAAACTGACAACAGTCGACATTAGCACGGTACACTGTGAATCGGCATTACACATTTTTCAGTTTGGTTTTACACATTTGCTTGAGAATTTGAGTTTAACCAGCACAGAAAAAAAAATGATGGTAATATTCATCAGGAAATGGTGACAGATTTTGTGGCAAAATAAATGATAAATTTTACCCCAGAAAATGATGAATTTTCATCAGTTTTTGATGAATATTCATCAGGTTCACATTTTTACACATTTTTTATGTGATATTACACAAATAAAGAGGTAATATTAAACCTACCTACCAAATTTTCAACATTCCAAAATTAAACTTTTTTTTCTGTGAGGATAACACACTTCGTGTTACCAAAGTAATATGAATAATACTGATTCTGAGTGTTTGTTATCTGAACTTCCAAGATGGCATTTTTACAAATTTGATCTTGTTTTATGGTAATAAAACAGTAACTCGAATAGGGTAGGGTAGTCATCAATGAGACACTTTTGGTTTTCAACTTTCAACGATTTTTCTAATTTTTTCTTCAGCATGTTTTAATGAGCTTTTTGTTGTATTTATTTTCTTTTAGTGTGTTCTAACATTGACCAAAATATGAGATCGATCCGACATCTACAGCCAGAGTTATTCAACTGTCTCATTGTAGACGCACTTGGCAGGAACAATGAGACAGCTGGGGAACAATGAGACACTCTACGAAAATCAATACTTTTCTAGTAAAACATCATATTTTTGTATTGTTACATTACAGATGACTTGCCTTAAACATTTTAGAGCAATTTTGCCAACATGAAACTTTAATTAACAAAAGTTATACTAAAAAGTATTTAAATTTTGTAAAATCCATTTATTTATACCAAATAACTTTGTATGTTTGGCTAAATGAAGTTAAAACTGTATAAATATGCCAAAAATCACTTTCAATTCATGTTTTGAAAGATTTACATGGATTTTGCAATGTTTAATGAAGAAAAATCAAAGTGTCTCATTGTTACCCTCGGGCTTAAATGAGTGGGGAACAATGAGACAGCCCTGGATTCTGGGTATATTCTAAATTTTGGTCAAACCTAATGAAAAGACATTGTAGCCCAACTCAATCCCTATGCAACGTCGAAAGAAATTTGAAAAAATATTAGTTTTGGTGTAAATGGCAGCCTACGAGCGCAAAAGTATTTTTTGTCCATAATTTACTTTTACACCCCAGAATCAAACATTTATGAATAACTTTTCAAGGGAGCGTCCATAACCAAAGCCACTTATATGGCAGACGTGTATCCAGTAGACACACCTTTCCCCCAAATATGAGCCTGATTGGTTGAAACTACGACTTGTGAGAGCCATTTTATCATTGTTCCCCGTGTCTCATTGATGATGACTACTCTACCCTATACATATTCTCAAAATTTAAAAAAATGGGCGTTGAGCCAGGGCATTTTTAGGACATTCTCATTATTTGAATTATTTTTTTTTACATATTTAAATTAAAAAAAAAAACAAAGTTGATTTAACAGTCATGTCTAGTCAAACAGATAAAAAAATATTGAATTTTCTTCGACATATTGAAAGCCCAATGAAAATATTCTAAAATTTTCGTCTCTCCCTACAAAAGTTTCAATAAAAATAAAGAAAAAAAAATATTTAAACACTGAAAATATTGTATAGTTTTTATTTACTTGATTTTGTTATTTATAGCGTTTATTTCTTAGTCAATTTTATAACAATTTTGTGTTAGTGTATCTTTTCCTTTCAATTCTTCAAATAGTTAATTTCACACTTTTCAATTGAAAATAAATATAATTTACATGGCCCAGCTCTTTGAGTTGTCCCACCCGGTGCACGCTAGTGATAAAAAGGCTTTGGGGAAGAAATATTTGTTGGATGTTTTTATTTTCAAGCATTTGGTCAAATAAATAGGAAGATTTAACGGGATTTCGTGGAAATTTGAAAAAAAAAACTTCAAGCTTTTCTCGCTGTCCGCGAAATCGTGAAAATTCACTTACCGTAAACTGGGGTCAATCGGGACACATGGGGCGAATTGGGACAGCAGTTTTAACCATGTTGGAGCACAATATTTTGATTTTTCTGGTTGGTTTCGGTTAGAACAGACTCAGGCCAACAAAATGTGTACATCCATTTCCAAATTTAAAAGCTTTAAGTGCTCTAGAAACTGCTGTCCCTATTCAGACTGTAGTCCCGATTCACCCCAGATTACGGTACCCTAGATTCTCGACACGGACGAACGGACATGACACCAGGAACAAACAAAGAAACAAATTTCTGAAGCAAACTATCACTTGCGCCATCTACACTCAAGTGGTTGAAGTAGCATTGCGCGATCACGCATGATTTCTCAAAATGTCTTATGAAATAATTAATTAAAACATTTAGCAATAGTATTGTACTAGAAACAGTTTTTTGGCATAATGTTTGTCTTTATAATTCTATGTAATTTATCGAGGTTACTAAAATTGCCGAAAAATTGATAGAAATGGTATGTTTAATATAAAATTATACGACCATTTCAAAAAGTGCCCATGAGTTTGCATCACCAGCTGGCTTTGTTTACGTTTAAGACCACGTGGCGCGAAGATTTTGACATAAGCGATCTCGCTTAAGCGTGATTGCCTCTCACCCAGCCGGCCTGGGTTCGATCCCAGACGGTCCCGGTGGCATTTTCGAGACGAGATTTGTCTGATCACGCCTTCCGTCGGACGGGAAGTAAATGTTGGCCCGGTCCAGGGGGTAGCCATCTTGGAAGTTCAGAAAACAAACACTGACAATCAGTATTATACATATTACTATGGTAACACGAAGTGTGTTATCCTTCTTGAACTCAAAAGTCCCATGAAAATGTGTAAAAGCAAACTGAAAATGTGTAATGCCGATTCTGAGTGTACGGGCGCACTGTTTTGTCGACCCGGTCTAACCTGAAAAGGTTAGGTCGTTAGCTCAGTCCAGGTGTAGGAGTCGTCTCCCTGGGTCCTGCCTCGGTGGAGTCGCTGGTAGGCAGTTGGACTAACAATCCAAAGGCCGTTAGTTCGAATCCTGGGGTGGATGGAAGCTATGGTGTAAAAAGAGGTTTGCAATTGCCTCAACAATCAAACCTTCGGACAATTAGTTTCGAGTAGGAATCTCGCAATCGAGAACGCCAAGGCAATGCTGTAGAGCGAATAATTTGATTTTTTATCTCGTTTGCGCAGGTTTTCGCCAAGAAGAAGTAAAAGAAAACCTGCTTCACTTCTTGAAACCCCGTGTCATGTCCGTTCTCCCGTGTTTTCGATACTGAAAAGTCGGTTTGAGGCCAAAACGGTGAGCTTTTTTTTCTTTATTGACATTTTTACATTGTTTTTGAATTTAGATGGGTATGTGTTTCAGAGTGTGAGTTTGTTGTGTAAATTCTGACATACAAGCTACCAAAAATTGCACTTCCTTTTTATTGGTTCTTAACCTTGTAACCGAGCAAAAAAAAAACACCCGAAAAGCTAGACCCATTGACCATTTGCCACCATAAAAAGAAAGCAAAAGTGGCGATGGAATGCCATTGTCACGTTTTTTGGCTTTTCTATTTCTGGTTTTGTACGATTGTCGCCAGAATGGCACACACACGACATAACCTAACCTATATATCTCTAGCGTAGCATTTATGTCTCTGTTACCAGGAAAGTCGTCCCTGCGTTACTTCTTCTTCTTCCATCACATTTAGCTTAGTCGTGTTTCGCGATATCGTTGTGTGTTGATGGGCTCCCGATAAGCCATCGAGAAAAGGGGAAGAAGGAGGAACCGTGGGATCCTCAAACACAAACACACACACAGACGTCATGCGATATGTGCTTGTTTTGACATGTGTCAATCAGCTGCAATTAACGTCAGAAAAGGGTTTGTTTGCGGCTTGAAGAGGAATGGATAGATATACGGTATTGTTTCTATTCAATTGTACATGGCTAGGCAAAAATTCTCCAGGGGCTTTTTCAAATTGGGTTTAGACATAGTTCAGAGTAACGCAGATATCCATAGAAAGAGCATCAACATTCGGCCGACGTAGTGCAACCATACTAAAGAGACAGACAACTGTTTGAAAGGTCATTAGTTATTGAGAGGTTTCCATGTGGCTTTTTTCACTAACAACAGCAACTACGAAGAAATTTTTGCTCGGAATAGCAATGGATAGTTGCATGTGCCGTTCCGTTATCGTTGATGGATGGACACTATGGACAGCTTAATGAGTTTATAATTTATTTAACTTGAGCCATGGTTCCGCTTGTCATTGTTTGGCCAATTAGTATTTTAACATTCGCTTTGCATGATGTTTTGCCTTCCTCACTGAGGTAAGGCTATAATCCTGCTCTGAAAATGAACTTTTGATTAAAAGCTCCTAGACCCACCTTCATGTATACATATCGACTCAGAATCGAAAACTGAACAAATGTCTGTGTGTATGTATGTGTGTGTGTATGTGTGTGTGTATGTGTGTGTGTATGTGTGTGTATGTATGTATGTGACCAAAATTCTCACTGAGTTTTCTCAGCATTGGCTGAACCGATTTTGACCAAACCAGTTGCATTCGACTTGGTTTAGGGTCCCATACATCGCTATTGAATTGTTTGAAGTTTCGATAAGTAGTTCAAAAGTTATGTATAAAAATGTGTTTTCATAAATATCCGGATCTCAATTATATGCATGTAAACGATGTCCGGATCCATCATCCGACCCATCGTTGGTTAGGTTATTGAAAGGGCTTTCCAATGAGTCCAAAACATTGAAGATCTGGCAACCCTGTCTCGAGTTATTACCACATAAGTTATATCTGTGTTCTTTTTTTGAAATGTGTGTCCAAACCACTCATATTACCCATTTTTGGTAAAAAGTGAGGAAGGCATCAACCACATAGGTGGATTAAGTTAGTTTTTATTTTAACTTTAGATTTAAACTGAATTTCAAACTTTTACTGCAAATCTTTAGATTTTTTTTTTTTGCTAAAAATATAAAATTGACAGATCTTTGAATTGAAAAATTCTATATCGTCAAAATTGTTGTCAGTAGCATAAACCAACTTAATACCATTTAAGCAGTACCACCCGTGTCCCTCCTCATTAAAAATACATTTTTGCATTATATTAACAAGAACCCCTCCACATCTGAATCCCAGTTGGGATCCACCCTACCCCGAATAAAAAAACCAAACGCAAAGTACCGCCGTCAGCTCTCATTTGTCGAGGGGCGTTTATTAAAAAGGTCGGTACACGTTACGCAGAGGACGGCAAACACCCCGGAAAATGAGCCAAATAATGGGGAGCAAGGGAAGCAGCGAAATAAGTATCAAACCACCTATTTGGAGGACGAGACACATCTCAAAGTAGTTTTGGTGAAAATGGGTTGTCAATTCTTTGTAAAAATATGTAAAAAGTACTTCTATGGTTGAAAAACGTCACTAGACCTGCCTGTAGACGACTGTGGCGATTATTGTTCATCTATTATATTTCTGACAATATTCTCAAAACATCAGATTCCAGGATTTGGGAGAATATGAAACTCTCAGATTTCAGCGAACACAATTATCATGCTTGCTAACTCATATCGCCCTCTCGCGATCTCTGATTGTGGTTTTCTGAGAGAACAAAAGACTCAGCCGTGAGAGCGCGTGGTCGAGGAAACACGAGAGAAAGGAAAAGATATCGCATGCAATATGAAATAAATTTGGAGAAGGAATTATCAAATTATCGTATTTTCTATCACTCATTTTCAGCATGGCCAAATGGGACACCCCATTGCTCGATTTCTTAGGCAAAAATAAGTATCTGGGCCATTTTTGAGCCAAATAAGTTGAGGTTTTGGGGTTGAGCGTTGAAGTTTTTATGGGAAAAATCGCAAAAATATATGGGGAAAAACATCGGTTCAGGATTTTGTGTTAGACCCATAGAATAGCACAGCTTTTCCACAGAAAGAAAGACAAAAAAAGACATAACAAGAGCCAAGTGTATGCCACTCACCGTGTGTTAAAATATTAATCGTCTCATTATGCACGTAGAACAGACTGCTGAGGCATCCCTTGACGCCCTGCAGCGGCCGGTACCCGGTCAGCACGTACGGGTTGAACTGCAAATGCTGGGGCATGTCCTTCCACTGGAGCAGGTCGTCCGGCGGAGTCAGCAACCGGTTCAGCTGCTGCATCAACGGCGGTGGTTGCTGTTCCGTCGTTGACCCCACCGGATCTCCGGTGTCCCCACCCGGGCCCTCATCCCCAGGTAGAGTCTTCTTTTGCGGTGTCCCCGTCGGTGGTTCCGTCACCGGTTCTTCCCGTCGCGATTGCGGTTGCACTACCACTACCGGCGGCGCAGGAGATTCACTTTTTGATGGCACTGCTGTTGACGGATTTGATGTTGTTGTTGTAGTAGTCGTTGGAGCACTTGCACTACCGGAGGAATTTGTTTGCGGAACAACCGACGACGGTACACTGAACGGAATGACCGGAGGCGGAGGAGTAGGAGACGCGACGATGGTTTCGGTCCCGGAGACCGAGGTCGCCGCCGAGCAGGGGGACACTACCTGCATGCTGTCGTCCGGTTCCTCCAGCTTGGCCCGTGAGCTGTGAAGGAGAGTGGAGAACAATAGAACATCGCGTTAGGGTGGTGTGATTGATAAGTAGGGTAAATAATCTCTCAAATTTAGACCGTAATATGGGGTGACATAGATAGTCGATTTGATAATAATTGTCTAAAGCTATAAACTGGTGAAATAATATGAACAATTATTGTTCATATCATTTTACCAGTTTATACTTTCAGACAATAAATAAACAGTATTCAAGTACCAAGTAATCAGAAAAACATACAAATCTCTTTAAAGATCCATAAACTGGCAAGGATGCTGATGTTTTTTTTTTGTTTTTTTTTAATGCTAAAACGACCT
Organism: Culex pipiens pallens; assembly: GCF_016801865.2. Classification (NCBI taxonomy): domain Eukaryota; kingdom Metazoa; phylum Arthropoda; class Insecta; order Diptera; family Culicidae; genus Culex; species Culex pipiens. Next base: position 40,462,366 of record NC_068937.1, on the reverse strand, counting down.
TTTTCAAGAACTTGAAGTACGCCATCAAATCGGGAGCCCAATTTTCCATAATAATCCCTTGAACTCCAAATTATCAACTCGTCATTATTGCCAGCTGCAAATAAGGCCGTTGAGAACAGTTTTTGAAGTTCATTAAATCTGAATTTAAAAAAATATATGTTTAAGGGTAATGATTGGAAAATGATTCTTACGACTATTCCAAAATTATAGGCTTGTTTTGGAAATTTTCATTTTTGGATCATATATGCCCATCAGGCCTATAAGGGTTGAAGCCATTTTATTTCAGTAAAAAGTTATTCTGGATTATTAAATATCGTAATCATTTTTATTGCAAACAGCAGAAATTTCACATAACTTTAATTTTTCAGCATTGAAAATCGGACCATTTGTTCCCGAGATATATGTTATCAAAAAATAAGGGCACATTTTGCCGGTTCTCTTTTTATCAGTTTTTATCATTGCATGACCGTATCTCAGCAACCAAAGTCCGTATCAGCAATGATCAAATCTGGAGTTATTTTTTTTTGAAAAGGTCCAATAAACCAAATTTTCAGCTTTTGCTTTTTGGGTGTTTTTAATACTCCTGACGCAAGGCGGTTTCAAAAACACCCAAAAATTATTCAAGACTAACATTTCAAAAGGGCATAATATTGAATGTTTGGCCCTTTTAAAATGTTAGTTTAGATTTTAAAAAAAATAAAATATTGTTTTCAAAAAGATCGGGAAATTTCACGTTTCACATTTTAATACAATAGAAAATGGTGGGTTGTTTGAGTGAGTCTTAAAAACTACAATTTTTCTGTTTCTTTTTCTTTAAGCAGCTGTATCTCAGCAACCAGAGGTTCAATCTTCAATGTCTCTTAGACAATTTTACATAATTTGTTTGAACTTTAAAAAATCAGATATGGTCTCTCATGGTTACTATTTATATAAATCGTTGTTAATATTTCGCTGAAATCAAACTATATCTTGAAAACGAGGACCTTTATAAAAAATCTGTAAAGTACTTTTAGATTGCATAAAAAAAATAGGTAAAAAACAATTTATGTATAAAATTACGATATTTTACAAAAATCACTATTTAAAAAAAACCATAACTCCGCGGCCATACTTCCCTATGGCTCAAAAATTTCGGGTTTTGGTCCCTTAAAACATATTAGAATATCTCAAAATTAAAAAAAAAACATATTTTAATTAAAAAATCTGCAATTTTTTAACGCTTACCATTTTTTTCTAAATAATCCTCAACAATACCTACAACTTTGCCGGAGACACCAAATTGATCAAAACAATCATTCAAAAGTTACAGATTTTTAAATGTGATCGTATTGTGGATTTAGCTCGTAGCTGGATTTTCTGGCATCTTCTCACGGTCATTGGAAACGGTCGTGGATAGACCTAGGGGTTCCCAGTTGGAGTGAAAAAATTCAATTTATAGAAAAATTATGGATTATAATTTTGCTTTTTTATCACTTCTCCGACATCAGGAATAATTGTTTGAACATGCTTGCAATTTTTTTATTCGGTCAGAAAAATATTATTTTTCTTGAAAAAACTTTCATTTTTAATCACATGATCACCCCTAATTCTGGCTCGATGCCGCCATCATGCGACCGCGTGCTCCGTTTGTTTGTCAACAAAGCTGCAGCTGGATGGTGAGACGAAGTGAGGGGGGAAGAGATTTTGACATTTTTATGCCCGCATCTGGCCCGCCGCCTATTTCGTCGGTCACTGAGTCGCCGGTTGTTTCCTGTGACCGAGTCCAGCTAGGAACTGATCGTACAATACCATTTTTGGATTAACAGCTTCCAATATTGTATGGATGAACCAATGACACAAAATAGATCTTTAGGTCATAGGGATGGCCCCCAAAAAGTTTGGGCCATTTAAAAAAACAATAGAAAAAAAGTCCAGATCGGCAGATTTCGTAGACAATTACTCCCATTCTGGAATTTCCTGCCTGATGGCATTGTATGTGCCCTTAAATATATCTCGTGTTTTATTTGAAAAAGTCCTATAAACATAGGGAAGCTCGTAACATGTAAGACTTTTTCGACAAAAAACTCTACACACTAAGATGTTTTAACCGAATTCGGTAACGTTTACCGAATTTTCAACTGCTGAACAGTTCGGTAAACTGAAAATTACCGAATTCGGTAAAAACTTACCGTAATTCAGTAATGAAGTTCATTATTGTTTATCGTACAACCGAAACTCGGTAAAATTGTGTTCATTTTGACAGATGGTTTACCGATCCAAACTTTACCGATTTTTCAACCACTGAATTCGGTAATAAAAATCTAAGTGCACATGTAGATATCAAAAAAATTAAGAATATAAGTTGGAATAGTATTTGTAGACTGTCCCGCCCGTGTGGATCAATCGGACCGCGCACTGGACTCACAATCCAGAGGTCGCCGGTTCGAATCCCGCGGCGGGCGCTCTAAAATTCTTTGTGTAAATATGGGTATTCGGCGCCGTCGCTCCGTGCCATACTTTCATACACTTAGGAGCCCAGGGCGGCGAAGTCCTTGTAGATAAAAGGAAGACACTAGTGGTTGGTACTAGCAATGGTGGCCGACAGCTATAAAGTCAACTTCGTTTTATAGTATTTGTAGAAATCAATTATTTGTGTATGAAATCATTTTGAAAATCATCGAAATAAAATTCCGTGCATCATTTTTGATCGGTTCCTACCACTTTGCCGATAACACCAAATCGATCAACGTACCATTTTTGTATGAACAGCTTGTTTTGTATGGACCTGGTATATCAGTATAGAGAGAATGCGTAACGTGATTTTCGAATGATCCCACTTTGTTTACATCTACAAAGTAGGAGGCTGTTCAAGCTCAAGCATGACTTTTTTCTTACTGGTAAATGAACACTGATTATAAAACAGTCAGTGTCAGTGGCTTTATTTTGTCTTGTTTTTGACTTCATCGCTAATTCTAGCGAAGCTGATCAAAAAAACAGAGAAGATTTTCACTGAACCAGTAGGTTTTCAAACGAAATCAAACAATTAAGACAGTCTGGATGGAACGCATCGACTCCATAAACAATTATTATAAAAATGACTATCTCGCCTTCAAATTTCTCAAGATTTCTTGACTTCAACTCCATGTCCTCAAAAGCCACAAATTTTTATTCTGGAAAAAAAAATTTGTCTTATTTTTTTATTTGTGAGTTTTAGTATGACCCCTTAACTACGCTAAAGTAATTTAACATTTTTAAATTCAAGATGGCGGTCAAAATAGCGGAGATGAAACATTGAAAAAATGCATTTTTGTATTTAATAGGCAATCAAGCGTTCAAATTTGACTAACAATGGGTCGCAGAACTCAAATTTAAAACAAAAACCCCGAAAAAAAATTGTTGTTCATGATTCGATTATCCGAAGTCCCATACAAACCTTCGGATAATCAAACTTCGTATAATCAAACCTTAGGAAAATCGATGATTCGGATAATCGAGTCAGGACTGTATTTTTAAAAATGAACACGGGAATATCAGCCAACTTCATTTAGGGTCAAATGCAATAATATTGAAGCGCTAACTATGTTTTCAAACAAGCGTTAGGGTGTCAAAAAATCATAATGAAAGTTTATGAAAATTATTTGAAAAAACGTTACTTAATCCACCCTTAGTGGTTGGCGCCTTCCTCACATTTAAAGGGTGCTATGCAAAATCCAAAAAGTACGTAAAAAACATTTTAGTCCTTATAACTTTTTATAGGGTTGTCAGATGTTTTGGACGCGTTAGAAAGGTCTATTGAATAACTATCCAACAATAGGTCGCATCTGGGTGCTGAAAAGACAGAATGCGTAACGTGATTTCCGAATAATCCCCACTGCTCCTCACTAACACAACTGCACTACAGCTGTAAAAATAAACAAAGTAGAAGGCTTTGTTCAAGCTCAAGCGTGACATATTGTTTGCTGCAGAAGTGACTCGTTTTAAAACATTTTGGATCTGATGATACTAAAGTTTTCGCAGAAAAATTTAGTTTATCGCACTTTTTTTGTTCGTAGACTAAACGTTGGGCGGCAAAAAAACCTTCTTTGTTTTCAACGTGGTGAAAAATTGCGTCAGAAGTGGGAGGAATTTTGTGAATCAGAAGAGCAGCCGAATGGAAGTTACGAGATTATGTATGTTTGAAGCGCAGTGATAATACAGGAGTAAGATTATTCAATGTTATTTGGCAGGTGCCATTAGTTACTGATAATTCGTCGTAAACAATTTGTAAACATAGGTTTTGCGTGAGACATAGCGCTTATTGAAATGTTAGTGACGAATAATGCCAATCACGATTTCAACCCTTTTCTTAAGATTTGTTGACTTTGGATACCTCAAAAGCTCGACGCCCTCGACTTTTTTTTATTCCTGACGAAATAAATTTTAGATCGATTACAATACTTGCCACTTCTTGGCATCATTTTTCAAACAGTAAATTGGTTCCGCTTTGACAGTTCTAAATTGAGGCCGCTTTGCGGACAACTATTCTGCACCCAGGGTCGCATGAGAGATCCGGACAACATTGTCATCAAAATATCTGAGATCCGGCCTCCAAAAAGTGCGTAAAAAACACTTAAGTGCTTATAACTTTTGATAGGGTTGTCAGATCTTCAATGTCTTGGGCGCGTTGGAAAGATCTATCAAATACCTTTCTGAAAATGTATAGCATGGCGGGTTTTCTTACAAAAACCTTCCGGACTTTTGTTAAATTCGTTTTTTTAGCATAACTTTTGAAGTACTAAATTAAACTGCACAATTTTTAATAGCGACTTACGGGACCCCAAGACGGATCGAATGATGCCAAAACGGACAAAATCGGTTCAGCCAATGTCGAGATAATTGAGTGACAATTTTTGGATCAACATCCCGCCACACACACAGACATTTGCTCAGAATTTGATTCTGAGTCGATAGGTATATATGAAGGTGGGTCTAGGAGGTCTAATAGAGGAGAAAACACGTCCTCTATAGAGGAGAAAATCGTGACGTGACAAATGAACTCAAATCACTCAAAGTTCATTTTGTGAGTGACTTTAACATTTTGCCCTAGTTTGACAGCTACATTGTCCCCAGTTTTCTGTGGGAGAGAAAAGGAGGCGAGTACTTTATGAAAATCATACCTGTCAAAATTCCTAGCCTCAAAATTTTGTCGCGAGTTGCTTTTCTCCTCTATTGGGAAGTTCATTTTTCGAGTGATTTTATAGCCTTTCCTCAGTAATGTGAGGAAGGCAAAACACAACAATTTAATGTTTTGCAAATAACTTAAGCTGATTTTATACTACGAAGCTCAAATTTTTCCAGCATGGTTCGCAAAAATAAGCTTCCAATTGCTATGATTTTTTTTTCGGACAATTCTTCCAAATACCGAGAAAAAGAGGGGTGCATTTGCCCTGGGGGTCCCTCTATATTTAAATATGATTGAAACTTTTCAAATCCAAAGAACAATTTGTTTTTTTTAAGAAAAAAATATCTTTAAGACAATTGGATTTGTGTTTTACTCTAGATAAAGCCTTTTGGGTAATTTAATAGCATTTTTGTGTGGGCAACTATCAAAATGTATGAAGATTTGTGTGGACCTTATCGATCATATATCTTAAATTTCATAAATTATCTCAATCATAACATAAATATTCTAGATTCGTCAAATGCAAGAAAACAAACTAAAACCCCATACTCACATTTGCGTTCCAACTACGTCTTCACCTTGACGTCACGTCCGCCGTCTCTGGCGTCACGATCCGTAGCTGCTGCAGCCTCACAGCGCCGATGACTCGACCACGCACGACCTTTTTTCACGAGTTGGTTTAGAGTATTCACACACGCGAGCAAATCACGAGATTTCCTCCCGTTTCCCCTGTTTCACAGATCCCAAACGGGGGTATTGCACTTGACCCCCCTTTTCCACTTTTTCTCTCTCTTATTTCTCACGACGGTGTCGCGAATTTTCCCGCCGCGCAAACCGCGTTTTATTTTCACTCACTTTTACTCGCAATTTTTCTTTTGCTTTTTTTCTAATTGCGATGTGCACCCTTAAGAGCAAAAAAAAATCGCGCAAACACAAACACAGAAAATTTGGTACAGATTCTATATTCGTTCCGACACGGGTCGGCCTATCGCGTAATCTTTATGTAATCCCAACCCGGTGGTAATTCACCCCTCCCTCCTCGTCTGAAACTGTGGGATTTGATTTTCCTATGATTTTCCACTAAATTTTTCTTCTTTTGCTCCGTTCACTTCCTGCCTTGCCGCTGGAGACCGCGGTGGCCAGATTATGCAAATTTTCCACAAACTTCCAGATCTGCAAAGAAAAAAAACACCACAAGCGAGTGAGAAAATGGAAAGAACGAACAGAAAAAAAACTTCACACACTCGGAAAATTATTTACTCTGACACGCTAAATTGAACAACCCCCACGAGAATGATGACAACAAACAGGCAGCTTGCTTGTTTCTCCCAAACTAAACAATGCGCCGAGGTGAAAAGTGCAAAAGAACAGCAGCAGGCTTGCTTCTTTTTTTGTGTTGGTCCTCTTCTCTCCCTTAAGGTGGTTGTGTCGTCCCGCGTGGAAAAGCAAACGAAAACTAAATATCCACGCGCGGTGAGGAAAAATGAGACAGGAAAAACTGCAACGCACACACACACACATACACACGGCGTGACGACGACGACGAAAATATTCTCGCAAAAAGAAGAGAAAAATTCTCCCAGATTTTTGCATCCGCGCTTAGAGAATTTTTTGAGCGAGAGAGAGAAACATCTCACGCAAACTTGGGAAAAAGAAGGGGACATGCATGTTTAGGGGAATCTTGAGAAAATTATCAAATTTATTTTTTACACCGATTTAAAAATATTTATAATACTGGCATCCGCTCCCTAACGCCAAATATTCTTCCAAAAAGAATGCTTCTACCGTGTCCCCTTGACATATTGAGCAACTTTTGTTCTTCGGAAAACTTTATTTCTCTTGTTTTATGTTTTTCTTGTTGGATGCTTAGTATTTTTATTTGCATTTATCTTGTTTTAGTTTTTGTTTTTGCGTACAGGCACACGGTGTGTTTCGTAGAACAAACTTTAGACAAAAAAAAATCGGCATGTCTGATATTTGGCACTATGAAAGAAGGGTTCTTTTCGACATTTTGTGACGTATACCGAAATATTTCAACTTTTTTTTGAAGATTTTTTTTCGATTTATTAGGATTTTTCTTCAGCAAAGTCGCTGAACATCGATGGGTTCATGTTCATGTCCATCAATTTTTTTGAAAAATATGCCTTAAAGACTCCTTATTGCATAATTCACTAATATTTGGCCTCCAAAAAATGTTTGTGATACCAAATTTACCAGATTTCTAGCTTTGTTTGAAATAACCCAAAAATCTAACCTGGAAACGTCAATGCGACCGTATGAAAATCTTTTCTTTGTACAATTTATCATGAAATTACAACAATTGATTGCCCGGATACAAATTCGAGCACTAATTACTGCTAAACTTAGAGTATTTTCTTAGAGCTATTTGTTACCCAAAAGACTCCCAAAATTATTTTTTAATCTTCTGCCATATATCACTACACTCAACCCCCGGTGGTTGGTCACTTTTTCGTTTGACACTTTATTAGTTTGTACCCCGTTGGTTGGTCATAGTCAAACTAAAAAGTGACGAACTGTCACTTTTTACACGGCGCTCACGCACACTATCAAAAGAAACGTTTGGTAGTGTGTGTGAGCTCAGTTTAAAAGGGGTGTCAAACTAAAAAGTGACCCCGTTCGTTTGACAACAGCTGGTGTCAAACCATCGGGGTTTGAGTGTATAACATTTCAAACATTTTCGTACCAATCACAATTTAAAGAACAGTTTTCTGAACAATTTTCGTATTTTTTTGCAAAAACCACTTTTTTCGAAAAATCATATCTCCGCGCCATTTCATCCGATTTTAGCTGTCTTAGACGCAAAAGAAAGGTGATGAGTTTGGCTATTTGGAAAAAATAGTAAGAAGTACCAAAAATCTAGCTTAACTATTGAAAAAGTCGTATGAAAACTTAAAATGGCGTTTTGACCGTGTCTGGACCAAAGAGCCTATGTCTGAACATATTTTTATCGGATTCCTCGGAAAATTTCACATGACATATCAATAAAGCTGCGTCTTTCAATTAGGAAAATTTTGATACCCAGACATGTATAGGTCATCGCTGAAATTTTTAAGTTATCGCAGTTTTAGTGAAAAAAGTTGATTTTTTGCCGATTTCGTCATTTTCCTGTTCTTGCGCGTGGCGCGCCGAAAAACTCAGTTTTTATTTTCAAAAAATCATATCTTGGGAACGTACGGTTCGACATCGTCAATTTTTTTAAATGTCATGTGAAATTTTCCGAGAAATCCGATAAAAATATTTTCAGACATAGGCTGTTTGGTCCAAACACGGTCAAAACGCCATTTTAAGTTTTCATACGACTTTTTCAATAGTTAAGCTAGATTTTTGGAACTTCTCACTATTTTTTCCAAATAGCCAAACTCATCACCTTTCTTTTGCGTCTAAGACAGCTAAAATCGGATGAAATGGCGCGGAGATATGATTTTTCAAAAAAGTGGTTTTTGCGAAAAATTACGAAAATTGCCATTTATTGAACCACCCTAGCACGCTGTAGGTCACCCTAATGGCCAATCAAAAAAATTCGGGTCTAATTATTTTGGCCAAGGAACCCCCAGAAAAATTTTGAGCCCGTTCGGAGAACTTTTTTTCGGTTTAGGCTCTTTTCAAATGGAATTGCTGTATAATAAAATAATTTCCATAAATTTTATCATAATTTGATATAACTTTCATGTTACAATATAATATTTTCATCATTATAAATCAGCCATTCCACGTCAAACAAGAAGTCTCCAAATCAAAAGAGCTCCGATTTGGCTCAAATTTGGAGTGGGAGTTCTTTGACCCAAGTAATTAGACCCGTTTTTTTGTTTGGCGATTAGGATGATCCTATCCAAAATAGGGTGGTCCAAAAAATTGCATTTTTCGTCGATTTTCGCAAAAAGCACATGTTTCAAAAGAAAGGTAGGTAGTTAGGTTTTTAAGGAAAAATATGTGGATTTGAATTCGTAATTGTAAGACTCAATTTTTGGTACCGAAACATGTATAGGTCATCGCCAAATCGTGTTAATGGATATTCGCAAGTTTTGGATATGTTATGTAAAATATTACAAGGAATCAGGGAAAAATCGACAAAAATGCCGTTTTTTTGGACCACCCTATTTTGGATAGGAACACCCTAATAGCCAAACAAACAAATACGGGTCTATTATTTGGGTCAAATTTGAGCCACATCGGAGCACTTTTGATTTGGAGACTTCTTGTTTGACTTAGAATGGCTGAAATATCTTAGTAAGCAGTGTTCATCGTTTGAATAGGAATTAAATCCACAAATTTTGGAGTAATCACTTTTTTCCAACCCAAATTTTTTCTCTAATTTTAAGAGTTCTTCATTCATTCTGGGGCTACCATGATCAAGAATAACAATAAGTACAACAAGTTGCAACATTATTAATATTTTAAGCACGAGTCGTGCGTTTATTCAACGAGGATCTGCCTAGCTTCAGGCTTTAGTTTTCTGGCGTCCGTGTCTTTCAAACAAACAGATTTTGCAAATCCATTGTGAAACTACTTACTTTTCCTGCCATGCTCGAAAGACAAAACGGCCTACAATCCATCGTTAAAAAACAGTACTGAGTACTTTTTAGCACTTGTGTTATGAAGTTTGACACTTGATGACAGTGCAATGCGATTTCGATCGATTTTTATTGGTGTCTTGGGCAAAGTTGTAGGTATGAATGAGGACTACATCGAAAAAAAAGGTACAAGAGCAGTTCTCTCAGATTTCGGTCATTCGATTTTTTTTTTGTAATTTTTAATCCGACTGAAACTTTTTTGGTGCCTTCGGTATGCCCAAAGAAGCCATTTTGCATCATTAGTTTGTCCATATAATCTTCCATACAAATTTTACAGCTCCATACAAAAATGATGTATGAAAATTTAAAAAAACTGTATCTTTTGAAGGAACTTTTGATCGATTTGGTTGGATATGGACTACACTGAAAAAAAATGATACACGGTAAAAAAATTTTTTGATTATTTTTCTTTTTGTAACTAAAACTTGATTTGCAAAAAAACACTATTTTTAGTTTTTTTATATGTTTTAAGGGGCATAAAATGCCAACTTTTCAGAAATTTCCAGGTTGTACAAAAAATCTTTGACCGAGTTATGAATTTTTGAATCAATGCAGATTTTTTTCAAAAAATCGAAGTATTGGTCGCAAAATTTTTTCAACATCATTTTTCGATGTAAAATCAAATTTGCAATCAAAAAGTACTTTAGTGGAATTTTGATAAAGTGCACCGTTTTCAAGTTAAGGCCATTTTTAGGTAACTTTTTTGAAAATTGTCGTACTTTTAATTTTTTAAATTAGTGCACATGTTTGTTCACTTTTGAAAAAAAAAATATTTTTGAAAAACCGAGAAAATTCTCTATATTTAGCTTTTCTAAACTTTGTTGATACGATCTTAGTTGCTGAGATATTGCCACACAAATGTTTAAAAACATGAAAATTGATGATTTCCAAGTCTCACCCAAACAACGCACCATTTTCTAACGTAGATATATGAAATATTCGTAAAATTTTTCGATGTTTTCGAAAAAAATATTTTTGAAATTTTTAAACCAAGACTAACATTTTAAAAGGGCGTAATATTGAATATTTGGCCCTTTTGAAATGTTAGTCCTAATTCAAAAAATTTGAAAATATTTTAACATTGTAAATCGAACCATTAGTTGCTGAGATATCGACTCTTTGCCAGAACCCTGCTACGGTTTATGGGAAAAAAATGTGATTTAACAAAAAAAAATGAAAAAAAAGTTAAAGTATGTTCGACTTTATTATTCAATGTAAATTAAATTTGCAATCAAAAAGTACTATAGCGAAATTTTAAAAATTGTACCGTTTTTAAGTTGTAGCCATTTTGAAGGTACCGTAAACCGGGGTGACTTTGATAGGATTTCAATTTGTTTTTAGAATATTTTCCAACAGGTAAGGTTTTTCTCAAGATTATTATTTTTAAAACATGTACAGGGGTAGGCCACACAAAGTCCATGCACTATTTTGGAAAACAAGTTTTTTCAATAGTGTTTAGAAAAATAGTTACGTTAAAAATTCTTAGTTTTAATTCCGGGGTGACTTTGATAGTCATAGTTTTTCTTGTTAAAATCATATTTAAGATGTTCAAACTTTATTTGTACGTTAAATGTACCATCACTAAAGTAGCTGATATAGTTTGTAAGAAAAAAAAACAATGTTTTTGTTAAGTTAACTAAGTTTATAAGCTTTTTATTTAAAAACATATAAATTTTAGTTAAAATTGTTAAAAAGTCGGAATTTTGCCTGGAATTTGTAAAAACTAGTTTTTTTTTACAAAATTATCGATTTCTATTGCATTTTATACTGAATTCGAAGCACGAATCACAAGTTTTCACATTTTACATGAAATTTGTTCAACTGAAAATGCCTATAAATTTGTATTTTTTTTACTGTGTTTCAAAAACACATATTATTTATTATTTACAAATTTATTTAACCTTCTCCTAGTGGAAAATTGTCCAAATAATCCGAAAATGCATTCCGTTTTCCGATTAAAAATCATGATCATTGAGAAAATCATGACACTTTGAGAAGTTTAAAATAATGACTTCCATCAACGTTTTCTTAACTATAGTTAACTTTATAAACCTTTCAAAAAATTATGAAAAGTTCTTCTTGAGGCACTTTGAACACTTCTCTACCACGGTCAGTATGTTTCTGAACCATTCCTTAGGTATTTAAAAAGTACTCTTAATTTTGCGGAAAAATCGCCAACCTATCAAAGTCACCCCGGCTATCAAAGTCACCCCGTTTTACGGTAACTTGTGTGAAAAATTTCGCAGTTTTTCAATTTAAAACCAAATTGTGTCCTTGCCTGCCAATATATTTTCTAAGAGCTGACAAAATTTCCTACATTTTGCTTTTTAAAACTTTGTTGATATATCAACGATATTTCAGGAACTAATGGTCCGATTTTCGGGACCTTCCATAAACAACGTGGACACTTTAGGGGGGGGAGGGGAACAGCGATTGCAGACGCTCTATATAAAAAGATTTATTTTGTTTGGAAATTGTCCACGAAGGGAAGGGGGGAGGTCTGAGATTTCAAAAAAGTGTCCACATGGTTTATGAATGTTTAAAAATATAACAATTATTTTTAAATTTTTTAATCAAGAAAAACTTTTTCGAATGGCTAAAATCCCTTATTTTTGAAATTTTCAAACTTTGACCTGGACTTCAGAATTTTGAAATAATTATTATTGATAAAAGCTGAAAATTTCACAAAAAAAAACATTATTGGCTTGTAATGCTCGAGTTCCGTTCAAACGTGCTCATGTTCGGAATTAAGGCAAAGTACACCCATACAATTATGGAAGGCGAAAAGTGAAAATTGAACCATAATACAATCGTAGTCAAATGATGTTGTTCAGGATCGCCACTGCAAACAACTCGTTACAAAACTCGACTTTTTCAGCACTTTTCGTATTAATCCTGCTCGGCAAGCTCCGTTGGATCCTAATACTGCTCAAGACAAGAGAATTGCAAAACAGGTTATTGACCCAAAATCTCCTAAAATTTATTTACGATTTACGCTCATTTACACGCACACCAACAACTGTCGCAATAAGCAAAGCTCCAATTGCCGTCATTCACGAGTTCGGGACGACCAGACCAAAGAGTGTGGTCAGTTGCCCATTTGCGACAATCCACCAACGGTGACGCCGATGACGGTGTAGCTGGTTGACTCACCCATCGCCAGTCAGACCAAGCAGCAGCTGACCGTCATGTCAAATCCCAAAACAGCTTAGGGGGGAGACAAAACACGAATTAAATAGGGGGAAAAACTATCCCCAATTGGGGCATTCTAGAACGATATTTACCCTGAAAAGTAATAAGAGCTGGCGGACAATTTATTTGATCGAACTAAAAACTACTATATGCAACAAGTTGCAAAAATAAGTTTTTTTCAGCACGATTCATACATTTATCCAACGAGGTTCACCGAGATGGATATATACGACGAGTGCTGAAAAAATCAAGTTGTGCAACGAGTTCCATACAACATTTTTTGCAATTCCGAAAAAACACTCTTTGAGTGAAATTATAAGCCAAATGTTCATGTATTTTGTCAATAAATCGTTCAAATAAAAAAAAATGTTGAAAAGTATTACTTTTCAAAACAAATGCTGAAACTTTTCAGCACTCATTTAATTTATTTTGAAAAGTTTTGCTATTCGATTCTGTTATTTTTGGTACAGAAAAGTAGGCCATTTCGTCGTTCAAGAATGACAGGAAAAGTGAATAGTTTCACGACGGAATTGCAAAAATGTATGTATGTATGTATGTATTAGTACCCCCGTCTTGGCAGGACTTGGCCATGACCACAGTATGTTTCAACTGAGACGGTTTGGTTAGTAACCGACTTATATCTTAAGGACCTTAAAAGATTATCATTTTCTATCCAACCATTTGTTATGATATGATTAAATAGACAATGACATTCATGTGACTTGGGCCAGGCGATCCACGACTCCCTCATCCAGTCCATAAAATATATGAAGGCCCTGGGATATTTTTTAAGAGGGGTTAGTATTTTTTTTTTTTTTTGGGGTTAGGCGTTTGAAATATAATCATATATGGTTAAAAAATGTATAATCAATGTTAATAATTATAAGAGATATCAATGTATTATGAGAATAAATCAAACAAATATCACAATACTATAAAAACTCAACAAGTTGTTTCGAAGCTTCTATTCTTTTATTTGGAAAATACAAAGATGTTGGAAAAATCAATGTTATTCAACAAAATAATACTTTTTTTCATAAAATTATTTTTATTAGGTCCTTTTCGGTGCTGGGACCTGGTTAGGACCGAGTCGACATTTTTCTTAAAGAATTACAGAGGATCTTGTGTGTAAATGTTAGTGGGAGGGGAGCAACAAAATAATACTTATAACAATTAAATTATTTCTATACCATTATAATAATAATAATAATAATAATACTAATAAACGCAAATTAAAATTTATTTGTTTTTGAGTATCATAAATTTTTATTTAAAAAAACCAAAATATCAGTGCAAACAGAAAAATGTGCCACGGCTGAAAACAAAACTCTTTCAGATGGAATTGTGGAGTCTAGAGAACAAAAGCTTCGAAACAGCTGTCAAGGCATAGTTTCAATAATATGTACCGATTTTGACAGCAATTATAGTAATTTATTGTTAAGAAAATTAGAACGACTGAATGAATGAACACAATACGTTACTATTGGCAATTAAAAAAGCACAATTCATTTAAATTATTAGTTTAATTTTGTAAAATTACAATAAAAAAATATTGTTGATGCCAAAATTGGAAGATAACAAAAGAAAAACAAAAAAATTGGATTCATCCAGATGGTTCCAATCTTGGGCCTGAAATTCAATGTTATAAATTATACATGTAACCAAACAAAGATCTTTAGAATATCCATTAAATGATGACACCAGATGGATCCGAAAATAATAAATTCTTTATCAAACTAAAGTTTATGAAAAACTGAAAAAAAGTATTATGCTAACAAACTGGACTCAAAATTTGAAAAATTAAGATTAGTTGAGGATCTAGGTAATATTTTTCAAAATGCCGTAAGCTTTATAAGCTAGAAGTATTGAAATTAAACTAAAACTTAGTAAACTTAAAATGTAAATAAAAAATATGCATGAGGCTAGGAGCAGCGCTGAAATAATTGTTTGACATTAATTAATATGTATGAATGTTAGAATATTTAATAAAAAATTTTTTAAGAAAAATTATGGAGCTCGACATGTACAATTATATATCAGCAAACAAAACAATTAACTACGGGTCCTCACTGCTGGCTTTGAACTGAAAAAGATATGAAACTAAACTAACATTTTGGACATATAGAAGTTATGAAAGACGAAAATAGCAGGAAAAGTTTATTATTTCCTCAAAGAAAAAAATACCATGATTTTTTTAAAACTATTATAAAAATTATGTTTACCATGATCTACTACTTTTCTAAATTTGAAGTTCTGTTGACAAAATATATGAGAAAAATCATGAACAGTCCAAATTAAAAGTGATATTCTACCCACAAATTGTGTGAGTCAAAAAGTCAAGCATGCCATGGAAAACATGACATTGACATAATTTGAAAAAAGGAAAAAAAATGTCTTCACTATCATTTAACAATGATTTTTCAACAACACCGAATTGATTTTTTTCCCGAACAACAACGGCACCAACACGACAAGATTGCAAATGCACGCCACTTCCCCATAGTCTCTTCTTTTGACTTTTATGGCACTACGCATTGAAACTTTTATAATCTTTGGAATTAAAATCACTAATTTAACTGAAACACATAAATTTTTAAAGATTTTCCTCAAAAATATCTCAAATCTATCAAAAGTTGAAAAAACGCGACGCGGCGAAAAATTTTCACTACCGATCACACCGACTACTGCTATCCGAATCTCAGTTTCACGACAGAATTGCAAAAATGTTATTAAATTATTCGAATAAAAGTTCTTTTCAGAAGGTCAAGTTTACCACACCAGTTCCAGGAAAAAAATATTGTTTCAAATAAGTCTATCTTTCAACTCACCAATAAAACTTTTCCAAGATTTCCCTTTTTTGAAACTATCCCAACCCTCTAATCTGGGCGCAATTGTGGCTGACATAAACCAGCATCTTCGAGCATCTTAAGTTATTCTCGCGAAAATACCGGCACCGAGAGCAGCAAAAAAAAGGAAAAACTTTGAAGAAAACCCAGCCAGCAAAACTTAAAACAAATACACGCAATGTTTACGTAAACATCAATCAATCGACCGGCACGTACCGGTACTGCTGGTTTAGGGTATGTGAGGTAAATGTTGGTATTGATTTCATGTGTTTTTACATAATTTTTGTGGTAAAATTTCTGAAATCAAAATTGAACTCAACTTACCCTAGCACCAATTTTCATTTACGCACGTTTGGTTTGCTTTTTCGCTGATGAAATTCCTCTTGATGCAGAAGGTAGGTGCGGGGGTAAACTTTGGGAAGGGGCAAAGAAAATCGTTACGCACGTGCGATAGCACTGACCTGATGGGAAAATTTCGGCCGAGTAAAAGCGAAAGTCGGTGAGCAGCAGCGCACCGTTCCCACGCCCGAATTAATCGATTAAGCCCGGAGGGAATTGGCAAAATTTGTGCAGATGAGCAAATCGGCGGTGGCAGGTTAATCGAATCTGAGTAGAAGGGGAAGGGGGGAGGGGAATTTTACTGGGAAAATTGGCACGTGGAAAATCGTGGCACTTGGAAATTTTCTTGTCATTGCTGAAACATTATTTTCATTCAGCAATTATTTCAAACAGATTTTGATTCATTCTGAGAATATTGTTAAAGAAGTATTTTTTTTTTTAATTTGATTAGAAGAAAGATGATTGTTCAATCTTAGCAGACACGCAGCATCTAGAAAAAGAAAAGAAAAAGCCGAACTTTTGAAAATTACGTCACTTCCAAACTTACGATTCATTTATTAGTTGAGCTGAGATTTTGGCCACCCGATTATCATTTTTTTTTTTTTTTTTTGCAATTTACTAATGGTCCGATTTACTATGTTTTGGGGTGGGTACGTTTTTCAAAAAGTTCTCCGATCAACTTTTAGTATCGTTCCCCTAGAAGGGCATGCCTATAGGGACTTACATGCCAAATATCAGCTCATTTGCACAGCAAAAAATCCGATGGTAAAATCGCATGCAAAAGCATGCACATCACCTTCGTCAAAATCAGGGGGATGCTAACGGCCGCCATCTTGGGTGATTGAGATTGATAACGCGCGCAAACTGCGCACAGTGAAAACAAAAATATTTCTTTTATTAATAATTCAATTTTTGTTATAAGAATTACTGTAGTAAAAGTCACAGTTTACACAGTAGTTAAGTTAAACGTTTCATGTGATAAAAGTACAACTTTAAATGAGGTCATCGGCCCGATGTGTGCTTAATAATCCCTAATTTAGTAGTTTATTTTGCAAATAAATTGATAAAAATTACCTCACAAACATACACTAACTTTTAAACGTACATTGCGGTAAAATTTTACATAAAAACAATAATTACTTTATTTCCATTTTATGCCTGCAGTTTTTGTACTTTTTTTTACAGTGCGCAGTTGCTTTGTTTTGATTCCGTAACGAACAGCTGTTCTTTTGTGCTGGAGCCGAAGTTGACATTTCCCTTTTGTTCTGGTGCCGAAGTTGACAGCTTGTGTTGGCTACGGGCGAGCTGCCTGTAGTGAGATATAGATGTCGCCCCCCTGGTCAAAATAAACACTTAATATTACACACTGCATGTACAATTTTTGCAAACACAAAAAAAAGTTGCAACCAACGGGATTCAAACCCAGCACCAATAGTAGGACTGGCGCCTTAGCCCACTCGGCCACCAGACCGATGAAAGGCTGTAAGGATAAACGCTTATATGAGCTTGACATTTCGGTCAAGTAGGTTTCCCATACTGATGGGCTACATATTTCAGGGTGTAAAATCACATAAAATTGCATAAAATAATGCAATATTTATTTTACACCCAGGCCTTTTACACGCACCTGGATTACTACTTTTTTAGCTGTGTGTTTGTAAACTGGCTGAGCGCATCAGGGTTAAAGTTTACCTGTAAATTACTATGGCGTCATCCATAAAGTATGTCACGCAAAAATCGGCCAAAATTAACCCCCCCTCCCCCCTATGTCACACTTTGTCACACAAGGTTGAACCCCCCCTCAAAAAATACGTCACATTTTGACAGACCCCCCCCCCCTTGTTTTTGATGGGGTTTTTTATAGTTTTGATATCTTTAAACTCTCATAATTTTGGTATTTTTGGCAATTTTTATATGAAAAAATAAGTTAAATTATTCTAATTATTCATTTTTTAGAATAATCATTGCGATATACAAAAAGCAGTTTTGTATCTTATAAAAATAAGAAGACCTGGTATATTCAAGTATTAAAAAATCATGAAAACTGTTTTTCACACACCCAAAGGAAAAATATATCTCAAAATCTGCAACAGTGGATTTGCTGCAGAAAATGTCACATTTTATAACATTTTTTGCAGCATGCCCCTAGATCATTTTTGCCCGCGTGTAAACATGTCAGCGATCTGCAGTTCTCACCAACACATATAATGCTTGCCCGTCTCCGAGCAACACTCCAGAGATTAGCATACACAGCAAAAAATCCGATGGTAAAATCGCATGCAAAAGCATGCACATCACCTTTGTGAGCAAAAGCATGTAATATTGTATGCGAAAACGTGTACATAATAAGCATGTACAAAAGAAAAATAAATTAATGTTGCACACCCCAAAAATTAACATCAATCTGTTGAGAGTCATATCCCGATTACCAAGTCAACGCCCCAACCGTCTCGGCTATCTCACCGACTTGTAAATGATGTGTCCAATGCCGATGTACCAGTAGGTTTTCGTATACTGAATTAGCTGCATACGATGTATGGGGAACATACAGCTACATCGGTGTTGATCCAGCTAACTTCACAGCGGCGAGATAGCCGAGATGGTTGGGACGCGGACTTGGTAATCTGGATATAACTCTCAACAGATTGATGTTAGTTTTGGGGTGTACAAAATTTATTTATTTTTCTTTTGTACATGCTTTTTATGTACACTTTTTCGCATACAATATTACATGCTTTTGCTCACAAAGGTGATGTGCATGCTTTTGCATGCGATTTTACACAGATTTTTTTTACTGTGTATGTTGGTGCTTCACTCACTTTTCATCAAGCGTCCATGGCGCGGTGGTAGCGTGTCGGATAAAAAATCAAGAAGTTGGTGGTTCAATCCTCGTTCTGTTAAGGGTTTTTTTTGTGAAATTCAACCAAAAAGCCGTCGGTAATGTCGATAATTGTCGGTAACGGGCAGAAATGTTATACCCCTATATCGCAAAAAATGCATGAGGACAGTTTTCATGCAGATTCTGATATACTTTCATGCAGCCATGCATCACAATCATGCGACCGCCGTTTGGGTGCAGCTTTGTATCTAATAAGTTCACCATTTATAGCAGTTTTCTTATGAAGACCCTACTTTCAAAGCATTTATTTTTATCAAGCAAGAATTTGCAAAATATTGGAGTTCCAACTGAAATATATAATATATTATAATGTGATACCGTCATCAGGGGTGAAATTGGGTCTGGGGGGTGAGTTTGGGTCATACAAAAATGCAAAAAATTGTAAGACCCAATATCACCCATGATGACGGTACTTCTAAATAATAGTAAGCAAACAATTTTAGAAAAGAGGATTTAATTTAATTGTGTACATTTATGTAATGCAATATTATGCAATCATAAAAAAAAACCTAACGTGACGTCACAATCTCACAAACCCCCCCCCTCCCCCCTTCGTCACATCTTGTCACACCTTCGGTAACCCCCCCTCCCCCCCTAGGAGCGTACGTACTTTATGGATGACGCCTATGGGAAATTGGAACTGTATAAAAAAATAATTCTTCATTATCAATTTTTCGAAAAGTTATTTAAAAAAAATATTGAAATAACATGCCATAGTTTCAACATTTGCATGGAAAGGGTGTCTTAAATGAATTAACACTAGTACAGTTTGACGAGAACAAAAATTTTAGCGAAAAAAAACTTTTTGCGATAAAAAACATCGACAATTTTCGAAAATTCCAAAGATCTTTCAAATCAACCCAAACATGTTAAAAATGGTTAAAAACGGCGGGAAATGCATTTTAAATTGATTTCAGCTGATTTCACTTCAATTTCCATTGAAATTTTGAAGTTTTTTGAAAAAAATATTTGTATGCCCCCTGCTTTTCGGGCCAATATTGAAGGAGTGCACAACATTTTAAATAAAACTTGTACCAGCCTTATCAAGTGAAATTTTAGTTTTTAGGGTGGTCCTCTCCGAAAAATAAAAGGGAGGTTAAAAACGCGTTTTTAACAATTATCGCAAAAATCCTGCTAAAAAACATGCCTCCGGAATGGCTGAGCCAGTTTTAACCCACCACAAATGTGATTAGTTGAACTTTATGATATGATTTTCTGAGAAAAAAAAAATCGGTACATTAATTGAACATAAAGCACCATACGTCTCCATCCATCAATAAGTGCCCAGTACTTTTTGCTGGAGACGCATGGTGCTTTAGGTTCAATAAATGTATTGAAACCAGAAAAAAACTAAAATCCTATCTCAGAATCCTGTTTATGGATATACACCCGAAGTTAAAGACAAATCGAATAGTCCTTCCGAAAAGAAACGAGAGAAAAGTACCTGAGCAGTTCTCTAGGATTTCGGTCATTCGATTTTTTTTATATTTTTTAATCCGACTGAAACTTTTTTGATGCCTTCGGTATGCCCAAAGAAGCCATTTTGCATCATTAGTTTGTCCATATAATTTTCCATACAAATTTCGCAGCTGTCCATATAAAAATGATGTATGAAAATTCAAAAATCTGTATCTTTTGAAGGAATTTTTTGATCGATTTGGTGTCTTCAGCAAAGTTGTAGGTATGGATACGGACTACTCTGGAAAAAAATGATACACGGTAAAAAAAATTTGGTGATTTTTTTATTTAACTTTTTATCACAAAAACTTGATTTGCAAAAAAACATTATATTTAATTTTTTTATTTTTTGAAATGTTTTAGAGGACATAAAATGCCTACTTTTCAGAAATTTCCAGGTTGTGCAAAAAATCATTGACCGAGTTATGAATTTTTTAATCAATACTTATTTTTTCAAAAAATTGAAATATTGGTCGCAAAATTTTTTCAACTTCATTTTTCGATGTAAAATCAAATTTGCAATCAAAAAGTACTTTACTGAAATTTTGATAAAGTGCACCGTTTTCAAGTTAAATCCATGTTTAGGTGACTTTCTTGAAAATAGTCGCAGTTTTTCGAAAAAACGAAACTATTGGCACTACGCCCCCCGAGGCATGGCCTTCCTCTAACGTGGGATTTCTGCTCCAGCGCCTCTGACGAGACAGGAGAAACCGGGACCGACGTTTTACTTCACCATCCGATAGAAGCTCAGTGGATAAGGCGGGAATCGAACCCGCGTCTCATAGCATCATCGGGATCGGCAGCCGAAGCCGCTACCCCTGCGCCACGAGACCCACAGTCGCAGTTTTTCATTTTTTTTAAATTAGTGCACATATTTGCACACTTTTGGAAAAAAATATTTTTAAAAAGCTGAGAAAATTCTCTATATTTTGCTTCTTCGGACTTTGTTGATACGACCTTTAGTTGCTGAGATATTGCAATGCAAAGGTTTAAAAACAGGAAAATTGATGTTTTCTAAGTCTCACCCAAACAACCCACCATTTTTTAATGTCGATATCCCAGCAACTAATGGTCCGATTTTCAATGTTAATATATGAAACATTTGTGAAATTTTCCGATCTTTTCGAAAACATTATTTTTAAAATTTTCAAATCAAGACTAACATTTTAAAAGGGCGTAATATTGAATGAAAAAATGAAAAAAATGAAAAAATCAGTATTGATTAAAAAATTCATAACTCGGTCAATGATTTTTTGCACAACCTGGAAATTTCTGAAAAGTTGGCATTTTGTGTCCTCTAAAACATATCAAAAAATAAAAAAAATTAAAAATAGTGTTTTTTTGCAAATCAAATTTTAGTGATAAAAAGTTAAATAAAAAAATCACCAAATTTTTTTTACCGTGTATCATTTTTTTCCAGTGTAGTCCGTATCCATACCTACAACTTTGCCGAAGATACCAAATCGATCAAAAAATTCCTTCAAAAGATACAGATTTTTGAATTAAGTAAAGTAACCTGGATAATAAATTAGCTTATATCTGTATGCCCATACATCCAATTGAAATGTGGTCAAAGACAAACTTATGGGAAATTGGACGAGCTTTTCGGTAAAAATATTTTCGAAACTGAAAAATCATGTCCGTCATATAGAAATTGCCAAAAACCATCAAAAAACCTATTTTTTCAACATTTTTATTTTTAAAAGCGCTGTAACTTCACAAAGATTGGACTTAGGACAATGGTCAATATGGAGACTTTTATGTAAAATTGTCTGGAGAATCGATTCCCGTATTTGGCTTTTGAAAATTTTGACGTTTAGAGCACTTTTCAAAAAAACAGTTTCAGCAAATGATTTTTGTATTTTTTTTAGGTGAGTTGCTCCATCGTGCATTTTTTGTGAGTCTTTTTGTAACATCTTAGGTTATTTTCACAAAAAAATTGTGCGAAAAAAAATCGTGGGCTCACCTTTAATTTTAACTTTTAAACTTAAAAATCAAAAAATCTCTTAAAAGTGGAGTGTTTTTTTCTTTCAGTGTATTTTTTTCGGAAAGTCCGTCAAATTTCCTATAAGTTTGGCTTCGAGATACAGCAATATTAAAATTACGAAATACAAAAATATTGAAAACACTTACGCCCTTCTCAAATGTCATTATCGAGTGTTATTGGCTCCATATACACAAAAATGGCTTATATATGCCTAGGATAACATGTCTACAAAGTTTCATTGAAATCGGAAAGGGTCGAGAAAAAAGTACCTAAAAAAATCCTGTTTTGGGCTGGAATTGCTCTTTTATTGTTTCCACATTTTCAACAAAAAAAAATACAAAAGATAATCAGCAAATCTAAAAGTGACATCAAAAATCTTCAAAGTCATGATGTGTCATGAGAACCCGCAAATTTGATTGAGTGCTCGATAAAAAAAAACTATCCCGCAGACAATTTCAGAAACAAAATGCATTCATTATGAAACGAAATTATACAACCTGACCAGTGCACTGTTCAGTGCACCTCCACAGGAAAATCGGTTGATTTCACCTACAATTTCAACTTTCCCCAGTGCACGTGCAGCACCACACATGCAGGGTGAGTCCGGTGTCGAAAGGGCACCCGGACAGCATTAATGAAATAATCAATATCCGCTTTATTTATAATATTTTCGATGCTTTTACCCTTTGCCCTTTTTTCCTACCGCGTTCTGTGGTCGTGAAAAACCACACGCAAACTGGTAGCTGCTCTTTCGCGGAAAACATTCGTTGCAATGATTTTTTGTTTTTGTTTCTTTCTTTTGTTTTTTGTTTTCGGTGCATTTCCAATGAGGTTTCCCCACTTTTATTCAAATCGACATGGTGGTGTCATTCTGGGTGCTGAAAAGACAGAATGCGTAACGTGATTTTTGAAAGCTCCCCACTGCTCCCCACTAATACATCTACACTACAGCTGTAAACATAAACAAAGTAGAAGGCTATGTTCAAGCTCAAGCGTGACATATTTTTTGCTGTTGAAGTGAATTATTATGAAACATTTTGGATCTGTTGATGTTGATGTTTTAGATGAAAAATTAAGTGCTTCGCACTTTTTTCTTCGTAGACTAAACGATGGGCGGCCAAAAGAGGCCGAGATGAAAAATTGTGTCAAAAGTGGGTGGAATTTCGTGAATCAGAAGAGCAACCGAATGGATGTTCCGAGATTATGTATCTTTGATGTGTAGTGATAATATCGAAGTATCCAATATTATTTGGAAAGTACTATTGATAGTTATTGATAATTCGTCGCTAACATTTAAAAAAGCGTCATAAACATAGATTTTGTAGACATAGCGATTATAAAATTTTAGCGACGAATTATGCCAAACTCGATTTCAAACCTCTTATTAAGATGTTTCGACTTCGAATACCTCAATAGTCATCGATTTGTTTTTTTATTCCTGACTAAATAAATTTTAGATCGATCACAATACTTGCCACTTCTTGGTATAATTATGCGAACAGTAAATTGGTTCCGCTTTGACAGTTCTAAATTGAGGCCGCTTTGCGGACAACTATTCTGCACCCAGGTGTCATTAAATGTCAAATTGCTTGTAGGATTGTTTGGATGAGTTGCTCAAAATGATGATGGCAAAGAAAACATGAAGGAAAAATTGGGAATCTACCGAGTGATCAAACGGAACAGATTGTAAAAGTGTTCCCCTGGGGCATTATCCAGCAAATTTTGATTTTGATATTTGTATTGTTGTAAGTTTTGATGATTGTTGAGTGATTGAAAAAATTAAATACGAATATAATGAAATGAAATCATACAGAAAATCATACATTTCAGCCTAAACAAAAAAAATGGTAGAAGTTTTTAAAATAATAAAAAAAACAAGACCATTTATTTTTTTTAGTTCCAAATTTACAAAATACATTGTGAATCAAATTTTGAAAATTACAAACAATTTGAAGATTTTTCAACTAAATCGAATATTTTGTAGTTTAAATTAGAGTCACGTAAGAACAAAATATATCTTTCTAATTTTATGTGTGACGAAGTGAACTAGTTCAACATCGACTTTTTGACAGTTTTGTAGTTACAATGTAACCATCCCTATCCCTAGCAAAATTATGTCATGACTGTCTCGTCTCGATCACTTCCAAGCTGCTCTACAAAACACTGATAAGAAATTAATAACAAAAATCACGTGCCTAATCTTTCAACGAAATCAGCCTCCTTCGATAACGATGAGAGTGCTCATTTGTTGTTGTCCTCAAATGTTTAACTTTTTACTTATAATTTGCCAAGCAGTAAAAAGTAGTGGCCCTTCCTTCCTTCCAAGAACCTTCCAACCTCGGCCGGCCCACAGAAAACTCTTCAAACTAATTAAGGCCAAAGTCACAACACAAGTCCTTAATGCAATTTCAGTGGAAAACTGCGAGGGAGAGGGGGAGGCTAATTTTCATAATTAGATTCCAGAAGGCAAACCACCGACGACACCGCCACCAGCGGGTTGACTCACGTCAGGTGCGGTGCACCCCTTTGCGCTGTTTGGGGTTTCCCCCTCTACCTCGTGTTTTGTTTTTGCTTTAAATTTACCCAAAGTTTCATTTCCTCGTGTCAGCACTTGTCAGCGCGGCTTCCGATTCCTTATATTGTCGATGTTCTATTGTGGTGCATGGCTGTTTGGTTTCAAATCGATAGACTGAACTTGTGTTCTTTTTCTCTTCTTTTTCATGTTAAAAACAGGCATTTCGTGCTATTCTCCCAATAATAGTGTAACTTTTGTCAGTTATGGTAGGTTTTGTAGTTTTTGGATGTATTTTGGGCCTAAAGAGAAAAGTTTCGACCTACTGCGAAGCATTAATCTACCTTTATTTGGCCCATCTTTTGACACCATCTATAATTATGAAATTACATTTTCTTTTACTTTTTTGTATAGGGCAAATAAAATATTAGGAAAAAAATTATGTTTTTTTTGGGCTCAAATCACCACCCAATTCTATTGCTTGGATCGGAAATGGGTCCAACAAAGGGACATCTACCTTAGATAAGTACCAGAAAAAAGCTATGCATCATGACTCATTGCTGCAAAGTGAACTTGTATCAAGGCCGTGAACCGAATCGGAACAAAATAAGGAAATCCTTGCCGCCATCAATCATGCTACTGCTCGAGTTGCCCGGAAGATGACTATAGCGCCCGAAACCCGGGAAGCCCCGTCACGCGTGGGGACTAATGTGAGAAGGAAGCTTTTCCGCCACAATAGTAACAGAGAGCGTAGAAAACGTTGTGGCGCCACTTCTCCCAGATCGGAGACGTAATCTGATGGAAAAATTGGAGATTTTGGACTCAAGTGCTAGTAATGGAGTTGTTCTTCTTCTTCTTAACGAATTATTTGAAAGTATTTTTTTTTCTTTGTTTGGAGGCACAAACTTTCAGTTTTGTAACTTCAAATTGACCAAAATTAAAAATAAACTAATACATTTGGAATAAGAAACTAAACTTTGTGCTTTGTTACCAGGAAACATCCTCATTCTGTTGGCAATAAATTCTGACGAAAGTGAAAAGGCAACTGTCGACAATGCATAACAAAAAGTACAAGATGGGGCCAATATACTGCCTCAAAGCTGACCTTGAAGGGGGAGATATTGGGTACATAAAAGGGCCCTCAAATCGACCACGAAAATTTCGCTCGTTCCTTTTTCTCTCGAAGTAGGCGTTGGCCGTCTTTTGTACTTTTTTTCAGATCAAAAAAAAATCATTTCACATTTTCCGGGTACGCACAGTGAAACAAATGGGGTTAATGAGTGTCAAATTTTCTTATAAAGGTCGTTAGGTCATTCCAGCTGAAGAAGTCGTCTTCCTGAAGTTGGAACAGACAAAAAAGGCAGTGGATTGGACTCATATTCCAGAGGTCTTCAGTTCCATAACAATTTTCAAATGATAATATGGATTATTTATTATTTTGTTGAATGGTCCAGCTCGTGGAAAGAAATTTTTTTTCTCAACTTATTTTTATTAGGTCCTTTTAGGTGCTGTGACCAGGTTTGAACCGGGGATCAGTAAAACAATATATAATAACAAAAAAAACTCCTTAAATTCCATACTTGGAGATCATGTAACTGACGAGGGTTACTTGGTCCAAGCGGGTCTTGCAGGTCTTGAACCTGCTGATGTACTCGGAGAAAATTCCCCACAGCTCAGCCGAACTGTAGAGTACCTCCCCGGCTTCCTTCTTCGTGGCTCCACCGTCTCGGGGGCCACCTTGGCTGCTTCCTGCGGGACGAGGGCGATCCTTGGATTTTCCGTCCGGAACTGCGCCCGGCAGCGGAGGGAACTCCGCCGGCGTAAACGCCGGAACTGCTGGACTCAGCTTCTCCGCCTTCCTTGCCGGCGGTTTCGGTTTCGACGCCTGCTGCCGCCTCCGGATGAAGTCCGCACGCTTAGGGCAGCTGCGGTCCGTGGCTTCGTGGGCTCCAGAGCAGTTGGCACACCGCTTCGGCTCGGCTTCTTGGACTTTGCACTCGTCCGTCTTGTGGGGACCCCCACAGTTGTTGCACCTGCCATTCAGGTGACAGTTCCTGGTTCCATGACCCAGCTGCAAGCAGTTCCTGCACTGGGTCACGTTCGGCCGCTTGTTCCGGTAGGCCTCCCACCGGATGATAGTGCTTGCCACAACTTTCATTGCAGAGAGCTTCTTCAGATTGGTGTATCCCTTGGGGAAGACCACAATGTACGGAGTTTCGTCCACGGTGGACTTTTCCTTCCGCTTGATGATATGCACCTCCAGCGCGTCCAGCTTGAGATCCCTCTTCAGAAGGTACTTGACCTCGTCCGGTTTCAGTTCATCAGGAAAACCACGAAGAACCACCCGATGATTTCGTTCGCTCCGCCGATCGTGGGAGTAGAATTCCACTTTCTTCTTCTTGAGTGGCTCTTGCAACTTGTCAAAATCTTTGACAGAGAAGCAGGTCACCTTGGTTCCAAATCGGGTTAGTTTGTAAATCGGTTTGAAACCAAATTTACAACTTCCCACTATCGCCACGAGCTTGTAAAATTCCGTGGTGTTCTTCACCACCAAAGGTGGTTGCTTTTGTTTACCTGCCGATTGGCCGGGTGGTGGAACCGCCGGGGCGTCCCCTCCTCCTGCTGGGCTGGCATTGTTGTTGTTTTTGTTATCCGCTAGCGGGCTGAACTTGTTGTTGTTGTTGAGACGGGTCTTCTCAACATTTTCTCCTTCGATGCCGATTCCAGTGACCTCGCTGGACTTCTTCCGCTTCCGATTCCCGCGGACGGGACGAAAATCTTCCTCCTCGGAGGATTCCTCCACCTCCATCTGTCAAAAACTTCCAAGCACGCGAGATGACAACACGAGCCAAATACGTCTTAACTTTTCGCTGGCTGGCGACTGAGTGAACAAGAGTCGGAGAGAAATTTTCTTTTTATAGAATTTATTGGTAGGCTTTTATGCATGTCGCGTATGATATTACAGATTTGGATAAAAAAATTAATTTTCTACAAGTAGTGACTATGGAAAACAAATTTTAAGTCGAAATTTTCGCAGTAATTTTGAGTTTTGACCCAGAAGGAGGGTAACCGTATAAATTAGAGCAACACATGTCTCATGGTGAGAAACATTGGAAAGTGATAAACATTGAATAAAGAAGTTGATTAGCGAAAAAATTGTGCACTGTATTCCGCCGGGGAATTGAACCCCGTTCTATCTCATACCGTGAGAACGCATCACCGATCTGCCAACGGAACCAAACCACCGTGCTGAGAGGCGACCTCTTAGAACGTGATCTGTTTCTACTGGGTAATCGTATGACATTTGTTCCATGTCTCCGACGCAACCATAACACCAATTCTTTCGCTCTTCTATTATGTCAATTTCTCTCTCTTTCCAGTGGCTCTCCGAGATCCTTGTGGATCAAGTATATTTTTAGAAGCATTTGTGTCGT
Source organism: Culex pipiens pallens (assembly GCF_016801865.2). Taxonomy (NCBI): domain Eukaryota; kingdom Metazoa; phylum Arthropoda; class Insecta; order Diptera; family Culicidae; genus Culex; species Culex pipiens. The sequence continues at coordinate 40,433,967 of NC_068937.1, read as the reverse complement.
TGTTCATTAGGGTCATTGGGTGAATACTGAACACCTCGACCCAAATGCGACGTATAAACGCGGTTGCCTACTTGAACAATGACAACATTTGAGTGGATTAAAGCCACCGGCTTATTTTCGCAGTAATTTTGAGTTTTGACCCAGGATCTCGGAGAGCCACTGGAAAGAGAGAGAAATTGACATAATAGAAGAGCGAAAGAATTGGTGTTATGGTTGCGTCGGAGACATGGAACAAATGTCATACGATTACCCAGTAGAAACAGATCACGTTCTAAGAGGTCGCCTCTCAGCACGGTGGTTTGGTTCCGTTGGCAGATCGGTGATGCGTTCTCACGGTATGAGATAGAACGGGGTTCAATTCCCCGGCGGGATACAGTGCACAATTTTTTCGCTAATCAACTTCTTTATTCAATATTTATCACTTTCCAATGTTTCTCACCATGAGACATGTGTTGCTCTAATCGAAATTTTCGTTTGCCACATCGTTTACTCTTTGATGTTGCAAGTGAGAGTGAGAAATAGTTAAATTTCGACGCTTTTTGGTTTCCCGGGCTGACGGTAATAACAAAATTCATGCCATTTCAATAACAAATACTGTTAAAATAACAGAAGTGTTATGGAATCTTCATTTTTGCAGAAAGGTTTAATAACAGTTTATGTTATCATAACAAAATTTGTTATTAGTCTGATATTGGTTGAAAGCCAAACTAACTTTGAAATAACATTTTTTGTTATGGAAGAATAACTTCAACTGTTATTGGGATGATCGGATTAGTTGTTAAAATAAAAAAAATAAAAAATAACAAAGATTTGTTCGAATAATAGCTAAAAAATTCATTAGTCTGTTATTACAATAACAATCCAATAACAAAAAAATCATAACGACGAATAACAAATCTGGTTATAAATAACATAAAATGTTATTGGTCTAGTATTTTCAAATATCGAAAAATGTTATTCCCAAGTTATTACCGTCTGCTCGGGTTCTTACAAATTAATAACTCATGTTCTAGTATGATAAACATTTTTCATTGTTAATCCAGCAGCGATTGGTGACTGGACGAATAAACAAAAACACAAATAATTAAAATGTTCAACCTATCAGCCAAAACGTGTCGTATTTGTCGCTGAAGAATGTGTCATGTGCAGGGATGAAATCCGTAGTAACAGTTCAATAGGGAGAATCTGCGTTTGTAAACAAGCAGTCTATCCCTTTAGCTCAAGTGACAGTTCACGTAAAGAAAGAGGGGGATAGACATGCTTGTTTACAAACGCAGATTCGCCCTATTGAACTGTTACTACGGAAATAATCGTGAAACGCGAAAGAGAGAGAAAAATCGCACCCAAACTTCTCGAAGAAAATCAATCGGCAGAAAGTTTTCTATGAATCTCATTGATAACAACACTTCATCTACAAAATATGACAGACCATTTTCCGACGTGTGACATTAGACCTGCAAATTTAGTGGTTCAAATCGGTGTTTCGCCGAAAAATCCAGATGATGATTTTTTGAGTTTCCTTTTCATGATCTTTCGGGCGCGAGAGAGGAGAGCCAAGGTTCACTATCGATTTTTTCTCTTGATAAGCGTCAACATCCGCATCTTGAGAAAGGATTTTCTGAACGATTTGGTATCTTCGGAAATGTGATAGGACTTTTCAGGAAAAATATTGGTACACAAATTGGCGAGTTGAATTTTCTAAACACATATTTTTAAAATTTCGAAATTTGATGATACTAGAATAGGTATTTTTTACGACAGAGTTTAAGATTGGAAAAAATCGAAATTTTCAAACAAAACGTCAACAGTCATTTTCACATGTCAAATCAAACTGGCAATTGAAAATGACTTTACATTTTTTTTATACAAAGTGCACCGTTTCCAAGGAAAAGGTATTTTGAGTGATTTTTTACGAAAAAAAAAGTTTTGTGGCAATTCAAAAAAAAATTGCGAAGGAAAAACATCAGTGCAAATTTTTTGAAAAGCTGAGAAAATGTGCTAAAATTTCCCTTTGTTGACTTTGTTGATCGGACTGCTGGTTGTTGTCATACTGGGTGCTGAAAAGACAGAGTGCGTATAGTAGTTTATGCAACAAGTTGCAAAAAGAGGATTTTTTCAGCACGAGTCGTACAATAAATACGGAGAGTGCTGAAAAAATTAAGTTTTGCAACGAGTTCCATACAACATTTTTTGCAATTCCAAAAAACACACACTGAGTGAAATTTTATGTCAAATTTTCATGTATTTTGTCAATAAATCGTTTAAATCAATTTTTTTTGAAAAGTGTTAATTTTCGAAACAAGTTCTGATAAGTTCAACTTTTCAGCACCCATTTGAGTGCTGAAAAGTAGAACTTTTCAGCATTTATTTTGAAAAGTGTTGCTATTCGATTCTGTTATTTTTGGTACAGAAAAGTAGGCTATTTCGTCGTTCAAGAATGACAGGAAAAGTAAGTAGTTTCACGACGGAATTGCAAAAACGTGCTTTTCGAATGTTCCAGAACAGCTGATAACATTAACCGCAGGGTGGCCACCGGATTTGGATTTTTAATTTCCCGGTTTTTTCCCGGTTTTCTCCCGAGGCCAGAAGGAATTTTTCAATATGTGTGTGTGTGTGTGTGTGTGCAACCAACCAAACGGGACCACGCGGTCGCTTCTTACAAATTGAGTTGTTTCCATGTATTTTTAGATCTACATTCTATACATGCAAATAACTCGCATAGGCATTTGGAAGGTGTTAGCTCTGCCGAGCTTCGGTAACCCATTTCTACGCTGGCTAGCCGAGCGCGAGGTACTTCAGCTTTGTCGACAAGCCCCGCCCTGAAGAACGTTTGGACCAATCGGATTCAAACGTTATTTAGAACTTCCGAACCCTTGTCAAATGGACAAGAACCCAGCGCGTATATAGTTGATAGTAACAGTATTCCTATTTCCAGTCATAGCTCACCAAGTCGCAAAGGCATAGTGGTTAGCATTTTTGCTTACCAATCCAAAGGACGGGGGATCGAACCCCGACTCGAGTGAATTGGATTTTTCGTTCATGTTCAGAATTTCAAGATTTATATTTCCTATACTTTCTCGTTGGGAGCAGATGGGAATCGAACCCAGGACCATTCGCTTACAAAGCGAACACCGTGACCAGTAAGCCACGGCCGCTCCCTAGAAGGAATTTTTCAATATAGTTTTAAATCAAATTACAATGTTTTTTTTATAGACTGACGTTAATCTAATCTAATCTAATCTAATCGAACATAAGCGCAGCCAGTCCTGGAAGAATCTTGTTTTTTTATAGACTGACGTTAGTATCAAAATACTTTTTGAACGCATGCATTTGGTTCAATAATTTTATTTCTCAAGAAAGCTTTCAAATTGAGTACAAAAAGTAAGAATCCGTTTTTAACAGTATTCAGTCCAAATCCTTAATTTCCATAATGCTTGTTATTTTTCATCTCCATGCTCCATCTCCATGCAATTTTTCTTAACTTAAAATGAATAAAAAATCGTATTGTTTTAAATTTATGAATAACGTAAATTATTACTGGAAAGCAGGAAATATAAATTACAATGTTTAGTATGAGTATAAGTAGAAAAGATTTGCAAAAGAATACAACATTAATGCAAATACTCTTCAGTTTTCTTTGAAAAAGCTTTAGTAAATTCAAGAAGCATGATTCTTCCAAAGAAAAAGTGTAATATGTTTAAACAATCGATTACTTAAAACATTTTTTGCTGATCGATTTAGTATCTTCGGCAAGGATTTAGGTACCGATGAGATGATTTCTAGAAAAAATGTAACTGTAAAAAAAAACCCCTCTGAGTTGGCCTGTACTCTAGCCTGTACTTCAACCCCTCATCGCGACTCGCAGATCGCGCAAACATAAACATAATTCTCGATACATCCTTTTTGTGAGCCGTGCCAAATTTATTGGAAAAAAGAAAAAATAAACATGTTTGGATGTTTTTAAATTCTTGAGTAACACAGAATGGTAAAAATCAATTGCCGTGCTGCGATTTTCTAAACAACACAACAGTAAAAATTCAGTAAATCTTTTTTTTCAGAATTTTCAGATGAGAATTAAATAAAACCCAACAAAAACTTATTTTTTGTGTTTGAATAAAAGAAAAAGGGACTGTTTGTATTGAAATGAAATGACAGGTTTGAACAATAAAAAACAATTCGTATTTTTTTTCTTGCTTTTAACATCAAATTCAAGTTCAGCGACTTAATTTTAGTCACTGTTGAGTGGTTGATTAAATTTTAAAAATGCATTTTTTCAATATTTCATTTCAGCCATTTTGACCGCCATATTGGATTTCATAATTCTAAATCGTTTTAAAATAGTTTAGGCTGGTACGAATTTTATTTAAAGTTTTTGTCTCCCCCCTTCAAAATTGGCCGAAAAATCAGGGGGCAAAATATTATTTTCAATAAACTTCAAAATTATAATGAAAATTTAAGTGGAATCAACTGAAATCAATTTTAGATCCATTCACCTGCGTTCAGAATCATTTTTAGCATGTTTGGGTTGATTTAAAAATCATTTGAATTTTTGAAAATTTTCGATTTTCATATTATTTTTTTTCGTTAAAATTTTTGTTTTCGTCAAATTTTACATTATTTGAAAACTAATGATTGCAAAACAACTGAACTAGTGTAAAATGCATTTTAAAACACAATCTCCATGCAAATGCGGAAACTGTGGCTTTTTTTTCAATATTTATATTTTTTTCCCCAGGAAAGTCGGGTCTGAACTGTATTCTTATTTTTAACGGCGCACACAAGCTAAGCTTTTTGCACCACAATTTTCGGTACGCAAATTTTAGTATCTTCGAAATTATGGGAACTATTGGTTATTTATTCCCTGAAGTTACTGTCTACAAAAAAAAAAAACAAAAAAAGGATTTTGACTCTTTTTACAATCATATTGTTGAAGGGTTAAATCCGTAAGAATGGCAATTTTGGAATAAAAAGGCAACAACTTCCTTGGCTGCTGTGCACCCGCAAGTTGATATTGAAATACATAATAAAATAAAAATAAATTGTTTATTGTGCTTATGAAATTCAATACTTATTGAAATAGGACTTCAAAAATCATAGCGCCGAGTAAATTTTCTATTGAACTTGATCGGAAAAATTGCAGCTTAATCGTAGTTGCTTCTCCCTACTCGTCAAAGAAATATATCATGGAATACTCAATTCAATTAAAGCTAATTAAAAGCGTTTTCAACTGAACTCGAGTGAAAAATAGCTCAATAAGAAGTGAGCAAGCAAGTTTCTACCAAAAGTTTTGCAAAATTAGTTGTTTAAATAGTGAAAATCAGCAAATTGGATGGAGTTAGGAGCGAGTGCTTAACCTGCCAAACATACGAAAATTTTCCCTAGCTTGAGTCTATTACACAAATTCAAATATTATTTTCCCGAATTCTTCATTTAATAATATTCTAATAGAGAAAAATATACGTTGAAGTCATTTAAGAGGAATTTGTCGAATTTAAACTAAACTTAAAATATTTTCCCGGTTTGTTAGTCGAATTCCCGAGTTTTTCCCGGTTTTCTCCCGGTGGAATAAATTCCCGGGTTTTTCCCGAGGTGGCCACCCTGCATTAACCAAGTAGCAGGCTATGTTCAAGTTCAAGCGTGACATAGTTTTCGCTGCTGAAGTGATTTATGTTAAAACATGTTGTGTATGGTGAAGTTGAACTACTCGCTGTAATATTAAGAATTTCGCGAGTTTTTGTTGGTACACCAGACGTTGGGCTGTACACAGAAAAAAAAGTTGATTTTTTGAATGTTGAAAATTTGGTAGGTTGAATATTACCTCTTTATTTGTGTAATATTACATAAAACTGTGTAAGAATGTGAACCTGATGAATATTCATCAAAAACTGATGAAAATTCATAATTTTCTGGGGTAAAATTTATCATTTATTTTGCCACAAAATCTGTCACCATTTCCGGATGAATATTACCATCATTTTTTTTCTGTGTAGAAAGAGGCCTTTTTCGTATACCGCGTAACGAAGAAAGGCGTCGGGATCGGTTGGAATTTCGTGAATCAAAAGAGCAACTAAATAGAAATTTCCGGAAGATTTGGATAAATGTTAATGAATACTACGGATATTTAAAAAAAATATATTTCGGTAGTGCATCCAGCTCCAGCTTTTTTATCATGCGACCAAAACGACTACAAAAACAATTTCCATTCAATGTTATCTATAATTATGCCAATCTCGATTAAAACCACTTTTAAACATTTTGACGCCTCTGTGCTCTCTTAAGCTAATTAGATAGGAATAACAGCAAGCTTAGCACAAGAGAGCACAGAGGCATCGATTTCACAGTAAAAAATAATGTAAATTTGGAAGCTGTAATTTTGGAAGGTTGAATATTACCTCTTTTATGATGTAATTTTACCTCAATTTAGACTGAAAAAGTGACATTACACCAGAAAAGTGTTAAAATTAGACATTTCCAGAGGTAAAATTACACCTTTTTTCTGACATAAAAGATGTACCCCTTCCCAGATGTAATATTAACATGATTTTTTTTTCTGTGTTGTTGACTTTGAATTTCTGAAAAGGACCGACGCCACAGACTTATTACTCATGACAAAAAATGATATGAATATATATGGGACATGAATTTTAAAACCAGATATTTAGTAATATAAAGTTTTAAAAAGTTGTTTAATACATTCACCACGTGCTTGTAAAAAAAATCAAGATTCTTCGTACCACGTGTGCACACTGTGTATATTAGGGTCTTTCTGTTTGTTCACTTTATGTTCACCGTATTTCATCAACAACATCCTGATTAGCAATCATCAATTTTTAAGAATACCCCTTCAAAATATCACAAAAACAAACTTTTTTACTCACATAAATTTTCCACAAATTCAGCTTTTTCAAATAATATCCTTAGGACCGCTCCATCGCACTGAATCCTTCCACCCTCAAAGGAAAACTCCGGCAAATCAGATGACGAGCTTCATCACATCCACCAAACTAGAGTCCTTTTTGCACTCACACAGGCTCACGAAACAAATCTCTCTCATCCGCTCGCAAAACTCTCTCTTTCTCTTGCAACCTCTCTCACACTTTCATCTCATCTTCTCATTTGCTCGCGCGCTCACGCTTTTCCTCCGAAAACTGACAGAACATCTAAAATTTCCACCACCCCCTCAAAAAAGGCAGCAGATTTCCACCGCCTTCTTCAGCGAACAAGAGCAGAACGTGACAGGACAAAGTGCGCGCGCTAGTGTGAGTGTGCCGAAACTATCCCCTTGTGTGCGTGTACGAGGAGCCCTAAAATTTTCACACTTTCTGATCCTTTGCACTTTTCCTGATTTTTCCTCCTCTCGATGGAAAATTGATGAAAATTTGGTTGATTTTGAACCTTTTCGAACGATTACGAAATCGCAGCAACCTTTGATCCTCAACTCACCGGAGTTCACTTGAATCTTTCAAGAAGAAAAATCTTCTGTGTGTCCTTTTTCCTCCCACCTCCCACTGGCACACACACACACACAAACAAGACCGCACACACACGCGCGAACTGCGGTCGGTCGCGGCCAACTGAGGATTTTCGTGTTCTGCTCGCTCGGCGGACGGGAATCGACTGAAGTTCAAGCTCACAAGCTTTTGATCTGACTGAATGAAAATTGGCTGCACACAAGAGCTCGTGAGGTGCGAGAGCGAGCGGTAATTTCGTGAGCAGCAGAAGGACATGCGGATTTGCAATTTGCTCTCTCTGCTCTGCTCTGCTCTGCTGGGAAGAATGGGGTGGAAAATCTCATCACTACCGTTGGGGGAGGGGATGGAAAGCAAGAGATCACAATATGTAATAGGGTCTGCAAACTTTTTAGATTACAGAATTAAAAAAACATGTTGTTTAGTTGGCAAATATTTATGAATTCATGATAATGTTTTTTTTTTCTAAAGTTCAAAATTTTTCTCCAGTCTGTAATTAAAAATTGAAATTGTAACTGTAATTTAAAATTGAAGAAAAAAACTCAAAATTAACCTTCTGATAAAAAATGATTTTTTTATTTATTTTTTTTTCTGTCTTGTAATGATGAATGATCATCTTTCATTAACAAGTTTTTAAATGCCTTGGAACATATACATTGATTTTAGCTGAAATGAGACAAACTTTGAGACTTTGAAAAAACGTAGGGCCATAGCAAATATTTTTAAAATCAAACGGCAAAAAAATTCAAAAAACTTCAAAATTTTAATGAAAACAGAAGTCAAATCAACTTAAACCAATCTAAATAGCATTTTTCTGCATTGATAATCATATTTAGCATGTTTGGGCTGGTTTAAAAATATTTTGATTTTTTATGAAATTCCCATGTACAGCACCGCAAACACGTTTTTTGCAATAAAAAAAATGCGTATTATTAGGTATTGTATTGTATTAGGTATTTTGGAAACAAATGCTTGCAAAACAACTGGAAAGATATATAACGATATAAATTTTTTAACTCTTTTCATTCAAATGTTGAAAGCATAGCACGGCTTTGGTCAGAGTCGAGGGACACAAACTTCAAAAATTATTTGCAACGGCCTTATTATTACAGTCCAGACTCGATTATCCAAAGTTTCGATTATCCGAAGTTCGGTTATCCGAAGGGTTGTGATTATCCGAAGTTTTTTTTTTATTTCCTTTTTTAAACTTCAAATTCGAGTTCTGCAACCCCGTTTTAGTCAAATTTGAATGGTTGATTGCCTGTAGATAAAATAAAATGCACTTTTTCAATATTTCATCACGGCCATGTTGGCCACTATCGTGAATTTAAAAAAAAAACATTTTAGAGTAGTTTAAGAGTCATACTAAGGGAGCGTTCTTTTATTACGTAATGCAGTAGGGGGGGTCGGAGGCCGTGTTACGCTCCATACAAATTTTTTAAAATTTGTATGGAAATTTTGTTACGAGGGGGGGAGGGGGTCTAAAAGTCCGATTTTTCGCGTTACGTAATAAAAGAACGCTCCCTAAAGATCAACAGTCGAAAATTAGACAAAGAAAAATCAAATTTCGTGATTCGATTATCCGAAGTGAAATTTTGATAACTAAAAAAAACCATTTCTGATCACTTTTTTTCATTTTAATGCAAAATTTTTGTTTAACAAGACAACATTTTTTCGATGCATCAACTATGGTCCCCTTGGAACGAGCTGTCAAGTAAGAGCTTTTCTGTCAAGAAGGACCGCGAGGTTAATTTTTCAAAATTGAATTAAAAATCCATTTTAAACTCTTTATGGTCGTACAAAGGGTCATTGTACTCAGAAAAATAAGATTTATCGCTGTAAACAATAATATCAGCAATCTAAGTTTCATTTTAGTACCCAATTATCAAAATTTCAATTATCAAAATTTCACTTCGGATAATCGAATCACGAAATTTGATTTTTCTTTGTCTAATTTTGGATTGTTGAGCTTTAGTATACTAAAGCTCATGAGAGCCCACAACAAAAACATAAATAGCTGTCAAATGGTTTTTTTCTTTTGGTCGATCAAACACATGGCTTTCTACCTGATAAATATACAGCCTTGGATCAAACAGTGCGCCCGTACACTGTGAATCGGCATTACAAATTTTTCAGTTTGGTTTTACACATTTGCATGGGACTTTTGAGTTTAACCAAGATAACACCTTTCGTGTTACCGAAGTAATAAGGTTTTCTAGTCACAAATTTACCAACACATTCAAAGTTTGTTTACATGATAACTGGACGTTTGTTTGCATCAGGTTTCCTATCTCTTTCTAGCAAAAGTTTTTGTCAGGAGACTTCTAGCTGGTTTTTTTGACTGGCTGCCCGATATGTCAGCTAACATACTTCGCAGGTCTGTGACAGCTACAGCTCGATCATTGTTTGCATCAGGACACTGTGACGAGGAGTTCGTAATTTTTGAGTTAAATTATATTTTTTTCACTGGGCCTAGAAAGCCTTATATGAATAATACTGATTCACAGTGTTTGTAATCTGAACTTCCAAGATGGCGGCTTCTTCGCTACCCCCTGGTTTGTTGGTCAATGTCAAACTAAAAAGTGACAAACTGTCACTGTTTACACGGTGCCACGGGTATGAATCTTCAAGCAATTTCAATATGGCGACTTGTAGCAGAGGGAAGTGAGGCATTTTCGCTATTTCTCACTGTTCTGTGTTCTGCGTGCACGTCCGCAAACATCGACCACACACATAGGGGAGTTTGGGGTAATACGAACAGGGGGGGTAATTTGGACACCCCTTTAAAAATCACGTTTTCTTCGGATATAAAGTGAAACGGCAATTTAAGTGATAAGGCTAGTACTAGTAATGGCCTAGGATTATGGACAAACCAAAAAAGTTGGAATAGGTTAAGTAGTTTTGGTGTAATATGTAAAAGTTTCCAAAGGCCGGTTGGCACTGCCTTAAATTCTAATATTTGAAGGTTAGGAAATAAGGTTTTGCAGGGGTTATATGGCAAAAAAGTGGACATTTTATGTTTAAGGAGGTTGCTTGGACGATGCCTGAGATATGTACGTATAAAAATTATGCATTTTATTCATTTTTATCATCAAAAATTGCAATTTATGATAGAATATGCTATGGGGGTAATTTGGACATGGCTTGTGGGGTAATTTGGACATACCTGAAAGTCTACCTGTCAGGCAACAAAAAAGTAACTTTCATGGTTGGATGAGTTTTTTAAGCGATTTAGATAAATTTAGAGGGATTTAATATGTTAAAACAATCAAAAAGGAAGGTGAGCAATGAGAACTTTCACAAAACCCCTATTTTTCAATTTAGATAAATTTATTCCAATATTCGAATTGATTAAAATCTGATTACTGTACATTTGGCGTTCAACAAGACTCTAATGTTGATTGCTTTTAATTAATTTCTTTGACATTTCTAATTTCTATGCTGGTTTACAATAATATTTAAATTTGAAGGGCTACAGAATGTAAAATAAAAAAAAATGGTTTTTTTCAGGCTAATAAAATAAATTGATTTATATAAACATAAACGATACCTTAATCACTAAAAACTATACTTGTACCTAATCCAGAATCAATGTTTAAATCATTTCAGTATTAATGATTAAATTATGTATACTACACTGAACTATTTGTTATCTTCCTATTGAATTATAGTTCTATCACAAAATCATTATTTAAACCTTTGATGAAATATTGTGAGCAAAACAACACTTCACAATATAAAGCAATTACAAAACCAGGTTGAAGGATAAAAAACATGCTCAAAAAATCAAATGTTAAACTTATTCTTCAACATGTGTCCAAATTACCCCACAAAAAGTGTCCATATTACCCCACAAGGTATGTCCATATTACCCCCACAAGGCATGTCCAAATTACCCCATAGGGGTGTTCATATTACCCCCACACAAAAATGTGGGGGTAATTTGGACACCTATTAATTTTTGTGATAAAAATGGGGTTTTCATCAAAATTTATCGAAATGAATGACATTTTTCTATCAAATATGGTCTCTATTATCCTCTGGTGTCATCCACATTCCTTTAAACTATCCATACAGCCCGTGGCAGAGCAATTTCCTTAGGGTGTCCAAATTACCCCACACTCCCCTACTAACACAAAGCGCCACCAAGAGGCAAAAGGTGATTACGAATATTTTTGGCACTTTCGTTAAAAATATGCGGTTTTGCAAAAACAAATAACAAAACCAACATTTAAGTGTAGTTCAACTGTCAAACTTGTAATTCGTTGCTGATTTGTTCGAAAATTTGTTAAAAATAATAAGTTTTTTTGCAGCACCCCTTTTGGACGGACATTTCTGTTGTCACCTTCTGGTTCCTTGGATTGGCCATGGATAATTTCACAGTGTAATAAACAGGGCAGCTACCACCACGTGGCGCCACTGTTTCGAATGAGAAAATGATACAGGTTTTTCAGACGAGTTTCAATCCCGTGACGGTGCTCACGCACTCTATCAAAACAAACGTTTGGTAGTGTGTGTGAAGTCCGTGTAAAAGGGGTGTCAAACTAAAAATTAACCCCGTTGGTTTGACAACAGTTGGTTTTTATATTCTTCATTCGATTTTTGAATCTCCGTTTCTCCAAGCTTTTTATAAACAGTTAGAGCAGGCTGATAGCACGGGATTGAAACTCGTCTGAAAAACCTGTACACTAGAGTGTAACAAAAATGACTTTTTGGCGGGCATTCAGGGGTTTGTTCCGGTGGGCATACTGAGCCTAAATCCCAAATATGAGCTTGATTGGACGTAACAGGAACTGGCGCTCCGCCCTTCAATTTTAAATGGGATTTAACCCGTAAAAAAAGATTTTTTCAAAAATGTCACTTTTTGAGGCATTTTGGCCACCAATGCGTTTACCAAAAACATCACTGGCGTGTAGGCCAGATCCTTGCGCATCTTTTGGTATATATAACATTGAAGTTTGGAGCATCCTGGAGCTCGGTACAGACCTCCAAAGTTTGGCATTTTTTCGAAAAATCGGCCCCGGCAAAAAAGATATGCGTCGCACCTCGCGACGCCCGAGACGCCATTTGATTTTGCTGGGACCGATTTTTCGAAAAAATGCCAAACTTTGAAGGTCTGTACCGAGCTCCAGGATGCTCCAAACTTCAATGTTATATATACCAAAAGATGCGCAAGGATCTGGCCTACACGCCGGTGATGTTTTTGGTAAACGCATTGGTGGCCAAAATGCCTAAAAAAGTGACATTTTTGAAAAAATCTTTTTTCACGGGTTAAATCCCATTTAAAATTGCAGGGCGGAGCACCAGCTCCTGTTACGTCCAATCAAGCTCATATTTGGGATTTAGGCTCAGTATGCCCACCGGAACAAACCCCTGAATGCCCGCCAAAAAGTCATTTTTGTTACATCCTACTGTACACTCAAACCCCGATGGTTTGGCACCAACTGTTGTCAAACGAACGGGGTCACTTTTTAGTTTGACACCCCTTTTACACGGAGTTCACACACATTACCAAACGTTTGTTTTGATAGTGTGCGTGAGCGCCGTGTAAAAAGTGACAGTTCGTCACTTTTTAGTTTGACTTTGACCAACCAACGGGGTACAAACTAAAAAAGTGTCAAACGAAAAAGTGACCAACCACCGGGGGTTGAGTGTATCATTTTCTCATTCGAAACAGTGGCGCCACGTGGTGGTAGCTGCCCTGTTTATTACACTGTGAAATTATCCATGGCCAATCCAAGGAACCAGAAGGTGACAACAGAAATGTCCGTCCAAAAGAGGTGCTGCAAAAAAACTTATTATTTTTAACAAATTTTCGAACAAATCAGCAACGAATTACAAGTTTGACAGTTGAACTACACTTAAATGTTGGTTTTGTTTGTTTGTTTTTGCAAAACCGCATATTTTTAACGAAAGTGCCAAAAATATTCGTAATCACCTTTTGCCTCTTGGTGGCGCTTTGTGTTAGTATGTGTGTGGTCGATGTTTGCGGACGTGCACGCAGAACACAGAACAGTGAGAAATAGCGAAAATGTCTCACTTCCTTCTGCTACAAGTCGCCATATTGAAATTGCTTGAAGATTCATACCCGTGCTGATAGCCTTACATCAGTGAGGAAGGCACAAAGCCTTATGCCTGATGCTCTGAAAGGTATCATTCCCGGTCGCCAACAAATGGGTTTTGTTTGTTTTAGAAAAAAAAACATCTTGTTTCAGAATTTTTTGTCCAACTTTTGATCTGGATCCTGCTGGTTTGACGCTGGTGGAATCGTAGAATAGACTACAGTAGTTGTTCGGTAACTGGGCGTTGTTTAACTGGGCTGCTTTTTAACTGGGCGCTCGATAACTGGGCCGTAGCCCAGTTAAAAAGCAGACAAACGTAAAAAAACCAAAACAAACCGAAATGACCGAGGGGTTAATGGATGCAAAAACATTTTCAATAAATAATAAAAACTTTTTTCAAACTTTTATTTCATTTCAAGTCACAATTAAAGAAATATGAAAAGTAAACATCGTAAATAAATTTGATTCACTTTTATTTTTATATTTCATCAGGAAAATATTATGCATCGGTGTTCCCCTCGTTATTTTTCGTTCAGCCCAGTTAGCGAGCAGCATTCGGTGACTGGGCTACGTTCTCAGCCCAGTTACCGAACAAATACTGTAAAAGACTTTCTTTTTAAATGAATAGCTCAACAACGTGTATATTATATTTGTTTTATTTGATTAATGCATACACTTAAGTTTACGACGCTCACGCAAAAAGAAGAAAAAGAAAGATGTTTGTTTTCCATATAAATTGTACCGCACGCGCGCGTCGCCTTCCACACCTTACTTCCACAACTTTTTGATGGACATGTTCTTCTCCGAGTCCTTCTGCATCACCTTGGCCACGGCCATCTCAAAGTCCTCCTGGGTGACGTGGACACGACGCTCGCGCAACGCGTACATTCCCGCCTCGGTACAGACGCCCTTCACCTCGGCGCCGGACGCCCCGGGCATGAGTTCGGCGATCTTGCGCAGGTTGATTCCACGCGTCAGGTTCATCTTACGCGAGTGGATCTTCAGGATGTCCAGACGGGCTTCCTCGTTTGGTGGCGGGAACTCGATCTTGCGATCGATACGGCCGGGACGGAGCAGGGCGGGATCCAGGATGTCGATACGGTTGGTGGCCATGATGACCTTGATGTTCTTGGTGGCTTCGAAACCGTCCAGTTGGTTGAGGAGCTCAAGCATGGTACGCTGGACTTCGGAGTCGCCACCGCTGCCGCTTTCGATACGGGACGAACCGATGGAATCGATTTCGTCCATGAAGATGATGGACGGGGCGTGCTCGCGGGCCATCACGAACAGTTCGCGCACCATTCGAGACCCTTCGCCGATGAACTTCTGGACCAGTTCGGAGCCGGACACGCGGATGAAGGTGCACTCGGTGTGGTGAGCCACGGCACGAGCAAGCAGAGTCTTTCCAGTTCCTGGAGGTCCGTAGAGCAGGACTCCCTTGGGTTGGGCGATTCCGAGGGCGTCGAACAGTTCCGGATGCTTCACGGGCAGTTCGATGACTTCCTTGATCTCCTTGATTTGCTTGTCCAACCCTCCGACCATTTCGTACGTCGAGTCCGGCACCTTCTCGACCATCATCAGCGACACCAGCGGGTCGACCTTGTTCGGCAGGATCTTGTGCAGCGTGTAGCTTTCGTTCCGCAGCGCAACCCGGCAGTTTGGCGTCACGTCGTTGATGTCGATGTTCTTATCGATGTCCACGACAAACTTGCCCTCCGGGTGGACCTTCACCAGCACCTTCTTCTTGTCCATCGGCTTGACGACCTCGCCCACGTAGCTGCCCTGTTCCTGCAGCAGCTGCAACTCCTCGCGCAACATCCGGACCTTGGCGTTCAGCTCGTTCCGCTGGGCCTGCAGTCGGCGCAGGTTCTGGTTCTTCTCCGCCACGATCAGCTGCAGCTCTTCGATCTTCTGGATGTAGTAGGACCGGAACCCCTCGCCCTTCTGGGAATCGACGTCCATCTGGAACATAACCACATAACACAAAGCCCACTTTAGTGTCGAGTTCAAAAACCTTACAAAATTCCACTCCTCCCATCGAAACTTCAACTCACCTTGGTGGCAGTCATGGCGGGGCCGAGTTATCCGTAACTTTTACGGTCCGAATCGGCGGATTTCGGTCGTATTTCGCTGAGAATTGGCCGGAACAAAATTCGTCTCCCCCGACACAAGCAAAGAGTGTTGTTTCAAATAATGCAAGCTCATCGGCTGTCAACGCTGGCGTTGCGGTTCTGCTGCTGCTGCATGGGCAAACGTTTGAACTGTCAGACGAGTTTGAAGACGCGCTGAAATGTTTCATGGACCAAAGATTTCAATATTTGGAGACGGCGCACTAACCAAAATCAGAGAGATGTGGGCCGGTAACCTGGAACCACAGCTGCGAATATGGACAAACAATTTAACTCAAGATTTAACTCCACTTTCAACTAACTTTCCTATAGTGGACCCTCTGAAGGGTTTTTGATGAAAAAATCAATAAAATCACAGTCCTTCTCACCAAAATAGGTGTTTTGAGTTCGACATCTGAGGGCTTATGTTAATTTGATTTGGTTAACCGCGGTGGATTTTCTTGAAATACACTCAACCCCCGGTGGTTGGTCACTTTTTCGTTTGACACTTTTTTAGTTTGTACCCCGTTGGTTGGTCAAAGTCAAACTAAAAAGTGACGAAATGTCACTTTTTACACTGCGCTTATGTGAACTCCGTGTAAAAGGGGTGTCAAACTAAAAAGTGACCTCGTTCGTTTGACAACAGTTTGTGTCAAACCATCGGGGTTTGAGTGTAATAATAAATCAGTTTAGTTTCGGTCAAGCATTTATGTTATTAATATGAAAAAATGTGCATCAACATAACTTTTTTTTAATTATTTTTATGTTTACAGTGGTTTTTGAAACGTTTTCTCTGATCTTTTTCGGATATAAATGTGTTTAAAGGTCTGTTAGGTTTTTGTTGTTGTTTAAAGCCAAATTTGTTAACAAAACATATTTATTTATGATGCAAAGTGAGCAAAATCCTCGGCAAAATCCATCTTTTATTCATTATATCTATCATTAGACCTACACCATGCATCAAAACATCAAATCTCGGTTAAATTTGGTATAAAAATAACAGTTTGCCTATAGTGGACCCGGGTCCACTATAGGAAAAGGGGGTCCATAACAGGCAAAAAAAACTTTTTTTTTTCAAATGGCTATTTTTCTGCTCAAAAACAAATAAACTGATGAAACAAATAGTCAAAATTGTTCAAAAGACCTCAGTTTTCATTGTTTTGTACAAAGGGTTATGAAAAAGTGCTTAAAAATATTGAAAATTTGTGAAAAATGTGCTTCGGCTCTACTAGGGGGTCTACTAATGGTTAAAATACCTTAATTTCTCGACATGAAAAAGAAAATTCAAATAAATAAATCAAGCAAATAAAGACAAAACAAATCATTCATCGTTGTACTTTTTATTAATCATGTAATATGCTTCGATCCCGCACAACCAGCTACTTCAAGTTGAGCTCCTCCAGCGCGCAACATTGCTGCCGGATGTGGCAGCTCAGCACGCTTTCCGTGTCGCAGCCCGAGGTGACGAACCTTTTCAGCTGCGTCAGGTTCAGAAAGATCGCGCCAAGGATCTCCGGCCCCAGCTCGATGTACTTCAGGTGGAGTTCCCACAGGTTGGGAACCATCGTTACGAGCGTGACCAGCATGTGCCGCGCGGTGTCCTTCGTTGTCGTGTTGTGGGATGTGAATTTGAGGTACCTCAAGTTGGTGAGAGCTTTGGGATGGAGCGTGTGAGGGGTGGGTTTGCAAGCGACTTTGTAAATGTCCAGCTTTAAATTCTGCAGCAACGGCAGTGCGCTTAAGGCGGTTAGGAAGGCACGCCAGTTGTCGAGTTTACATTTCTTTAGGCTTAAGATACGGAGGTTTGGCAGCGTGGCAAGTACGTGTTCATCATTAAGGTGAACATTGGTCAAATGCAGCTCGCGCAAGTTCGGATGGCTTTCGCTGGTGAAAGTTGAGGATCGAATGGATGTTAAGCTTTTCTCTCTTCCTCGCATTTTAAAAGTCTGCAGTTTGACGATCTGGTGCAGGAAGGATGGATCCACGTGGCTTGCGTAGATCGATAGAAACTTTAAGTTCGGAAGCAGTTGACCAAGTTCGTTCAGCATCTGAAATAGAATAATGGAAGAAATTTAACTTTTGAGACATTTGAACAATTCAACTGAAAATTACCATTCCATTTCGGTTGTTGAACGTGAGCATTCCTTGAACATCGAGGTATTCCAGAGACGGATGCATTCGGAGCAATTTCATCAGTTTTCGATCGTCTTTGAATTCTTTTTCCTCAGGTGTGTCGTATGTCAACGTTAGTTTCTTCAGGTTCAAACGGTCAAGTTTCAGCAGTTCAGTCAGGCACTGGTCCAAACAGTTGACTTCCAGCTCCTCCAAGCCGCTTCGATATCCTTTCACAAATTTCGCCACCTCAACCGGATCGACCACAGCATCTTCCTCGAACCACGTGATTACCAACGACTTTACGTTGGGACAGATTTTTCGAAAGATTTTCAAACGGCCCGCGTGGTTCTGAATGTTGTCCAGAACCAACTTTTCCACCTTCTCAAGGCAGTAATCGGCGCTGACGGAGTGTTTATCAATCAAATAGCAACCGCCCAGTTCCAATCGCCTTAGATTTGGCGTATGTTTCAACATTTTCAAAACACCCGCCAGTTTAATCCGTGGACTATCTTCGTACTGGCGACTTTTGATCTCAATCTCGACGAGCCCCTGGCCAAACGACTCCCACCAACCCCCATCGATCCCCTCGAATGACCTGAGCGAGGCCTTCGATACCGGCAGCAAGTAATCCGGTTTGAACTTCCGACCCCGGAACGAAACCGTAAGTTTGGCCATCAACGCCGGCGAACCGGTCACGATGTCCCTCCAGCGGCGACAAACCAGCCGCATCCGCAGCAGCTGATCCGCCGACATGTACCGGAACACCTCAGTCCACACCTCGCCAGGCAGCTCGGGAAGATCAGCAGCGGTGTTGCTCGCCGTGTTGGGCCCGGGGACCAACGAATGGAGTCCCCGTCGACACGCGTCACAGAACCAAAAGATACCACAATCCGCGTTGGCTAGCCTGACGCCTGTAACTGCGGCGCAGTGCGCGTGGACGGTTCGGCCGCAGGGGCCACTGCAGGGTACGCCGATGGTGCCATCCGCCAGCGAGCGGGACTGGCCGCAGATTTCGCAAGATTCCATTTCGTTTCGGGGATTCCGCGGATGAAGGAGCGATTCTGTGTTTGTTTTTTCGTTTTGAATCTGACTGACAGTTCGGGTGAAATAATTCACACACTCATCCAAAATGTGTCCTCTTTTTAAACCACTCAATTTTCGTCACAACAAAACCTACTCAAAATTGAGTAACTGTTGAAAAAGTAAGATTTTGGGCGAGGGGGATGACACTCCACGATTTCATTTCAATCGTGCCAAATCGCACCAAATTCCTTAAACTTTGCTCATCGTACCTTCATCGTGGTCGTTTTTCGCTCATCGTGCCAAATCGCGCCAGATCGCGCTCGTCGTGCTTAGATCGTGCTTGAACGAAATTATTCGTTCTAACAGTTTCCCATGAAATTGGGCGCACTGCTTCAATGTTTATTTTTGTTGATTCGAGCAGCCTGGTGTAAATACACTAAATTTCTTATTTTTAAGGACGGATTGCGGCAGACGGTAGCGGCGCCAAATGAGCGTGAAGGAACGGTGACGGAGTTGAGTCCAATCAACGACAAGTTGAACCCGTGGGGATTGTTCACGCAAGTTCTGGCCGCTGTACGCTGTACGAATCCTGTGGTGGAGTATCCTCACCGTCGAAACTCTTTTCGCAACTTACGAACAAAATTTGTCACAAAAATGGTTCCAATTTGTCAGCACGACTCGCATGAGCTGCTACGGCACCTGTTAGCAAGTAAACGCAGTGGAGCAATTCTCTAAGAAATCGGTCTTTTTTCTTTGATTTTAATTTTTGTACTTTTTCATTCGGCTGAAACTTTTTTGGTGCCTTTGGTATGCTCAAAGAAGCCATTTTACACATTTGGCAGCTGTCCATGCAAAAATGATATGTAAATTTAAAAATCTGTATCTTTTGAAGGAATTTTTTGATCGATTTGGTGTCTGGGGAGAAGTTGTAGGTATGGATAAGGGCTACACTGAAAAAAATGATACACGGTGATTTTTTTGTAATTTTGAATTTTACTTTTTGTCACTAAAACTTGATGTGCAAAAAACAGGGGGATGCTAACGGCAGCCATCTTGGGTGACTGAGATTGATAACGCGCGCAAACTGCGCGCAACTTTAAATGAGGTCATCGGCCCGATGTGTGCTTAATAATCCCACCTTAAGTAGTTTATTTTGCAAATAAATTGATGAAAATCACCTCACAAACATACACTAACTTTTAAACGTACATTGTGGTAATATTTTACATAAATAAAATAATTACTTTATTTCCATTTTATGCCTGCAGTTTTTGTACTTTTTTTTACAGTGCGCAGTTGCTTTGTTTTGGTTCCGTAACAAACAGCTGTTCTTTTGTGCTGGAGCCGAAGTTGACATTTCCCTTTTGTTCTGGTGCCGAAGTTGACAGCTTGTGTTGGCTACGGGCGAGCTGCCTGTAGTGAGATATAGGTGTCGCCCCCTGACAAAAAAATACAATTTCTAATATTTTTTTTTTATTTTCTGATATGTTTTAGGGGACAATAACCCAGACACGAGAATTTCTTACAGAATTGATTCTGCTGGAATCCTGCTAGAATGATTCTAGCAAGCCTGTCAGATTTCGGTTAGAATTTTGCCAGAATGTTCTAACAGAACAAAATCTGTCGAAAATGACGTCATTTTACAGAACCGCTTTGTGGCGAATGTGTTTGCCACCAAAACCATCTCATCGGCGAACTTGTTCGATCAAGTTCATTTTTACTTTTCCGTTGAAGCAAGATGTCGCGTTTTCCAGCACCGCCTGTTTTTGGTAAGTTAATTTATGTAAGATAATAAATCATCCACATTAATAAACATTCCGCTTTTTATTTTAACAGGATATTGCTGGGAACATGGTGAAAATAAATTCCATTTGCCGGAGCGTCCCCGGGAAAGGCAAGGCACTCCGCGATCTGCAAGTGTATCCGATGCAGCACACCAAAATCAGCAAGAAAATCACCACATTCGTTCCCCGGGACGGCGGGAGTAAACGACAACCCTTGGCGCTAGTTTCGATCGTCGTCGGCTATTAAATACGTTGATAAGAAGAATCAAAGTGCCACAGTGAAACAGTGATAAAAAAAAACATTGTGTTAACTTAAGATGTTGTAACCTTCTTTATTTTACAATAAATAAATGTTTCTATAAGTTTTATTTGGCAAACACAAGCTAGAAAAACTCCAAAATCCTCAAAAAATCGTTTCTTGTATTTTCTAACAAAATTCTAGCAGGATTCTAGCAGAATTTTTGCCATTTCATTCTAGCAAAATTCTTACAGAATTCTAACAGAAGGCCTGTCAGAATAGTTCTAGCTAAATTCTAGCAAGATTCTAACAGAACCGGTTGATTTCGCCGGCTCCTGCTAGAACCGGTTATTGCATTTGAGCTAGAATTCTCTGAGAATTCTTACAAAGTTCTAGCAGGATGATGACATAGTTCTAGCCCGGTCACGGAAATTTCTAGCAGAGATTGTTCTGTCAGAATCCTGCTAGAATAATTCTAGCAGGCCTGCCAGAATGCTGTTAGAATTTTACTAGAAAATTCTAGCAGATATAATCTGACAAAAATGACGTCATTTTCGCCAAACCGTTTTGTGGCGAATGAAATTACCGCCATCTTGTCAATTTTCTCTTTTATTTCTGATTATTGGAGGAGGATGACGCATTTTTCTGCATCGACCATTTTGGTTAGTAACTTAAAATTGATCATATTGAAACTAAATAAATAGCTTTCCTTTTTCATTAAAACAGGATCCAGCCAAACATTCACGGGATGAACTGCCTCTGCATATCACGGAACATATTGATATTCCAGCTCGCTGACCATGGGGGCCGGAAAACGTGGACCACAACACGGGGAACGTCTTGGAAAACGGAAAGTTACAACCATCCTCATTGGTTTCCAGGAAAAAAGTGCCCAAGTGAATTAGTGATTATTAGTTAATTAGGAAAAGTGTGTATTTTGAATCTATGGTTGTTGCGAGATATCTTATTTATTGAATAAATATATTTTTTTAATTTCTTTCAATTTGCTTGCAAAAATCTAGCAAATCTTCTCATGAAACCCATAACAAACTTTCCTCTTTAAAAAAACCGTATCCCTTCAATTCTAGCAAAATTCTGGCAGGATTCCAGCAGAAATTTGTTGCCATTTCTTTCTAGCAAAATTCTTACAGAATTCTAGCAGGCGGCCTGTCAGAATAGTTCTAACAAAATTCTAGCAGGATTCTAACAGAACCGGTTGGTTTCGCCGGCTCCTGCTAGAACCGGTTATTGCATTTGAGCTAGAATTCTCTGAGAATTCTTGCAAAGTTCTGGCAGAATGATGGCACAGTTCTAGTAAGAATATTTTCGCTCTGCTAGAATTTTGTTAGAATTCTGTGAGAACGCCGTGACTGGGAGTAAGAATATTTTCGCTCTGCTGGAATTCTGTAAGAATGGTAAGAATCCTGTGAGAACACCGTGACTGGGAAATGCCAACTTTTCAGAAATTTCCAGTACGGGCAAAAAATCTTCGACCGAGTAGTGAATTTTTGAATCAATACTGATTTAAAAAAGAATCAAACAATGGGTCGCAAAAAAATTATAACTTAATTTTTCGATGTAAAATCAAAATTGCAATCAAAAAGTACTTTAGTGAAATCGCAGACAAATTTTGATAAAGTGCACCGTTTTCAAGTTATAGTAATTTTTAGATAACTTTTTTGAAAATAGTCGCAGTTATTATTACTATTTTTTTTAAATTTAATTAGTGTTTATTAGAATTTAACCTCGAATTTAACAGTTCTGCTCCAGGATGTCACATTTGCAATTCAGAGATTTGGAGAACCTTTCAACTGAGATCAGTTAATAAGCCTTTACAGGGAGGGCACATATTTTTACGTTTAGATTTTGCTAGCTGAGTAGGGTTTCCAGCAAGGTCTCAGACTGGCAAGTAATTAATAATTACTTTGATTTTTAGCTGGTAATTAGGTACACTCAACCCCCGGTGGTTGGTCACTTTTTCGTTTGACACTTTTTTAGTTTGTACCTCGTTGGTTGGTCAAAGTCAAACTAAAAAGTGACGAACTGTCACTTTTTACACGGCGCTCATGCACACTATCAAAACAAACGTTTAGTAGTGTGTGTGAACTCCGTGTAAGAAGGGTGTCAAACTAAAAAGTGACCCCGTTCGTTTGACAACAGTTGGTGTCAAACCAACGGGGTTTGAGTGTAATTCTTTAATTACTTAGTAATTCATGGCAGTAAGAGTAATTTAAAGTAATTAATTGGTAATTAAAGTAACTTTTGAGTAATTAAAGTAATTGATTTTTTTAAATTATACTTTATCAACGAAACTATTTAGATATAATCTATAATAACAATATTTTATTAATTTCAAATTAGAGTGAAACACAAAGATAAAAAAAACTGATTCTGTATGTAGAAAGGCCTTATTCACTACAGTTCTCTTATAAAACTTTCCTAAAATTTATTTTTATCATGTTGTATATCGAAGCTGATTAACAACAAAAGGCCATGATATATTACTCAGTGAAAAATGTTTTGTGAATCCAAAATCTATTCATTTTTATTAAGTAATCATTAAAATATATATATTTTTTGCTAGAACTACATTAGAATTGATTAATTTTTTTAAGCTTTTCTACTAATACACTCAAACCCCGATGGTTTGACACCAACTGTTGTCAAACGAACGGGGTCACTTTTTAGTTTGACACCCCTTTTACACGGAGTTCACACACACTATCAAACGTTTGTTTTGATAGTGTGCGTGAGCGCCGTGTAAAAAGTGACAGTTCGTCACTTTTTAGTTTGACTTTGACCAACCAGCGGGGCACAAACTAAAAAAGTGTCAAACGAAAAAGTGACCAACCACCGGGGGTTGAGTGTAGGCAGTCAAAATTATTTGAAGTTTATGTGGATCAAATATTTAAAACCAAAATGTACTTAATAATCATTGAAAAAAAAAAAAACAAAGTTTTCAAGTGTTTATTTAAAAATCCATAAAAATAAAGATATGTATTTTTTAATATTTTTTCATCATCTGCAGAAAATGACAGTCCTGTAATATCTCTCTATTAAGAGCTAAGCTAAAAAAAATCGACTAATATTCAGATGCAGAAATTAAATCCAATGTAAATGTCACGTTCCACATTATCCGTATTTTCAGTAACAGATTTTTTTAATTTGCTTGAGAAAAAAAAAATGCAAAGTAATGTCAAACCAATGTTTAAAAAACGTTATTCTATATTTTAATGGCATTCGACTTTGGAAGCTGAAAATATTATTAAAATTCATATATTGAAGTAAAACAGAACAGTATTTTTTTTTTGGTTTTATGACAAACATGACTACAAAAACGTAAGTCAACTTAATTAATCTTCTTTTGCAATTGATTTAAATGCAATTTTTAAATTTAAATTAAATGTTTTTTATCTTAGTGAAAAATAATTATGTAATTTGTGTAATTAATCATTTTGTACCAGTAGCTTGAGTAATTAATTGGCAGACTGGCAAGTAATAAACGCTTCTGGAAACCCTTGAGCTGAGTGCTCTTTTAGGGAAAATAAATTTTGAGAAAAAACCCTAGATCTATGTTTGGCTTAAAAACTAATACAGTCGACTCTCTGGTTGTCAATATCCAAGGGACCGTCGAGGAAGAGAGTCATCCTAGGAGTCATCAGTTTACAGAACGATGCAAAATGAAGACTCGATTGAAAATATTTTTTTCTTGATACCCAGCTATGGGAGAAAATCATGGCAACGTCCATCAAACAAAAACAAATTAATGTCAAACACCCTTCAAAGCTTCGTTTCGCCAAGAAAAATGTCTATGCTAGCCATGAGAAAGTGAAATTATTGACAACCGGAAGAGATTTTTAAAGCAAACAGAATCCAAGGGACCGTCGAGGAAAAGATCCTTCAAGCAAGAGAAAATATCGAGGAATAAAGCCAATCGAAGTATGCAGTTTGAAGGAACTGAAGAATTCATCGATAGATGGAGCAATATTGATATCGAGAAGATCGACAGCCAGAGAGTCGACTGTATCACAGTTGTTCACGGAGGAGTGCTTCGGTGAGCGGATTCGTTGACATCCCACAGGAAGTCCTGAAGGTTCTCGTTGCTTTTTCGATGCTTGCGTCGATGGTGTCCAGGTTGTGCACCAGAGTTATTATTATTTTTTAAATTAGTACCCCTGTTTGCCCACTCCTGAAAAAAAAATGAAAAGCTGGGAAAATTCTCTATATTTTGCTTTTTTTGAACTTTGTCGATACGACCCTTAAAGAGCCATTACACTGCCGCAAAAAAAAAAAAAACAAACTCGAACTTTTTCGTGTTTGACAATTTGCCAAACTCGCAAACAAGGCAAAATGTATATGCAGGCTGACGTTTGTACAAACAAATCCAGGCAAACTGTCAAAAAGTGCAAGTTTGTTTGTTTGTTCGTTTGCCGTAGTGTAATATCTCCTTTAGTTGCTGAGATGTTGCCATGCAAAGATTAAAAAACAGGAAAATCGATATTTTCTAAAGGAGCTATTACACTACGGCAAACAAACTCGCACTTTTTGTCAGCCTGCATACATTTTGCCTTGTTGCGAGTTTGGCAAAATCTCAAACACGAAAAAGGGTGAGTTTGATTGTTTGCTTTAGTGTAATGGCTTCTTTAGGAACTGATCGTACAATCCAGGTCAAAATTACGGAGTGGTACCAATATTCCGAAAAAAAGTGTGCCATGGCATGACTGCCATATTTGTTTTCTGATGTTGGTACTACTGCGCGATTTTGACATTTCGGATGTTCACCATTCGAACGCCATCTTCGCTTAAAAACCTGGTTACTTGGGAAGTTACAAGTTTACTGTCTGAAAAGTCTATGGCGCCGAAACTTTTCACCTCTGCGCAGCTGTTTTCAACGTGGGACTACGCTCCATCCCGCGGGAAACCTTTCAATCTGTCAAGACGCGTTTGTTTTCTCCTCGCCTCGCACGCCGTCGCGTTTAACTACTCCAAAAACACATGAAAGTCTCGCAGCGAGAGTTCAAGCTAAAAACCAAAAGAAAGGGGTGAGAGGTGGTCCCGCGTCTGGAATCGGTTCTAAATTTAAACCCCAAGTTGCTAATTTAAAGAGCTCAGTTGGTTGTGTGTTTGAAACGCTAGAGGTTTGAGGGGATTTCCTGGAAACTGCTCAGAAATCGGGACCTACTCAGGACAGTGAGTGGAGTGAAAGTTCGTCTGGCGGCGGCCAAAAATGAAGCAGCCAAATATCTTGGTAACAGGTACGGTGCGGGTGTGGCGCGGACGATGATCAAATTTCCGCATTGGGATGAGTCTCGCAGCTAGACTAATGGATTTTCTAATTTTAGGAACGCCCGGCGTCGGCAAAACGCATCTGTGCCAGCGGTTGGCCGAGCAGCTTGGCTTCAAATGGCAAAGTGTGTCCGCGATTGTCCAAGAGCAGGGCTGCGTCGAGGAGTATGACGAGGAGTTTGAGTGCCCGGTGCTGGACGAGGACAAACTGCTCGATTACTTGGAACCGATAATGCAGCAGGGTGGGAACATTGTCGAGTACCACAGCAGCGAGTTCTTCCCGGAGCGCTGGTTCCAGGCGGTGTACGTGGTCCGGTGCGCCACCTCCCTGCTGTACGAACGGCTCCAGGGCCGGGGCTACAACGAGCGCAAGATTCGCTCCAACATGGAGTGCGAAATCTTCCAGATTCCGCTGGACGAAGCCAAAGAGTCCTACCGGGACGAACTGATCTTCGAGCTGCAGAGTGACCACGAGACGGACCTCGAGGCCAACGTCAAGACGGTCTGCGAGTGGCTCGAAAGCTGGCGCAGTGCCAACAAGCAGAAGGCGGACAAACAGAAGTAAGCCGCAACACTTTTATAATAAGATTGTATAAAACACACCACACACACCCGCAAAACTAAGTTTATCGTCGTTTCCCTGTGTTCAGAATGTTTTCGAGAAAATTATTTAATAAAAATGAAATGTTTTCGGCACACGGTAAGCGGCAAACGCCATGAGCACAGCAAAAGCATGTTTTAGAATCCATTTTGGCCTTTCAAAATTGTTACGCGTATAAGCTGAGTTTCTTTTCCCACTTTACACGGAAGGTAATAATAAATTTATTACGCTAGAATTAAAACCAAAGGAAACGTTGGACTTTTTTCTTTATATCCGAACAGCCTTCCAGTAATTTTGTCCCATGTTGGTATAAATTAATTCGGATTGTCGAAGAAATAATAAGACCAGCGAGAAGGTTTGTCCATAATCAAATAATAGTTCATGATTTATTTTATTAAATAATAAATTCAAATGAAAAATAATGAGTTATAAGCGTTTTCTATGAAATATGTACTACTTGACATGTGTTTAAAAATATAAAGTCTGCCTACACAAAATGAAAAAAAAAATGTACATTGTACATCCGGTTCGAGTCACCACCCTTCCGCTATCTAAAGGTACGATAATATGCTTTACAACCAGAAGCAAAACATTACACAACAACAGTGGATAAACTCTCTTCTTATTCGAATCGTCAATCGAGCGGGCGGGCAGGGAAAAAAAACAAAACACAAACGAAACTGGAAATACTTTCAACTTTTGGCTCGCGAAATCAACCGTCCTCAATGAAAAAACCCTTTCTTTTGTACAAGATGCGCTCTACCATCCTCTGCTTCCTTCCTTAATTACGACCCATGGAGATGCGACAGTATTGCCGCAATGTCGATGCTACTCTCCTCTTTCGGCTGCTGCTGCTGCTGTGCTGGTGCTGGTGGTTTTTCCTTCGGTTGCGATTGCTGCTTTTCGGACGAAGCGTGCTTCTCGCCGGAAGTCGACGACGATGATAACTTTTTGTCGGCCATCGTTTGCTGGTGCTTCTTTTTCATGTCCAGCTTGAGGGGCATCTTGGGCGATGGGGATCTAGGGGAGGAGATGAACATTTCTGTTTAGTTTGACTTTTACTAGAAGTTATTCCTATTCCTTTCACAAGCAGGGTTGTTACGGAAAAGTAGAAAAAAAAATCCGCGCCGACCCCAAAACCCAATCCGCGTGAAATCCGCGCCATATAAAAAAAATTTGCGACAAACATAGAAGAGAGTAACATAATGAATAAAATTTCAAACGAAAAATAATACATAATACATAAAGCATTTGGATAAGTACCGTTGATCAGTTGTGGATTCATATCCCACCTGCACCACGTAGAACCTTTTTTGCCGTTTCTGAAACAATATTAGCATTTTTTGTAACGTTGCGTTGCTTTCAAAACAAATTCAGGAAAAAAAAATTAAATTAAGAAATTTAAAACCATAAAATAAATCAGTTATAAACGTGGTGATTATTGCATTTGATCGTAATATTTCGATCGTAATTTGTCGAAGGTAAGTCGTAATTTGTCGATGGGAAGTCGTAATTTGTCGATAGTAGATTGAGATCATTCGATCGTAATTTCTCGATCTACCATCGACAAATTACGACCGACGATCGAGAAAATCTCGATATGTGTTTTAAAAATTTCAGGTATTAAAAAATTTCAAAAACTTCAAAAATTTCAAAAAAATCAAAAATTTAAAAAGATCCAAAAATAAAAAAAAATCAACAATTTCAAAAATTTCAAAAAATTTAAAAAGATTCAAAAATTTAAAAAAAATTAAAAATTTTATTTTTTTTAGGAATTTAAAATTTTTAAAAATTTTGAATATTTAATTTAATTTTTGTTTAATTTTATTAGGTGATTATTGCATTCGATCGTAATATTTCGATCGTAATTTCTCGACTCACGATTGAGATTTCTCGATCGTAATTTGTCAATGGTAAGTCGTAATTTGTCGATAGTAGATTGAGATCATTCGATCGTAATTTCTCGATCTACCATTGACAATTTACGACTTACGATCGAGAAAATCTCGATACGTATTTTAAAAAAATCAAGTATACAAAAATTTCTAAAAAATCATAAATTTCAAAGATTTTAAAAATTTATTTTTTTTTTAAATATTAAATTTGAAAAATTTCAGAGATTGCAGGCCAAGGATTGATACCTAAGAGCATGCAATGGCAGTGACCTTGTTGCGTGCTCTTCGGTTGACGTCCACGTAAGGAACATCCTGGAAGGAGCGTAACTAACTACATCCGTAGTTCTGTTAGATCATCCGAATTATCTTGATCAGAACAGTATAGCTCTGGTTCCTTGCGAGTGTTCTATTTTCTTACCTCCACGTTGGCTTGGTTTTCATGATGACCTAGCTGGTGGCCTGTGGAAACGGATCGTAAACCTTTGACCACCGCGGGTCAGAGTCGAGACGGCTAAAAGAAAGGGGCGCGACAATGTGGGAAAGGGAAGTAATTTGTGATTGTGGACGGTATTGTTTTGATTCGCAGTATGTTGAGTCAACTGCTGTGGATGTACCTGAAACATCGCACAACGGGGTTTCTCTTCTCTTCATTCTCAGCTACCACCTATCTCCTATTTTTATTTTTCTCTTCTGATTCCCAAATTCTTCACTGATTCTTCTATTTAATATCCAACCTTTGATTTTAATTTTACTAACTTTTGATTCTCTTATCTCTCAAAGCTTTTCCACTCTTTTCTATCAATTGATACTGCTGTAACAAACTTTGTTTTGTTTTTTTTCCTTAAAAATATACTTTTCCTTAATGTACTACACTCAACCCCCGGTGGTTGGTCACTTTTTCGTTTGACACTTTTTTTTTAGTTTGTACCCCGTTGTTTGGTCAAAGTCAAGCTAAAAAGTGACGAACTGTCACTTTTTACACGGCGCTTACGCACACTATCAAAACATGTGTGTGAACTCCGTGAAAAAGGGGTGTCAAACTAAAAAGTGACCCCGTTCGTTTGACAACAATTGGTGTCAAACCATCGGGGTTTGAGTGTAGTAATATCAAGTCTATTTATCATTCACCTTATCTTTTTTGATTTTATTGCGAATTTATTTATTTGAATAATTCTTTATCTGTCCTATAAATTATCGTTACTATAATCTAAGCTTGTTTTGTATCTCTATTTATTAACTATTGTCTAATTTTACATCTAATACATCTAGCTTCTCATTTTTATTCTTCAAAATACGCTCATCATTCTCTTACTATTGATACTTGATTTTTATAAATATTTCTAGACAGTAACTATTGTTTTCTATCTTCACCTTTTTTTTTTTTTTTCAAACAAGTGAGGTTTGAGCCCTTACTCAATTTATGGAATGGTTAAAGGATTAACACAAATATTACTATTGTATTCTGGTGAACTTTTATAACATGCTTAGGACCAAAAATTGTAACAAAACACCGCGACAAAAGAAATAGCAACAGATAAACAGACTCAACAATAGGGAAGATTTCAGGAGAAAACAATACACAGTAAATAACAACAAATTTTTGAATTCAAACTAAAAATAAAACAGTTTTTGCTTTAATGAAAGTTGATAGGCACACTATAAATGGTTAGGCGCTTATACTTACATCAAACCCTACGTAATTTACCACCCCCGGCCGAGTTAAAATGCGTAACCGGAAAAGAAGGTGTGCATGCCTGGCACGAACACTCAAAGCGTGTTCTAGCGTGCTGCTCGTACTGACTCAGAGCAAGGGTGAGATGTAGGTGTAAGGGCAGTGCGTGTTCGTCGGGAACCTAGTGCATAAGATCGGTCAAGGCCCGTTCTTACACTGAAAATTGCGAATTGCGAATTTGAAAAATTTCAGAGATTCCAAAATTTTTAAAATTTCAGAAATTTTAAAAAATTTAAAAATAAAAAAAATAAAATTTCTAAAAATTTCAAAAATTTATTAAAAAATTAAAATTTTTAAAAATTTCAAAATTTTTAAAAATTTCAAAAATTTCAAAAAATTTAAGAATTTTAAAAAATTTCAAAATTTTAAAATCAAAGTTTCTAAATATTTCTTAAAAATTCAAAAAGTCAAAAATTTTGATTTAATTTTTTTACATTTCAAAAAGTTTATTTTTTTTTAAACTTTTAAATAATTAAAAAAATAAAAATTCCAAACAACCAAAAAAAAATACAAAAATTCCGAAATTTGGATTATCCGAACTTCGATTTTTCGAAGGTTTGTATGGGAATTCGAATAATAGAATTACGAACTATTTTTTTTTTTTTTCGTTTCTTCTCTTATTTTAAACTTCAAATAGCCTATTTAATAATAAAATGCATTTTTTTCAATATTACGTCACCGCCATCTTGCATTGCAAAAATTTAAATCACTTTAGCTCGACAATCAAAAATTGAACAACGAAAAAAAAAATGTTTTTCGTGATTCGATTATCCGAAGTGAATTTTTTGCGAGGCCTTCGGATATTGTTCTGTTTCTTTTGCTAATGTTTTATAAACGCCCTCTCAAACGCCCTTATCAAGTTAGAAAATCACCAAATTCTTTCGCCATTGATACTTTTTTTGAAGTTATTGGATTGGATTTTATTTAAAGTCTTTTATTTTTCATTAATTTTTATCCTTTTAAATTTTTTAAAATGTTTGAAATTTTTAATTTTTTAAAGATTTTTAAAATTTCTAAAATTTTTAAAAATTATAAAAAAATTAAATGTTTAAAATTTTTAAAATTTTAAACATTTTTAATTAAAAAAAAAATTTAAATATTAGATTTTTTTTTAATTTTTGAAATTTGTAAAATTTTTGAAATTTTTAAAATTTTCGAATTTTTTAAAGTTTTTGTTTAAATAAAAAAAATATTCTAAAAAAAGGTATTACAAATTACGATCGTAATTTCTCGATCCACGATCGAGATTTCTCAATAGTAAAATTACGATCATAATTTCTCGATGGTAGATCGAGATTTGTCGATGATAAGTCGTAATCTTACTATCGAGAAATCTCGATCGTGAGTCGAGAAATTACGATCGTAATATTACGATCGAATGCAATAATCACCACGAAAATCTAGGGATTTTGTACTTGATAATTCTCGCCAAAATTTTACTCTGGAAAATCGAAACACGAAATTTCTATTAATTTCTTCTCTACATTTCTCTAAACTAAAATATGCCTCCGAAGATGATTCGAACTAAGAAAATGGCAAAAAAATAAGTTATTAATTTATTTATTGAATATTTTTTTATTTAGTAATTTAATAATTTAATAATTTAATAATCTAATAATTTAATAATTTAATAATTACATAATTTAAAAATTTTATAATTTAATAATTTAAAAAATTAATTATTTAATAATTTAATAATTTAATAATTTGATAACTTAAGAACTTTTTAAAAAAATTAAAAACCAAATCGTAATTTTTTAATTTAATAATTCGTACTTTTATACGTTTTTTGAGTCTGTGAATTTCGACAATTTCAAATTATGAATTCTATTTTTTTCATTAATTTGAATATGTAAATTCTGAGATTTCAAATGGTTGAATTCCAGATTTCTTATTTTATTTAATTTTTACATTACATTTCGCTTTAAGACGGAGATTTTAGCAGATTGCTGAGTGGATTTCGTCATGTTGTGAAAATTGGGAGTAGAATCAATTCTACCTGAATCAGAGTAGCAGCAGATTTTTTTTAATTTTTTCAATAAACCAAAAATATAAAAATTTCAATTTTTGTATTGAAAAAACTTAGAAAATCTAAAAAGTTTCATAGCTTAAATTTTTTAAAATTCTGTAATTTTTCGAATTTTGTTATTTTGATTTTAATAAAATTGTTATTAAACAGCTGTTTTAAAAATAATGAGTTATAATGTTATGTTAAATTTATATAACAAATCTCAAAACATTTAAAAAAAAATCGCTCCTTTAAGATTATTTCGAAGTTTCGTATTAAGAAAAAAACAATCTATAATTTTTAGAAGAAAACTTTCTTCATTAAGAACTTCTCAGAAATCGATGTTTTTGCACTCAACGAATTTATTCAATTCCAAATAATATTTTCCTTTGTAAATTGAAAGAAATTCTATCGTTCGCAATTATTGTGTTTATCAAAATTGCTATCCGCGCGAAATCCGCGCCTGAGCAAAATTATCCAGCAAATCCGCGCCAGATCCGCGCCGTCCGTAACAACCCTGCACAAGTTTATTCTGGTCTGATGAGAATGCACTGGAGCCCCTCGCAATTTCTATTATCGGCTGAGTTCTTTCATCTTTCAGCGCTTTTTTGTGTCTGCCCAGTGCTGCCACTTGTGACGAAAAGTTAAGCGAACACTTCCTGGCATCACTGGCTCACTACAACAGGTGAGCTGGTGGTGGTGTTGTTTGCCTCTCGCTCGGTTTTCGTCAGCCTTCGATTTGAATAGGCATAAACGTCAAGTGACTCGGCGCGTTTGTTTTTTTGGTGGCGCTGGCAAATTAATTACATGTTTCAGGATTATTTTTCAAGTAAGCGACTTACTAATGTGCAAATATACATGTTGCCGGTAGTAGGAAGCAATTTCATATCTTAAACGCTATGAAAACGTTAGCGCAAGTGATGGCAACTTTTGTTAAGCGGTTAAGCTCTCTTGCGTGTGGATGTGTGTGCAAACATAATGATGAGAAATGTTCTCGTCAAATAGAAATTATGATCAAAAGTGCATTAAATTTGATCTTTTTGGCCTTGAATGGCATTTTTTTAGCTTTAAACGAGCATCAAACTCTCCATATGGCGAAGATATGTGTTTGATTAGAAAGGGTATGTTTCCCCTATTCAGCCGGTTTGCAGGGTGACCACTCAAATCCCATTTTCAAATTCCCAACTTGTTTCCCGACTTTTCCAAAATCCCAAATAATAGGCATTTCTTATCAAAAGAATGATTTCAAACAAAAAACTTTTTATAAAACTATTGACAATTTTAGTAAAAACACAAAGATAACAACAAATTCCTTTAAAAAAACCATAAAAAATGGAAGCACTCATTATTTTGATTAAGATTAGAAACATTAACAACTAGTCTTTGAAAAATAACCGAAAGTTTAAAAATATTTATAATTTCAATGTTTTTTTAATTGACAGAAGTATAGTTTTTGATACTTCGTTTCAACTGAAAATGACAAAAAAAAATTACTGAATTTAAAATTTTATTCTTCATTTTAAAACATGATTGCTGTTATTATTTTTACAAATAATTCAGAAAATATTTAGAAATACATAAAAACATGTTTTTACCAAGTTTCCTTTTAAATTTTGTTATTGATTTTTTGAATTTATGTTGATTTATCAAGTTGTCAGTATAAAACTGCCTTAATTTTTTTTAATGGAGAAAAAACAGTTTGATAAGATTCTGTTTTTTACCACATATTTTATGTGAAATGATTGAAAGAACATTTTTTTTAGGCACATTTGGAAAACTTATACTAACATTTGTAAGATTTACTTTATTAGAAAATTCAATATTTTTTCATTTTTTCAAAACGTAAAAAAAAATATTGTTTTTCATTCAGAACGAACAACGAATAGATTTTTTCACTACAGTAGTTGTTCGGTAACTGGGCTGAGAACATAGCCCAGTCACCGAATGCTGTTCGCTAACTGGGCTGAACGAAAAATAACGAGGGACTACCGATGCATAATATTTTTTTGATGAAATATAAAAATAAAAGTTACTCTAATTTAAAAAATGATTACCTTTCATATTTTTCTAATTGTGACTTGAAATAACATAAAATTTAGAAAAAAGTTTTTTTTTTATTTGTTGAACATGATTTTTGAGTCCATTAACCCCTCCCTCGGTGATTTCGGTTGGTTTTTTTTTTACGTTTGTCTGTTTTTTAACTGGGCTACGGCCC
Source organism: Culex pipiens pallens (assembly GCF_016801865.2). NCBI lineage: Eukaryota > Metazoa > Arthropoda > Insecta > Diptera > Culicidae > Culex > Culex pipiens. The sequence goes on along the minus strand of NC_068937.1, from coordinate 40,399,431 downwards.
AGTTATCGAGCGCCCAGTTAAAAAGCAGCCCAGTTAAACAACTCCCAGTTACCGAACAACTACTGTATTTAAGTTTTCGGATAACTGAAAATCAAGCTTTATCTAGAGTAATTTACCCATACTCAAAAAAAAAGTTCTAGGGAATCATATGAATAAAAAAATTGAAATGACTTTATGAATTTAAAAAATTATATTTTCCACAAAAAAAAACAAGATGAAATCTTTTTTTAAATATTCAACCAATATGATAAAATAAAACAGAATCATGCGTTCAAGCTCAATTTTTATAATAGTTTTTCATTAACTTTATTTTTGTTTTAAGTTAGAGTAAAAACAAGAGGTAATGTTTGATAAACATAAATAAATAAATAAAAATTGGATTCATAGAAAAATATCATGAAAATCTGTGTCAAATACATCCACTGTTTAGTAGGATTTTTTATGTCTTAGAAAACCTTTTCATTCTCAAATAGATTGAAATAGTGAAAAGACTAAATTTAAAGTAAGTTACTAATGAAGAATTGATTGTAATGAATTTGAAAATTGTACAAAATATTAAAAAAATATTGAAGAATAAGATTTTTTTTCAAGTAGGTATGGTAAAGTCAACTTCGTAGGTATGCCTGAGATTCCCGACTTTCTGACAACAAATCACAAATTCCCGACTTTTCCCGATTTTTGACGGATTTTTGGCGAATTCCCGACTTTCCCGACTTGAGTGGCCTGGGTTTGCTACCGCGTCAAATGGAATGATGCACGGAAAAAAAACAATAAAGAGCAATTCCAGCTTAAATCAGGAATTTGTCTGGTATTTTTGTACCAAACCCTCTCCGATTTCAATGAAACTTTTGAGACATGTTATCCTAGACATATATAAGCCATTTTTGTGTATATGGTGCCAATTGTACTCGAAAATGACATTTGAGAAGGGCGTAAGTAATTTAAATATTTTTGTATTTTGTAATTTAAAAATTACTGTAACTCAAAGCCGTTGCATCGTATCAAAAGTGGTCCAAAACTAACTTGTAGGAAATTGGACGGACTTTCTGAAAAAATACTCTGAAAAAAAATTACACGGCACTTCGATGAGATTTTTCAATTTTTAAGTTTAAAAGTTAAATTTAAAGGTTATGTCAAAATTATTTTTCGTTCACAATTTTTTAGAAAAAAAAACCCTCAAATGTTACAAAAAGACTTACGAAAAATGCAGGATGGTATGTCTCTCTTTAAAAAAACAAAATCATTTACAGTCATCTCTCATATTCGGAACAGTTTACAGATAGGCCAATGTTCAAAAAATCATAGCAATTTGATAAATGAACTTAATGATTCGCTTTTACCTTCATGTGAAAGCTATTTTTTGCTATCTTTCGAATGCTGTATCGAACAACTGCAAATTTTAATTTTTATATCAAGTTTTTAAGCATAAGCATAGGTGCCCACCCGCAGTTGCTACTCCGTTATTGACCAGGACCTCCAGAAGTTACATCCACGAGCCGTGGAAGATGAGTGGGCGCTATCTTTCCTCGCTTCGCAACTTCTCAAAGGCCCCTATCATGCTGATCAATACCGGCGCCGGCCACGACCAGTGGTAGGGTCACGGGGAAGTGGATGGGAATGTTAGTCCGATACTTGAGTGATAGAGACCGCCCAATCGACTGCTTCTCCGACAAAGTATCACATGAGTTTTGAGGGGGTTAGTAGATGGGTATGAGGTCAGGATTCACGAGTGGCAGTGATGTGACCATGAGCATTTTGTTTATCGGTTGAAAATGTTAAATCTTAGGCAGCCGGCTGCGGAAAGATAAATAATTGATTATTTAAAAAGTTTTTTAATCGAACGCGTGCCAACCGAGCAGTAGTGCTATGGGCTGGACTTATCAGTATATTTTTACTGTTTGTACAATTTAGATAACGCGAGCAAATTTCAAAAATAGTAGATGAGTTAATACTAAAGCTGCCAGTTGGAATAAATTATTACGATCAACGAATATAAACGAAAAGAAAACAGGACACCACGTAACCGATTGTAATGAAATTAAAACAATAACTTAAACGAACTTAACCGGCGACGTGCCTTCCTATCAACGATGATAAAAGAAGGACTTCTAAATTTAAAATATAAAAAGACTCCAAAAAAATACGTTGCATAGTAACCGCGAAGTCCCGCTACTCACAATCGAATCCGAAAGATAGCTATCTAGAATTTTAAATATAGTATTAATTCGACCGCGATCCTCCAGAAATTCTTCGTCGGCGTGCCTTCCGATCAACGGTGATGTAAGAAGGGCTTTATTCATTAAAATGATTCTATACCATAAGCCTTAAAACATATTCGTCGGCGTGCCTTCCGATCATCGATGATATAGAAAGGACTTAATCCAGCAATACGGCTTGCTTGTCTCGAAAAAAAAAAAAAGAATTCGGATCGTTTCTATCGAAAACTAACAAAACAAAAATAAACTCATTGGCCAACGAACGCGCGAACTAAACATAAAGAAAAAAGAAGAAGAAGAAGACCAATCACCCCATGCACACAAACAGCGACACAAAAGAGATGAAAACAACACGAATCAGAAGAAATCCAATCACCTCATGTACACAAATAGCGACACAAAAGAGACGGAAAATAACACGAAAAAAACAGGACTGAGCGTCCACACAGGCACCGCACTACTGATGCCATTATTTAATTATAATGACCAATCACCCAATGCACTCAAACAGCGACACAAAAGAGACGGAAAATAACACGAAAAAACAGGACTGAGCGTCCACACAGGCACCGCACTACTGATGCCATTATTTAATTATAATGACCAATCACCCAATGCACTCGAACAGCGACACAAAAGAGACGGAAAATAACACGAAAAAACAGGACTGAGCGTCCACACAGATTAATTTTTATATCAAGTTTTTGAAGAAAAACTTTGACCCTTAAAATCGGAACACTTTTTTTCTTACGGATGTAAACAAACTTTGGTTCTCTCCACGAGTACATAATTTTTACAAAACAATGACTTCACGCACTTAAACCAACGAAACTCAAGTTATGTTAGTTATGTTTTACGAATGGTCTGATAACTTTTGTTGTGAAAATATCAATTAAATTCAGGTGTTCCACAATTGTGGGAGGCACAATAACATCCCACAATTATGGAACAAGCAATTTGGAGGCAGGATTTTGCTGCTCTGAATAAAATAGTCTTGAGATGCAGTTTTTTGTTTTAAAAGTACTACTTTTACTAGTGAAATAGCAAGAGAATGCCCAAATAAAGGTCCTAAAAATAGTAGGGTCGACAGAAAAGATGCATTTGGCATGCTATTGACAAATTATCACAAAAGTGTTTCGAATTTGTGGGAGTTCCGAATATGTGGGATGACTGTACTAAAACTGTTTTTTTTAAATGGTCTAAACACGAAAATTTTCAAAAAAACGATAGTAGGAATCGATTCTTCAGACAAATTTACATAAAAGTATATATATTGAACATTGACTATTTCCATATGACTGATCTGATTTTTCAGTCTCAAAAATATTTTTATCGGAAAGCTCGTTCAATTTCCCATTAGTTTATCTTTGACAGCTATTGGAAATTTGAAATCGGAGAGGGTTGGGTACAAAAGTACCAGAAAAAATCATTATTTGAGCTGGAATTGCTCTAAAAAACTTGAAAAAAACTAAATATATTAAAAAAAGAAAGAAAAAAAAATCCAACCATTAACAAAAAAATAAATAAAATAAACTTTCCAAAAAATAAAAAAAGGTTAAAAATTATTGAAATTTTCAATGGGTTTAAAAAGTAGCATAAATTTTTAGCATTTCTAGGCATGAATCAGCGCATAGGTTATTGATTTTGAAGGTAAACAAGAGCAAAACACGAAAAAAACATATTTGCCCTCTCAAAAAGGGCGAGTTTGTTTGTTTGTTTGTCATAGTCTAATACCTCCTTCATGGTTCTTATTGAAGAGCAATCGAGCTTCCTACAAGAATCTCAAGCTTGGACAATTTTGGGCGAGACCTGCGCCACCTGCTGCCAAAATCCTGAAGCGATGTTTTTCCCTATAGATTCCCCTTAAAATCTTCAACGCTAAATAGCGATCCCTTAACTTAAACCTATTTTGCTCAAAATTGACACAGTTACTTATTTTTGCCTGAATAATCGAGCCAGAGGGTATCTCCTGCGATTTTCAAAAAAAATAATTCTTGTGTACATGGAGTTGAACTCTCTGTGAAGTTTACCATGGCACTTCGAAAAGTTTAACTCCATGTTGCAAGCACACACTCTCACTTTTAATCTCTCGATAAACAGTACACGTTCATTCAAAATTCATCGTATTTTGAGTTTAAGTCTCTTTTGCTGCATGGGTCAATTGACTATCTCTCGGAATTGAGGAACCGTTACAAATTTCAAAACAATACTCACACACTGTCCACCTTGTCGCCGCTCGTGGTCGCCCCCGATGTCCCCGCTCCATTTTCCTTCTCGCCCTTCGTCGTCTGCTTCGACCCCGCTGCTGCTGCCTGCTTCGCTTCCGCGCTAGCCTTCAGCACACTTTCCCGCAGCAGCAGCGACTTTCCCGTCGTCGCTTCCGGGGCGGCGGCCGCCGGTGCGTTTCGCTGCTGCACCTGATGGTTGCCGCGCTTGCCCGTGATGGGGTTCGTCGCCGTCCGGACCGCCGACACCACGTTGATTTTGGCTTTGATTGAGGGCGTCGACGGGGCCGGGGTTGAAGCGGGTGGTGGAGGGGGTTCCGACTTCTTCGGTTCTTTTGAAGATTTTTTCGAAGGTTTTGACGAGGATCTGGACGATTTCTTTTCTTTCTTCGGACTTCCGGCCGCTTTTTGGGGTTCCTGCTCGAACAGACAGATGGCGTCCTGCGGTTGGATGCAGATCTTGCGCCCGTCCAGAACGACGTTGCACTTTTTGATGACCCGGCTCGATGGCGAAGCCGTCGTCGTTCCGCGCTTCTTCTCGTCGTGCTGAAACCGGAAGTAGCAAGTAGAGTCTTCGGCCACGCTTCGGAGCGTCCACTCGTCGTCTTCGTCCTCTTCCTCGCCACTGCTGGAGGCGGCATCGTCCTGGATCCGTTCCGTCGAGAGGTTCTCTTTGTTGGAGTCTGGCGTGACCACGGGAACCTCTTCTGCGGGGGCGGTCCGTTCCGGACTCTTGAACGCGTAAACCTGCTTCCGGGGGAGGGGTTCTTCCTGGGTGGGTTCGACCGGGTCGGGCGTGCAGCAGAGCCGGGACAGGTTCTCGCTTTCGTAGGTGCCCTCGATGGGTCGGGACGTTTTGGGCTGGGTGGTTCGTGGGGACTTCCGGGTATGTTCCGGTGCGGTTGGTTTCCGTTTGGGGGAGTACTTCTTGGTTGGGATGGGGGCCGGTTTTTCCAGATAGACGACCTTTCGGGGAGTTGGGTTTTTGCGCTTGGACGAGGAGGAGGAGTACGTGGCTGTTTTGGTGGTTGGGACCGGTGGAACCGGTTTGAGCGGTGCTCTGCTTCCGGTTTGAGATGCGGCGGATTTTGGGGAGACCTTTTTGGTGGGTTCTTTCACGCCGCGGCTTACCACAACCTTGCGTGCCTTGAAGCCGGGTGCGCCGGAGAATTTCCGTTCGATCCGCTTGGGCGGTGGGGACATTTTGGTCGTTTTGATGCGGGCGATCGTGCGCTGCTTTTTGGCCTCGAGTTCGGCCCGCTGCAGGCGGCGCATCTCGAAGATGTTGTGCACGGTTGACGGAAGCTGGAGGGGGTCCGTTGGTTTCGCTGCGGTCGGTTCCGTTTCCGATGGTTTGACGGGGGACGTTTCCGGCGAGCTCGCGCTGCTCGATTCGGACGAATCCGAACTGCTAGAGGAGGAGGACGAGGAGCAGGAGTAGTGAGGTTCTGGTGCTAGAACCGGTTCCGGTTCGGGTGCCGGAAGTGGTTCTGGAGCGGCCGGCGGCCGCTTCCTCCGCTCATTCTGCAGCATCGTCTCCAGGTTTTTGTCTAGATCTTCCGACTCGTCGGGTTTGTAGTACGAACTTCCGGACGAGTAATCCGTGCGCCGACTGGAGAATCCTCCCGCGGTCGTACTTTGCGGACTCGTCAGCGACGTGACCGATTTGGGCGTGCTGATGAGACCCGGAGTAATGGGGAAGTTGGGCGTCTGGATTTCGCACGCTTGTGCCACGGACGAACCTTCGGCGGAACTTTTGAGATCGCGCATGATCTTCGTGATCGGAGTGTCCTGAAGAGGGTCCGGGACGAGGAAGCGCGGGGTGACGGGGAAGTTCTCCAGCTCGGCTTTGAAGGGCGTCTCGAGCAGGGCCGAGACGTTGAAGCTAAAGTCGCTGGGGGCTGGCGGAGGTGGTTCGTTTGAGGTTATGACTTCCGGTGGTTCCGGAACCACTTCCTGTTGCTGCTGTTCCTTTTCGAGACGGACGTATTCGGCGCTGGATTTCTTCGCCAACAGTTTTGGGTGATCTTTGACCGCCTTCGGCGGCTCCGGAGGAGTCACGGTCACTTCCGGAACGGGAACTTCCGGTTTAACCGGTTCTTCCTTCGCTGGACTTTCAACCTTTTCCGTTTCTTTGACTTCCATTGGTTCTACCGCCATTGTCGAAACAACTTTTTCTTTTGGCTCGGCAGGAACTTCCACCTCCATAGGAACTTCCACTTCCTCTTGCTTAACAACCTCCTTCTTCTTGACCACCTTCTTCCGCGCACTTCCGGACCGTCGCTTCTTCGCCGACCTGCCCCCCTTCGGATGCTTTCGCCTCGGACTTGCCTTGGCGGCGGCTTCCGCCTTCTTCTTTGGTGTCGCAATCTTCACGTAAATCTTGGCGTTGTCTTCCACTTCCGGTTGGTCTTCCAGCACTTCCTCGCGCTTGACCGGCGTCTTTTTTCGCGCCGACGCCAGCGCTTCCTCCAGCATCTGGGCGTGCGCATCGGTCAGCGAGCACTCGCCCTCGATGGTCGTCTCGCCGGACTCGTTCATCGCGTCCTGCGTCGTGTCCCCCCCTTCGGCCGCCGCCGCCGCCTTCTTCTTTTTCGTTTTGTGCGCCGTCGCGGGTCGCTTCTTCCGGGGGAGCATCTTGGTCGTGATGGACTTTTGCTCCTCGACCAGCCGCAGGTGCTGATCAAAGTTGGACTTGGACACGGCCCGGATGCGGCGCCACTCTTCCATGTCCGACGGATTGATGGCCACCGGAGTGCGGGCCTGGGTGGGCTTGCGCACTTCCGGCGCGGGGGATTCCGCGGGCGGTGCAGCTTCCGTGGGTTCGACGGAGGCCGCGCGGGACAGGACGCGCACGCATGGTTTTCGCGCGACCCGCGGCGTGTTGGACACGGAGTTGGGGTTGGGAGTTGCGGCGGCGGTAGCCGTGATGGCACCGATGCCGTGCACGGCGTCCCAATCGCCGGCCAGTTTGGCGAGAGGGGAAGGGGATGGCTCCTGCTCTTCGAGCAGATTCGATAGCTTGCTGACGACGGTCGAGACTGGAAGTCGTCGATTGTCAACGGAGGCCGGCGCAGATCCGGGCGTTGCGATGCGATTTCCTCCGAGGGCGGCCGCTTTCGCTGGGGTGTGAAAGTTGAGGATCCGGATGTGGGACTGCTTCCGGCTCGGGGTGGAGGCGCTGCGTGCTTTAGGGTTCGGAACGGACACGTTCTGCGGGGTGGTTTTGACCTCCTGCTTGATGAGTTGGGCTGAAGATGAAATGCTAGAGATGATGCTGGCCGTGGTTGTTGGGGCGTTGGCCATGGGGGCCGCCACGGTGCTGATAGATTCGACGGCGTTCGTTTCCGGCGCGCTGCTTGGGAATATAAGGAACTTATCCGGGCTGAGAAGCGTTTCCGGGGTGGGGGCGACGATGGCTGGAACCGGTTCCGGTTGGGGTTCGTTCGTGTACGCGCCCAGAACCAGCGGAAGCTGGCTGTCCAGGATGAAGTAGGTGTTTTCCGGGATGCCATTTCCGGCGATCGGGATCAGCGTTTGGGGCAGACTTTGTGTGCCATCCGGCCCGACGTTGATCGCCTGTTGCGTGGGGAATTGCAGCTGATTGATGTCCACAAGCTTTGTCGTGTTATCCGACTGAATTACGTAGTACTGCGTGGCAGAATTGCTTCCGGTCGCGATGGCTTGATCCCCCGTGGAGGACACTTCCGGTTGCACCTGAGCGGGATCGATTTTCAGCGATCGCAACACTTCCGGCACGGTTCCTTCGAATGGAACATCAGAAATTACTTTAACCTTTTTACAGCTTTTCTTAAGCGGGGACAAATTGGCGTAGTTTTTCTTGCAGGTCTTTCTAAGACGCGCCTTCAGCGGCGTTTCCGTCACCGGCGTCGTTGGCCGTTCCGTCTCTTCGGGAACAACAACGGGTTCTTCCGGTTTGCTCTCCTCAAGCATATCTTCAAACACGGGAATATGATTAACAATGTTCGATATCAAATCTTCAAAATTAAAATTAAACGATTGACTATCCGTCTTGGCCACTTCCTGCTGCTCCGGCACCGGAGGTGCCACAACCTCCTTCACTTCCACCTCCCCTACCTGCTGATTCATCGACGTCTCGCGCTCCTTATTGATCAAATCCGCAATCTTCTCCGGATAAATCTGATTCTCCAGCAGCGTTTGCTTCCACATATCGATCTGGGACAGTTCCTGCTCATCCTCCTCCGTCCTAACCCCACCCTCTTCCTCCTCCTTATTACTCTCGTCATCCCCGGCGACCGAATCCTGCGTCGTCTCGCCACCAATCGGCGAAATGTGCGACAAGTTGGACAAATTCCGACCTCCTCCCCCACCCCCACTTTCGTTCAGCACGATAAACGACCGGTTCATACAGATTCGTTTGTGCTTCGGCTCCGACACTTCCGGCGTGCTGCTCGCCAGCGACGGCTGCGGCGACGGAATCTTCCGCTTCCGTCCCACCGCCGTCGGTTCCCCCTTAATACGACGATTCTTCCGCAACGCCGCCAGCAAGTAGTCAATCTTTTTCAGCGTCGTCGAATCTCCCGGAATTTCCAACTGGTTCCCATACTTTTCCACAAAGGTATTCACTAAAATGGAAAATAACAAGAATCCGTTACAACTTCCAATAGGACACACGCGCCAAAATAAAAACCTACGCTTTATCTGAATCTCGCTGTACTCCCGGAACAAATCCGTCAGCTTGAAGCTGATGTACATGGCCGGTCGGAAGCCGGACTTTAGGCAGTTCCGTTCCTCCTTCAGGTACGGACTCGCCTTGCAGAACTCATCCGCCGCCCGGTTCAGCTTCTGGTCGTACAAATAAGCTGCGGAACGGAACACACATTAGCGTTTTTTTTCCTCCTGCGTAGAAAATCTCCACAAAAACTCACCCAAAACGACCCGGGCGATGTGCGAGCTTAAAATCACTTCCATCTTTTCCACTTTTTAGAAAACTGCGTCGACGAGTAAAAAGAGCACAATTTCACTAAACTAAATTCACGGCCATTCCGGTTCCCCGGGGAACGGAACGGAATCAACGGGTAAAGATCTCCGGTCACCGACGCGCGTCCTGTTTACGACCGCACAAAAAAAAGTTGCTTTGCTTGCGCTTGTTGTGTTTGATGAGAGGGGCAACAACAGCTGTCAAGCGTTTGATGTTTGCGCGCGAAAGTGTTGTGCGTCGGGGGAGTGGACGCTTGGGATCAGACGGTTGGAAGAGTTCGGACGCGTCTGATGAGATGATGGGGATGGTTCATTAGGGTGATGCGTTTTGAAAAAAGTTTAACGGATCGGTATGAACCAACGATGCCAGATTATTTTATGGGAGATCGGTATTTTCTTAAAAATAAATCTGTATTTTATCTGTATCATGTCACATTCGAAGCCACACAAGATATTTATAAAAATTTAACAGCAGATATCGTCGCCATCGTGTTAACTTGTCGTACGTGCATTTTGGGCCAAATTGAGTTAAGAACGCCATATTGTGCAGCTCACAATGCCTCACCTTTTGACCGTCACAGATCCCCAAAATTCGATTTCAATCCTGAGATATTCAACAAAAACCGATAAAACTCCGTGCATTTTTGTCACTTTATATATGAAAGTAGTTTCAATCTTGTCGTGCTATCTTGTCACTTTATAAAAATTGATGTAAGTGCGACAAAAGGCCAAAGGGATTTCAGGCCAGAAAAGTCAGGATGCGTTTATCGCACGTACAAGTTAGACTGCCGTAAACATTTGTAATTACAACTCGGAACTCCAGCAACCAACTTCAACCAAACTTCGGGACAACGCACAGAATGGTCAGCCAAACAAAACGTGTTTGTTATTGTTTACATTGCGTGCTCTCGTTTTTGTATATTCAAGGTCAAACATTAAAACGCGTTTTTCTCGGAACGTCGAAATGGCGGGTGCGACAAGATAGCACGACGACGTCGATATATGCTTTTTAATCATATTCAATTACCTAATTCAAATACCTAATTGTAAAAAAAATAATTACAATCAATTTTAAAAAATCTATATACAATTTTCAATCCCTTGATTTCACGGGGATGCTACGGCTGTCATCTGCGTACAATGTCACTGAAGCCTAAAAAGTACCAAAGTTTTGGTGTCTAGTGTCAAAATTATGGGTTGATTTCTGTTCCGTTTCGTTTGGGGAACCGGAATGGGCAGCGATTTTCAACGGGGGTACAGAGAAACCTCTTTTTACGCGGTGCAATCTTTTAAAAGCAATTTCACGGGTGAGTTTTCAAAAATACGTAAGAGCCACCGTGACCTCCGGCACTAATTTTCGTTTTTCTCCAAATTGAAACAATTTCATTTGTTTTAAGTTTAGGGCGATAGAAGGACGTGTAGATGAACAATCTCAAGCATTTTAGAAATTGGTTTTTCGTAAGTAGGTCGAATACCGATGCAAGAAGGGCTTTGTTTACCAATGGCTCTTACGTCTTTTTGAAAACTCCGAGATTTGTAGGGTTTTTTCAGATCTACAAAAAGCTTTTTGAAGCATGCACAAAAAATTGTAAGGTTTTAGACAGAGAAATCGAAGAAATAAAAAAGCATAACGCCACCGCATAATAAGAGGTATCTCTCTGTACTAGGCCCACTTCATTTACATGGCAGGGGGTACCAACCTAGAAGAAGGTTGAGAATCGCTGAAGTAGGAGATTCAACAACCAATAAGCCCTGAGTCGTATTGTTAACCAATTTTTGTAAATCGTGGTAGATTTTCTTGAAAAATAATTTTAACTGTCAAAAATGATATTAATCACACATAAAAAAACAGAGGTAGAAATTGGGATTAGCTGTCTTGTGCAGCGAAGATTTTTTTTTTTCATAAAATTATTTTTATTAGGTCCTTTTCGGTACTGGGACCTGGTTAGGACCGAGTCGGCTTTTGTAATTACATTTGACTTAATAATTACAGAGGATCTTGTGTGTAAATGTTAGTGGGAGGGGAGCCGCGGCATACTCGGGGTTAGTAGGGAAGGGATTGATGTTAAGGACAAGGCGTGGGAAGGGAAGGGGGATTGTGTAGGGGTCTTGATTGGCTCTGCTGGCCTTTGCGTTTTGTCCTCAGCCGCAACTCGGTGTCCAGCTGCTGGGGCGATCTTGCTTTGCTTCCGGTGCAACCAGAAACGACGGCTTTGTGCGGAGGCGAGTTATACTAACTAGAGGAAAACTAACTGAAGGGAAACTAACTGGAAGAAAACTAAATAGATATTTTGGAATCTGAGAGGAACTAATAGATAGGATAAAGAACATCTAGGTCTAGTTGAGATAGCGCGTCTCGCATCGGGATTTCTGGTGGTCTTCCTCGGGCCCTGAGGGTATCTTTCAAATTAATTCTGTGAGCCTGGTGATCTGGACACGCCCATACGAGATGGTGCAGCGAAGATTAATGACGTCAATAGACATAACATCGTGCATATTATACTGTGAGTTATGTCGTGACTTTCCCGATTTTCCTCAAATTTCAATAATTTCGGACACAAATAACAACACACGTCATTATTTCATACCCAAGCAAAACACACGACTGATTTATTTCTCGTATACTCACGCACACATACTCAACTTCTCTCTTAACACTGAGCAAAACTCACACAGCGCATCGAAGTGTTTCGCACATGATCTGAACCTGCAGTACAGAGCACTCAAATGTCAATCGCAAAACACTCGAAATTGCGGTGATTGGCCATGAAATAATTTCAATAGCCAAACACTTGTATTTTAAATGATGTTGAAAAATAAAAGTACGTACAAGCGATATACAGGTTCTCGCTTGTTAGTCGTGCACGCTACCACTGCGCCGGCTGGCCAGTTGAAAACGGGAGAGTTTTTTGTGCTACTGGTTCTAGCCTCGCTTCTAGCCATCGATAAAATTCGCGCTAAAATCGATCACTGAAACACATTAAATTCTAGTGGAATATCACGTTGACTTTGAATAGTGCATGTTTTGTGTAGATCTTAAGATCAGTTTCAAGTGTTTTCCTCATAACTTTGAATAGTTCAAGACAGTGGGACAAATTCATGAGCAAAACACAAAGCTTGAGCCACCCGAATGAAAATAACGTGTCAAAAAATAACAAAAAGTCAATCGCCCAAACAATTGCATTTGATTGTAATTTGGATTGATGTTGATACACACACCAATTAGACCTATGATGTGGTTTTATTCAATCATTCATTTGTTTGGGCACTTGAATAAAAAGTGTGGCGTATTTTCAGTGTTGGCTGGCCTGCTCCCACATTACGCTACATGAACTCTCTCTTCTCCAGTGATGCGATTTTGAGCGCTCATGCGCTCATGAGCGAGCATTTTTCGCTCATTCGTGAGGAGAAGCACTACGCGAGCCAGCTCACGTTTTGCTCATTGAGCAAAATGAGCGGTATTTTTTTACCTTTTTTACCATTATACGATAATATCTAAAATTCTATGTGTAATACAGTTAAACCTCGCATATGCACCTCATATGGGGGTTTCTTATGCGAAGCACGCATATGCGAGGTACAGAGCTTATGGGATTTTGGCTATATGGGAGACATGGGCTATATTTTTATAAAAAATCAACTAAACTATACAAATTTATAGTGTTTTGGAATCGTTATGAAGTCAGCTTTACAGCTACACCAAATTTACATGGTTTACGATGTTTTAGGTCATCCGAAACTTCGTCAAGTTAAGGCCTATGTGTTCAACGCCGTACAAGTATGAGGTAGGCGATTTGACTGTGGTTTTTGACCACAGGTCATATCCGGATAACCTCAGGGAGGTTCAGGGACTAGTCTACCGATATGTGGTGATGTTCTGGGTCTTCTGTAGAGTCCCTGACGGTACGTCCGATGGGTCTACCGCCGTAACACGGCAGAGGTCGGTAGTTTTAGACCTCAGATCATATCCGGATAGCCTCAAGGAGGTTCAGGGACTAGTCTACCGGTATGTGGTGATGTTCTGGGTCTTCTGTAGAGTCCCGGGAGGTACGACCGATGGGTCTACCGCCGTAACACGGCAGAGGTCGGTGTTTTTTGACCTCAGATCATATCCAGATAGCCTCAGGGAGGTTCAGGGACTAGTCTACCGATATGTGGAAATGTTCTGGGTCTTCTGTGGAGTCCCGAGAGCTACGCCTGAAGGGTCTACCGCCGTAACAAGGCAGAGGTCGGTGGATTTTGACCTCAGATCATATCTGGATAGCCTCAGGGAGGTTCAGGGACTAGTCTACCGATATGTGGTGATGTTCTGGGTCTCCTGTAGAGTCTCGGGAGTTACGGCCGATGGGTCTACCACCGTAAGAAGATAGAGGTCAGATGTTTTTGACCTCAGATTATATCCAGATAGCCTCAGCGAGGTTCAGGGACTAGTCTACCGATATTTGGAAATGTGCTGGGTCTTCTGTGGAGTCCCGGGAGCTACGCCTGAAGTGTCTACCGCCGTAACAAGGCAGAGGTCGATGGTTTTTGACCTTAAATCATATCCAGATAGACTCAGGGAGGTTCAGGGACTAGTCTACCGATATGTGGTGATGTGCTGGGTCTTCTGTAGAGTCCCGGGAGCTGCGTCCGATGGGTCTACTGATGTAACACGGCATAGGTCGGTGGTTTTTGACCTCAGATCATATCCGGATAGTCTCAGGGAGGTTCAAGGACTAGTCTACCGATATGTGGTGATGTTCTGGGTCTCCTGTAGAGTCCCGGGAGTAACGGCCGATGGGTCTACCACCGTAACAAAGTACAGGTCAGAAGTTTTTGACCTCAGATCATATTCGGATAGCCTCAGGGTGGTTCAGGGACTAGTCTACCGATGTGTGGTCATTTTTTGGGTCTTCTGTAGAGTCCCAGGAGTAACGGCCGATGGCTCTACCACCGCAACAAGATAGAGGTCGGAGGTTTTCGACCTCAGTTCATATCCGGATAGCATCAGGGAGGTTAAGAGACTAGTCTACCGATATGTGGTAATGTGCTGGGTCTTCTATAAAGTCCCTAGAGCTACAGTCAATGGGTCTACCGCCGTAACAAGGCAGAGGTCGGTGGATTTTGACCTCAGATCATATACGGATAGCCTCAGGGAGGTTCAGGGACTAGTCTATAGATATGTGGTGATGTTCTGGGCCTCCCGTAGAGTCCCGTGAATTACGGCCGATGGGTATACCTCCGTAACAAGATACCGATGTGTTATGATCTTTTGGGTCTTCCGTAGAGTCGCGGAAGTAACGGCCCTGAGGCTATTCGGATATGATCTGAGATCAAAAACCACAGACCTATATCTTGTTACGGCGGAGACCCATCGGCCGTAACTCCCGGGATCTTACAAAAGACCTATCACATCGGTAGACTAGCCCCAGAACCTCCCTGAGGCTATCCGGATATGATCTGAGGTCAAAAACCTCCGACCTCTATCTTGTTACAGTGGTAGACCCAACGGCCGTAGCTCCCGAAATCTTACAAAACACCCAGAACATCACCACATATCGGTAGACTAGTCCCTGAACCTCCCGAGGCTATCTGGATATTATCTAAGGTCAAAAACCATCGACCTCTGCTTTGTTAGGCGGTAGACCCGTCGGTCGTAACTCCCGGGACTCTATAGAAGACCCAGAACATCTCCACATATTGGTAGACTAGTCCCTGAACCTCCCTGAGTCTATCTGGATATAATCTAAGGCCAAAAACCATCGACCTTTGCCTTATTACGGCGGTAGACCCTTCAGGCGTAGCTCTCGGGACTCCACAGAAGACCCAGAACATTTCCACATATCGGTAGACTAGTCCCTGAACCTCCCTGAGGCTATCTGGATATGATCTGAGGTCAAAAAACACCGACCTCTGCCGTGTTACGGCGGTAGACCCATCGGTCGTACCTCCCGGGACTCTACAGAAGACCCAGAACATCACCACATACCGGTAGACTAGTCTCTGAACCTTCCTGAGGCTATCCGGATATGATCTGAGGTCTAAAACTACCGACCTCTGCCGTGTTACGGCGGTAGACCCATCGGACGTACCGTCAGGGACTCTACAGAAGACCCAGAACATCACCACATATCGGTAGACTAGTCCCTGAACCTCCCTGAGGCTATCCGGATATGATCTGTGGTCAAAAACCACAGTCAAATCGCCTACCTCATACTTGTACGGCGTTGAACACATAGGCCTTAACTTGACGAAGTTTCGGATGATCTAGAACATCGTAAACCATGTAAATTTGGTGTAGCTGTATAGCTGACTTCATAACGATTCCAAAACACTATAAATTTGTATAGTTTAGTTGATTTTTTATAAAAATATAGCCCATGTCTCCCATATAGCCAAAATCCCATAAGCCCTGTACCTCGCATATGCAACTCTTGCGACAAAACCGAATCAGGCGGAATGACTCGTATATGCAAAGTTGCATATGCGAGGCGCTCTTATACGAGGTTTAACTGTATGTACGTTTTTTCAGCAGAGCTTTGAGGTTGTGTCTTTTGAAAAATGGAGGCTGGACTAATCTTAATAATAATGGATGAACATATTTTTCTAAGTTTTGAATTGAAGCTTGAATTGGAGCCGGAGCTTACGCTTCCAAGTATGATTTTCATGGTGATCTGAAGAAATAATCCGATATAAAAATGAATTTTATAAAGGCACATGTGAAAGTAACCCGTTCAATAAAGCAGAAAAGCTGAAATCCAAAAACGTTTTATCGAAAGTGAAAATCAGACGATTACATATCTAAAGATGGGGATCTAAGAATTCAAAAAAGTGTCCACATGGTTTATGGAAGGTCGAAAGGAAGTAAGTACCAGTCGAAGTGAATTCAGGAATTTCTTTCAAGTTCTCCAAATTAAAACCGCACGCAACCTTTTTTTTAAAAACATGATAGTTTTAATCCACGTTTCACGCACTTTTCCCAAACAACGTTAACTTCATTTCTTCACGCTCGTACACGCACGTCAGTTTCACGATTCTCAAATGGTTCACTTTTTTTGTTCTTCCTCTTCCTCAGCTGCTATTTAGTGCCCTTGATTGTGTGAGCGAGTGTGTACTTTGCATTTGTTTTATCATTACTTCTGTCACTTTTGTAGCAATTTTTACCGTTTAGATTTTGTGTTTTTGTTTCTTTTCCCTAACACAAGTGTGTCTGTCTAACGAATTGGAGAAGGATTGTAATTGCTGTACTGTTTTTTTTGAATATTTTTTAAAGTTGTTTTCACTATTATATATTTTACCCATCAGCATACTGGAATGCCTGCTTGTAACGTTGCTAAATGTTTTTTGTGTGTTATTTTTCTCCCTCGCAATTTTCTGTCATTTGTTTTCTACTAAGATTGAACCAGCAGTCAAATTCGATCGGTTACTATTGTGTGTTGTGTGTTGTTACACTTTTTTTTCATTTACTTCTCTACTGGTAGTGCCTTGATTCGGAAAAACGGTGCTAGCTAGGGTGTTCTCTAATATTAAGTTACTTAGCGCTGCTCTGTTTTTAATTTTTGTTTTATATCCAACGAACGCGGATATTTACCCCTTCATTTTTTAATCAACTTAGGGTGTAAGGAAACGGCTTAGTGCGACTCTGTTAGAATTATTACTAATTTACTATTTGTTTAATGTTTTCTCTCTCTCTGTAGTGGAAAGTCTTCTGTTAAATGAGTTTGTTTTTTGCTTTGTTCTTTCCATTTCCCGTAAATATCAGTAATAGCGATAGTTTTGCGTAAAAGTTTTTTTGTTTTTCTAAAATGCTACAAATTATAACAGAATATTTACACGTAGTTGATTGCTAAATGTTTAACGGAAAGGCAATTCAGAAGAGAGTTAAAATTCTTGTTAAAGTTAAAGAAATTTTGTAAAAAGAGCGTCGGAAAAAACATTGTCTTCTACAAAATCCCAAAGTTTTATTCTCATTTCGCTCACTCTCTTTCAACTGTTGAAGAAATTCAGATAGCCAGGCCATGGTTGACCCTCTCTCGTTCTCGCTGCAACTTTGCGAGAGAGTAAAAATGAGAGCGAGCGCATAAAATGTACAAAATTGCGACTTTGTCGGAGAGATTTTCTCTCTCACTCTTCGACATAAATTCTTCGAGTCTGCAGAATAAACCAGACACGTGCAGAGAGTAAAAGTAACTTTATATGTACAGAGAAAATAATAAAAACTTAAAAACAGCAGGACAAATGGGTAAAGAAATGTTAGGCATCTCGGTTCGTAATTTTCGTGACCAGTTTTTGCTAGAGTTTGGCACCATTCGTGGGTTAATTTTTTAGAGATGTCGTCGATTTTCGTTAAAATTGGTGTTACACCCCCAAACCTGCTCTCGCGAGAGCAAGTTCTTTTTTGTTTGTTTTCATAAGTCTGCTTTAATTTTTTGGTGGGCTGTGTGGTTACATAGTAGTGGTGCCTCAATATCGAAACGTTCGTTTTTGATCCCACCAGGGGTGGGTGAGAAAACACTGTGCAGTGAGAAACAGACTTTCTACTTCTAAAAGGGTTGGAAGAGTTTAGGAGAAAAAGATTCAACTATCGGTCCGGAAAACGCCACGCGACAGATCGTGCCATCCGGACGCTTTAGTGTAGGGTATTTGTATTCTCAAGTTTCTTTTTCTTTTTTTTGCTAATATCAACACATCCTATAAAGAACAATTGTTGTCTTCGATAAATTAGTAGGTTTCATCACAATTATTGTTTATATATATATCTTTCCTATATAATTAACTACAATCACTCAAGAATTAAATAAATCCACGCACTCCGTTCCTCCTCACTTGTTTTTTAATAACCTTTTTTTTTGGGCTAATAATGAATATATAGATTAGGGTGGGTACGGATTTTCAAAAGTTCTCAGATCAAGTTCTGGTGTGGTTCCCCTTGTAGGGCATACCCATAGGGACTCTCAGGCCAAATTCCAGCTTATTTGGTTGAAAACTGGCTTGTCTCAAGCGAGTTCAAGTTTACATGGGATTTACTATGGGAAATTTTGAATTTTCGTTCATTCGCTCCTACAGGCCTGGGGGAAACATGTAGAAACTTCTAGGATGGCCAGAAATGAGCGGAATCGTCTGGAGAACAACTTTCTCTAAGAGACCAGGTCGATTCGTTCAACCCCCATCGAGCTCAACGGCAATACATCCGGGGTTTTCGGAACCAACGGTTTCCCCCAGAAAAGCAACAAATTTTCCTTAGCATGCTATGAATGCTTGATGAACACCGCGACGCCACATGTCAAACAGCTACCACGTGGACTAGCATCGCTTATAAAAAATTACTTTTTATTACTTTTTGAACCATAGAATTAAAATTTATGGCGATCCTAATGCTATTTAGCTGTATTCTAAACCTCCAAATAAGAAAAAAATGTTATGGTGCAAATTTTACAATCACGTGGTAGCTGTTTGACATGTGGCGTCGCGGTATTCATCAAGCATTCATAGCATGCTAAGGAAAATTTGTTGCTTTTCTGGGGGAAACCGTTGGTTCCGAAAACCCCGGATGTATTGCCGTTGAGCTCGGTGGGGGTTAAACGAATCGACCTGGTCTCTTAGGGAAAGTTGTTCTCCAGACGATTCCGCTCATTTCTGGCCATCCTAGAAGTTTCTACATGTTTCCCCCAGGCCTGTAGGAGCGAATGAACGAAAATTCAAAATTTCCCATAGTAAATCCCATGTAAACTTGAACTCGCTTGAGACAAGCCAGTTTTCAACCAAATGAGCTGAAATTTGGGCTGAGAGTCCCTATGGGTATGCCCTACAAGGGGAACCACACCAGAACTTGATCTGAGAACTTTTGAAAATCCGTACCCACCCTAATATAGATGTAGTGTCCATACACTCGCGCTAAGTTTCACAGTCAGACTGGCTAGTTAGAAGTTTTAAGGAATTGCTTCCTCCGCACAATCGAGGAAGGTTCGCTCACACTCTCATTCTCACTCACACATGCACGCAACGAAACGACTCCTCTCTCCCTCTCATCACTAGTGTCTACAACAGGTTTGTAGCGATAGTTTGTTGCTGTTACCCTTCTTCTTCCTCACCTTTTTTTCTCCTCATGCTTTGTAGTAGTGGTAATTAGTAGTAGTAGTGGGGGTGGTGCATCTTGTTGTTGTTGTCTCTTGAGTTTTTTTTTGATGCTTACGGCGCACTTGAAGCTGCCGCAGCCCGGAACAGCGAGTTCCGGCCCTTAACTGGGAGCGGATGTGCCTCCGTGTTGAACACCCAATCGTCCAGCGGGAGCAGCGAGTCGTCCGAGAAGAGCAGGTAGAGGTACTGGAGGAAAAAGTCGCATTTTGTTACTAAAAAGTTTGTCCAAATAAACTTATAAAATGTAATTTAAGCAAATTTGTTGCTACTTCCGTTGCAACGTGTAACACTAAAATTCACAGCTGTCAGTTGACGCAAACGAAAAAAAAAAAAACCGTTGGGCACTCAAGCGCCTGGTAACCTGTGTGACGTTTGTGACGCTCGCAGCAGAGAAATGTCAATTAAACAAGTTTTCGCTGTCAATCTTTCTGCAGCCGTCAAACAAAGCAGTTTTTGCTTGTTTGATTGGTTTTAAATCGCTAACAATCAAGTTTTGATGCCGAAATAAAACGTATTCGATAAAGTGTGAGAGAAATAAATCAGTCTTGTAGTATGTTGCGGTACAGAGTAACGCAATTTCTAAAATATATCCGAAAAAAACTGATTCCAGCTTGTTTACTTTTCGTTGTTCGTGAATAAATGTAACCGCTCCGGTAAGAGCCCACATGCCGACCTACCTTGAGTGTTTCCGCCAGGAAGAAGCTCTGCTGCACGTCGTCCTTTTGAGGATCCGTCAGATACACGTTCTTCAAACCGCTATAGCCGTTTGGCGTTCTGCAGTGCTTCTCCAGGGCCTGAAATGAAGCGCGTGGAAAACATCAATACACCGAGTTGTTTTGAGGAATGAGAAGTCGCCTACCATCACGGCATCCCAGCCCCAGTCGCGGTACTTCTGGTCGTGCGTCAGCCGCCACATCACGAAGTAGCTCTCGAACGTCTCCGGGCGCAGGATGTAGTACTTCTCCTGGGATTTGAGGGCCTTCGCCTCGACGCCGTCGTTGAAGCGGAACGCCTCCGGGCCGAGCCGCGTGTACGTGCGCACGTAGCTCTCGTGGCACGTGTTGGTGAGCCCTTCGCCCACCTCCAGGTACTTTTCCGAGTATTGGTTGTTCAGGGTGGTGCCGCCGAGGCCGAACAGGCCACCTGAAAGGGGGGGTTGGTTAGTAGACGAAGTTGGAATGAAAAAATGCCGCCGGGAACTTACCGGCAAAGCAAGCCAAATGGTCCATCTTGTGCTCCAGCCGGTCAAACTTCATGTCCGACACGTACGTTAGCCCGCCCGGGCTGGTCCGGATCATGTGCTGGATGATGGCCTGCATGGCGTCGTCGTACATCTCGCGGGCTTCCTCGTCCTCGTGGCCGGACTGGATCCACGCCTTCAGCAGGTACTCGTAGAAGCTGTCCCCGAGGGCGCCCAGCGACATGTGCTGCTGGCCCCACTTGCCGGTCTTCGGGTTCAGGTAGTTCGGGTACAGACCCTTGGGCTTTTCGATGTCCTTCAGGACGGTACGGATCGCCTGGACGCGCTCCCGGTACACGGAATCGCCGGTGACGTCCGACAGGTACGAGAACTCCAGGTGGAGCGTGCCGAACTCGGACAGGATGCTGCTGCCGCCGCTGGCCCAGCCGTAGTTTTTACTGATCTGTTGGAGGTGCGAGGGAAAGCTTTAGCATTGCTGACTTGGAGGAAGCGGTTATAGGAAAGAGATTGTAAAAATATTTCAACTCTTCGCTATTCTAGCTATTTTGGTGAAGTGACTACGGGAATCCTGAGATGATTGTAACCCTGTAACGCGCAGGTATCAGATGAGTCGTGAGAGCTATCGATTTGTGGTGTTGGTGGTGGTGGCAAAAATAACAGTCACACTTACTAACCTTGTAGAACAGATTGATAAAAAATATTTCTACATGATTGACGACCCGCTCGAGCAAGGTCTGAGGCTGCACATTGAAAACGATAGCGTGGGCGCACAACAAAATACCACAAACACAAAACCCATTTTTTTTCGATACGATTATTTAGTTTAGTGTTTGTACAAACAACCAACAGTTCCACAGAGTTTTCCAAGACAGAGTGGGAGAAAAAGAGAAAGATTACTGGATATGGTTGGACTCTAGCGGATCTATAGCCAAAAGGAGTAAAAAATCTAAATGGGGAAAAAAGTTTTACTCTATAAACTACTTTGTCCAATCCGGCTAGTGGTGTCGAGAGTAATGTGGGGAATGAATATTGTTTTTTATTAGACATACTTGAGTGGGTTAAAGTAACATGCAGTATAGAGCGCGAGGGCTAGATTGTTGTTTATGTACAGCTGTATAAATCACCCGTGAACTCTAGGCAGTTCGTTATCTACCTTTCGGGGTGCACACTATGAGATGACCTCTTGATAAGAGAAAGCGTCGAGCTAGGAATGGGATTCACATGGAAAGTCTGACCCCGCAAAAATTCTGAACAAACAATTTACACTAACAAACCCCCTGATTAAGGCTGATCTAATGCTCCGCAGGTCGTTACAATCACCTCGAATCCCATCCCCGTTGAGCGTTGGTGATTGTTATAGGTTATGTACAGATAAATTTCTTCAGAATAGATGATCAAAAAACTTTTTGAAAAAATGCCCTTAACACTCACCCCCGTATTGACGTTGACCAGCGCGTACGGGATCCCCGTCGGCGTCTGGAACGCCGGCAGCAGCTTGTCCGCCACGTACTTGGCCTTCTCCAGGAACAGCCGATCGCCGGTGAACGCGTAGCACGTCAAAAATCCACCGATAAACCGGATGTTCGTCTCGAACACGCTCAGATCGTTGCTCACGCTGTCCAGCGAAAACTTGCGCTCGACCCAGTCCCGGCCCTCGTCGAACTCCTTGTGCAGCCCCATCAGGTACAGCGTGTCCAGCCCGTCGACGATGGTGGCGCCGAGGTCGTACGCCCCGAAGATGCTGCCCGAGTGGCCCCGCTTGGTGATGGGCTTGAGCTCGTTCTTGCCCCACGCGTACAGCTTGTAATTGTCCCAGGCGTGGATCATCATCTGTTGAGGGGGGAGAAAAATGGCACAATTAGTTTCATTAATTAAACTTTTTTAATTTATTTTTTGAACAAAATTTAAGCCAAATTATTGCAATATAGACATAAAACTGCGATTATTGTTTTTGCGCAGTGGGTGGTAAAGGTGTGGGGAGAAATATACACAACATTTTTGAAGTCCAGGTTCGCATAGAAAATAATAAAATTCGTTAAAGACTTAAACGCATTTAACTTCAAGTACTTCAAAAGTCCCATCGTATTCTACATGTTTATGAAATGATCCAGCAAAAACATGTAGAAAATCTGCCAAACCTATCTGAGGTTATGAGTGATAACACCGACCAACAAAATTTCTGCGACGAATCGCCCTAATTCTCCATACAATTTTCATGCTTCCCTCGAGTTGAGCCTGCGCAGTCTTTTTTTGTAGGTCAGAGTAATCTGTTGGGTAGGGTATTCTAAAAAAATTAAGATCTGATGCACCCAATCTGATTTTTAATTTTTGATGAAAATTCTATAACAATGTGAAAAAGGTTCCTATACGCTTCACACAGCCGGCCGCCCATGTTCATACAATCGTGGATATACAAAAAAAAAAACAAGTGGGAAGCAGATGTGTTTAGAAGTCAACCACGTCCTGTAGTGTTTATCTACGTTCAAGGTTTTCTCAGTATTGATTTACGAAACAACTGTAGAATATTTAATAAACTACAAGAAAAACATCAGACGCACAGAAATTCTATACTATTTTTATACAATAGAATAGAAAGTCAAGATATCGATTTTTGGTCATATATTTTACATAAAACCCAAAATATGACCAAAGACATTTTGGCACTGTGGTATAATTCTGAGGACAGTTAGGCCTGCGCATTTTCGTGATATTTAAGTTTTAAATTTGGATCTTTTAACTAAAAATGGCTATAACTTTTGACCCTGAAGTCCAAATGGACATGTCAAAAAAAAGTTTTTTTTTTAAACTATAAAAGTGCCCATAATATATATTTTTTTCAAATAAAACGATTTTTGAAGGTTTTCTAAGATGTTTTTTTTTTTTTGGAAGGCGTGAATTTCGAGATAACATTTTGGTGTCTTCAACAAAGTTGTTTGGATTGGCAAGCCCAACAACTTTCTAAAAAACCCAAACATATTTTTAAAAAGCTAGATTTTCAAAATCACCCTAATCGTGAACCACTCTAATTTTCAACCAACCCAAAGGTTTCCCCTTTCTATTTGCAACAACCCTTCTCAAGACGCCAATGCTCCAAAACTTCGCAATTTTTCGGAAAATCAATTTTCGCTTGTTTGCGATCTGGACCACTGTTTATTTTTTTACATTTCGACCTCTTTGTTGATCGTTTTCCGAACACATTGTTTCCTGCTTTTGACAGCTGTCAGTCGCTCCAGTTACCGAATTAGGTTTTACACCGTGACGTCATTTGACAGCTCGTGTGCACTGTTTACATGGTCTTCGTCGATTGTCGACGAATTTCCCCGAACAAAATCGACGACCGCATTAGTCCATGTAAACAGTGCACTCCTTTCTAACCTCCAAATCGAGTCAGCGTAAAACCTAATTCGCTCTGTATTCGAAAAATAGGTATACGTAAAAATTGACTTGCTTTTTAACTAACTTTTGTCACAGAAATTCGATTTTGACAAAGTTTACTCCCTTGAATTTTATGATATAGTTTTTTTATATGTTTCAGAGGAAAAAATGTGCCAACTTATGAGCTATATGGTATGATGCACGTTTAGTTTTTCACCATATTATGATTTCTGGAAAAATAGTGATTTTTGAAAAGTATCGAAAATCTACCCGAAAAGCGTTCCAAAAGTCATCATCGATTAAATAAAATGTTATATATAACTAGAAAGAACAACACCACTTGTATTGCGACAACAAGCTTCTATAATGTTAATAACCTGCTAATGGTCAATCAAATGACCCTGACTTCGAGGAAGCTTGTGAATCAAGTTACATAAAAAAGTAAACAAAAAAAATCTGCTCAAAACTACCATCTAAACTAACAACGTAGTGCTTCTTACCTTCTTGAACCAATCATTAACCGAACAATTCAGTTCAATTGCCTGTTGTCTGTTTTTTTTGTCTTGCTCAAAATGACATAACTCTCAAGCCCCAATGCCAGTGTCCGTTCGAGAGGGTGCTCTCTGTCCTTAAGCCGGTCTTCTCGAGTGTCGTTAAGTTGGGCACCAACAAGCATATCTGAGAAACTTCCTTGCATCACAGACAAACAGACGTGAATCTTTTTTTTTTTAAATTTAACGGTCAATTTGAATAATCGGAAACTCACCACGGTATTGTTGTTGTCACAACTCGTTTACACGCATTTCACAGTTATACCAGTTACGCAGAGTGATGTCACACCCGACTTGAACTGGAAGCTTTTATATAAACACAAAGCTATAAAACTATTACCAATACTAATTAGGCATTGCTTATTGAGAGGGTACATTTCATTGCCGATGCTAAGTATCAATTTAATTGCCGGTAAAGATAAATAGTGCTTGCCGGTTTGACACAAGACTTAATGGTTCCAAGGGAGCTTTAGTGAGCTTGTAAAACAAAAACAGGATCTCAAAAGGCAATCAAAACACAATATATGGATAAACTAAACAGCCAAACCGACGTGTAAACGAGCTGTGGTGGGTTCAGGATTACAGTGGTGAGTTTGAATATTATTCAAATTGACCTTTAAATTCCAGAGTTTCTTAAAATAAATAAATAAAAAATTCTAGAATTGGGTTTTACGCCGACTCGGTTTTGAGGTTAGAAATTTGACAGCTTGGCTGCACTGTTTACATTTTTTGCACGTGTGTCTCAGTAAAAATGTGTGTGCGTGTGCACTCGTGACGTCACGCTGTAAAACCTAATTGTTGTTTGAAGGTTGGAAAAAGGTTTGTCTATATGTTTGAGTAATACCATTAAACAATTGAAGTTAGCATCATTGTCGGCCTGTTTCTGACCAGTTTCACGTTAGATGGCGTGACAATTGTTTTTAAAGCATTTCATATCAATTAGTTGAGTAAGAATAATGAATTAAAACAATCAACAATGCCACAGATTCTCTCAGCAACACTTTAAATGCACTCCTCCGACCCAGCCAACAATAGAGCAACTATGTAGCGAGGCCTATTTCCTCGTTTAATTTCCATTTAGCACCGCATGTTTAATTGCATGGTGTATTTATTTTGGACAACACGACCCACCTAAGCAAAAATTCCATTTGTCGTGCCGTCACGCTCTACGGGTTGTTAGTACTACCCCTGTCTTCTTCCTCACGCTCACCAGCCACACCGGTTCGATGCAGAATCGCCCAACGGTGATCGAGCTGACCTCACACCTCTCGAAAATAACATAACCTCAACGGTTGCTACCCAAGCGGTCGACCGAAACGTGCTCAGTGATTGTTCATGGCTTCGGCAAAGGTCACTACCGGCTTCAACAGAATCGAAGTTTTCACGCAGCCTTCGTGGTACCGATTACTGAATCGCGAACGTTCTCGAAGTACGTAACGCTCGAAAAAATAGCGATCTTTTGCGATTACTGTGGAGTACCGGTGGCTTCAACAAAATACCGCGTTATGTAATTTAAGTACGTCCCCCAAGCGATCAAAACACGTACCTCTTTGACTTTCTCACGCTTTTCGTGGTCGATTCCGGCCGAACCGACCTCGTCGACCCGCAACCAACCGGACGCGTTCCAGTACCGCGGCACGTAGCTGGCGTTCCGATAGAACTCACTCCGCCGCAGGTCCTCCTCGTCCGGGAAGTACGCGTCATAGTCCACATCGAGGGCGGACCGCCGACTGAGGCTGTAGAACGGAGATCCATCCTTCGGAGGACCCCGCAACCGGTACTCCTCGCCCTCCACAATCAGGTGGTTATCGACGGTGTCGTCAAACTTGCTGAAATCCTCGTACGTCCGGTACCGGTCCGCGGTCCGTCCGTCGTCGGCATGCTTGCGGACGACCAGCGTCACGCCGGTTATGGCCACCACGAAAACGGCCGTCGCGACCCCACTCAAGGCCGGTGCCATGCTACTGGAGTCTCACTGTTTAGCTTCACCTTAATCTTCTTTTCCTTCTTCTTCTTCTTCTTGTCTTCCAAACACACACACGCTAACTCTGCGCTTAGCCCTGGGCTAAGTCACGACCACCACCGAACGGTTCCGGGGCCGGTGTTAGCTCATTTTGTTGGTTGGTTCTTCAATTGATTTCCTATTTAGTGGCGCTACTTTCTCCACTTTAAACTATGGAAATAGGGGACGACACACAGACAAGCAGACGTGAAACACTAGCATACCGATTGTGGCTTGAAAATAACTGTCCTTTCCAAACATTTCACCGGAAATTTAAATTTCGTAGCGTTAACAGATATCTCGAACTTGTAGTATTTTAACGAAACTGCAAATAACGCGAATCATAATTTGAATTGACCGTTATTTTTTACGATGCAACATCAAAAAGTCTTTCACGTCTGCTTGTCTGCGACTTGTGGTTTGGGATTCAGTGACAATAGTTGGCTTTTTTGGACTTGCTGGACTGAAACTGTTGGGACGTGGGTATTCGGTACGACTTGCGTTGGAAAGTAAAAGTTACACGAGTTTTGAAGACTTCAACTTTCTTGAAGAGTTTGAAAGAAATTTAATTTAAATTTCAGTTCATTTTTCAATGACTAAACAACATTTTTCATCGATAATGTGTTATGTTATCCCAATTTTTCAGGAAAACTTATCTGAAATATTTCCTTGCGTGATTCGATTATCAGAAGTTTTTTGAAACCCCAAACTTCGTAAAATCGAGTCTGGACTGCCATAGCAGTCTTTTTATGGTACACGGAAAACCGGCATTAGTCTTTAAAGACTTATTTTTAGTCTTTTTTGAAGTTCGGTCAGTATTGTCAGAAAAAGGCCTAAAAATTAGGCTTTTTTTGGGCCTAAATTTTAGGCTTTTTTTAGAACTTAGTGCAAAACTTAGAAAAAGACTAAATTTTAGGTTTTTCTGTACTATAAACTTTGGTTCACGATTTAACATGTCAATTCAGGAAAAGTTGAAAGTTGCCGGTGGTGGTTGCTGTTCGTCGGACGGGGAAGGATTTTGGTCAGTTTGCAGGTAAGTTTTTGTGTTTTTCCTGCCGGAAGGTTCGGCAGGAGTGAATAAGCGGCCGAACGATAATGTCTGCTGTTTACCGGGTTCCCAAATTCCGGTCCTCGGTACGGTGGAGGAGGACGGGAAGGCGTGAATTGAGCCGTGTTATTTGCGGATGGAGGAGGGAAGGAACTTTTTTTTGTGGACGGCGTTGTGTTTCTGAGTGCTGGAGGAAGTTTTGAGTGAGACAACAGAGGACAGAAAATCTCGGAATCAATCCGCCGGGGATTGAATTCCAAAGTGGAAGCGAAAAAGGACAACGAGGCGGGAGTAGACAACCGATGGTGGCGGTGAAAATAATGGTGGTGGTGGTGGTGGTGGTTGTGTTTGTGAATGAGTGTGTAAGAGTGGTGTGTGTGTGTGTGTGTGTGTGTGTGTGTGTGTGTGTGTGTGTGTGTGTGTGTGTGTGTGTGTTCAAAATGTAATAATTTAAAAATTTAACCAAAAATTCAGCAATTCAACAATTTAAAAAAATCCAAAATTTTAAAATTAAAAAATTCAAAAATTTAAAAATTCAAAAATTCTAAAATTTTAAAATTTTAAAAATTAAATTTCAGAAATTAAAAATTCAAAAATTCCAAAAATTCAAAAATTCAAAAATTCAAAAATTTTAAAATTTTAAAATTTTAAAATTCTAAAATTCTAAAATTCTAAAATTCTAAAATTCTAAAATTCTAAAATTCTAAAATTCTAAAATTCTAAAATTCTAAAATTCTAAAATTCTAAAATTCTAAAATTCTAAAATTCTAAAATTCTAAAATTCTAAAATTCTAAAATTCTAAAATTCTAAAATTCTAAAATTCTAAAATTCTAAAATTCTAAAATTCTAAAATTCTAAAATTCTAAAATTCTAAAATTCTAAAATTCTAAAATTCTAAAATTCTAAAATTCTAAAATTCTAAAATTCTAAAATTCTAAAATTCTAAAATTCTAAAATTCTAAAATTCTAAAATTCTAAAATTCTAAAATTCTAAAATTCTAAAATTCTAAAAT
Source organism: Culex pipiens pallens (assembly GCF_016801865.2). Classification (NCBI taxonomy): domain Eukaryota; kingdom Metazoa; phylum Arthropoda; class Insecta; order Diptera; family Culicidae; genus Culex; species Culex pipiens. Next base: position 40,370,721 of record NC_068937.1, on the reverse strand, counting down.
TCTAAAATTCTGAAATTCTAAAATTCTAAAATTCTAAAATTCTAAAATTCTAAAATTCTAAAATTCTAAAATTCTAAAATTCTAAAATTCTAAAATTCTAAAATTCTAAAATTCTAAAATTCTAAAATTCTAAAATTCTAAAATTCTAAAATTCTAAAATTCTAAAATTCTAAAATTCTAAAATTCTAAAATTCTAAAATTCTAAAATTCTAAAATTCTAAAATTCTAAAATTCTAAAATTCTAAAATTCTAAAATTCTAAAATTCTAAAATTCTAAAATTCTAAAATTCTAAAATTCTAAAATTCTAAAATTCTAAAATTCTAAAATTCTAAAATTCTAAAATTCTAAAATTCTAAAATTCTAAAATTCTAAAATTCTAAAATTCTAAAATTCTAAAATTCAAAAATTCAAAAATTCAAAAATTCAAAAATTCAAAAATTCAAAAATTCAAAAATTCAAAAATTTAAAAATTCAAAAATTCAAAAATTCAAAAATTCAAAAATTCAAAAATTCAAAAATTCAAAAATTCAAAAATTCAAAAATTCAAAAATTCAAAAATTCAAAAATTCAAAAATTCAAAAATTCAAAAATTCAAAAATTCAAAAATTCAAAAATTCAAAAATTCAAAAATACAAAAATTCAAAAATTCAAAAATTCAAAAATTCAAAAATTCAAAAATTCAAAAATTCAAAAATTCAAAAATTCAAAAATTCAAAAATTCAAAAATTCAAAAATTCAAAAATTCAAAAATTCAAAAATTCAAAAATTCAAAAATTCAAAAATTCAAAAATTCAAAAATTCAAAAATTCAAAAATTCAAAAATTCAAAAATTCAAAAATTCAAAAATTCAAAAATTCAAAAATTCAAAAATTCAAAAATTCAAAAATTCAAAAATTCAAAAATTCAAAAATTCAAAAATTCACAAATTTAAAAATTCAAAAATACAAAAATACAAAAATACAAAAATACAAAAATACAAAAATACAAAAATACAAAAATACAAAAATACAAAAATACAAAAATACAAAAATACAAAAATACAAAAATACAAAAATACAAAAATACAAAAATACAAAAATACAAAAATACAAAAATACAAAAATACAAAAATACAAAAATACAAAAATACAAAAATACAAAAATACAAAAATACAAAAATACAAAAATACAAAAATACAAAAATACAAAAATACAAAAATACAAAAATACAAAAATACCAAAATACCAAAATACTAAAAAACTAAAATACCAAAATACCAAAATACAAAAATACAAAAATACAAAATTGCAAAAAAATTAAAATACAAAAATTTAAAAATAAAAAGCTTAAAAAATCGAAAATTTAAAAATAAAAAGCTTATTCGAAATTCTTCAATTCTTAAACTCTTAAATTCTTAAATTCTTAAATTCTTAAATTCTTAAATTCTTAAATTCTTAAATTCTTAAATTCTTAAATTCTTAAATTCTTAAATTCTTAAATTCTTAAATTCTTAAATTCTTAAATTCTTAAATTCTTAAATTCTTAAATTCTTAAATTCTTAAATTCTTAAATTCTTAAATTCTTAAATTCTTAAATTCTTAAATTCTTAAATTCTTAAATTCTTAAATTCTTAAATTCTTAAATTCTTAAATTCTTAAATTCTTAAATTCTTAAATTCTTAAATTCTTAAATTCTTAAATTCTTAAATTCTTAAATTCTTAAATTCTTAAATTCTTAAATTCTTGAATTCTTAAATTCTTAAATTCTTAAATTCTTAAATTCTTAAATTCTTAAATTCTTAAATTCTTAAATTCTTAAATTCTTAAATTCTTAAATTCTTAAATTCTTAAATTCTTAAATTCTTAAATTCTTAAATTCTTAAATTCTTAAATTCTTAAATTCTTAAATTCTTAAATTCTTAAATTCTTAAATTCTTAAATTCTTAAATTCTTAAATTCTTAAATTCTTAAATTCTTAAATTCTTAAATTCTTAAATTCTTAAATTCTTAAATTCTTAAATTCTTAAATTCTTAAATTCTTAAATTCTTAAATTCTTAAATTCTTAAATTCTTAAATTCTTAAATTCTTAAATTCTTAAATTCTTAAATTCTTAAATTCTTAAATTCTTAAATTCTTAAATTCTTAAATTCTTAAATTCTTAAATTCTTAAATTCTTAAATTCTTAAATTCTTAAATTCCTAAATTCAATTCTTAAATACCTAAATTCAAATTCTCGCAACTCATCTTCAAAATATTGATTTTTTTATTTTCAGGTTAAAGCTGAACGCATCCGTGAATCCGTCGTATTCCGAAACTACCGAATTACCGAATAAAAACATTCTTATAAATATTTTATTTTCTACTGTTTATTCCCGCTATTTGATCCCCTAGCCTTCTCAGGCATAAAATAAGGATTCCGTCATCTTGGATTATGTCCGATTTGACCCCTCCCATTTCCTGCAAAAGCCTAAAAATTAGTCTTTTAAACCTATAAATAAGTCTTTTTAAGCCTAAAAATAAGTCTTAATCAAGTTCCGCCATCTTGGATTTTGTCCGCTTTGACCGCTCTCATTTCCTGCAAAAGCCTAAAAATTAGTCTTTTAAACCTATAAATAAGTCTTTTTAAGCCTAAAAATAAGTCTTAATCAAGTTCCGCCATCTTGGATTATGTACGCTTTGATCGCTCCAATTTCCTGCAAAAGCCTAAAAATTAGTCTTTTAAACCTATAAATAAGTCTTTTTAAGCCTAAAAATAAGTCTTAATCAAGTTCCACCATCTTGGATTATGTACGCTTTGACCGCTCCCATTTCGTGCAAAAGCCTAAAAATTAGTCTTTTAAACCTATAAATAAGTCTTTTTAAGCCTAAAAATAAGTCTTAATCAAGTTCCGCCATCTTGGATTTTGTCCGCTTTGACCGCTCTCATTTCCTGCAAAAGCCTAAAAATTAGTCTTTTAAACCTATAAATAAGTCTTTTTAAGCCTAAAAATAAGTCTTAATCAAGTTCCGCCATCTTGGATTATGTACGCTTTGATCGCTCCTATTTCCTGCAAAAGCCTAAAAATTAGTCTTTTAAACCTATAAATAAGTCTTTTTAAGCCTAAAAATAAGTCTTAATCAAGTTCCACCATCTTGGATTATGTACGCTTTGACCGCTCCCATTTCCTGCAAAAGCCTAAAAATTAGTCTTTTAAACCTATAAATAAGTCTTTTGAAGCCTAAAAATAAGTCTTAATCAAGTTCCGCCATCTTGGATTATGTACGCTTTGATCGCTCCTATTTCCTGCAAAAGCCTAAAAATTAGTCTTTTAAACCTATAAATAAGTCTTTTTAAGCCTAAAAATAAGTCTTAATCAAGTTCCGCCATCTTGGATTTTGTCCGCTTTGACCGCTCTCATTTCCTGCAAAAGCCTAAAAATTAGTCTTTTAAACCTATAAATAAGTCTTTTTAAGCCTAAAAATAAGTCTTAATCAAGTTCCGCCATCTTGGATTATGTCCGCTCTGATCCCCTCGCATTCTCGAAAAAGACTAAAATTTAGGCTTTTTGACGATAACATAAAGCCTAAAATTTAGGCTTTTTCGTACTAAAACGAAACTAGTCTTTTAAAGACTAACCCATCATTAGGCTTAAAAAGACTTAACACGGTTAGGTTCGATAAAGCCTAATTTTAAGTCTTAAAAGACTAATGTCGCCTTTGCGTGTAGTAATTGAGTTGAAAAATGTAGGAGAAGGCTTTCCAATTTAACGTGTAACCCTATTTTGATTTAAGTTGGCACCCCTGTTAACGGAAGAGCAACTGTCACTCTAAAAATTCTACGAGCAAAACAACACGCAAAATATATTTGCTCTCACACCGTAAAGTATCGCGTTTTATTACGACTACAGGTTATGGGAACCAGCACGAAATGACCTCGGAAAAGTCGGATTATCCGATCTTCGACGGCAAGGACTTCGCGGACTGGAAGTTTCGCCTCGAACTGACCTTGGCGGAGCGGGAGTTGCTGGACCACGTTAGGAAGGAGCCTAAGGTGGAGCAACTGCTCCTGGACAACTGGGTGAAGGTCGACGTGAAGGCGAAAAATGTCATCGTGAAGTCGCTTGGCCGGGAGCACTCGCACATCGTGCGCTCAGAGAAGTCCGCGCACGGGATGCTGAAGGCCCTGTCGGAGGTTTTTGAGAAAAGTGGAGCTGTGCAGGAGCGGCACTTGCGGATGAAGTTGAACAAGATGAAGTGCGAAGAGGGGCAGCCACTGGATGTTCACTTTGCGGCCTTTGATTCGGTTGTGATGGATCTGCGTGCCGCTGGAGCTGCTATGACGGAGACGGAACAAGTAACACATCTGCTGATGTCGCTTCCTCGATCGTACGAGCACATCGTGACGGTGCTTTTGGCAATGGAAGAGCTCACATTGCGGAAGGCTAAGGCCAGGTTGCTGAACGAAGAGGTTCGGCGCTCAGAGATGAACGAGGAAGAACCCACGGGACGAGCAGCTTTTCTCGGAGCCCCCAAAAAGTTCACGGGAAAATGCTGGCGTTGCAACGAGCCAGGACACAGGGCCTTTGAATGCCCGAAGGCTAGCGGAGAGGAAGCAAGAAACACGGAGAAAAGAAGGCCGGGCCCGCAGAAACGGGCGTTCAACCTCAGCAAGAGGGAGGATGATCGCGGCCAGGAGGAGGATACGAGCCGAGCATTTGCTTTCGTCGCGGCGCGAGGGACTGAATCACTTGGCAGTTCCGGACACGCTCCGAGAGAGGTCTTGTGGATCATCGACTCGGGATGTACGGATCATATGACCAACGATGACAAGCTGTTTCTCGTCGAGCGTCGACTGTCCGCGGTGTACCCGGTGTCGCTCGCAGAGAAGGGACAGGCCATTGAAGCGACAAAGATCGGGTTCATCGCTTCCACAAGTGTAGTCAACGGCCGAGAATATGACTGTCACATCTCGGATGTTCTTTTCGCACCTGGTTTGAGGCACAACCTCCTGTCCGTCAGCAGATTGGAGAAGGCTGGATTTGTTGCAGTTTTTCGTGAAGGTGGCGTTGAACTCTGGGCTGGAGATGTACTTTTTGCGGAAGGACAACGCAGGAACGCTTTGTACGAGCTTAAGTTCACGGTCAAGGAGCGTCAGTCGAACGTAGCGGCCGCGGTGGACACGAACGCGCTCTGGCATCGACGACTTGGGCACATAGGCATGAGAAGTATAAACCATATGGTGAAGAAAGGTATGGTAACCGGCATTAAACCAAACATTACAGACACTCTGGGCGTATGCGAACCGTGTGTTATGGGCAAACACAGTCGAGCTACCTTTCACCGGTGTGAACGCAGAGCTTCCAGACCACTCGAGCTAGTGCATACGGACGTGTGCGGTCCGATAACTCCAACAACGTGGGACGGCAAGAGGTACTTCGTGACGTTTATTGATGATTACACTCACTTTACCATTGCCTATTTGATCAGCACGAAGGATGAGGTCTACGAATGCTTGAAGGAGTACTACTCGATGGTCTGTGCTGGATTTGGCTCGTCCGTGGCTCGAATGAGATGTGACAACGGTGGTGAATACATCTCCCGGCGATGTAAGGAGTTCTGCAAGGAGAAAGGAGAGCAGTTCTCTAGGATTTCGGTCATTCGATTTTTTTTGTATTTTTTAATCCGACTGAAACTTTTTTGGTGCCTTCGGTATGCCCAAAGAAGCCATTTTGCATCATTAGTTTGTCCATATAATTTTCCATACAAATTCGGCAGCTGTCCATACAAAAATGATGTATGAAAATTCAAAAATCTGTATCTTTTGAAGGAATTTTTTGATCGATTTGGTGTCTTCGGCAAAGTTGTAGGTATGGATACGGACTACACTGGAAAAAAATAATACACGGTAAAAAAAATTTGGTGATTTTTTTATTTAACTTTTTATCACTAAAACTTGATTTACAAAAAAACACTATTTTTAATTTTTTTTATTTTTTGATATGTTTTAGAAGGCATAAAATGCCAACTTTTCAGAAATTTCCAGGTTGTGCAAAAAATCACTGACCGAGTTATGAATTTTTTAATCAATACTGATTTTTTCAAAAAATCGAAATTTTGGTCGTAAAAATTTTTCAACTTCATTTTTCGATGTAAAATCAAATTTGCAATCAAAAAGTACTTTACTGAAATTTTGATAAAGTGCACCGTTTTCAAGTTATAGCCATATTTAAGTGACTTTTTTGAAAATAGTCGCAGTTTTTCATTTTTTTTAAATTAGTGCACATGTTTGCCCAGTTTTGAAAAAAATATTTTTGAAAAGCTGAGAAAATTCTCTATATTTTGCTTATTTGGACTTTGTTGATACGACCTTTAGTTGCTGAGATATTGCAATGCAAAGGTTTAAAAACAGGAAAATTGATGTTTTCTAAGTTTCACCCAAACAACCCACCATTTTCTATCGTCAATATCTCAGCAACTAATGGTCCGATTTTCAATGTTAATATATGAAACATTTGTGAAATTTTCCGATCTCTTCGAAAAAAATATTTTTTGAATTTTCAAATCAAGACTAACATTTCACAAATGCCAAACATTCAATATTACGCCCTTTTAAAATGTTTGTCTTGATTTGAAAATTCCAAAAATATTTTTTTCGAAAAGATCGGAAAATTTCACAATTGTTTCATATATTAACATTGAAAATCGGACCATTAGTTGCTGAGATATCGACGATAGAAAATGGTGGGTTGTTTGGGTGAAACTTAGAAAACATCAATTTTCCTGTTTTTAAACCTTTGCATTGCAATATCTCAGCAACTAAAGGTCGTATCAACATAGTCCGAATAAGCAAAATATAGAGAATTTTCTCAGCTTTTCAAAAATATTTTTTTCAAAACTGGGCAAACATGTGCACTAATTTAAAAAAATGAAAAACTGCGACTATTTTCAAAAAAGTCACTTAAATATGGCTATAACTTGAAAACGGTGCACTTTATCAAAATTTTAGTAAAGTACTTTTTGATTGCAAATTTGATTTTACATCGAAAAATGAAGTTGAAAAATTTTTACGACCAAAATTTCGATTTTTTGAAAAAATCAGTATTGATTAAAAAATTCATAACTCGGTCAGTGATTTTTTGCACAACCTGGAAATTTCTGAAAAGTTGGCATTTTATGTCTTCTAAAACATATCAAAAAATAAAAAAAATTAAAAATAGTGTTTTTTTGTAAATCAAGTTTTAGTGATAAAAAGTTAAATAAAAAAATCACCAAATTTTTTTTTACCGTGTATTATTTTTTCCAGTGTAGTCCGTATCCATACCTACAACTTTGCCGAAGACACCAAATCGATCAAAAAATTCCTTCAAAAGATACAGATTTTTGAATTTTCATACATCATTTTTGTATGGACAGCTGCCGAATTTGTATGGAAAATTATATGGACAAACTAATGATGCAAAATGGCTTCTTTGGGCATACCGAAGGCACCAAAAAAGTTTCAGCCGGATTAAAAAATACAAAAATTAAAATTGAAGAAAAAAGACCGATTTCGTAGAGAATTGCTCAGGAGTTGTTTTGGAGTATACAGCTGCTTATATACCGGAGCAAAATGGCAGAGCCGAACGAATGAATAGAACGCTAGTAGAGAAGGCAAGGTCGCTGATCTACGAAAGTCAACTGCCGAAGGAGATGTGGGGCGAAGCGATTATGACAGCATTGTACCTGACGAACCGCAGCTGCACAGTTGCGCTGGATGACCTAACCCCGACTGAGCTGTGGTACGGGAAAAAGCCAGATGTGTCGAACCTCAGAGTGTTTGGATGCCGTGCCTACGCCCATTTGCCCAAGTGCAAGCGCCGCAAGATGGACGCCAAGAGCGAAAAGTTGATCATGGTCGGTTACTCTGGCAACGGGTACCGGCTCTGGAACCCAGAGGAAAGGAAGGTAAAGCTGTCCCGAGACGTCATTTTTGATGAAGCGGTTCTCCCGGGAAAAGAACGTGAGCCTGATCAAGATCCAGTGAGTGAGCAAATCGTTGGGGAACCGGTTCCAGAGGAGAATGCTGTTGAGCACGAGATGACAGATGACGAAGAGGCCGCTACGAGTGACGACGAACCTGAAGGTGCGTCTGAAGCAGGTGCACCAGAAGCAGTAGAACGCGAAGCAGCCGCGCGCGAGGCGGACACGCGCGAGGCACACACGCGAGGAGCAGACGTACAAGAAGCAGACGCGCGAGAAGCAGAAGCGAGCGAGGCAGGACGTCGCAAGTCCGAACGCAACAAGAAGAGACCTGTTTGGCACAAGGACTACCAAATGGACTCCACGGCACTGTTGACTAACGGTATCGAAGATGTTCCAGAATCGTACAACTCCATCGAAGGAAGACGGGACGCAGCTGACTGGTACGCTGCAGTTCGTGATGAGCTTAACTCGCTGACAGAAAACCAAACGTGGGATGTTGTCGATCTGCCAAGAGGAGCCAAAGTGATTACGTCCAAGTGGGTGTTCAAGAAGAAAGTCGACAAGAACGGAGATTTAGAACGCTTGAAGGCACGGTTGGTGGCAAGAGGCTTCCAGCAAACCGCTGGTGTTGATTACCACGACACTTTTGCACCAGTGGCCAAGCTGTCAACGGTGCGTTTCCTGCTGGCAGTTGGGATACAGAGGAGTTTCGAGTTCTGGCATATGGACGTAACCACCGCATTCTTGTACGGTGAGCTCGACGAGACGATCTTCATGAAACCGCCACCTGGTCTGGACGTCGAAGCTGGTAAGGTTTGCGAACTGAAACGATCGTTGTACGGTTTGAAACAGTCACCGAAGTGCTGGAACAACAGACTCCACTCCTTCTTGAGCAGTTTGAACTTCGAGCGGTCTGATGCTGATTATTGCCTGTATGTCCGTATCGCCCACACTGAACGCTTGTACATTTTACTGTACGTTGACGACCTCCTCATTTGTGGCAACAACAGCAGTGAGATAGCGGTTTTGAAGCAACAACTTTCCGCCGAGTTCCGCATGAAAGATCTTGGCCAGCTGGAATATTTCATGGGAATGCGTATCAGGATCGACGATGCGGCTGGAACGGTAACTATTGATCAGACAGCGTTTGCCGAAAGAATCCTGGAAAGATTCGGCATGGAAGCGTGCAATGCAGTGGCGACCCCACTGGAGCCGGGAGTCAAGTTTGATTCAGCCGAGAGCTCAGATGAAGTTCGAACAAACTTTCGGCAGCTGATTGGAAGTTTGATGTATCTGATGCTCGGAACCAGACCAGACTTGTGCTTCGCGATCAATCTGTTTAGTCGCTACCAGGACAAAGCAACGTGTGAACACTGGAACTGCGTGAAACGAGTGCTACGATACATCAAAGGGACGACCGGAATGCATCTGATGTACACACGGAAGGACGAAGCAACCCCCTTGGTTGGATACGTGGATTCCGACTGGGCGAACGATCCAGATGACCGTAGATCAACGAGTGGCTACTTGTTCGAAGTTTACGGCAACTTGATATCCTGGACAACCAAGAAACAAGGCCTGGTGACCTTGTCGACTGCAGAAGCGGAGTATGTGGCAGCGTCGCAAGCTGTCTGTGAAGCAATCTGGTTTAAGAAGCTGTTCCAGGACGTTGGATATCCAGTTGATCATCCCATCCCGGTCTACGAAGACAATCAAGCTTGTATTTTCATCTCGAAGAACCCGGAATCAAAGCGGACGAAGCATGTGGAGGTTAAATATCACTACGTGCGAGAAAAGGTTTGGCGGAAGGAGGTTGAACTGCGGTACATCTCGACGAAGGAACAGAAGGCGGATATCCTTACGAAGCCCTTGGCCCGTGTGGCTTTCGAGAAGATGCGGTTGGAGCTGGGTTTGGAAAGAGGAGGAGTGTAGGAGAAGGCTTTCCAATTTAACGTGTAACCCTATTTTGATTTAAGTTGGCACCCCTGTTAACGGAAGAGCAACTGTCACTCTAAAAATTCTACGAGCAAAACAACACGCAAAATATATTTGCTCTCACACCGTAAAGTATCGCGTTTTATTACGACTACAAAAAATAGATGTTGAACAATAAAATCTATTGAAAATTCTGAATTTTCAATAAGAGACACAAATGTGTTAATCGACTTTTCTTTGTATTTTTTTTTATTTGGATGACACGTCGTCAAAAGAAGTTATTTTGCAACAATGTGTTTTCCAAGTCTCCATACAATTTTGGGGGCTCGTCATACAAAATAAGGTAAAAATATTTATGGAATTCTATGAATGAATCTATGAATATTTCGTGCTTTCTATTTCATTAGGGCACAACACTTTTGTAAACAAGAGTGTATCCCTCTCACATCTTTTGCAAACTGTCATTTGAGCAAAAGGGATACACTATTGTTTACAAAAGTTTGAGCCCATTTGAAATGTTAGGCTTCGTTTATGGAATTCTTCAAGAGAAGGAATTTTTTGATCGATTTGGTGTTTACAGCAAAATTAGGACTGATTAGGACATTATGGGGAAAAAAGGTACACGGAAAAATCCGATTTTTTATTAAACTTAAATTAATTAAAAAATAATTTCTGAAACCAAAGTGTTTTTTATAAATGTCGAAAACAAAACAGACAACTAAAAAAAGGTTTAAATATCGGATGGCAATTGGTTTGATAAAATGTTCTCAAGTTATATTTTTTTTGCTTATTTCTATTCCATTTTTTGTTTTTTTTTTCATTTTCAAAAAAAAATTTTGAAAAAAAAAGCTGAGAAAATTTCTTACATGTTTTCTCGGAGTCATTGAAAATTGGACAATTACATTCCTAGACACAGGCTCACAGAGAATTAGAATTAATGAAAATCATTTTTTTTCTCTTAATGTCACCCGATTTGACTATTGGTTTGAATGTTTGAACTTCAATGTTAAATAATTAAACATATGCGAAATTTTCTGATCTTTTAAATAAAAAAAAAATTAGAATCCAGCACAAATTTTGAAAAGGGCTACAAATAAATAATGTTCCTCATTTCCAATTTTCAAAGTCTCAGAGAGAAGTTTTCATTTTTTTAAGGATTGCTTTCATTCATAAAGTATTTTTTTTTTTTCATTTCCGAAAATTACTAATATGACTATAATTCCAAAATGGTGCATTTTTCTAAAAATCGGTAAGTAGTTTTTTCGGCCGCATTTTTGTTTTATTTTTTCAAAAGTCGCATTTTTTTCAAAACCATTTTTTATCAGGATCCCCTGTAATAGATATATTTATGTACCCATTTTGTATGATCACCCTGCAAATTTGTATGGACTACTTTTATTGAAAAACTTACGATGCAAAATTGCTTCTTTTGGTATGGGGAATGTATGGACAAAGTTTAATCCAAATAAAAAAATATAACTCGGGTGAGTTTTCAAAAAGCCGTAAGAGCCACCGTGACCTCCGAAACTAATATTCGTTTTTCTCCAAATTGAAGCGAAATTTCATTTATTTTTAGTTTGGAGCCCGCCGGGGCAAAATGCAACTCTGCTTTTCTCGATATTTAGAAGAATTGTCCGAGAAAATAATCATAGAAATTGGAAGCTTATTATTGCTAAACCATGCTGAAAAAAATTGAGCTTCGTAGTACAAAATCAGCGTAAGTTATTTGCAAAACATTAAAATGTTGTGTTTTCATCTAATTTCCATTGAACTTTCATTATGAGTTTTGGACAATATAAAAATCATTTATTGATATTGTAAGTTTTGAGGTAGATAATTTTTGCCATAATCTTCATTATTCTGAAGATAGATGAGTCCAAAACCATCAAAAAATGCATTTTTAATTAAATTTTCTACAAAAAGCGTAGTCGGGGCAAAATGCACCGCTGTGAAGCTCCTATGTAAACACAGCGGTGTCATCTAGTGGTGACTAGTGACAACTGCTTTTACCCGGTGCATTTTGCCCCGCATGGTTGTTTGAAATAAATCAGAAAGGTTTTTAATTTTTTTTTATTTTCGAACAATTTTGAGGTTTTTAAAGACTTTTTTCACATGGATGACGAAGAATAATAGTTGGTTTAGAACATTGAACAAAATTCTTCCACAGTAATGCTGTAATAGTTGAGAAAACACAGTTTTCCCTTATTACCCCCTCTCCCCCTATAATAACATCAATTTATGTTAAAACTTTTCAACACAAAAAGGGAGAGAAAAATACAGAAACTACACAGTAAAAAAATGTTTAAATTAGGAAGGTGTAATTTTGGAAGGTTGAATATTTCCTCTTTATTGATGTAATTTTACCTCAATTTAGACTGAAAAAGCGACATAACAATAGAAAAGTGGTAAAATTACACATTTTCAGAGGTAAAATTACACATTTTTTCTGACATAAAAGTTGTACCCCTTTCCAGATGTAATATTATCATGATTTATTTTTCTGTGTAAATTTTCAAAAACTTATGTTGGGATAGGCCTACACAACAAAAAAAATCAATGGTAAAATCGCATTCAAAAGCAAAATCTTGAAGAAAAAAAAATTAGCCGGAGCGATTCAAACCCAGCACTAACAGTAAGGACTGGCGCCTTAGCTCGCTCGGCCATCAGACCGCATATATAATCGTATAATCGCATATATGAGCTTGACATTCCGGTCAAGTAGGTTGCCCATACTGATGGGCTACATATTTCAGAGTGTAATATTACATAAAATTTCATTAAATACATTTATTTTACAAACAGGTATTTTACATGCAGCTGTAATACTACTCATTTGCTGTTTGATTTAAAAACTAAACTGAAGAAAGCAGAAACTCACCCAAATTTGATTTTTATCCATTTTTGATCTTTAGTCGCATACTCCCAAAAAGTTCAGCTCTGGATTCAAATCCCGCAGGTTTAAAAATATTGTTCGATGTGCATGCTTTTGAATGCGATTTTACCATAGGAATTTTACTGTGCAGGCAAATGTCTCGGACTGACCCAGAATTACTTATGTATGGGTTAAAATAAAATCGTTAAATAGTTTCAAATGTTTAAACTTGAAAACACTGAAATTATCCTCAGATTCTTCAACACCCATTTTCGTTTTCGCCAAAACAAGACTACCACAATTTCATTGACCTTTTCCTTGGTCCATCTTTCGCATGGACCGGCTATTTACGACTGCGGAGGAAAGTTGGACCTACTAAAAACATGGCATCCATCCACTCTGCTTCTGAGCACCATTTCTAAATTTGACTGTTGTTGCATAATTCGACAACGCAGCATCGAGCCACGATGTAAAGGACCGCTTCACAAAAGGTTTTTTTCGTCTTTTGTTGATTGCGGTTTACAGTTTTCTTTAGGCGAATTAATGATTTATGAAACAACTTGGTTGGAGGAACCATGACTAGGCAGTTATGTTGATACCGATTGACTGCTTGTCAGCTTGTGTTTGGGACAAAAGAGAAAATTTTTCAAAGTTTGAAATTGGGTTTTCAAAAGAAAATTATCAATATTCTGAGAATCCCTGACAAAACATGGCGGTTAACAGTCCAAAAATAGAAAAGAGATTTCTCGAAGGCCTATAATTTATTACTGATCTGGTTCCATCCCATTTCCCAAGAATGTTGCCTAATCCAACCTTTTGTCTCATAAAATTTTAATTCCGGAGCCCAGAAATCGAATATTCATGCGTTACGTAGCGTCGTTTTTGCGACTCTTTTTTGTTGTTGCTAGTAGCAAAACAGTTGACAAGGCAAAAAAAAGTCACAACAGCTAGCAAAGAAAACAAAAGAAGAAGTCAAAAGAGAGGGAGACACTTGAAGCAAAACAAAAACGGTGTGCGCACTAAATAATCCACCAAGTGACTGTTGTCGAACAAAAACAGAACAATTTTAACACAAACGCGACAAAACTGTGTCGCCAGCGAAAATGGGCCACATTTTTAACCCTTAACATGCTGAACGTCCACGAATTTTTGAAATAATTAGCCTTCACAACAAAATCGTAACCAAATATTTCCATTAAAGCTGCCACCATTTCTTTCCGTGCAGTCACGCCAATGCCCATGTCCCGCAGAGTCCAGTTTCAGTCTAGCCAGTCAGCCGCGACGGTCCGCGAATAGCCCGCGCAGTTCTTCTTTTTCTCTTCCGATTCCCGGCCGGTCCGCGCTTCGTTGCACAATCCCTCAGAAAAAGTTTCACTTTTCAGCAGCTCACACCGCGAAAGCGCTTCGAATTCCCGTTGCGAGCTGGAACTCGACGGCCATTCACCAAAAGGGGCACAGACAATGACGATTCACTTGGCTGGTCAATTAACATGAATTACACACTGATGTGGTCGACCGATGGTCAGAACGATTCTTCTCGGTCTCGTACACGGAGGGAATCTTGACGGCTTTTGGTGCTGACAGAAATTGACTGAATTTGACAGGATTGTACTTACCTTTAGCAGGTTCACCAATCTGAATCACCTTCACTTTCACTTACACCTCAGATTTTGAAAACCACTTCAAGCTTAAGTACTGCTTGAAGTCCGTATTAGGGAAACGCTTGAGATGTCGAAGTCTAACATTATAATTTATATATTTGACAAGCTGATGAAAAGTTGATAACGAATAGATAACGAGATTCTTTCACGAGATTTAATGACTACAAGGTTTCCCAATCACGGACTTCATGGTGTACTTAAGCCTGGCGTGGCATACAAAAATTGCTGTGCGAGTAAAAGTGATTTTTATCGGTGGTTCCAACCAGGTAAGTACAGTTCTGTCAAGTTCATACATTTCTCAAATGCCAACAGGGTTTCTCTCCGTGCGAGAGTTGTTCTGTTATCTGGTTGCGCCAAAAAGGTCACTGTGCGACCTCCCCGCGAACGTCACACTTTGCACAGCCTTTAACAACAGGTTTTAGACGACACCTTCGCTCAGCCCGATCACGGTCGCCAGATTTGCGGGCGGTCAACGCGTTCATAAAATCAACAAACCAGACTAGCGGTACCGCAATCAGCGCGATCAGTACCGTACGGCGGCCACGATTCCAAGCAAAGTGGTTGTTCTCGTTCACGGCCGTTGCACCGCCGCTTCTTCTTCTTCTTCGCTGTTAAGCCGACGACTTGCAGCGAAGATCTTCAACACGTATGAAAAGAGGGGCCTTCTACCTTGGAGACCGGGCAGGGCGACCTGGACCCGGAGGAGAGACCTCTGACGACCCCCCCGCAGAGGGTGGTGTGTTCCCGGAGGACGTAACGTAACCGCGCAAACTACGAACCGTTTCCGTACGCGATCGACTCAAGACTGTTCGCGCAGCAGCTGATCGTGAGTAGCGATCGCCCGAGAGAGCGGGGAGAGCGGAAATCTTTCGTTGTTGGCTGAACGACGGCACTAAGTCGGAGCAGGAGAGTCGCCGAGATGTGCGAGAGATTGAGTGAGGAAGTTGGGGCTTTAGCTGGTGGATACGCGAACGCGAGTGAACAACCTGTTTTCGGCAAGCGGAAATCGATGGTTATTTGGGCTGGACTTCCTTGTAATATCGGGGTTCGCTTGAGCTTGTTGTTTTGCGTTTGCGAAAAGGTGAATAATACGCGGTAAAAATAGAGTGGTATTCTTGAACAAATCTTGGCATTTTAGCTAAGCGAACTAGTTTTGATCGAAAAGATAGATTTAAGTTAAAACAGTGCAAACTTGATGGATAACTAATATCTACCCTTTTATCGTTGAAAGAAATTGAAAATTGATCAACCCACATTTAAGTAAATTATAATTATACTCGTAGGAAGCGTTCTTTTATTACGTAACGCAGTTAGGGGGTATGGATCGACTGTGTTACATTTATATTAAAAATAAATATATTTATGGTCATTGTGTTACAAAAGGGAACAATATAAAATTCCTAAATGTTTGCATTACGTTATAACAGAACGCTCCAATATAAACTGTCATAAATAAGCAAGTTAAGTGTGACAAAATGTCGAATAGACAAATGGTCGAAGTTGGACAACTGGTCAAATGGACAAAACGTCGCAAGAACTAAATGTCGAATGAGGAAAAAGTGGAACAAAATGATGTAATATTTTTATGTTGATTTTCTAACATAGGGGAAATAAACCCACTTTTATCCCATTAAGCTTTTAGAAAAAAAAAACAAAATTCTTAATTTGACCTCTTAGACCCACCTTCATGTGTACATATTGATTCAGAATCAAATTCTGAGCAAATATCTGTGTGTGTGGTGGGGAGTTGATAAAAAAATGCACTAGATTATCTCGGCACTAGCTGAACAGATTTGGACCGTGTTAGTCTCATTCGATCCATCTTGTAAAGTTTTTATAAAGTTTAGTTAAGTACTTAAAAAAATATGCTAAAAATCGATTTTAACAAAAGTCCGGATGATTTTAAAAAGGGTGGTTTTTGTAAGAAACTTCGTCATGTTACACATTTTCAGGTATTCAAAAGACCTTTCCAACTAGTTCATAAGATTGAAGATCTGATAACCCTATCAAAAGTTATACGCACATAAGTGTTATTTATGCACTTTTAAGAGGCCGGATCTCAGATAATTTGATGAAAACGTTGTCCGGATCCATGATGCGACCTGTCGTTGGATAGGTAATCAAAAGACCTTTTCAACGAGTTCAAAAGATTGAATATCCGACAACCCTATCAAATGAGCATGAGCATGAGCATGAGCATGGTTGACTGCCAATGAGCTGCTACTCCGTTATTGACGGATCAGCTGAAGTTACACAATGAACCAACAGATGAATAGTGGGAGCTAATCATCCTCACTGTATAACCCCTGAAGATCTCTGCTTTAAGTCAATACCGGCGCCCCCCCAAGGAGATGCAGTTCAACAAAGGTAGGAATGTTAGTCCGATAGTTGAAGTTGCAGACTCATCAGACACAGAGTTTGTCGCTCTATACCTGTTGACACCGCATGAGACCGTTGAATCCACAGCATCTCCTTCAAGCATCACGGGAAGTGGGGGAGTTGTGTTAGTAGGGGAAGGAAAGGGAAGGTCAGGATTCATCTTGGTAGATGATATGACCAGAAAGTGAAACAATCGTTGCCTTCCGAGCTACGACGCTATGAGAAGGACTTATCAATCGCGTATTTTTACTTCTTACCGCCGGCGTGCCATCCGAGCAACGATGCTTTGGGAAGGGCTTTCAAACCGAATTGAAATTTGAATTGACGTATTATTCGGTGACGTACAATTTAAAAACCGAAATGAAATTTGAATTGCCGTATTATTCGATGACGTACAATTTAAAATAGATCAGGATTCATGATTGGAAGATGATATGACCAGAAAGTGAAACATTATAGTTGCATTCCGAGCTGCGACGCTATGAAAAAGACTTATCAATTCCTCAATCGCGTATTTATTTAACTTCTTACCGCCGGCGTGCCATCCGAGCAGCGATGCTATGGGAAGGGCTTTCAGAACGAAATGTAATTATAATTAACGTTTTGTTCGGCGACGTGCAGTTCATACTATAATATCACGAAAATTTCAAATAGTGCTGCTCAAGAAAAAAAAACTTCACGATTTTTTCCCGACAAGAGCGCAAACAACCGGCTCGTAGGCAGAAATTAATCTCACAAACAACGACGCGAATCTCTATTTCAATGAATTCATGAAATTTCCACTACGTCTCACGGGTTCTTACGCGTCGATCCTCACTTCGTCCAACGTCTCTGACCACACCGCGACCCCTTTTTTCAATGATTTCGAGAACTTTCTATCACTTTCTCGCGGATTCTCGCGCGCCGATTCACACCTCCGATCGATCCAACGAACACCACGCGACTGATGGCCCAACTTCTCTGGCCACACCGCGACCCCTTTTTTCAATGATTTCGAGAACTTTCTATCACTTTCTCGCGGATTCTCGCGCGCCGATTCACACCTCCGATCGATCCAACGAACACCACGCGACTCTCCGACAACCCTATCAAATGTAAAAAGCACATAAGTGCCCTGAATTATAAAGATCTGACTACCCAATCTGATGGTATGAATGATGATTCAAGTTGATAGAACATTGTATCTTTTTGTATCTGTTTTGAATAGCATTACCCTCTAAATGTGAGGAAGGCCCAACCACCTAAGGGTGGATTAAGTAACGTTTTTATGAGAAAAATTATGAAAAAATCATATAATTTGAAGATTTGGCAACCTTGTCTCATGTTATGATCACTTGATGTGATATTTATATACTTTTTTAAAGTGCGTCCATCCCGGGAATTCCCGGGACAAAGATCCAGGGATTTTTCTTTTTTTTTCAAATTTTTAACGGGAATTAACGACATTGAAAAAAATATCAAATTTTGCCCTGAAAATGTTTTGTTGTAGAAATACATTCATAGTTGAAAACATAGTAATCGATAAGAATTAAAAAGCATTAAAATTTGTATTCGGCATTTATCAGAATTAATTTGGCTTATTAGGGAAAATGGTTAAAATATGAGTTTACAGATTCACAAAATGCCTAGTGCATTAAATGTTTTCTATTTAACTCTCTATATTTTTAAAAGACTGGTTATTACATTTACAAATATTAATAATTCTAAAAATTGGAAAACAAATCATATTAAATTATTAAGACTGTAGTCCCGGATTTCTCCAGTTGGCCAAAGCAGAATAAAAAGCAAAAAATATATATTTTTTATTTCTTTAAAGGGGTTACATACATGCATATTTCATTATAAAACTGAGTAAGAGACGATTTGGACATAAAATTTTGCCATGCGCAAAGCAAACTGTCAAACTTTGTGAACATTTTTTTCTCAAGATAGGATGGACCAAATTGGCTGAAATTTGGGGAGAAGAATCACAAGACCTCCCGTGTGCATGACGATGCCCGATTCTTAAATTTTGCTTGTTTGAAAAATTCATAAATCAAAAGCTCTCTAGCTTTTTTGAAAATCAGCCTTCGTCAGGCACACGGAATCAGTTTAACGAGTGTTCACCAAAATTATGAGCCGATTTGGTCATAGCAGTGTTGCGATATCGTGGCACCCGTTTTTTGAAACTGCCAACTTCAAATTATTATATCTCGGCAATGGTATAACCAAAAGTTTTCAAATTTATTTAGTGAAAGATTAAAATATATATTTTGATGTCTTGAAAATAGATTTAAAAAAGTTTTAATATGTTCTCATACCATACTCTGACATTTATGCCGATTTACATTTATGTAACCCCTTAAGCTATTTAAAAACTGTCGTCTATGTTTAGATTGAAGTGTAGATATCACCAATTAATATAAATTAGCTGATTCAATGATTTATATAGATAGAGTGGGGAGACTTGATCCCCGGGGACACTTGATCCCAAGCCTGTATCTCATCAGCATGTGGGTAAAACAATTAGCTTTGTTCTAAAAAGTTGTGCGAAATTGACTAAAACTCATTGTAGAAAACAAAGAAAAAAATTAAGAAATGTTTAGATTGAGTTACACACATTTTTCTACAAAGTGCTGCAAAAAACTTCCAAGAGATCTTTTTTCTTTGTTTTGTTAAGTATAGAAAACACTGAAAAATTATTCAAAAAAATATTGTTTATATATGAATTGTTTGGTAAACATATCAACTCCAAACCCCTTACGCATTTGACGTTAAATTTATCGTCATACTATTTTTACAATCAATTGTTTAAAAAAGTGCGTTTAGGGAGACTTGATCCCTGCATTTTTACAGTCACTGGAATCAGCCTCAAGATTAAATAATTGGGCTGGGTTTTCGTACATAGTTTCCTTTAGTATAGTTGTACATAACTTACTGCAGTTTGAACCATTTTTCAAAAGTTTTGTAAACAAAAATTACCAGCTTTTGCTCAATTTTGGTCTAAAAAAGAAAATTTTAGGTTTTTAAATATTTTGCATGCTAAACTTGTTATATTTTGAACACAAACGTGCAGGTTTAATGTGCAATTGCTGTAACTTACGAAAATTAAAAGTTTGGATGAATAAAAAATATTTTGCTTAAGATTTCTTCAAAATGTTGAAAGGGGGATCAAATTACCCCCAACATTTTGAAAATGCCGGTTCAAAATATTTTTTTAAAACGCTTGGCATGATTCGAAGAGTCTATCTGATGAAATACCCTTATCAGCCAAACATAGTTGAATGTTTAAGCTTTCACTTCATGCAAAAAGATCATAGTTTAGTGAGAAATTTACAGAGTTATGTGCGATACAAAAAAAGGGGATCAAGTCTCCCCACTCTCCCCTAACTGTTCGAAAACCATATCCAGACCAATAATCCAACATATCGCTGGATGAGTAAGCACACCCTTCGAAGCGAGTCTAAAAGTTCGAACATTTGACAACACTGTCTTTTAAGTGATAATGATATACTTTTTGAGGGCGAATTTTAATTGGAAACAGTTGGATCCCACCATTTTTTTCATGCTAATTTTGTTTCTAAAAACATAATAAATTATGTGGTACAAGAAGAAACAAGTTTTAACTGAAAATGTTTATTTTTGTGTTTTTTTAATGTCTAGAAGACACCAACTCGCTACGACGCTGAGTTGATAAATTCAAAAAAATATTTTTTTCATAAACAGCTTCACCTAAATCACAAAAATGACTCTAAACACTTCCCGTTTGAAGATAGAGCTTTGTGCTCTTCAGCAAAGTTGCTCAGAATAGTGTCCCCTACAACTTTTTGAAGACAATGAAGCGCTATCTAGTCATACCGGTAAAATAATAATAATGGTTCACCACCCTAAAATTTTAACCACCCTAATGTCTTTTATACTAAAAGATCCCCAAAAGTATATACTAAAAGTATCCCCAGGGTTAAATTTTTGACAGTTCGACGTTAACGACAAATTTCAAGAAAATTGATTGGTTGATTGGTTGATCAAAATCTGTGTAACAATACGGCTAAAGTTTTCAGCAAACAAGAAAACTGTAAAGACTGTGGTTTGACAAGCTTGCAAACAAAGATTCCAGTATCAGTTTCACTGTAAGTGTTGCCAGATTGTCAAACTTTATGACTTACTGGAAAGTACATTACAATATTTATCCAACTATGTTTCTTGAGCTAACTTTACATCATCATGCATTGAAAATAGCTGTATACAAACTTTACTTGAGTCACGATTTTTCATGGTATCATACTTAAACTGAAATTAAAGTACTTATAACTATAGACAGTGTTGCTAGTTCTCTGATATCTCCACCTCATCTAAATTATCTTTGAAAACTTTTCAGAAAATGCAACTTGCAAATTTCGCTAATAATTAATAAAATTTTAAAAATCAACGTTCCCTGTAGGAACGACGTTTTTAAAGCAACATTCCTTCAACTCTTATCATTATTTTTTATTTACTTCCAGCGAACCCGATTCGCCACATTAGCAAAGATTACTCTCCAGCAGCGCCGACGATGATCGCCTGATGGTGCGGATCACTGGAAGCGATGACCTTTTTTTATTATTTTTCTTGTAAATTATTGCAATGAATGAATTGCGCTTATCTAAGTTGGTTTAAGTAGAATACGGAAAAGAAGTAAAATCAAGCGTGTTGAATTACAAGTTGCTGTTTATTTTAATAGAACTGATATGATTTCGGCTGAGGAATACGACTTCTGGCAAGCTCTCCACTAGGCTGAACTCATGTAGAGTCTTATCGCGAAACAGATTGCCACACAGCTGGAAGGGGCAATCTGAGTATATTTATTTACGTAGTGCACAATATACTATAGGAAAGTCCCGCGGGTAACGGTTTCCCAACTGTTCCACCCCCTGATGAAACTCAAAACACACAAACTGCACTGCCGGTGCAATTTTTAATGTTTTGTCGCAATTTCAGGCCCCTGCCTGCGATACGGATCAGTGACCACCGTACACGACGCGTACTCAACTAACGTTAGTTCATTGATTTGCTCCACATTCAACAGCCATGACATTGGCGGCTGTTGACCGTTGCATCACACCTGCTGCCTGTGCGACGACTGACGACTGACTCTAAACAGCTTATCCGAGGTTTGGTTGGGGGAGGGTGCAGTTACAATGTTCTGATTCACTTCCGTACTTGAGCGCGTAACTGGAGTCACTCATTGTGATCTGATCCCATTGCTCACGTAATGACACGTCCGAACTTGTTTAGACTCTTCCGGTTCTGAGCGTGCCTAGATTGGTACGGTATTATCTCGGTTGTCAAACTCTTAGTAGAAGTTCGAGCCTCCAACAGATGAATCAGATAACTTCCTAAATTTTCCAAAACAATGCTATGTTATTGGAAATACAAGCTACCGGGCAAGATCCTGACTCAATTATTAAGAAACACCACAATATCCGAACATAACTTACGCGTAAACTCTTCAAGGTAGTTACGCTGCTTGTGCCGCATACTAATTGTTGAAAGCGCGCGTGTAAACCATCTGAACCATCACCGGTCGTACACCCAAGTAAAGAACTACTGACAGCCAATGCGACATCCACATCGTGCCACCGAATGACAGCTATTTTGTCATTCGAAGCAACCTTGACGGTCGTCATCCTTTGGAAGGAAGCGCATTCTGGCTCTCTTCTATTGTCAAGCATTAGTGGTGCGATGGTAAAGAGGTAAGCTCTCGTCCAAAGAGCTTGGGATCGAATCTCGGATGAAGGCGTTGTTTCTACTCTAAAATTAGAGCTTCTACTAAGCTTATCCTCACATTCGATGTCAAAGCTATCAAACGATTGAGCAGTTTCCGGTTTGGGGTGTGTTCCACAATACCTGACCGTTTCTTCTGTTTGGTAGTGCGTGTTTATTGTCGATGGTCGAGCGGTTAGTTGCAGTAGCGGCAACCGAGACGACGGATGACCTTCTCTGCCTCTGTGTTTTTTTTTCTTGCAGAGCTCTTCTCGTCGTCTAGACTTGTAAACTTGCAGATCAGAAACAGGCCCCCTTCTCGGCTGGGGGGCAGCCCTTGGAAGTGAATTATACAGAGCATGATCGATGCGGATGGCGGAGATTTGAGGCAGTCTCACGATGATCAAGCAGTTTCTTGAAGGGTCCAAAATTTTAGCGAGTCAAATGAAATGTGATCTTACACCTTCTGGTAAGCTTGGTCGTTTGGTTGATATCAACCAGTTTATTAGTTTTTCAATATTAAAAAATATAGGAAAACTGTCGAATCTTTTGGAAGTCCAAGAACATAGAGCAATTCCAGCTCAAATCAGGAATTTTTCTGGTACTTTTGTACCCGACCCTCTCCGATTTCAATGAAACTTTGTAGACATGTTATCCTAGGCCTGTATAAGCCATTTTTGTGTATATGGAGCCAATAGTACTCGAAAATAACATTTGAAAAGGGCGTAAGGTATTTAAATATTTTGTATTTTGCAATTTAAAAAATAAGTGTATCTCGAAGCCGTTGCATCGTATCAAAGATGGTCAAAGACAAACTTGTAGGAAATTGGACGGGATTTCTGAAAAAAAAATACACTGAAACAAAAATACACACCAATTCTATGAGATTTTTCAGTTTTTAAGTTTAAAAGTTATATGGTGATGTCACTATTTTTCGCTCAAAATTTTTGAGGAAATAGCCTAAAATGTTACAAAAAGACTCACGAAAAATGCAGGATGGTATGTCTATCCTGAAAAAATGCAAAAATTATTTACTACAACTGTTTTTTTGGAAAGTGGTCTGTCAAAATTTTTCAAAATCGATAGTGGGAATCGTCAATTTTACATAAAAGTCTCCATATTGACCATTGTCCTAAGTCCAATCCTTGGGAAGATACACCGGTTTTAAAAATAAAAATGTTGAAAAATTGTTTTTTTGGTGGTTTTTGACCATTGCTATATCGACGTCGTCGTGCTATCTTGTCGCACCCGCCATTTTGACGTTCCAAGAAAAACGCGTTTTAATGTTTGACCTTGAATAGCTTTTCTGATGAATGTATGGGCTTACAGATATAAGCTTTATAAATTGCTCATAACTGAAAATAGAATATATTTTTTCAGTGTGGTAAAAACCTTGATAGTAAATAAGCTTATATAAATATTCAAACGAGTCAAATTGAAAAACTGTCAAAGACAAACTTATGGGAGGTTGGACGAGCCTTCCGGTAAAAATATTAACGAGACTGAAAAACCAAGTCTGTCATATAGAAATTGCCAAACACCACCAAAAAACCTATTTTTTCAACATTTTAATTTTTAAGACCGCTGTATCTTCCCAAGGATTGGACAATGGTCCATATAATCTTTTTGTAACATTTTAGGCTATTTCCTCAAAAATTTTGAGCGAAAAAAATCGTGACATCACCATCAAATTTAACTTTTTAGCTTAAAAACTGAAAAATCTCATAGAAGTGGCGTGTATTTTTGTTTCAGTGTATTTTTTCAGAAAGCCCGTCCAATTTCCGACAAGTTTGTCTTTGACCACTTTTTGATACGATGCAACGGTAATTTTTAAATTGCAAAATACAAAAATATTTAAATACCTTACGCCCTTCTCAAATGTTATTTTCGAGTACTATTGGCTCCATATACACAAAAATGGCTTATATAGGCCTAGGATAACATGTCTACAAAGTTTCATTGAAATCGGAGAGGGTCGGGTACAAAAGTAACAGAAAATTCCTGATTTGAGCTGGAATTGCTCCATATGGAAAACATACATTTAATTTAGAAAACAGTATACATTATAGCAATTTAGAAAAATATTTGAAGGTAAATTATATTCAGGTATATCTCTGGAATCACATTGTCTTCTCTTTAAACTTTTTGGACCATGTCCTGGGTCCTCTAAAGTTTCCTGTAATACAGATCTTGTATGCATAAGAGCATCATTACCGGTGCGTTGCGGAAATTATTGCTATTTTATTAACCCGTAACGCATCTATTTTAGTTTAGTCACCCGGTCCCACACCGGTCGTTGCTAAATTGGGTTAGCAATTTACTACCCGGCAACCTTACCGGTGGTTGCTGTATGGCAGTTTCATGAAAATGATTCGAAATCATTGTTTGAAGAAAACATAAAAGCTTTCACCATTTTAAATTATATTTTTTTATTGATACAAAAAACATACTACAAAAACAGAAGGCGCCTTCCAGAACCACTTTGGATGCTTATTGGCCAAATGGCCAGTTAACATGGAAACGGATACCAGAAAAATGGCCAACTTGATTATTTTTATGAAACCTTGTCATGTTGGATATTAAACTTTATGGAATTGAAAGATATGTAAATCTACGGTCATGCCGATGATTGCTGACCCATTCTGGCCAATCTGGAACCGGTTACAGGTGGCCCCTTGGGGACACTTCCGGAATATGAGAGAAACCCTGTAATCCGACATATCAAACTTCATGAAATTGAAAGATATGTCAATCTACGGTCATGCCGTTGTTCACTGACCCATTCTGGCCAATCTGGAACAGGTTACCGGTGGCCCCTTGGGGACACTTCCGGAATATGAGAGAAATCCTATCATCCGACATATCAAACTTCATGAAATTGATAGTTATGTCAATCTACGGTCATGCCGTTGTTCACTGATCCATTCTGGCCATTCTGGAACCGGTTACCGGTGGCCTCTTGGGGACACTTCCAGAATATGAGAGAAATCCTATCATCCGACATATCAAACTTCATGAAATTGAAAGATACCCATTTTGAATGATCATGTAAAATGGCCCGTTGACCACTTGTAAAGTGATTTTATGCTTTTTCAAAATTATGGTTTATTTTAAGCTTTTATATGCTAATCTTTTTTATTTTTTTGCTAATAAAAAAAACTTATGATTTATCAATATTTTGATCCCCACTTTAGGATACAAATAATATGTTCAAAATATTGTATAATTAAAACAATTTCACACGTTTCAATGTGAGTGAAACTAAACTCGTGAGTCGTCAAAACTTTCATCAAACATTTTTAGAAATATCAAAAAGACGTTCAAGTTTGCCTTAGGTAGAATTCTGTAATAGATGCAAAAAAAAAGTTTTCTTTATTAATTTGCAAGTCACCCTTAATCTTACATTGCACTTCATTAGGGATTCGAACTCATTACAGTTAGATAACGAATCTGATTGACTATCAACTGATTCAGGCAGACAAAATGTGGAAGTCGGAGGATCAAGTTTGCAGCAAATATTTTACAAAGCTTTCGTCGATCAACCCACCCCTCCACCATTATTTAAAAATTGACTCGAAAAACCAGGAGCAAAAATATATTTTCAAACAACTTAAAAAAAAAATTAAGAGCATTCAGCTGAAATTAATTAAATATGCATTCCTTTGCATTTAAAATCATTTGAGCATGTTTGGGTTTATTAAAAATAATTTGAATTTTAGTGAATTTTCGATGAAATAAATAAATGTTGTTTCGCTTTTTTTGAAAATAATGTTTGCAGGTTAACTATACGGAAGCATTTTCCAAAAAAAAATCATTGAAATGTTGAAATTCTGGATCTCAACGATTTTTCATTAGCCACACTTAACTTATAGAAGAATTCTAGATTACATTTTCAAAACAACCTATCCCTCATGGGTTTCCTATGCAGATAGAACCTTTTGAAAATTTAATCTAGAATTGTTCAACATGTAATGTCACCACCATTTTCGAAATATAAAAACAAAACTTTTTTTTTTGAAGATGCAAGTACATTCAGCTAAGAACACTTTTTTTAAATACCAGAAACTATAATACCAAAGAAACTCGTTATTTTGTGGTTCCTATTATTTTGAAAAGATTTTTTTTTTGAATAACAGAAATGTCTGATTATTTACATTAAAATAACGTAATTTATTTTTTTAACAACATTTTTTTGTAAATTTGGCCCGCAAGCTCATTTGAGCTTCAAATTTGGCCCGGCCTTCAAAAACTTTGAGCACCCCTGATGTCATGCCGCTGTTCGCAGACCCATCCTGGCCATTCTGGAACCAGTTACCGGTGGCCTCTTGGGGACACTTCCGGAATATGAGAGAAATCCTATCTTCCGACATATCAAACTTCATGAAATTGAAAACTACCTTAATCTACAGTTATGCAATTGATCGCTGACCGTTGCACTATGGTACATTGGGTGGCCAAGTTTAAAAAAAAGCGACCTTCTCCAAATATTTTTTGGTATTTTTTTCTCAAAAGTAAACATTCTAACTGAGAAAAATCCAAATTTTCAAAGCTCTAAGTTTGTTTATTACACAGATACGCAAGCTGAAAGTCAATAAATGGGGTAAAAAACTAGCGTTTTTCGTAAAAAAGGCTGATTGTTTAATTTTAACATAGCTCAGCCATTTTAAATATTTTATTAGGACAATTATACATCGTTGGAAAGGTAATGAGATAAGCTTTAAAACTATTAATAGATAACATGTTGTTTCCAAACCAAAAACTGAAATTTCATCGAATAACTGGAGCATTTTGTTGACAACACTTATTTTTTTGTGTTTGTTAATCGAGTACTTTTTTTTGCTAACCGATGCTAAACATGAAACTAAGATCATTTGAAAGATTGGATCATAATCTAACATTGCTGAAATTTCCAGCCTGCGATTTTTTGCGTTTTCGGAGATATGTCATTTGAGCATGAGCATGAGCATGAGCATGGTTGACTGCCAATGAGCTGCTACTCCGTTATTGACGGATCAGCTGAAGTTACACAATGAACCAACAGATGAGTAGTGGGAGCTAATCATCCTCACTGTATAACCCCTGAAGATCTCTGCTTTAAGTCAATACCGGCGCCCCCCCAAGGAGATGCAGTTCAACAAAGGTAGGAATGTTAGTCCGATAGTTGAAGTTGCAGACTCATCAGACACAGAGTTTGTCGTTCTATACCTGTTGACACCGCATGAGACCGTTGAATCCACAGCATCTCCTTCAAGCATCACGGGAAGTGGGGGAATTGTGTTAGAAGGGGAAGGAAAGGGAAGGTCAGGATTCATCTTGGTAGATGATATGACCAGAATGCGAACTGTGAACCATAATCGTTGCCTTCTGCGCTACGACGCTATGAGAAGGACTTATCATTCGCGTATTTTTTACTTCTTACCGCCGGCGTGCCATCCGAGCAACGATGCTTTGGGATGGGCTTTCAAAACGAAATGAAATTTGAATTAACGCATTATTCGGTAACGTACAATTTAAAATAGATCCGTCGTCGTGCCATCCGAGCCACGATGCTAAGGGAAGGGCTTTCAAAACAAAATGAAATTTTTAGCAACGTATTATTCGTTATCATGTAAACCTCAAATAGTGCTGATACACCGAACTGTTTCAATCGATTTAATGAAATTCTTCGCGCATGACTTCTTTGCAACAAACTTCACCAGGAATTTACCCAGTCCGGACCGCGAACAACCGGCTCAACAACAGAAAGAAAATATATACACAACGACGCGAAGCCTTCTATCAATAAATTCAAGAATCTTCTAGCACTTTCTCGCGGATTCTCGATTCTTCAACCGATCTCTCCACGAACACCACGCGACTGAGGGCCAAACTCCCAAGGCCACCACGAGACACTTTTTTCAATGAACTCTAGATTCTTCTACCCCTTTCTCGCGGATTCTCACGCGTCGATTCTTCAACCGATCTCTCCCACGAACACCACGCGACTGAGGGCCAAACTCCCAAGGCCACGACGAGACACTTTTTTCAATGAACTCTAGAATCTTCTAGCACTTTCTCGCGTATTCTCACGCGTCGATTATTCAACCGATCTCTCCCACGAACACCACGCGACTGAGGGCCAAACTCCCAAGGCCACGACGCGACGCAATTTTTCAATGAATTTCAGAATCTTCTAGCACTTTCTCGCGGATTCTCACGCGTCGATTCTTCAACCGATCTCTCCCACGAACACCACGCGACTCCGTTTTCGGAGATATGTCATTTTGAACATTTACGTTTTATCAAAATTTGCTTCAATCTACATATGCGCCCGTTTATTTCACTTGCTTTGCTACCTACTTCGTAAGCATCGTCGCTTCAAAAATCAATACCTGGTTTCAAGAAGTTCGTAATGACTTTATTGGAATTTTCTGTTGCCTACATTTAAAATTGAGTACCTTAGTCAAAATAAGGTATTCGTACCGAAGTTTCTCAAGCGAAACTGGAGAATCTCAGTTTGATACCGAAAAAAGTATTCAGCTAAATATTGACTTAGCATGATGAATTTCTGCGATCAATCCACATTTAAGTTCTATGTTGGTTAGTACAAAACATCATAAAAAGTACCTTTGACATATCCTGAAGCCGTCAGAAACTCTATAATCAAATGCATTTTCATGGACAAGAACATTAGGATTAGTAAGAATATGTTTTGTACATTATCGTTTTACTTCATAATTAAAATTTTGAATAAAATTAATTTTTCTATTATTTGATTTAACAATTAAAATTTTCGCAATTTATGCCCGTAAGGGTGGGGGGGTCTCAAGTTATATGGCATGGACTCACAAAAAGAAACACACAGCAGTAAATAATAAATATTTGACTTAAAATGATTTATTACGCTTAACAAAATTTTGTTGGAGGAGAAGGGGGGGGGGGGGTGAAAGAAAGAGGAGGGAGGGGTTGTGTCCTTAAAGTGGGGATGTATTAGCTTATCCATAATTTAATAATATAAACTTGCATTACAATATATACGCAATTCTGTTGCACTTGCAAATGTATGAAAAGACTATTTATTAGAAACAATCAACTATTGAAAAACATGAAAAGTCATAAAAATTTACGTATATCATTTCAATACCATACAATCACCCAAATTTGTATGAAAAAACATTTAAAAAGCAAAAAAATAATTTGGTCGCCTGTTTGTATGGAGATGGCCCATAGTGCGTTGGTTGAAATATCTATGAGTTTGATGAGTTTGATACATCGGATGATAGGGTTTCTCTCATATTCTGGAAGTGTCCCCAAGAGGCCACCGGGAACTAGTTCCAGAATTGCCAGAATGAATAAGCGTACAATGGCATGACCGTAGATTGACACATCAGAAGTGTAGCCAGAATTTTGGGCCGGGGGGGGGGGGGGGTGGCTTGAACATGATATTTTCTTCTTTTTTCTTCTTCTTCCCTCTCTCCCATTTTTCTTCCAAAAACTTTCAGGGGGGGGGGGGGGGTTTGCCCGAAGCCCACCCCCTTAGCCAAAGGGGCCACTGGTAACCGGTTCAGGATTGGCCAAGATTGGTCAACGATCAACGTCATGACCAAAGATTGGCATATCTATCAATTTCATGAAGTTTGATATGTCGGATAATGGGGTTTCTCTCATAATCCGAGAGTGTCCCCTAGGGGCCACCGGTAACCTGTTCCAGATTGGCAAAAATGGGTCACATCGGCGAACATCGGCAAGACCGTAGATTGACAAATCTTTCAATTTCATGAAGTTTGATATGTCGGATGGTAGGGTTACTTTCATATTCCAGAAGTGTATCCAAGGGGCCACCGGTAACCGGTTACAGAATGGCCAGAATGGGTCAACGAACAACGGCATGACCGTAAATTAACATATCTTTCAATTTCATAAAGTTTGATATGTCGATGTTTATTTACATATCAATCAATTTCATGAAGTTTGATATGTAAGATGATAGGGTTTCTCTCATATTAAGGAAGTATCCCCAAGGGGCCACCGGGAACCGGTTCCAAAATGGCCAGAATGGGTCAGCGAACAACGGCAAGATTGTACATTGACATATCTATCAATTTCATGAAGTTTGACATGTCGGATGATAGGATTTCTCTCATATTCTGGAAGTGTCCCCAAGAGGCCACCGGTAACCTGTTCCAGATTGGCCAGAATGGGTCAGCGAACAACGGCATGACCGTAAATTAACATATCTTTTAATTTCATAAAGTTTGATATGTCGATGTTTATTTACATATCTATCAATTTCATGAAGTTTGATATGTATGATGAAAGGGTTTCTCTCATATTAAGGAAGTATCCCCAAGGGGCCACCGGGAACCGGTTCCAAAATGGCCAGAATGGGTCAGCGAACAACGGCAAGACCGTACATTGACATATCTATCAATTTCATGAAGTTTGACATGTCGGATGATAGGATTTCTCTCATATTCCGGAAGTGTCCCCAAGGGGCCACCGGCAACCGGTTCCAGATTGGCCAGGATGGCTCAGCTAATAACGGCATTACCAAAGATGGACATATCTTTCAATTTCATGGAGTTTGAAGTGCAACATGATGGGTTTTCACCAAAAAAGTCAAGTTGGCCGTTCATCGGGTACCCGGGAACCGGTTCCAGGATACCCGGAAGTGGCCACTAACACTCCTGAGTGGTTCTGGCAATCGTGTATTGTATTTTTAGTAAGTTTTATGGATCAATTTCAACCATTGTGAGAGTATTTGTATCATATATATGTGGTAGGTCACCTGGCCCTGATATTAATATTTGTGGTCAAAGTACAGGTAAATACCTGTCTAATGCAACCCGGAGCATCCTGATTGGCTGAAATTTACCGGAGATACAGGTCGTCAAAGTTGGGGTCTCAAAAAGGTCTTTTTTTCGGTTGTAGCCGATTCCCGTGGCCACCGGTGTCCAAATGTTTTTGCCGGCTCTGACTATCGGAAGTCCAAACAGCATCCTCCCTCTTGCACAGGCAACTCGTTCCGGATGGTAACGAAACCAGCAAACACCATCCGGAAGGAGTTCCCTGCGCATGAGATGATGCTGCCGGATTTTGCTGCCAGCTCCGTGACCATCCGGAAGGAGTTCCCTGCGCTAGAGAAAGGAT
Source organism: Culex pipiens pallens (assembly GCF_016801865.2). NCBI lineage: Eukaryota > Metazoa > Arthropoda > Insecta > Diptera > Culicidae > Culex > Culex pipiens. The sequence continues at coordinate 40,339,102 of NC_068937.1, read as the reverse complement.
GCTGTTTGGCCTTCCGAGTATTCAGAAAACTGGGAAAACCATTCTCATGAACAGTCAATCCTTCAGTATCCGGTTCCGTGGCCAGTAAACCCGGAATCCAGGCCATTTTTCACGATACTTACCGGATTTTCTATTGCCGCAATCCAACTCCTTTTTAATTTTTGCGCGGTTTGGTCACTTCGACCGACAAAAGACGAAAAAAAACACATAAACAACATTCGAACATAAAAACTGAACAAACTTTGTTTTGAACTTTGACAGTTCCAAGTTTTAGTTGCGTTGCTAGCGCGTTGCTAGATTTGGTAACTCGCTCCCAACCGACGCGTTACGTTTTAGTTTAGCAACCCATTTAGCAACGACCGGTGTGGGAGCAAAGTTACTAACACGCGTTACAAAACGCTAAAACCGGCCTAATACTCACGCTGGTAAGGTTGCTCTAAGCCACCTCTACTCTACTCTACTAATTTAACAATTATAAGTATTCCCAAATTTGGAATTTTGAGACAAAACGTAAAAGTTTAAAGAACCAACGGCTTCAACGGCTTTTTGTGGCATAACTTTTTTTAGTTTGTTCAGATAAGAGCAGTGCTTCTGAGGACGCGCAGTCCGGTTTTTCGCGATAATTTTCGTCTCTTTTGTGTGGCTGTTTGTGTGCATGGGGTGATTGGTCATTATAATTGAAAAATGGCATCATAAGTGCAGTGCTTCTGAAGACGCGCAGTCCTGTTTTTTCGTGATAATTTTCGTCTCTTTTGTGTGGCTGTTTGTGTGCATGGGGTGATTGGTCATTATAATTGAACAATGGCATCATAAGTGCAGTGCTTCTGGGGACGCGCAGTCCGGTTTTTCGTGATAATTTTCGCCTCTTTTGTGTCGCTGTTTGTGTTCCGATTATGTTCCACCAGTGCAAGCGGATGGTTGTTTATGTGCAAAGTGAAGAAAAAAATCAGGATTGTGCCTGAATGAATGCTGAGTGAAGGGACGCGTTGGTTGGGGGAAATTATTCAATTATGGTTGTGTTTGTGTGCAAAGTGAAAAAAGCAAAAAAAATGAAAAAATAAGAAAAAAACAAATCAGGATTGTGAGATGGATTTTTGCGGTGTTCATTTTGTGCTGTATTCGGGATCGTGAAAATCAGGAGTGAGTCGCGCTGTAGTTATAAAACAAGATCGATCTTGAAAATTATTCATATTAATCGGTGAGTTATTGTGTGCTTCAAGCCCTTGTGTTGAAAAGACCTTCCCATAGCTCCGTAGCTCGGAGGGCTCGACGTCGGTTGTTTGTGTGTTAAGCCCTCTCCATAGCATCGTAGCTCGAGAGGCAACGAAAATCAATACTAACAGAAAGAAGATCGGAAGACACTTGATGGTTGAGTTCGTCGCGTCTATTCCGTAACAAATTCATGAACTAAATGATTAAATAATTAAAAATCAGACTACGCTATCATTGCAGCATTGCGTTTAACACCTCATTTTATAAATAAATATTATTTGGTTTTATCTTTCCACAGCCGGCTGTCTAAGATTAAACCATTTCATTAAAAAATTAACAACAGTTAAACGGGAAATGTCTCATCCGCAGCATCCGATTGTTTGCCTTGAGAATAAAATATAATACCTTTCAACAAACACTATGATTTTGGGTCACATCATCATCTTCTATGATGAATCCTGACCAAACACCCTATCCTACTAACAAGTTTTCAGGTTCCTGGCGCTCGTGGGGTGTAAGCACAGAGTAAATCAGCTGCCCTAGTAGCAACCTGCGCTAACTAACATTCCCGTCCCTTAAAACCGAGATCTACAAACTGACATGGCGGGCGCCGTTGGTGGCCAATGACTGTTACCTATTCGCAACTGATCTTGTTTTGGCAATCATAGTTTTTTATCTTTTCAGCGCATTCATACATGCTGTTGATAAGGGAAATACCACTTGATAGTCGAAGCCTATGATCAGTAGTGCTGAAAGGATATTACGGTTCTGTTCAGCAACGGAGAAGGACAACCATGGGTGGTCTCTCATGCTCATGCTCATGCTCATAACTTTTTTTAGTTTGTTCAATATTTGAAATAGCCTTTTTATTCTGGACTAGAATAAAATAATTAAAGAAACCCTACATTTTTAGTAATTTTTCAAAAGTTAACCATTTGACAAAAAATCTTTCGACTTTCCCGATTTCCTGAGTTGAGTGTCCACCCTGCTCTTTATGAATTAAATAACTCTTACCAGCAACAGCATTCAATCTATTCGATGCTTGAAATACATACCTGAAATAAAGAGAGACAAAATGAAACAAAATTAGTTATTTTTGAAAATAAAAATGTAATGCTAAAGATTGTAGTGTTTTCAACTTCATAATGATTTTTCAAAGAAAGAGTAAAAATCTGTTTTGAAATCAAACTGTTTTCTTTTTTGCATTTATTTTTTTATTGGTTCTATTGGATTTCTGTTGCACATGAAAACACAGTTTATTTTATTATTATTTTTATAAAGGAAAAACACACTTTTGTTATACAGTCCAGATTCGACTACCCGAAGTGATTTTTTTCTGAGGTCTTCGGATAATCGAGTCTGGACTGTATAGGTATTCTTCAAACACCAGAACATGACCGACGTTTCGCCAGCAACGGCTCGATTTCAAAATGTAGCATGACAGGACAACTGCATGCTGAAATTTGGACTTGATCAAACCACTTGCAGACAAACGGTGAATGTGAGACGGTTCGATTTTTGTTTTCTCATTTTCAGTTATTAAAAAATGGGTTGAAATTTGAATTTTTGCCAGCCATCGATTTGCGTCACTGGATGACACCATGAAGCTTCGTTTTTTTATTTGTTAAAAAGCATTTTTTCGAAACCTCATTCGTTCAGTCTTTTTTGCGAAAAGGTAGGAAAACGAATTTCAATTATAGTGCCATAATTAAAGGGTAACATTCTAAAAATCTGTAAAAGTAAGTACAGGGTTGTTACGGAAAAGTCGAAAAAAAAAATCCGCGCCAGATCCGCGCCGACCCCAAAACCCAATCCGCGCGAAATCTGCGCCATATAAAAAAAAATCGCGACTAACATAGAAGAGAGTAACCTAATGAATGAAATTTCAAACGAAAACAGAATAATACAGAAAGCATTTGGATCAGTACCGTTGATCAGATGTGGATTCATATTCCACCTGCACCAAGTTGAACCTTTTTTGGCATTTCTGAAACAATATTAGCATTTTTTGTAGCACTTTAAATATCGTTGCCTTGAAAACAAATTCAAGAAAAAAAAATAAATTCAAAAATTTAAAACGATAAAATAAATCACCAAATTATAAAATCTAGCGATTTTGTACTTGATAATTCTCGCCAAAATTTTAATCTGGAAAAACGAAACACGAAATTTTTATTATTTTCTTCTCTAAATCTCCTAAACTAAAATATGACTCTGAAAATAATCCGAACTAAGAAAATGGCTAAAAAATAAAATTCAATTATTTAATAATTTAATAATTTAATAATTTAATAATTAAATAATTAAATAATTTAAAACTTTAATAATTTAATAATTTAATAATTTAATAATTTAATAATTTAATAATTTAATAATTTAATAATTTAATAATTTAATAATTTAATAATTTAATAATTTAATAATTTAATAATTTAATAATTTAATAATTTAATAATTTAATAATTTAATAATTTAATAATTTAATAATTTAATAATTTAATAATTTAATAATTTAATAATTTAATAATTTAATAATTTAATAATTTAATAATTTAATAATTAAATAATTTAATAATTTAATAATTTAATAATTTAATAATTTAATAATTTAATAATTTAATAATTTAATAATTTAATAATTTAATAATTTAATAATTTAATAATTTAATAATTTAATAATTTAATAATTTAATAATTTAATAATTTAATAATTTAATAATTTAATAATTTAATAATTTAATAATTTAATAATTTAATAATTTAATAATTTAATAATTTAATAATTTAATAATTTAATAATTTAATAATTTAATAATTTAATAATTTAATAATTTAATAATTTAATAATTTAATAATTTAATAATTTAATAATTTAATAATTTAATAATTTAATAATTTAATAATTTAATAATTTAATAATTTCATAATTTAATAATTTAATAATTTAATAATTTAATAATTTAATAATTTAATAATTTAATAATTTAATAATTTAATAATTTAATAATTTAATAATTTAATAATTTAATAATTTAATAATTTAATAATTGAATAATTGAATAATTGAATAATTGAATAATTCAATAATTTAATAATTTAATAATTTAATTATTTAATAATTTGAAAAATTGATAATTTGATAATTTCATAATTTAAAGACAATCACACCGTCTTTGCAGACTGAACACTAATATTAAACGAGACAAACATTACATGGTGTCGATCCAAATCCCAAAATAAAATTCCCTGACTTTTCCCTGACCTCTCCAGACCACCAATTTTTTTATTTTCTATTTTTTAACTATCATATTGTTTGTGCGTTTTTATGGTTTCATGCATTTTCCTTTTTGAATATAACAAATTTAAGATATTGAAAAAAATCAATGACTTTTTTATTTTATTTTTTTAACGATGGATTATGCAAAAACTTAAATACATTTTTTATTTGTCAATCATTTTTTTGTAATCGAATATCCAAAATGAGCAACCATTAAATTGTCCTATGTTTTTTTTTATCTGGTGATGCCATTTTAAATATTGCCCTTTACCAAAAAATCCAGTTTTTTTTAATGGGTCCTATAAACATATGAAACACAATAGCTTATAGGACCTTTAAAAAAAACTCTAGAAATAATTAATAATTACAATTGTTGCAAATTTCAAATTGCGATTAGTTAGTTTCACTTCATTTACTAAAGAAAATTTAAAAATAAAAGTTTTCAACAAAAAAGCAATTGAAAATTTGAATTAAAGTAAGAAGTCATGTTAAATTTAAAAAAGGTTGCCTTTTGCAAAATTTTCAAACGAATTAAGCCGATGCCATTTTTGATTGTGTTTTTATAAAAAAAATAAAGGTTTTGGAGACAAAACTTGAAAAAATATGTAATTTTGTAGAACCTTAAGAAAGATTCAAACATAACTGAAAACTAAGAAAAATATACAATTAAATGTAAATTTTTCAAGTACATGTTTACGGTTTTAAAAAAGATCTAGGTCTTTTTCAACAATGATTGTATTTAAAGTAAACGGTTTTCTGGATATTTGAAGAAAACATCTTCTTAAATAATTTTACAAAAAAAATATTTTTGCTATAAAATTAAAAAAAAATGGTTTCTACCTTGACCAGAGCCTACAGACGATCATTCACACGATCAATACATTTTATAAAAATAAAAACAAAATACAACCTGCTCGAGCTTTTCAAAAAGTCATTATTTATCAAACTTAGATAAATAAATATATTCCAAATTTAAGCTCGAACTGACCACGGGAACTCCTCCTTGTAACCCCTTGAATGTTGTTTGGGGAAAATATGTTTTGTACAATCCCTATGAAATCTCGGATGCTGGAAACAACTTTTCCGAAGAGACCATATTATATAGATTCTTGAACTCTCAAACTCCTTTATTCAGAATTGTTACGCAGAAATCGAAAAAAATACGCGTCATCCCAAAACCCAATCCACGCAAAATCCTCGTCATTTTAAGAAAAATAATTTTGCGACAAACATACAAAAGAGTTTCATAATAAATTCAATTTTGTAATCTCAGAACGCAGAATCTTGAAACGCTAAAAATGTATTTTTGCTAGAATTAGGTAAACTAGAGGAAAAAGCCAAAACAAACATTTTGGCAAAAAAAAAATCAAAAATTTCAGCATTTAAAAATTGAGATATAAAAACTCAATGAAATCTTAGTAAAAAAAAATAAAATTTAAAAATTGTAATAAATTCTCGATCATGACGTTTTAAATGTAAGATACAGCTCATACTCGATGATCTTACCAAAGTCACTTAGAAAAATCGAAGCAAATTTTCCTAGATCTTCTTCTCAAAATTTCTCTAATCGAAAAACAACTCCAATAACACTTCAAATTTTATCAGGGTTTCTGCAATCTAAGATGGTAACAAAAATGGCAGCATTCAAGAACCTAGGAATTTAAGAATTTAAGAGTTTAAGAATTTAAGAATTTAAGAATTTAAGAATTTAAGAATTTAAGAATTTAAGAATTTAAGAATTTAAGAATTTAAGAATTTAAGAATTTAAGAATTTAAGAATTTAAGAATTTAAGAATTTAAGAATTTAAGAATTTAAGAATTTAAGAATTTAAGAATTTAAGAATTTAAGAATTTAAGAATTTAAGAATTTAAGAATTTAAGAATTTAAGAATTTAAGAATTTAAGAATTTAAGAATTTAAGAATTTAAGAATTTAAGAATTTAAGAATTTAAGAATTTAAGAATTTAAGAATTTAAGAATTTAAGAATTTAAGAATTTAAGAATTTAAGAATTTAAGAATTTAAGAATTTAAGAATTTAAGAATTTAAGAATTTAAGAATTTAAGAATTTAAGAATTTAAGAATTTAAGAATTTAAGAATTTAAGAATTTAAGAATTTAAGAATTTAAGAATTTAAGAATTTAAGAATTTAAGAATTTAAGAATTTAAGAATTTAAGAATTTAAGAATTTAAGAATTTAAGAATTTAAGAATTTAAGAATTTAAGAATTTAAGAATTTAAGAATTTAAGAATTTAAGAATTTAAGAATTTAAGAATTTAAGAATTTAAGAATTTAAGAATTTAAGAATTTAAGAATTTAAGAATTTAAGAATTTAAGAATTTAAGAATTTAAGAATTTAAGAATTTAAGAATTTAAGAATTTAAGAATTTAAGAATTTAAGAATTTAAGAATTTAAGAATTTAAGAATTTAAGAATTTAAGAATTTAAGAATTTAAGAATTTAAGAATTTAAGAATTTAAGAATTTAAGAATTTAAGAATTTAAGAATTTAAGAATTTAAGAATTTAAGAATTTAAGAATTTAAGAATTTAAGAATTTAAGAATTTAAGAATTTAAGAATTTAAGAATTTAAGAATTTAAGAATTTAAGAATTTAAGAATTTAAGAATTTAAGAATTTAAGAATTTAAGAATTTAAGAATTTAAGAATTTAAGAATTTAAGAATTTAAGAATTTAAGAATTTAAGAATTTAAGAATTTAAGAATTTAAGAATTTAAGAATTTAAGAATTTAAGAATTTAAGAATTTAAGAATTTAAGAATTTAAGAATTTAAGAATTTAAGAATTTAAGAATTTAAGAATTTAAGAATTTAAGAATTTAAGAATTTAAGAGTTTAAGAATTTAAGAATTGAAAAATAATATTTTTTAATATATTTGATTTTTGTTTTCAGATTTTTTTAGTTTTTGATCTAAAATTTTCGGATCTTTTAATTTCTTCTTTTAATATGAATTTAATTTTTTGTGGGTTTTTTAAATACTATTTTTCCAAATTTTATTTTCTAATTTCTGAAAAATCCAATTTTGAATGTTGGAGCTGTAATTTTTGAATGTTTTAAATTTTTTTAGTTTTCTTCAAGAATGTTCAAATTAAAAAAAATATTTTTACTGGTTGAATCCCATCTAAAATTCAAAGGCGGAGAAGCTTCTGTTACGTCCAATCAAGCTCATATTTGGGATAGAAGCATAGTACACCCACTGGAACATGCCCAATAATAATTTTTTGAGTAAAGTTTGAAATATGATTAAGATTCACAAGATTAAAATTGAATGTATCCAGAATAAAAGAACAATAAATAAAGATAAAAAACATTACTCAAAACTTTAAAGAAATTAAATGTTCAGAGTCAGTATGTTTTTCCATAAATTTTAGTTTTATTTCTTTAATTCTTTAATTTTTAATTCCATTTCACCATCATTTTTTTGCTTACATTTTAGATTACACAAAATTAGACTACTTTGGATCATTTTTAAATCATAGTTCAGTTTAATTTTGAGAAAATAAAAAATTAGATAACGAATACTAAAGTGAAATTTTGAAAAAAATTCTAGCCTTACATTCTTTAGAATTTTAGAATAAGAATTTAAAAAATTAAGAAATCAACAATTCCAAAAGATCAGAATTTCAAATTTTTTAAAATTTAGAATCTTTATGCTTTAGAATTTTAGATTTTTTTCAATTTTCAAATGTTCGAATTTTTAACTTTTGATTTTTTAAATCATTAAATTTTTCTGACAAAATGTATGATTTTCTCTATGGTCCCTATATGCTAAGCAAACGACCAATTTTAGAACAAATCTCTGAGGATGGTGGGGCAACTGCCTCATATTGTCCCACCCTGTGAGCGCTAGTAATTTGTAATTTTCAGTTGAACGGAAATCCAAATCAAATCCAAATTATTTGATTTTTAAAGCTAAACATATTGCAAACAAGCTACGCGCTTTTCATCGTGACCCTTTTCTTAAGCATTTTTATATGGAGTTCTGCGTTCCTTCCGGACTGACCAATATAAAAAATTAAATATTGCAAAGTTTGGCCTGGATGACATACAAATACATCATCAAGGGCGAATTTTCAAAAAGAAATGAATTGTTGTAGTAATAATTTTAAGATCATCGAAATTCCCTGACCCAGCTTGAAAGTCCCTGACTTTCCCTGACTTTTCCAGGTCAAATAAAATTCCCTGACAATTCCAGGTTTTCCCTGACTTTTCCAGAAATCGACACCATGATTAAACGAAAAGCTCCAGAAGGATAAGGCGGGCATCGTACCCGCAGCCCCATAGCAACTTAGGGATCGGCAGCCGAAGCCGCTAACCACCGCGCCACGAGTCCCTCCATTTTAATTGTAATCTAATGTAATGTAATGTAATGTAATTTTTCAATTTAATAATTCGTACTTTTTACGTTATTTCAAATTATGAATTCTTTTTTTTATTTTTTGAATATGTAAATTCTGAAATTTCAAATTGTTGAATTCCAGATTTCTTTTTTTTTATTTTTGAATAAATTCTACCTGAATCAGGGTGGCAACAGAATTTTTCATTTTTCAATAAACCAAAAATTTAAAAATTTCAATTTTTATATTAAAAAAACTTAGAAAATCTAAAAAGTTTCATAGCTTCAAATTTTCGAAATTCTGTATTTTTCGAATTTTGTTATTTTGATTTTAATAAAATTGTTATTAATATGAATTGTTAAGCAGATGTTTTAAAAATAATGAGTTGTAATGTCATGTTAAATTTATATAACAAATCTCAATGCATTTAAAAAAAACGCTCCTTGAAGATTATTTCGATGTTTCGTATTAAGAAATAAAATCGATAATTTTCAGAAGAAAATTTTCTTCATTAACAACTTTTTAGAAATTGATGTTTTTGCACACAACGAAAAAGATTGAATTTATTTAATTCCTAATAATATTTTCCTTTGTGAATTGAAAGAAATTTTATCGTTCGCAATTATTTTGTTTATCAAAATTGCTATCCGCGCGAAATCCGCGCCTGAGCAAAATTAGCCAGCAAATCCGCGCCAGATTCGCGCGATTCGCGCGATTCGCACCGTCCGTAACAACCCTGTAAGTAAGTCTGAGCTCAAATTTGAATATTGTTATTACTGCTTTAAGGCAATTAAAATACACAAATTTAAATTGCGTAACATTTGATCAAATACCAGGTACCGTAAACCGGGGTGACTTTGATAGGATTTCAATTTGTTTTTGGAATATTTTCGAACAGGTAAGGTTTTTCTCAAGATTATTATTTTTAAAACATGTACTGGGGTAGGCCACACAAAGTCCATGCACTATTTCGGAAAAAAAGTTTTTTCAATAATGTTTAGAAAAATAGTTACGTTAAAAAATTTTAGTTTTAATTCCGGGGTGACTTTGATAGTCATAGTTTTTCTTGTTAAAATCATATTTAAGATGTTCAAACTTTATTTGTACGCTAAATGTACCATCACTAAAGTAGCTGATATAGTTTTAAGAAAAAAAATCAATGTTTATATTTAGTTAACTAAGTGTATAAGCTTTTTAGCAAAAAAACATATAAATTTCAGGTAAAATTGTTAATAAGTCGGAATTTTGCCTGAAATTTGTTAAAACTTGTTTTGTTTATAAAATTATCGATTTATATTGCATTTTATACTGAATTTCAAGCACGAATCACAGATTTTCACATTTTACATGAAATTTGTTCAACTGAAATTGCCTATAAAGTTGGTGATTTTTTTAAATTGTGTTTCAAAAACAAAATATTATATATTATTTACAATTTTTTTTAACCTTCTCCTAGTGGAAAATTGTCCAAAGAATCCGAAAATGCATTCCGTTTTCCGATTAAAAATCATTCTCATTGAGAAAATCATGACACTTTGAGAAGTTCAAAATAATGACTTTCATCAACATTTTCTTAACTATACTTATCTAACTTTTTAAACTTGTCAAAATTTTATGAAAAGTTCTTTTTGAGGTACTTCGAACACTTCTCTACCACGGTCAGTATGTTTCTTAACCATTCCTTACGTATTTTAATTGTACTCTTCATTTTGCGTAAAAATCGCAAACCTATCAAAGTCACCCCGGCTATCAAAGTCACCCCGTTTTACGGTATGTACTATTGAAGAATTTATCGATTTATACCAAATTTGAGCCAGTGGCAAGTTTGGCAGTTCGCTTTGCTCGCAGTATTTTTCACTTTCACTTAAATAACATGGAATTTTTATTGGTGAATTTTTGAATCATGTGAATCTAGGAAAAAAATCTGAGCCCTCTCAAACCTAACCCTCGTTTTAAACAAAGTTCAATCATAAAGCCAAAAAAATACTAAAAATGCAAAAGATAATGACTGGGAGTTGTACATCATGCCCTAAACAATTTGCACACAATAAGAACTGAACATGATAAATGATCGAAAGAAGGCATGGACATTTGAATGTTATGGTATTCAATGAAGAAGGGACCATTTTTTGGAAAACTCTCATCACAAATTTTGATCGTAATCATAATCACCATCACAGCGGAGCAAAGTACAATACCAATTTGCATATATCCAAACCACTACCACAGCTCACAGCCTACTGCTTCCTGGGGGATTATCCAAACAATATGTCCGATTCAGAGTGTCAAGTACCATCAGCCAACGACCTAACGTAGACGAGGTGCACAACTTCCGTGATGCTCGTTGTTGACAATCTGTTTTTTTTTTTCCTGTTTGTAATTCTCATTTATGGAGTAAATTGAACAGATTTGTTTGGTCAGCGACTAATGTTAGGGTAAACTTTTGTTCAAGATTTATCTTTTTTTTTTTGTTACAACTTACACAAAGACAACTTTTACCATTATTGTTCACAATTTAGTTCTTATTGTCTATGGTTATTTAGTGCATCTAAAAGTGCAAGGCGACAACAATAATTAACGAACGGTAGGGTTACGACCTGATAATTCCAATACCGTTCCAATATTAACAGTTTACTCTAATCTCAAAATCATTGCGGTTTGTTTTTGTGAAATGATTTTTTTAAATTTTAGTCCAAATAATTTTGCTAAACGCTTACTCATGCAATAATATAAAAAATATAAAAATATATGAAAAATGTACCACCCTAATGCACAGTTTGTTTACATTTTGTCGTGGTTGATTTATCGATCCAGGACATCCGTGTAAATACAATGTCCCATCCCAGAGGGTCCCGGAGCACCAAAACATCATAACGTTGTAACGAATATACCAAAATCTCGCAGCGTATGGTGGTATGTCTCCACGCTTCTTCCCCCCCTGTAGATTCAGAATTGTGTTATTGTATGAACAGTACGGGCTCAAACTCAACCCACTTCATGTACCTGCGGTACAACTACACTACCGTAAACTGGGGTCAATCGGGACAAATGGGGCGAATTGGGACAGCAGTTTTAACCATGTTGGAGCACAATATTTTGATTTTTCTGGTTGGTTTCGGTTAGAACAGACTCAGGCCAACAAAATGTGTACATCCGTTTCCAAATTTAAAAGCTTTAAGTGCTCTAAAAATATGCCTTTACTAGACGTTGATGCTGAACAAACATACAAATGCTTTCATAACTGACGAACGGTCAAGTTGACTAATTTAATTGGTCACCTTGTCAATTCCTACTTCCGGTGACGAGGTCAATAGTCCAATTAGTGATTCCAACGATTCAGTCCATAAACATAGGCACACAAAAAAAGCAGACGCCACACATAACATGGTTTTGGCATTAGCATACGTTCGCTATTCTGCTGCAGGAATCGCAAACGATGATGAGTTTTGCACATTTTTTTCTAATATCGTTGTTTCCACAAATATCTCTCTAGCAGCGTATTTCAATGCCGCACATGGTCGCTCAAGTGCAAAGACACACATCCGAAAGTGTGTTTTGTTGGGGTGGCGACCTTGACCATTACTCGAAGTTGGATTTGGAAAAAAAAAAACAAAGTGTTTGACGCCCCGTTTCGCAATCAATAAAGTGGCAGCGTGTTTGCTCTTCTTCGTGCGAGCTTCTCTCGAGCGTGAATGAAAATAAAAACAAAGCGAACTGCCGCTCGACGCTCTCAATGAAACGTGGTTGTAAGAAAACGAACGAAGAAAACGAGTTGTGGTTGCATACCCACCGGGCGCATTCCGGCTTCTTTGAGGGTGAATGGTCAATGACAGGTACAGTTAACAAAAAGTTCTGTTTTAATCTTTGTCTTCAAAATTTTAATTTCTTGGCATAGCTATATCGTCATTTATTTAAAAAACAAATCTGCTCTACAACTTTGTAGGGTACGTTATACATTAGTGGGCCCCTTTCCTATAGTGGACCCTCTGAAGGGTTTTTGATGAAAAATTCAATTAAATCACAATTTCAAGCGTGTTTTGTCTGCGAACCTTTTATTTGGCAAGTTCAGCATCATTTGAAACAATTTTGACTCTGTTCTGAGTTCGACGTCTGAAATCAGCCATGGTCACTAGCATTTTCACAACAAAACAGCAGAGCAGTTCTCCCAGATTTCGGTCATTCGATTTTTTTTTGTATTTTTTAATCCGACTGAAACTTTTTTGGTGCCTTCGGTATGCCCAAAGAAGCCATTTTGCATCATTAGTTTGTCCATATAATTTTCCATACAAATTTGGCAGCTGTCCATACAAAAATGATATGTGAAAATTCAAAAATCTGTATCTTTGAAGGAATTTTTTGATTGATTTGGTGTCTTCGGCAAAGTTGTAGGTATGGATACGGGCTACACTGGAAAAAAAGATACACGGTAAAAAATGTTGGTGATTTTTAATTTAACTTTTTGTCACTAAAATTTTACTTGCAAAAAAACACTATTTTTACTTTTGTTTTTATATATATGTTGTAGAGGACATCAAATGCCAACTTTTCAGAAATTTCCAGGCTGTGCAAAAAATCTTTGTACGAGTTATGATTTTTTGAATCAATACTGATTTTATCAAAAAATCGGAAAATTGGTCGCAAAAATTTTTCAACTTCATTTTTCGATGTAAAATCAAATTTGCAATCAAAAAGTACTTTTGATAAAGTGCACCGTTTTCAAGTTAAATCCATTTTTAGGTGACTTTTTTGAAAATAGTCGCAGTTTTTCATTTTTTTTTAATTAGTGGACATGTTTGCCCACCTTTGAAAAAAATATTTTTGAAAAGCTAAGAAAATTCTCTATATTTTGCTTTTTAGAACTTTGTTGATACGACCCTTAGTTGGTGAGTTATTAACATGCAAAGGTTTAAAAACAGGAAAATTGATGTTTTCTAAGTCTCACCCAAACAACCCACCATTTTCTAATGTCGATATCTCAGCAACTAATGGTCCGATTTTCAATGTTAAAATATGAATCATTCGTGAAATTTTCCGATCTTTTCGAAAAAAATATTTTCAATCAACCAATTTTTAAACCAAGCCTAACATTTTAAAAGGGCGTAATATTGAATGTTTGGCCCTTTTGAAATGTTAGTCTAGGTTTAAAAAATATTTTTTTCGAAGAGATCGGAAAATTTCACGAAACATTGAAAATCGAACCATTAGTTGCTGAGATATCGACATTAGAAAATTGTGTGTTGTTTTGGTGAGACTTAGAAAACATCAATTTTCCTGTTTTTAAACCTTTGCATGTTAATAACTCACCAACTAAGGGTCGTATCAACAAAGTTCTAAAAAGCAAAATATAGAGAATTTTCTCAGCTTTTCAAAAATATTTTTTTCAAAAGTGGGCAAACATGTGCACTTATTTTTAAAAAAAATGAAAAACTGCGACTATTTTCAAAAAAGTCACCTAAAAATGGATTTAACTTGAAAACGGTGCACTTTATCAAAAATTCACTAAAGTACTTTTTGATTGCAAATTTGATTTTACATCGAAAAATGAAGTTGAAAAATTTTTGCGACCAATTTTTCGATTTTTTGAAAAAATCAGTATTGATTCAAAAATTCATAACTCGTACAAAGATTTTTTGCACCACCTGGAAATTTCTGAAAAGTTGGCTTTTGATGTCCTCTTAAACATATAAAAAAATAAAAATAGTGTTTTTTTTGCAAATCAAGTTTAAGTGACAAAAAGTTAAATTAAAAATCACCAACATTTTTTTACCGTGTATCTTTTTTTCCAGTGTAGCACGTATCCATACCTACAACTTTGCCGAAGACACCAAATCGATCAAAAAATTCCTTCAAAAGATACAGATTTTTGAATTTTCACATAACATTTTTGTATGGACAGCTGCCAAATTTGTATGGAAAATTATATGGACAAACTAATGATGCAAAATGGCTTCTTTGGGCATACCGAAGGCACCAAAAAAGTTTCAGTCGGATTGAAAAATACAAAAATTAAAATTTAAGAAAAAAGACCGATTTCGTAGAGAATTGCTCAGCATTACTATTTCATGATTGAATCAACTATCCAATCATTTTTTGATTGATTATTTAACCTCAGTAAGTCGAAATAATGCAAGTTTCAGAAACTTTACTAAAATAAAGCGAAGAACTGCTCGTTTTCGTCCAAAAAATTAGGGGGTCTAAAATAGGATAACGATAATTTGGTTCTAAAATGAAGCTTAGATTGCTGATATTATTGTTTACAGCGATAAAGCTTATTTTTCTGAGTACAATGACCCTTTGTACGACCACAAAGTGTTTAAAATGGATTTTTAAATCAATTTGGAAAAAATAAACTCGTGGTCCTTTTGACAGAAATGTTCCTACTTGACAGCTCGTTCCAAGAGGACCATAGTTGATCCATCGAAAAAATGTTGTATTGTCAATTTTTTTTTTTATATTAAAATGAAAAAAAGATCAGAAATGATTTTTAATCGTGTTTTTACCGTTGTACATAAAAATTTACATAGGGCTTTAGTACCCAATTCTAACTTTTCCAAAAGTTGACCCCTGTTAATTTAGCCTCAAAAAATGAAGAAAACTGTGTATTTTAGCAAAAGTTTCTCTTAAACATACAATAAATGCTTGTTGTAATCAACCTAATTGCATATTTTTCCAATTATGGGTATAAACACGGACGAACGGACATGACACCAGGAACAAATTTTCTTCCAATTTCTGAAGCAAACTATCACTTGCGCCATCTATACTCAAGTTGTCGAAGTAGCATCGCGCGATTACGCATGATTTCTCAAAATGTCTTATGCAATAATTAATTAAAACATTTAGCATTAGTGTTGTACTAGAAACAGTTTTTTGGCATTAAGCTTGTCTTTATGATTCAATGTAATTTATCATGGATACTAAAATTGCCGAAAAATTGATAGAAATGGTATTTTTAATATAAAATCATACGACCATTTCAAAAAGTGCCCATGAGTTTGCATGATCTGCTGGGTTTGTTTACGTTTAAGACCACGTGGCGCGAAGATTTTGACATAAGCGATCTCGCTTGCGCAGGTGTTCGCCAAGAAGAAGTAAAAGAAAACCTGCTTCACTTTTTGAAACCCCGTGTCATGTCCGTTCATCCCTGGTATAAATATAGCTGTTTTCATGTTAAAAGTACCAAAAATGCTGAAGCCGCAAGAATGTATAATTAATCAAAACTATACTTAATGGTACTTAACTGAAACATCAAAATTGACGTTTGAAATTATATTTTAGAATGATAAATCAATAACCAAACATATTTGGAAAATAAACACGCGTGGTTTTATCAGTAACTGTAAACAAATCTATTGTTTTGTTTCGGTCAACTATTTATGTAATTAATTTGGAAAAATTTGCATCAAAATTACCTTTTTAATCATTTTTTATGTTTACAGTAGTTTTTGAAACATTTTCTCTGATCTTTTTCGGAAATAAATGTGTTTAAATGTCTGTTAGAAAAATCTCGAAAATCGAAAAATACGTATTTTGGGAAATTGAATTTTTTGTAAAAAAAAAGATAATCAAAAAATCTGCAAAAAAAATCCGTGAACCTATTTTTTCTCAATAGTCCTCAACAATACCTACAACTTTGCCGAAGACACCGAAATGATCAGAAAATTCACTCAAAAGTAACAGCTGTCTAAATATTTACGTACCATTTTTGTATGGACAGCTGCCAAAAATGTTTGGAGACATGTACTGCCCCTGTTCGCATAAATGTCCCATATGCAAAAACAGCAAGCTGAGAAAAACGCATTTGAAGTTTGTCCCATACATAAGGCTACGTGTTAAGTTTTCGCGAAAAAACTGGATTTCCTCCTGATTTCTAGAACAAAGTACAGGATGTTATAGGCTCTTTCGAAAGAGCACACAATTTTGAACCAAACTGCATCAATAACTCGAAATCGATGAAAATGCATATGGGACATTTATGCAATCAGGGACAGTGTATGGGTTAACCAATGACACAAAATAGCTTCTATGGTCAAAGGGAAGGCCCCCACAAATAAAAAAATACAAATAAAATCCATTTCCGGTTTTGGTAGAGAGTTGCTCTTGTATTAATAATTGTCTTGATTAATTGCTTACAATTCTGGAGTTTATTTGAAAAGGACCAATAAACCAAATTTTCAGTATTTGCTTTTTGGGTGTTTTTCAATACCCCTGACACAAGGCGCTTCTAAAAACACCCAAAAAGCAAAAACTGAAAATTTGGTTTATTGGACCTTTTCAAAAAAAACTCCAGAATTTAAAAAAAGTGCGTCGAATGGGACCTTCTTCATAGTCTATTAACACTGGAACGCCCAACGCATTTCCAACTTACACGGACGCCCAAGCCTCCAAAAAAAGGTGGAACGGTAACTTCAACTCGCTGGTTCTCGGGCATAACTCAACCAATCGGGACGATTCTTGATTTCAGTGATTTGTTAGAATGTCTAGATGATTCTAAAATTTTGCAGAACTTGATTTAAACAAATCTGTAATTTCTGCGACCGAAAACATCGTTCCACCTTTTTTTAAAAGACTGCCTCCGCGGAATTTTCGGCGAATTTTTTTTTACACGCGAAAAAAAAAGTTGGAACGATGTTTTTGATCGCAAAAATTAGAAATTTGATCAAATTAAGTTCTGCAAAGTTCAAGAATCATCTAGACATCCTAACAAATCACTGGAAAGAAGAATCATCTTGATTGGTTGAGTTATGCCCGAGAATCAGCGAGTTTAAGTTACCGTTCCAACTTTTTTGAAGCCTTGGGCGTTGGAATGTTAAAATGTTCGCATACCAGCCCGATCGAAGTATGCTACCAAGCTACCAAGTCAATTGTAAACAAATGGCGAGTGAACCAGCTGTCAAATCAAATCAAAATCAAACCATCCACATTAACGACCCCCGGGTCTTTTGTGGTCTCTATTGCAAGTTTCTGCTCAAACCTAGGAGTCCGAAGGCTTGAATGGGGAGAGCACCCAAACCTCTTTCTAATCCAAGGAACCTTCCACACCAGGGTTTGAACTGACGACCTTTGGATTGCGAGTCCAACCGCCGCCAGCGATTCCACCGGAGTAGGCTTGGTTTGGTGTGTTGTTTGTACTTATGGCATGGAGACAACTCCTACACCTGGAATGACTTAACGGCCTAACAACCAAGGCCGGGACCGACATTTTACTTCCTCATCCGATGGAAGGTTGCAGCAGATGGGAATCGAACCAGCTGTATAATCACGTTTTTGCACCGGATAAGACACACTTTCTAACCCGCTTATTGTTATCCGAGCATTCGTTGGTGAAGGTTGTCTGAATCAACATGACTCGTCGCGTCCCGGCGCAAAACGCCGGCAATATTGGCCTACCTGCGGCTCAAGCAGGCAAAAAAGTGGGAATTTCCAAAAGGAAGGTTGAGGCCTCAACTGATGGCCAAAAACCGGGAATTTCCAAAAGGAAGGTGCTTTTGGAAGTGACATCGAACAGTAAAAAGACGAAAAAGAGCGACGGTACTGTACCGATGGATGAGGAGGAGGAGAACTCTTCATCGCACGAGGAGCAGCTTTTGAAGAACAACAAGTTTGCTGGACTGCCTGACGAGGACCAGGTAGTGGAAGCAAAGGAGAACGAAGTGAAACAGCGAAAGGAGAAACTCCCTCCTTTTTATGTGCGGCAATCAGCAGCAACGATCGACTTTCGAGCGGGGCTGGTTGAACTCATCAAGTCTGGGAAAATCCTAGGCAACATTCGTCTGTGTCAGGACGGATTTAAGGTGCTGGTGCAATCCAGGCAGCACTATCAACTGGTCAAGGATTACTTGACCGAAAACGAGGCGGAGTACTTTACCCATGATGTCGTCATGGATAAGCCGTACAAAATCGTCGTCAGAGGTCTGTACGACATGCCAGTGGAGGAATTAGCTGCCGAGCTAAAAGTTTTGAAACTGGATGTGTTGGCCGTGCACAAAATGAGCCGACGCAACAAAGACATCAAGTACCGTGACCAGCTCTACCTGCTGCATTTGGCTAAGGGATCGACGACGCTTCCTGAGCTGAAGGCAATTCGAGCGGTTTTCAACATTATCGTGTCGTGGGAGCGATACCGACCAGTGCATCGTGACGTCACACAATGCTTCAACTGTCTGGGCTTCGGGCACGGAGGTAAGAACTGCCACCTGAAGCGTCGTTGCGCCAAATGTGGTACCGATGCGCACATCACATCCCAGTGCATCCAAGATTCGCTGGTGAAGTGCCTCAACTGCAACGGCGAGCACTCGTCAACCGACCGAAAGTGCCCCAAGAGAGCTGAGTTCGTGAAAATTCGGCAGCAAGCATCGACGAAGAATCAGCCTCAGCGTCGTAGAACTCCTCCAGCCCTGGTGGAGCAAAATTTTCCACCTCTTCAACCGCGACGCCAGGTCCCGAACTTGGCACCGTTGCCGTTGGATCCCAGGAAGAGAGCTGAGATGAATCATCCACGGCCGGGTTCCAGCCAGGAGCCGAGACCGCCACCACCGGGCTTCAGCCAGGAGCCAAGACCAACCCAAGAACCAGCAGTTGAGGAAAATGGTAATGATCTTTACACCTCAACCGAACTCCTCAATATTTTCAAACAGATGTCCGCTGCACTGCGTGGATGCAAAACCAAGACCCAGCAGATTGAAGT
The DNA here is from genome assembly GCF_016801865.2 of Culex pipiens pallens. Classification (NCBI taxonomy): domain Eukaryota; kingdom Metazoa; phylum Arthropoda; class Insecta; order Diptera; family Culicidae; genus Culex; species Culex pipiens. Next base: position 40,319,571 of record NC_068937.1, on the reverse strand, counting down.
GCTGACCTCGTTCGTCATCCAGTATGGATCGTAGGTCCCTCAAGCTGCTGAATTGGAACGCTTGCTCCATTAGGAGGAAGAATTTAGAGCTGGTGGATTTTCTTCGCGAGAAGGAGATCGACGTAGCTGTCATCACGGAAACTCATCTGAAGCCCGGTGAAAAAGTTTATCTGCAAAACTACAAGATCGCGACGCAGCTCGACAGGACCACCTCTGGAGGAGGAGGTGTGCTTGTCGCTGTTCATCGTGATCTCAAGCCACGCCGGTTGCCACACTTCAAGCTGGACATCATCGAGGCTGTTGGGGTGGAAATTCCCACTTCGGTTGGCCCAGTACTCTTCATTGCTGCATACTGCCCACGTCAGGTGAATTCCAGAGATGGTTCAGCAGCAAAACTGAAGAGCGATATCCAGAAGCTGACACGGCGGAGCGCAAAGTACATCATCGCTGGTGACCTCAACGCGAAGCATGAAGTTTGGGGCAACAGCAGGAGGAATCGGAACGGAGTGATTCTGCACAACGATCTGCAAAACGGATACTACAACGTTGTGAGTCCGGATCGTCCAACGAGGGTGGCTCGGTCTGGGAATCACTCAATCATCGATTTCTTCATTACCAATATGGCTGAGAACGTGGCTCATCCTGAGGTGTTTGAAGAGTTGAGTTCTGATCACTATCCGGTGGTTGTGGAGGTTGGAGCTTCCGTTACTCCGCAGCGGCAACCAACCCGGAAAGATTACCACAACGTTGACTGGCAGCAGTTTCAGCAAGTGGTCGACAGCAACATCGACTATGATCAACACCCGGAAACTTCTGCCGATATTGATCGTTCGCTGGAGGTGATCCAGCAGGCTATCAACCAAGCAGAGGCTGCCAACGTTCGGGAGGTTCCTGTTAATTTTAAGGTAACTGATATTGACGTAGATACTAAACACTTGATTAGACTTAGGAATGTTTATAGGAGACAATATCAACGGACTGGGGACTATGACAAAAAGATTTCAGTTAACAATTTGAACAAAATCATACAAGACCTACTTGACAATATTAGAAATCAAGAATTTTCAAAACATGTAAGCCAGCTTGGGAATTATTCAAAACCATTTTGGAAACTTTCAAAAGTTCTTAAAAACAAACCAAAGCCTATTCCTCCTCTTATTGTTGAGGATTCTCCTTTGATTACATCAGAGGAAAAGGCAAATGCACTTGGGCTTCATTTTGTTAGTTCTCATAATCTTGGCGCTTCCATGACCAGCCGTAAAGAAACATCAGTTGCCAATAGTATTTCAACAATTAATAGCTCTACTTTTGAATTTCCTGCAGATTCCCATGTTTCTGGTGAGGAAGTCAAAGTTGCAGTAAAACAAATGAAAAATATGAAAGCTCCTGGCTTTGATAACATTTTTAATCTGGTGTTGAAAAAACAGAGTGATCAGTTCTTTCAACATCTAGCCAATATTTTCAATAAATGTTTGCAACTTGGTTACTTCCCCACCAATTGGAAGCTGGGCAAAGTCATACCAATTTTGAAGCCTCAAAAAGATCCAACATCGCCAACAAGTTATCGTCCCATTAGTCTTTTGAGTAGCCTGTCCAAACTCTTTGAGAAGGTCATCTATTCAAGGCTTTTGGATTTTACCAACGATAATAATATAATTTTGAACGAGCAGTTTGGCTTCCGAAAGGGACATAATACTGCCCATCAGCTTACGAGAGTAACCAAAATCATCAAGCAGAACAAGCTTGAGTCTAAATCAACTGCTATGGCTTTGTTGGATGTTGAGAAGGCTTTTGACAATGTTTGGCATGATGGTTTGATACATAAACTGTATTTATACGGTTTTCCAATGTATCTTATCAAAATTATCCAGCACTATCTTTCGGAGAGATCGTTCAAGGTTTTTCTGAATGGGATTGCTTCTGGATTATTCAACATTGATGCTGGGGTTCCCCAAGGAAGTATTCTTGGCCCACTTCTGTACAATATTTTTACATCTGATTTGCCTACTCTTCCTGGTAATGGTGTGTTGTCACTTTTTGCTGATGACACTGCCGTTATTTATAAGGGTAAAATAACCAGATATTTAGTTGGCCGTCTTCAGAAGGGTCTTGACGTTCTTTCCGAATACTTTGGCGACTGGAAAATTCGCATAAATGCAGCCAAAACTCAAACCATCATTTTTCCACTTTCCAAATCGGCCCGATTTGCCCCTAAGGATGATGTTTTGATTAAAATGAATGATGTTTCAATACCCTGGTCAAAGGAAGTTGTCTATTTAGGTCTCATACTTGACTCGAAACTATTGTTTCGGCAGCATGTAGATAAAATATTGAACAAATGCAGCATTCTCATCAGGTGTTTGTATCCTTTAATTAATAGAAAATCAAAGCTATCTTTGAAAAATAAGTTAGCAGTTTACATACAAATAATTTACCCCGTTATTGAGTATGCAGTACCTGTTTGGGAGTGTTGCGCTAGAACTCATAAATTGAAGCTCCAGCGTGTCCAAAACAAGGTACTCAAAATGGTTTTGAATGTTCCTGGCTGGACAAGATCAAGTGAGGTTCATGAATTAGCAGAAGTAAAAATGTTGGATCAGAAGATTCAAGAAAAATGTTTGAAATTCAGGGAAAAATGTGCTATTTCTGAATACCCCTTGATTCAAGGATTGGTTTAGTTTATTGTAAGTTTAAGTTAGTTTTAGGTTAGGTTATGTTTTCCTAACATTTTTTTTTCCTCATTGTACCTTGTGTTACAAAAATGATAAATCATATACTTTTAAAGTTATGAAAATGAACAGTGTTTAAATCACGAAAAGCAAACTAAAGCTGAAGAGCCACAGCTGACCACTTATTATGTAAACCAAATGTAATTATTATAAGAAAGATTCAATAAAGTATATTTAATTCAAAAATTCTTTCTAACCCGCACATTAAGAGCCAATCTAGGCAACGACGACCACCAATTTGCACATAGTTTGTCTCGTCGCCTACGTTTAACCTGCTAGCACTCATTGTAGATTCTCTCAGGCAGACATACATACCCAAACAGTTGTTTTTTTTCCACGGTACTCACATACACAATAAAACACGATTTGCGTACGGGTTCAGTCCAGACGGGCTAGCCATTTATCAACCGCGACTAAGCAGATTGAGTTGGAGGGAGGAGGGAATGGGGGACAACGGAGAAAGTTGCATTCAACACACTATACTTTCATTACAATAAACTTTATGCGGAAAAAGTACCACACGACCCGACCTTGACATAATAAGAAAAAAAAATTATAAATTGGCGTGATACTGAAGATATGTTACTTGCACTAGCTTTTACATGGAGGCAGCGCGTGCCAAGACGTAAATTAAGATATTACACCCTCTTTTCTCACTTTTTTGCTGCTCGAACCGACACCAGCACAAATAGTTCTTAGCATGCACGGCCAGCCAACATTATTCACAGACAAACAGACGTTCATCTCTTTGAGATTCTCTCAATTTAACGATCAATTTGAATGGTCGAAAAACCACCAATCCCGGACAGACGGTAATAACAAAATTAATAATATTTCAATAACAAATCGTGTTAAAATAACAAAAAGTGTTATTATTTTATCCTGAAGTTCAACTTCAAGAAGAAAAAATAATAACAGTTTCTGATAAAATAACAAAATTTGGTATTGAAGTGATATTATATTGAAAATGTTTAATAACACGTTAATAAGAGGAAATGTTATACATTTCAAAAATTCTCCTAATAACAAAATTTGTTATTCGTTCGGTATACTGACTTAGAAATAAAATTACCATAAATCGCACAAATGGAAAAGTTTCTAAGTGTCCATAACACAATCTGTTATTATTTTTGCTTTTGTTAACTATGTTTAGATCTTTGGGATAATTTTGTCTAATTTCGTCAGGGTCATTATTTTGGCCATGAAATGGGGTCCTTAAGCTAAAATTATTCTTAAAAGTTGAAATTTTGAAAGTTGATTTTTTTAATTATTTGATATACCCCCTAAAGGACTTTGTTTAAAATGGTTAGAACTATGGGATAATTTTGACAAATTTTGTCAAGGTCATTATTTTGACCATGAAATGCGGTCCTTAAGCTAACATTATTCTGAAAAGTTGAAATTTTGAAAGTTGATTTTTTAAATTATTTGATATACCTTCTAAAGAACTTTGTTTAAAATGGTTAGAACTATGGGATTATGTTGACCAATTTCGCCAGGGCCATTATCTTGGCCATGAAATGGGGTCCTTAAGCTAAAATTATTCTATAAAGTTGAAATTTTGAAAGTTGATTTTTTTTAATTATTTGATATACCCCCTACGGGATTTTACTAAAATTGGCTAGAGCTATGAAATAATTTTGACCAATTTCATCGGGGTCATTTATTTCACCATGAAATGGGGTTTCAAGCTAGAATTAATCCGATAAAATTAATTTTTGAGAGTTCATTTTTTTTAAATTTTGTTATATTCCCTAACGGAATTGATTTATTTATTGAGAATTTTTGAAGGGTGAATAACAAAAACTGTTATTATTAGTCGAACTGTTATCAAAAACTGTTATTATTATAAGTCGGAGCTGACGTTGAAGTTCGAGCTGGAGTGAGACCTCGGAGACTGCATCGGATTGAGCAAATTTTCAGCAACTTTTATTTTTGGAGAGCTGAAGTCGTCGTTGGCGTCATATCCTGCATCTAGAGTCGGAGTTGTCTTCAATGTATGGAGTTGTCTTCAATGTATGAGATTCAAAGTCGCTTGGAGGTACCCGACTCTGCAGCCCTGACTAGTACAGAGTAGTTATGGCAACTGCAGGTTTATTTGCAAATTACAAATAAACCAAAACAATAACTTTTTTTGTTATGGAGACATACCAGTTCAATAATATTTTGTGTTATTATGCTGCTCCACCTCTCCGCACAAAATAACACATCTTGTTATTCCTTCATGATTCCTTCTGTATTATTGGTTTGTTATTGCAATAACAACATAATAACAGTTTAAGTTATTCTTCGAACAAATCTTTGTTATTAATTTTTGTTATTTTAACAACTAATCCGATCATCCCAATAACATATTTCGATCTTCTCACAATATCAAAAACTGACCTTCCCAAGTTATTTCCGTCTGCTCGGGACATCAATTTTGAATTTAAAACCACAGTTCAACAGCGATCAGTTTCTTTTCGGTGGGTGTAGATGGCTCTGTTTGATAATCAATTTTAATGATAAATGTCTGTTTGTCTATGATTTCAAGTTATTTTTAACTACAAATAATTGTACCAGTAGATAAGGATTATCGCCAAATTTTTAATAAAAATTAAAAAAACAAAGTTTAGTAACGCAAAAGCCGGATTCAATTCTAGGACAATCAATATAGCGTTGCACACATCACGTAACGCGTACACCCGTATCCATAAATCTTCCCAACCACGGCCTCTTGCGGTCAATTGTTGTAAGTCCACTGTGCTGTGCGGTTGCATCTGTCTATGATACCGCTGGTAGCAGGGTTTGTTGGCACCGATTTCATCAGCCATGTGGCCATATTTCTTAACCCTCCCACTAGTACCAGTATTACTACGCTTCGGTACGAGGGCAATTGTTTTGGTTTATGGTAATAATCCACCGAAACAATGATAAGGCTTGTAATCGGGCATGTCGGATGCAGTTTTCCGGTCCATTGCCAACGGTGCCAAGTGGAGCAAATCTGCCTCATCTATGCGATTCCGAGATGTTTCTCCCTATGGATCATTGGGTTTTCATCTTACAAGATGTAGAAAAAAATCAAATTGGAGAAAGCTTTTATTTTCATTACAATGTAACACATGTGACTAGTTTTTCTTACTCTTCGCAGCTCCCATAGTCAGTCGTTCGAATTCTTCCTTGTAGCATAAATAAGATCCGTAAACGCGCTCACAATACGCATCATCCGCCAAGGACTTCAAATTCCCCCGAATACACCCTAAATGCTCATCGACGTACGCCTTCTTCTCAAAATCCTTCCTCCCCGAGCGGAACATCTGCCAGGTGGCGTCCATGTGAACTCCCGTCAGATCGTCGTACACGCCCATATTGAGTCCGATGCAACGCATGACGCACTTGGTGACCGGATCCGCCGGGAACTCCAGCCGTTTGTAGCCCTCCACGAGCTCCCGGGTCACGTTCGCTCCCTTGGTGCAAACCTTGATCAGGCGACCGAGCCGTTCCGGGTTGAATCCCTGGATTGGATTAGGAATCCTTCAGTACAGAGTTGAATCAATACAAAAAGTCGATACTTACAGCAGGTCCTGCAAGGACTGCAGCTCCAAACAACAAAAACACAGCAGTTGAAACTGTTCTGATCATTTTACCAACGCTGCTTGTTCAGCTCTAATCCCGACTAGATACAACTAGCTCAATTTATACTCCAAAAGCAAAGATTTTCCCTCCCTATGAAACAATACGAATAGTTAGGGTAAACCACCTAAATACACGCACTTAAACGATTGTATCTTTTGTTACGCACTTTTCAATCACATCAGAACAAACACCAATCATTCCATCAACCAAACTGTTGTAACGATGAATGATAAAGTTGATTCGAGTTATGAAAAGAACGTCTGTCGATGTTCGCGGCTCGTACGAGCTATAAGTCACCCACAAGTGCCGGAATAACTTTGAGGTGGAATGTTTCACAGTTTATTACAAGTGATAGTGCAATGACCCCTTAACAATGCTTTTAGTAGTTGATAAACAATTTCGATCGAGCTAGTTATCAACGGGAAAAAATCATGCCATTGCCTTTTATACTGGTTTTGTAAACAAGAAATGTTTCGTTTATTAACGTTTTGTTTACGTTTTAGCAAATAATTTTTTCGTTGCTTATCTTTATTTAATGGGACGTTGTCCATTTTTTCAAGGATAGCAACGATTTCCTTGCTATTTATTCCTTAAAAATTTAAACATTCGAATAACTAAAACTAGGGATTTGCAAGTCGATTTGATATGTTCGGTAAAGTTGTAAGTTTGAATATTAAAAATAAATAGATAGCGCTCATCAAAATTTACATTTTTTATCCTTTTAGAGTCTTACACACTTCCTCAATTTTGGGAACGATTGACTTAGTTCCCACATTGCGCAAAGCGATTCTATTTAACATGGAAATTTGCACGGGAAACAAATTTATCTTTAATTACCACGTATAGAAAAAAAACACGTTTGGGCTTTGATGCAATGGATTGAAATAGAGAAAATTTGCAAACAAAGTATATTCCTATTCGCCCTAATTTTGAACTATCGATATTTCGGCCACTTTTGGGCTGTATTTTAATGACAAAAATTTTTTTTTTTTTGCGGAAAAGATCAAGCATTACCAAAAGTGCGAAAAAAAAGCATCCATTATGAAGAATGTTACAAAATAAATAACATATTCCCTCAAAAATCGTGGTCTTAAATGAGTGTATGCTATGATGCTAGAGAAACCCTCATTTTCCCTGTTTCAGAAAATGTACTGCAGCAACCTTCAACGTCTTTGCAGCAATTATTTAAGAATTTTTTTTAAACTTTTGGAAAACATATTTTTAGAGATTGTCAAGCTGAATCATGACTTCTATAGATAAAAAGCCACGCATTAAAAAACACTTTTTTTTGTGCACGATGTTGAAATTTTGATCAACTTGTAGCTCAAAAGATAACAGTTTTGGTCATTTTTTTTTCATACAGTTTTGGTCATCTATAACATCACAATAAAAAAAATCATGGTAATATTACATCTGGAAATGGTACATATTTTATGTCAGAAAAAATGTGTAATATTACCTCAGAAAATGTGTAATTTTACCACTTTTTTGGTGTAATGCCCCATTTTCAGTCTAAATTGAGGTAAAATTACAGCATTAAAAAGGTAATATTCAATCTTCCAAAACTACATCTTCAAAAATTACATTATTTTTTACTGTGATATCTTTCGAAGGTTATTTTTGCAATTTTTTTCCTTCTCTGTCCAATTCGTTCTCCTTCAAAAATCAAAAAAAAAATCAAACCATCTACATTAACGACCCCCGGGTCTTTTGTGGTCTATATTGCAAGTTTCTGCTCGAACCTAGGAGTCCGAAGGCTTGAATGGGGAGAGCACTCAAACCTCTTTCTACTCCAAGGAACCTTCCACCCCAGTGTTTGAACTGACGACCTTCGGATTGCGAGTCCAACCGCCGCCAGCGATTCCACCGGAAGTAGGCTTGGTTTGGTGTGTTGTTTGTACTTATGGCATGGAGACGACTCCTACACCTGGAATGACTTAACGGCCTCCCAAGTAGCATTTGGCAACATGATAAATTTGACTAAGTCCAGTTTTTGTTTTGTTTTTCTGTAGAAACATAAAAATGACATTTTAGCAACAATACGTTGCAATGTTGCAAACCTTTCGAATTGAAAACAACTTTGCAACAATGAATTTCGTTTTGTAATCGAAACATATTGAAAACTTATTGGTTCCATTGTTGCAACATGTGACTTAGCCTGATTTGTGTGCTAAGAATAATATTGAAATCAAAAATCCTTAGATACAGTTCAGCCCAACCATTTGTCCTTTCATCAATTAGTCCGTGGCTCAGTGGTAGAGGCAAGGTGTGAAGATTTGAAGGTACCAGTCCAGAATCTCGATAGACACACTTTAGTTTTTTTGTTTAAATTGATTTTTTTTTGTTTCGCGCAAATTAAACGACAACATAATGGCAACATCATGACAACACAACAAACTACTTTACCGACATATTTAGACAAACAAACTGTTTCTGGAACTTCGTCGTAACAAAGTTGAAACAAGCGGCTAAATGTTGCCAACACAAAATTTTCGTGCGCTTTTTAGGGCACCACGAGTGTTCTAACTATGTTGTGATAGCACATTTTGGGTGTTACGAAATAGTTGCATTTAAGGATCCGCAACAAAAAATGTTACTTGGGCTAACAACCAAGGCTGGGGACCGACATTTTACTTCCTCATCCGATGGAAGGTTGCAGCAGATGGGAATCGAATCCAGAATCATCCGCTTACAAAGCGGACAGCGTAACCATTCGGCCACGCACTGCCATTTAATTGTTAAAGCAACCTAATAAAATTACCTAATTACCTAAAAATAACATATCTTAAAACGAGATGTAAAAAAAACACTTGTTTTGCGCAATAAGGCTTTTTAGTCGAACATTTACTAATGCGTTCACACTTCTTAGTGCCACAGAAGTTGGTTTGTTTGCATCCAAAATCTGCTTTTTATTTCTCACAAAAGTTGTTTATTAGTCGAATTAAAACAAATGGGTACACATTTTCCAGGGTGTTACTATTTTGATCTGAGTAATCCTAAGCAAACCTATAACTTACCAAAAATACCAAATCGATCAGAAAATCCACTCCCATGATACAGATTTTTGAATATTGTTTAAGCCTTTTTGCCTCAACAGATGTCAGATGTGATTATGCAACAATTGAAAAAGCAGCCCAGTTAAACAACGCCCAGTTACCGGACAACTGCAGTCATCCCACATATTCGGAACGGTTTACAGATCGGCCGATGGTCAAAAAATCATAGAAAATCGATAGTTGAACATAATGATTTGCTTTTACCTTCATGTGGAAGCTTGCGATTTTTTACGCTTAAATAAAAAAAAATTAAGAAAAACATTAACCCATGAAAACCACAAATTCGGAACACGTTTTTCAAACAAACTTTGATTCTCTCCAGGAGGTCATGTTTTTAACAAAATATTGACTTCACACACTGACATCAAAGAAACTCAAGCTCATGGTCTGATAACTTTTTTGTGATTATATCAGTTAAACTCGGGTGTTCCATAATTGTAGAAGGCACAATAACATCCCACAATTATGGAACAGGCAATTTGGAGGCAGTGTTTTGCTGCTCTGAATAAAATAGTCTCGAAATGCAGTTTTATGTTCAAAAAGAACTACACAGTAAAAAATAATGTAAATTTGGATGCTTTAATATTGGAAGGTTAAATATTACCTCTTTTATGATGTAATTTTACATCAATTTAGACTGAAAAAGTGGCATTACACCAGAAAAGAGGTAAAATTACACATTTCCAGAGGTAAAATTACACCTTTTTTCTTACATAAAAGATGTACCCTTTCCCAGATGTAATATTACCATGATTTTTTTTTCTGTGTACTTTTACTAGAGAAATAGCAAGAGAATGTCGAATTGAAGGTCCTAAAAATAGTAGGGTCGACAGAAAATCTGCATTTAGCATGCAATTGACAAATTATCACAAAAGTGTTCCGAATTTGTGGGTGTTCCGAATATGTGGGATGACTGTACTGTACATTTCTACCCAGAATCAAATTCTGAGCAAATGTCTGTGTGTGCGGTGGGATGTTGATAAAACAAAATGCACTGGACTTTCTCGGCACTTGCTCAACCGATTTTGTCTGTTTTGGTCTCATCCATCCATCCATCGGATCGTCTTAAGTACTTCAATTTACCACTCCAATACTTCTAACTAACGTGAAATTTTCCGAGGTTTCCGAATATGACAAAATTGAGACCAAAAAGTGTCGCTATGGGAGCCTACAGGGCAAAAACTAACGTTGTAAAAAGTTTGTTACAGAAAAATCAAAAAACTATGAGAAAAACTGCGATTGGCCAAAAAGTTATTACCGTAGGCTTATAGTCCATGAAATTCCCTAACTTTTGACCTATAGGAGTATGGGTGTTGGAGGCTGTTGCAAAAAGATATTGAGGTTTTAAAAAAAAACAATTTTTAACAGTAATTAGCAAAAGCTATGAGAAAAAGTCAAACCTAACCTGGATGTCTATGGCCCATTTTGAAGTGCTTCGAAAGACCTTTCAAATACATCTACGAGAGTTGGAATTGATGAAGTTTTACGGAAATGCGAGCAATTTTAAGATTTTTTAGGATTTTTGGACCTCAAACTTCGAAGCCCGTTTTACCCCACTTCCCTTTGTCGTAGAGGGCTCATATTTGGAATGAGTTCATCTCATATATAGACAAACAAACGCTGAAAGTTTCATCCAAATCGGAGCACCTCGATACGACCTCTAGAACAAACCGAGCAGAATTTACAAATACTGCCTCTTAAGTTAGTTTTTAAGATATTTCCACTGCAAATTATAGCAAATTTCACATTCAAGATTAATAATATGTTCTGACCCATCAAGGTGTGATTTATTACGTGAACATCTTTGCATACAGTACCACACTTCCAGGCAATATAACCTACTTCTACCACCACTTGTGAGAACTTTATTTAAATAATGGATATTCTGGTGCGATTACTAGATTATTTCCAACGTGGATTTCCACGCATGTTAAAGATAATTATCGCGGAACGTGTCATTGCGGTAGCTTCCCGATAGGCTTTCTAGTGCTCTCTCATCGAGATCAAATTGCCAACACGAGCACCATGTTTACAAATCGTTCCGTTGGTAGTGCAATGCTGAGGGCACTCAACTTGGGAGAACGGAGATTTGTCTCACGCTCCGCCCGATTGTATTCAAATCGAACGTTTTGGTACACCTTACTTGATTGATATTTTCGCCAGGTTAAACGATTGATTTATAAAAAAGTTGTTTTCTTTGGACTATGGGAGATCATCGTTGAATGCGTAAGTATTTAAGAGACTTAAAAAAAAAATCTCTAGCAATCGTAGGTGAAGTAGGGGAACCGCATCTAATTCCAGCGTGCCTCTAATGTTGGCAGGTCAGAACTTTGACATTCAATTAAAGCCAATTAAAAGCGTTTTCAACTGATATCGAGTGATAAATAGCTCAATAAGAAGTGAGCAAGCAAGTTTCTATCAAAAGTTTTGCAAAATTACTTGTTTAAATAGTGAAAATCAGCCAATTGGATGGAGTTAGGAGCGAGTGCTTAACCTGCCAAACATACGAGAATTTCCCCTATGTTTTTGTTGTTGCCATTAAAAATATTTAGGATCAAGCATTTGAGTAAAACCAGCAAAATCTACTTCTGCGTCTATTGCGGGCTATACACAAGTTAGGTTTTCGAGAATGTTCCCACGAGAACAAAAACAAAATGACAAAAAAAACATGCTAATTAGTCGTCACAGGATAATACAAGCATTAAACCCAACTTCAACATGATTCCATTAGTATGTAGTACAAACCCCCATCAAAAACTAGCCCATTAAGTTGATATCAGCGTTAGTTGTTCTCACTATACTAATCCAACCGAGATGTTCAGCAATAACAACAACAACTCTGCGGCAGAGTTCTCACCGAGAGGATGAACCTAGGCTAGACCTAGACCTTTAAATAATACCGACCCCGGCACATGATAAGTCATTTGCCCCTCAACCACGGGTCAAGACGCGCAATCGAGAACTTGATAAAGGATACAGTATTTGCAGTGTTACAATTAGTGCTCGAACAAAGATTAGTGAGAATCGGTAATTCAGAGCAATTACCGGGGTTAGTCCAAGGCACATGGAGTTTGTCCAGGAGTACAGTGACGAGGAGGCGGCTGCAATCGAGCGGGAATTTACCAGGTTGAAAGGTTAGTCCAAATGGAACGGGGTAGTTTCAGTTGTAATCGAGTAGACTTTGTACATTTGTTATTGAGAGCTGAGTTGTACAACGCAAAACATCGGAATTGTTTGAAAATTGTTTATGAAATAAGTTTGAAAAATAACCTTTTGAAAATGGATTGAAAAACAACACACATCTGGAGTTTTTTTTAAAGGGTCCAATAAACCAAATTTTCAGTTTTTGCTTTTTGGGTGTTTGTTAATACCCCTGACTCAAGGCGGTTTCAAAAACACCCAAAAAGCAAAAACTGGAAGTTTGGTTTATTGGACCTTTTCAAAAAAATCCAGATATTTGCTTTTAAACTATGAAACATGTAGGGGAGAGTGGGGAGACTTGATCCCCTTTTTTTTGTATCGCACATAACTCTGTCAATTACTCACAGAACTATAAACTTTTTGCATGAATTGAAAGCTTAAACATTCATCTATGTTTGGCTAATAAGAGTATTTCATCAGATGAACTCTTCGAATCATGCCAAGCGTTTAAAACAAATATTTTAAACCGGCATTTTAAAAATGCTAGGGGTAACTTGATCCCCCTTTCAACATTTTGAAGAAATCTTAAGCAAAATATTTCTTATTCATCCAAACTTTTAATTTTCTATAAGTTACAGCAATTTCACATAAAACCTGTACGTTTGTTTTCAAAATTTAACAAGTTTAGTATGTAAAATATTTAAAAACTTAAAATATTATTTTTTAGATCAAAATTAAGCATGTTTACAAAAGCTGGAAATTTTTGTTTACAAAACTTTTGAAAAAAGGTTCAAACTGCAGTAAGTTATGTACAGCTATACTAAAGGAAACTAAGTATGAAATCCCAGCCCAATTAATTAATCTTGAGGCAATCAAGTGTCCCCGGGGATCAAGTCTCCCCACTCTCCCCCACATATTTTAAGCCTGCTAAGCTTCCATTAATTTTAACTTTTTGTAACAAAAATATGACAGTTATGGCTAATTCAGTAGCTTAACTCACATGACTGACTTTTGAACATTGAAAAATTATTGTCTATAATTTTATCGCAGGCTATCAAAGTAAAACGGCATTTGGATGGGCCTTATCTCTAACATAATCTAACACAGACGTAGCCACTCCGATGAAAGCATGCTTGAATGTATTCAGTTTAGATTACGCCCCCTGCAATCTTTTCTTGTCAGTATTAGGGGAAATATACCCATTTTAAGCCTAATAAGCGATCGTTTTTGAATGATGCTGGATAATCGGGAGTGTTCCTTGAAATTTACTAAAACCAAGTACACCAACGAGTAGAGCAACTTTTTGTGAACATTTCTGTTTATTTTCACTTTTATTAAAAGTTATGCTTTTTCTTTTACAAGCATTTAAAAAAAATATTTCCCAAATGCATTCTAATCAGTCGAGTGCATTGGGCCACGCCCATTTTTCTATTTTCAGCTTAGTTTTTTTTTTTCTTCCAACGCTCTTTTGGGTCTGCTTCGAATTTTTTATCTTAATGTTCTTGGGAAAATACACCGTGCCAAAACACTGCCTTCCACAATTGTGGAACATCTGAATTTAACTCATATTTTCGCAAAAAAAGTTATCAGATCATATTATAAAACATTACTTAACCTGAGATTTATTGGATTCAGTGAGTGAAGTCATTATTTTATAATCAAATATTAATGCACCCCTGGAACGAATCAAAGTTTTTTACATCCCTAAGAAAAAAGAGTTCCATTTTGTGTCACCGTAAAATTGTACAGTTGGTCGATACATCAATTGAAAGATAACAAGAAAAGCTTTCAAAAAAAGGTAAAGGATTTTATACGATTTTTTTATATTTGCCGATCTATAAACTGTTTCGAATATTTGAGATGACTGTATCACATATTTTATGGTGTAACATTACCTCGATCTAGATGTAATATTTTCACGATTTTTTTACTGTGTACTATCTGAAAATATTTCCCTTCGGTGGCACACGTGTTGGTAAACTGGGCATGACTCTCCCTGAATTTGTAAATACCGTTACGTCTTGCTCACAGAGAAAATGCCTTGGTATCAATTGTATAATGAACTCTGAAAAGTAAGCGTTCTCGATTGCGAGATTCCTACTCGAAACTAAGTGTCCGAAGGCTTGATTGTTGAGGCAATTGCAAACCTCTTTTTACATCTAAGCTTCCATCCACCCCGGGATTCGAACTGACGACCTTTGGATTTTGAGTCCAACTGCCTACCAGCGACTCCACCGAGGCAGGACCCAGGGAGACGACTCGTACACCTGGACTGAGCTAACGACCTAACCTTTTTAGGTTAGACCGGGGCCAACATTTACTTCCCATCCGACGGAAGGCGTGATCAGACAAATCTCGTCTCAAAATTTGCCACCGGGACCTTCTGGGATCAAACCCAGACCGACTGGGTGAGAGGCAACCACGCTTTTTTATTTTTTTGTGAATTTTCTCATCTCTTTTCAAGTATTTTGATTATCGCCAATTTTATTTTACACGAAAAGATCATAAGATTTTTTTTTCATGAAACATTTGCATTAAATAAATCAGGAACAGTTAGTTTATAAAAAATACAATTTTGAAAATATCGCTTATAAGTTAATTCTGGTTTTCTCAAATCATTTTTTTTAACTTTTTTTAACGTTTTTTTTTACAGCCAAATCAATTTAACTAAATTTGAAACAATATCTCTGGAAGAAAGTTCAAACAATTTTGGACTGCCAATGGTAGTTTATTTCACAAACTACATATTTTTATGTTTTGCATGATTTTTTTAATTGAAACTTCAGTCTTATGATAACCATTAAATGGTAAATTATGAAATTTGTTTAGAATTTATTCAAAATTTAAGAGGGGAATGAAGTTTATGAAAATTAGTCAAGGGGGGAATGGAACGAAAAAGGTTGAGAAACACTGTAGATAGTATGAAGATTAAAAGAATATTTATAGTGATGTACAATTTTCTTCGAAAATGATCAACGGCTTCACCTTAAGCCCAGGACAAACATAAGTTACGAGCATGGAGCAATATGGAGCATGTGACATTGATAACACAGCAAAAAAGAGTAATCCAGCTGCGTGTAAAAGGTCTGTGTGTAAAAAAATGGCATTATTTTATTAAAATCTATGTAATATTACACCGTGAAATATGTAGCCCATCAGCTCATGTATGCGTTTATCCATTTTTCATCGGTCTGATGGCCGAGCGGGCTAAGGCACCAGTTCTTACTGTTGGTGCTGGGTTTGAATTCCATCGGCTGCAACTTTTTTTTTTGATTGTTTTTACAAAAAATGTACATGCAGTGTGTATTATTAAGTGTATTTTTTGGCGAAGGTGTGTACATGTAAATTATTACAAATGCGATTACGTTGGTTTCTCTTATGGATCGTAAATTAAATAAGTCTGGCTACCGTGTCAATTGAAAATGTAAAAGAAGTCGGAAATGTTTTTTTTATCCATGGTCCCGTAGCATTTTTTCGTCGAGGCGACCAATTTTTTTTTGGGATTGTTTCTGCGTATCGTATGAAATAAATAAGATATCTCTTCGATGTTTTATGATGATCTTGGTAGTCAGAAAAGCCTTAACTGCCTGCTAGTGGACGGAGATTTTTTTTCTATGTTGTTGTTGTGATCGAATCCACACATCCTCAAACGTGACTCTATGTCTATGGTGGGCGCAACATAGCGGACACCTCTTTCTGAATAAGCTAGAAGTCGATCACGGTTACGACAGTACCTGCCCATCATCAGCTGGATACAAACAACTTTCCAAGCGTGCTCTTATCTTAAACTCACTGTCGTTGTTTTGTTCAAAGAGGATGTATAATGTGGATTTTGTTCAGGAGTTCACTCAACAAGAGCAACGACAAATTGATCAAAACTTCAAAAGACTGAAAGGTATAAGATCAATTGGTACTGAATACACGATTCAACGATCTCTTTCCAGACAAGCACTACCTGGACCATGCGGGAGCCACGCTGTACGCGGAATCGCAAATCCGAGCCGTGCACGACCTGCTGACCGCCAACATGTTCGGCAATCCGCACACCAGCCACCAAACCGGCCAGCTGATGGACGAGGTCCGCCGTCGAGTGCTGCGCTTTTTCAACACCGACTCGTCCGAGTACAGCCTGATCTTCACGTCCGGTGCGACCGCGTCCCTGAAGATGGTCGCGGAGAACTTTACCTTTCGCGCGGCGGACTCGGCCGAGGGAGACGAGGGCGCGTTCGTGTACCTGCGGGACAATCACACCTCGGTGCTGGGGATGCGGGCGATCGTCGGAACGAGCCGAATTCATCCGCTGGAACGGGAGGACTTTGTGCGGCATATGAAGGTTTCGGCGCGATCTTCGCAGCGCAAGCCCTCGCTGGTGGTTTTCCCCGCGCAGAATAACTTCAACGCGGCCAAGTATCCGCTGGAGCTGATCGAGGAGATTCGGGAGAACGGGTTGGTTGGGTATGACGATGACAAGTTCTACGTGTGTTTGGACGTCGCAAGCTTTGTGTCGACCAACTTTCTGGATTTGGATCGCTACAAGCCGGACTTTGTGTGCATGTCGTTCTACAAGATCTTTGGGTAAGTTGGAGGGGAGTACAGAAGGGAAGACACGTTCTATAAGAGTACTTTTCTCACAGGTATCCAACCGGACTTGGCGCTCTTCTGATACGTAAAGGTTCGGAAGACCTGCTGGACAAGAAGTACTACGGTGGAGGAACGATCCAAATCGTGATGAGCGGAAAGAACCTGCATCGCAAGCACGTAAAGCCGTCTGATCGCTTCGAGGACGGCACCCAACCGTTCCTATCGATTATCGCTCTACTGGAGGGATTCAACACGATCCAGCGTTTGATTCCACCGTCCAACGGGTACCGCTCGATGGAACGGGTCTCGAAGCACGTGTTCAACCTGGCCAAGTACTGCTACCATCAGCTGGGAGAACTCGTGCATGCGAACGGTGCCAAAGTGATCCACTTCTACATGGATTCCCGGTTCGAGTCCCGCGATCGCCAGGGTGGGATCGTCACCTTCAATGTGCTGAAAGACGATGGAAGCTACGTGGGCTATGCGGAGTTTGCCCGGATCGCTCTGAAGCACGATGTATACTTGCGGGCGGGATGTTTCTGTAACTCGGGGACCTGTCAACGGCAGCTGAAGCTGTCCGATGAGGGTTTGCTGGAGTACTTCAAGATGGGCAAGATCTGCGGGGATGACAACGACATGATCGACGGACATCCCACGGGAACCGTCCGGGCAGCTTTTGGCTACATGACCAAACCGGAGAATGTGGATCGGTTGGTGGAGATAATCAGGGAGAGGTTTGTATCGCAGGGGGTTTCCAGGCCTGTGAAGCCTACTAATCGATCATCGAACGATGAAGAGTTGGAACTCAAAGCAATCTACATCTATCCGATACGATCGTGCGGGTCATTCACCGTAACTACCAGTTGGCCAATGGTAGACAGAGGATTGAAGCACGATCGCGAGTTCAGTATTGTCAACAGCAACGGCACGCCCTTATCCCAGTCCAAACATACGGACATGGCCTCGATCGTCCCGAAAATCGATCCTCGAAGCAACGTTCTAATCCTAACGCATCCCACAATGCCCGATCTGATCTTGAACCTTAACAAACTCCCAACAGCAAAGTCCACCATCCTTCCGGAAGATTCCGTAGATTGCGGCGACGAAATTGCCGCCTGGATCAGCAAAGCCCTTCGCCAACCCCGACTACGTCTCGCAAAACACCTCAACGACGGAAATCACTCCCCTCCCCCCAAAATCCTCATGATCAACGGAAACGCGCTGCGATCGCTGGGCGATGAAGACAGCGCGGAAGATCAAGCGACCGCATCCTGGCTGGTGGAGCACTTCCAGGGCAACCTGGTGGTCGAGGCACCCGCCACGGTAGACATGCAAACGTGGAAGCAGGTCGCCATCGGGGAGCACCGATTCAAGGTGGTGGGGATGTGCACCCGCTGTCCGATGATCTACGTGGATCCGGCCAGTGGGAAAGTTTCGGCGGATTCGCTGAAGGCGATTGCTAACGTGTTCAAGAAGAAGGTCCCGTTGGGGATGTACTTGGCGTACGTGGGCGATGGAGGGGCGACAGCTAGATCGCTGCAGTGTGGTGGAAGATTTATTCCGGAACAGAAGGATCATTCTAAAGCGACGTCCATCACGGAATCTGTCGTTAGGTTTAACTTTAATGGGTAGTGGCAGTTTTCGTTCAATAACTTTTATATTTTACCGCGGTATAACAATGTAAATGCAAGCTATGCACTGGACGCGTGACTTCGATCGTAACATTATAATAAAGCTTCGCAACGCCATCGTGCACGATATAACCATTGTCATTAAAGTTGGAAACCTACAGGCAATACATGCCATAAATAATAACATACCCCTCTGTACGATACAGATAGATCCATTACACAGTGGTGTCCATCGACCGCGTAGGTAAATAAAGCGCTAATTATTATGGAGCAAAAATGGCATAAACACCCACGTAAATGTGCCTAATTGTTACGGTATCGAGTGCAGAAAAAAAAGGAAAATTATGCACGTCAAACTGAAGCGGCACCACCTGAGCCTTTTCACTTAACACAGCTGGCTCCATTCACATCTTATCCAGAGACTAGGGTACCAGTCTGTTTTTTTTGTGTTTTCAGATTTGTTCATAATATTTAAGATTCGTTAAAATTAAGAAAATAATACATTCAAAAAAACTTTACTGTCAATCATAAATCATACCAAGTTCTAACTACATCCACTGATTTTTTTTAAAGTTATGTTTACTCATCAAGTTCTAATTTCCAATGACAAATTTCGATATTCTATGGAACCGAACGGAGTTTAATCCGTTAATCTTAGGAAGAGTGGGGAGACTTGACCTAGTTTATATCCCGTCTGCGTGATATTCATACCCGATCCTGGAATCATTATTCATCTTGATCCTGGAATAGAATGTGAGCGATAGCGCCGGAAAATGTATAGCGGGTGAAGAGACACTTCGCATAGACGCCCTTGCTCCTATCACGTCAGTTTGTATTTCGTCAGCGTGTGGTTAGAAAAAGTGCTATGTTCTAGAAAGAAAGCATTGCCTTGGCGTTCTCGATTGCGAAATTCCTACTCAAAGCTAGGTGTCCGAAGCCTCAATTGTTGAGGCAATTGAAAACCTCTATTACACCTAAGCTTCCATCCACTCCGGGATTCGAACTGACGACCTTCTGATTGTGAGTCCAATTACATACCAGCGACTCTACCGAGACAGGACCCAGGGAGACGACATTTACTTTCCTGTCCCGTCACGGAAGGCGTGATCAGACGAATCTCGTCTCGAAAATGCCATCGGGACCGTCTGGGATCGAACCCAGTCCAACCACGCTTACCACTACACCACCGGTCCCTTCATGTTTTCATGTATACAGAAACCAATTAAAATTTATTCTATTCTACTATGTTTATGCATAAATTGTTTGATAAACTTATCGTAGCATAGCATAGCATTGGTGTCTACCCGTAGCTGCTACTTCGTTATTGACCAGGACCCCCAAACATTGCACCGTGGAACACATATGAAAAGTAGGTACCAATCATACCCCCTTCGCAATTTTCAAAGGTCCCTACCGTGCTGATCAATACCGACGCCGGCCACGACCAGTGGTAAAACACGGGGAGGTTGATGGGAATGTTAGTCCGATACTTGAGTGATGGGACCGCTAAATCGGCTGCTTCTCCGACAAAGTATCACATGAGTTTTGAGGGGTTAGTAAGATGGGTATGAGGTCAGGATTCACTGTGGTAGGTGATGCGACCGATGCGACCATAAGCAATTTGTTTATCTGTTGATTTTTTTTGAAAATCTTAGGCAGCCGACTGCAAGGGATATATATTTCATTATTTAAAAAGTTTTTTTAATCGAACGCGTGCCAACCGAGCAGTAGTGCTATGGGCTTGACCTATCAGTATATTTTTACTGTTTATACGATAACGCGAGTAAATTTCAAAAATAGTAAATAAAAGACGCTTTAGCCTTCATAAAATTGATAGCTTGATGAATTAATACTAAAACTGTCAGTTGGAATAAATTATTACGATCAACGAATTAGAACAAAAAGAAAACAGGACACCGCGTAAACAATTGTGGTGAAATTAAAGCAATAATTTAAACGAACTCAACCGGCGGTGTAATACCTTGGTTATAAACTTATCATCTACAAACAACACAAAGAAACCATTTTTTTTTATTGAAACATTCTGAATTCAAATTTGAATGTTTTTCTAAAAAAAACATGGCCGCCAAATGGCCGATCGAGAACGATACCTTTCAGAGCCTTAAGTAAATAAAAGGTTAAAACTAGTAAATCGGTACAAGTATTTACATTCTAACCTTAACCAAACCTGAAACTGAATACACTCAAACCCCGATGGTTTTACACCAACTGTTGCCAAACGAACGGGGTCACTTTTTAGTTTGACGGAGTTCACACACACTACTGAACGTTTGTTTTGATAGTGTGCGTGAGCGCCGTGTGTCACTTTTAAGTTTGGCTTTGACCAACCAACGGGGTACAAACTAAAAAAGTGTCCAACCACCGGGGGTTGAGTGTACGTGTACAAATGGGTACTAAAGCCCTATGTAATTTTTTATGTGCAACGGTAAAAAACACGATTAAAAACCATTTCTAATCACTTTTTTTTTCATTTCAATGCAAACATTTTTTTTTACAAGACAACATTTTTTCGATGGATCTACTATGGTTCCCTTGGAACGAGCTGTCAAGTAGGAGCTTTTCTGTCACGAAGGACCGCGAGGTCAATTTTTCAAAATTGATTTAAAAATCCATTTTCAACACTTGTGGTCGCACAAAGGATCATTGTACTCAGAAAAGTAAGCTTTATCGCTGTAAACAATAATATCAGCAATCTAAGCTTCATTTTAGGACCCAATTGCTCTATAGATGAGTTTTTTTTTCTTAGATCCATGTCTGTTTGTCTGTGCCAGCTGCGACGGAACGTTTTTTTTGTCAACTGAATAATTCTGTTTGCATGACAAACTTTGCTAATAATTGATCATAAGGGTAATAATTGTTTCCACAGTTTGCGTGTGTAGACAACAACGATTCATTCATAGTCGAATTATCAATGACAAATAAGCCTAATTTTTGAGACCCGCTACGCAACGAGTTTACAATTAACGACATTATCTTAGAAGCTCAAATGCCTAGTCATCCTGTTCACACGTTCTGCATTCTGTTTGTTGTGGCTTATCGTACGTAACTATAATTGGGCCTGAAATTTGCAAAACCACCGCCACAACAAACAGCTTTGATGGCTTCGCAGAACTAAGCCAACGCTCGTGGCTGGATTTCATAATACGTGACACATTACGCAAAGGTGCACAATTTGTCGTCCCTACTCCGTTAACTCCTTCAAGCTGAACGTGTTTTGTTGCAGCACGTTGTATAATACTGAAGATAGAAAAACAGTACGGCCATCGTAAAAAAAGGTTAAAATGAGTTTTTGGTAACATTCAGAATTCTCAATCTCCAGTACAGCCAGATCCAAGGAATGTCAGCAAAATTGCTTTTCACACGAAATAAACGAAACGTTCCAGCCAATGTTGACTGTTTTCTAACTGTACCGACCACACACTCTACGTCTGGCACTCCAAGTGTATGTACACAGAACAAACATCCAAATCTATTATTCAACCCAATCACGAACCTCCACGCGCTTCGTCATCGCAATCGACGACGACGGGTTGCAACAACGTGGCGTTGATAAGATAAAGCTGTGTCATTTCAGAAAAAAAAGTGTACTCACCTCTTTAACTTTCTGGCGTTTTTCACGCACGGCCAGATCGGGATCTTCGCCGACCGTCGAGTTAAACGTGTGGAATCCGCTCGGCGACGATCGCGCCCGCGATGACGATCCCTTCAGCTCGGGCTCCTCCTGCATCTGGGGCGGGGCGACCACCCCGGGAGGTCCTCCACCGCCGGGACCGGCCACGGCCGGTGGCCTCGAGTCGAGCGCGTTGTCGAATTCGGGTCCGGCCGTGCGGTCCCCGTCCAGGTCGGGCTTCTCCAGGAAGTCATCCGGCAGCTCCTTGCGGATCTTCTCCTGCAGCTTCTCGCGGTCGTTCAGCTTGTGCGGATCCTCGTCACCCTCGAGCAGGCCGTGAGCCGGCGGTGGCGGCGGTATAAAAATTTCCGGCCCGGCCCGCTGGAACTGCTTGTACACTTTGAGCACGCGATCGGCACCGAAGTTATCGGGCAGAAAGAAGAACCCGCCGAAGCACACGAAACCGAACGTGAGCAGCACGAGCAGGATGAGACACTTTTCACTGGAGCGGAACGAGCGGCGCACCGCCAGCAGCGGGTTGACCGGTTGGCTTCCGCCTATCCGTTGGTACGTGGGAAGCATGGCTTTAGAGAGGCCTTCACTTTAGTTTGTTTTTTGTTCGTTTTGGAAATTTTTAGCTGCGTTTGAACATTTGACACTAAACACTGAATGCTAGGAATGAGAACTGAAAGGTCAAATTTGGGTCTACTCTACAATTTTTAAGCTAAACAATTTAAAAACTTCAAACTAATCACGTAATGTGAGGTTTTCCCCCGTTGTTTACGATTGTTTAGATTGACCACTGAGTCGTAGCGTCCATCTTGTCGTCAAGTCTTATCTCGTCTAGTGCATATTTCATCCGAGAGGATAGAGGTTTGCCGATTATGCGACCTCGTCTGGGGACCCTAGACGAGGTCGCAAAATTGGCAAACCCCTATGCTCGGGGGTTATCCGTATACCACTCTTCGTGTAACTTGTTGTTAAGGGGATTCTTCAGATGGCGTCTCGTGTCTACCAGGCACTCCAGAGGAGTCAAAGGATTGTCTCTATTCCACTCTTCACTCTTCACACTTCACTTGTGATTAGGTTAATCTTAAAAACTCTATAGTTGATTGCAACTTAATTTGAGTAACTAACAAAGCTCCTCTACCAGTCGTCCTCCTTTTCTAAAGTAGATATCCAGAACTCCAGTCCCAATGTTTGCTTCTCCGCGCTTGTTTTTCGAACTTGACCTTTGCAACGAGAGTTTCTTTTGATCCGATCTTGATCTTCTGCCTTGGCTTGCTCTGTTACTAAACTGTATTGTTTATTTATATTGGGGAAACTCCCCAAAGAGAGCCCCAATCTGCCTCCCTTGCGGAATTCCCAGCAGTTTGATCCGATCGCGTTGTGCCTTTACTGGAGGCTATTTTTAGTGCGCGTTCAGAGAGGGAAAGGAGGAAGCTCCACGAAAGGAGGCCACTATCACTACCGTGCGGTCCAAGCGCGCGCACACATTCGTAGTTTCGTAGCCAGATTGTTCCGCGTTTAAAAGTAGGTTGCTTTCGATGACGACAGCGGCGGCTTGATGGAGGTCTTCCGGAGAATAACACAGCCTCTATGCATGTGATTAGTTTACTACTCTCTTTTGCTAGTTGTAAACAAATCCATAGTAGACCGTGGCGGGAGATGCTGGTTTATGCGCTTCAGCAAATCTAGAGCTGCTAGATCTCCACGGCCTGCTTCGCGTTGGCCGTCGTTCTCTGTTGCTTGCCTTGGGTTTGATTTTAGTCTGATTCTTGGCAGGCAATTTTTCTTCTACCTTTTTGCTTGTGCTAATCTGATTTATCCAATGAATCTCGAATCGAAATATTCCACCAATACATGAATCCTCCACGGTCGGACATTGCGAAAATCTCCCTCGGCTTTGCGGGGTATCCAAATGCCAAACAAGCAAATCTCAGCTCCCTCCTTCGTTCCTAGCTTGCAACTTCCAAAAAAAAATCGAAATCCAATTTTCGTGGTTCCTTCGTTTCCTCCTCGTCCTCCCCCGCGTCGAAGTTTCGCGTCACGTTAATTAATTTAGGTGCAAAACCCCCGTCGAAACTCAAATCAAAGCAACCAAGGCGTAGTCCTGCCCTTGGACATCCTCTCCCGAGTAAGAAAAAATACACACCCTCAATCGAAACCCGACGCGCACGGAACCCGGACTCCCGAACAAACCCGCAACCGGAATCAAAGACTTCAATTCCGACGAAAAACGGTGCACGGTTTTTTTTCTCCTCGCCTCCTTCTCTTGCTTCTGTCTGACACTCTGTTTTTTTTTCTCTTCTCGGTTTCTCTCGCGCGCGCGTCACAGGCCCACCAACAGCAACGGGATCGCCATTACGACTGGGCACAGGCTGCTGTGGGGGGATTTGAAAAAGTCGGAGCAAAAAGGAAAGCAGAAAAAACTTGTGAGAGAAAGAGAAGAAAGAGCGAATGCGAAGCGGAACTCAAGGCTGTATATCATAGGTACTCGCGATCTTGCTTTGCATTAGTGTGAGTGCATGGCTCCGTGCCACTAAAACCAAAACAATAACAAAAGAACAATGGACCGTGCCAGGAAAACCAAAACATAAACAATGCCAGTGTCAGTGGAGTGAGAGAGTCAGAGATAGCGATTTTGACAACCGCACTACTACACACTCAATCGCGAGTACCTTAGGTAGAAAGCCATGAGCGGAACTGTCAAAAGATTTGGCTGATTTTGGCGGTGCAGCAGTGTTGCTAGTTTTTTGAAATTAATGTTGCTGTAAAAAATAAATTATATTGCAGATTTCAGAGAATTTGCAACCATCGTGCAAGTTGTTTCCGCGGCACTAAACCGAATTGGGTACTAAAGCCTTATGTCATTTTTTATGTACAACGTTAAAAAACACGATTAAAAACCATTTCTGACCACTTTTTTTCATTTTAATGCAAATTTTTTTTTGACAAGACAACATTTTTTCGATGGACTAACTATGGTCCCCTTGGAACGAGCTGTCAAGTAGGAGCTTTTCTGTCAAGAAGGACCGCGAGGTTAATTTTTCAAAATTGATTTAAAAACCCATTTTAAACTCTTTGTGGTCGTACAAAGGGTCATTGTACTCAGAAAAATAAGCTTTATCGCTGTAAACAATAATATCAGCAATCTAAGCTTCATTTAAGGACCCAATTATCTTTAATTCTCGCGACGATTTTTTATCGCGAAATACCTGTCAAACATGTATCGGCTATTTTTAATCAGTGTGTTCGCTTGTTTGTTTTGATTGCTTGGCATTGTTTGGGTTGTTAAAAAATAAATTGAGCTTATTTGCGGGGAAATCATTCAAAAAAGTTTATGATATGAATTTGAATGTTTGATTAGAATCCCATGTTCCGATTAATTAGAAGCTCAAACTGTTCAGTTGATTCTAAGATTCAGAAGAAGAGGCAGAATATCAAGAGTCAAGATGGTGGTCAGATCTTGAAATAGTTTGCTATCTGGCCTCAAAAGTCACCATCAAATTGGTCCGTTACGTCCAACCGTCCCCTAACATGACAGTTTTCGTAAGTTGCGCGTATCCACCGACAGATGGCAAGTGGGCCTCGTCGGAGTACGCCCATCAAATACGCAACTCAAAATTTGTATAGGAAACTTTTTTTTCGTGGCGGCTTTTGTGGCACGCTCACTTCAACAGTTCTAGACTAATATTTGAACGTGGCGTATCTCTAAACAAGTTTTTAAAGAAAATGATTCCATAATGCTTATTTTGTCGTTTTAACCCAAATCAAGGCAAAAACTATATTTAATTAAACTATTCGCCATTTTCAAAAATTTGGCTAGATAATATCAAAGGCCGCCATCTTAGGCCCACTGGGCCCACAAAACGGGGTACGCTCAGTTTGTATGGGAGCTGTCAACATGCTCCCGGGCTGGTTACGTCCCGTCGGAAGTGAGTCATACCATAGAATAGGTATAGGTAGAATTGCCACTCATTCATCTAACCGGGAGACAAAACAGTGCTGCCTAATTGAGATTGGTGGCGAAAAATGTCGCGAGTACCAGATTCCGACGCACCACCTGTTCATCGATTTCAAAGCCGCGTACGACTCGGTCGATCGCGAAGAGCTATGGAAGATCATATACGAGAACGGCTTTCCCGGGAAGCTGATCAGACTGGTAAAATCGACGATGGACGGGGCACGGTGCAGCGTGAAGATTTCGGGTGCTATGTCCGACCCGATCGAATCGCGCAAGGGACTGCGACAAGGTGACGGTATCTCCGGCCTCTGTTTCAACATTGGGCTTGAAAATGTTATGAGGCGGGCGGGCTTCAACATGCGGGGCACGATCATCAACCGGTCCAGCCAGTTCATCTACTATGCCGACGACATGGACATTGTCGGCAGAACTTTCGAGGAGGTGGCTAAGCGGTACACCGAATTGAAGCGGGAAGCGGAGAAGGTTAGATTGAAAGTGAATGTGGTGAAGACGAAATATCTGCTGGCAGGAGGAACCGAGTCCCTTTGTGCTCGCATAGGACCGAGCGTCACGATCGACGGCGACGAGTTCGAGGTTGTGGAGGAGTTTGTCTACCTTGGATCGTTGGTGACGTCGGACAACAACTGCAGCAGGGAAATTCGGAGGCACATCATCACCGGTAGTCGTGCCTACTACGGACTCCACAAGACCCTACGGTCTGGTCATCTTTCCCGACGTGCAAAGTGTACCATGTACGAAACGCTGATAAGACCCGTCGTCCTCTACGGGCACGAGACGTGGACGATGCTCGAGGAGGACCTGCAAGCGCTTGAAGTTTTCGAACGACGAGTGCTTAGGACGATCTTTGGCGGTGTACGTGAGAACAATGCATGGAGGAGAAGGATGAACCACGAGCTAGCGCAACTCTATGGCAAGCCAAGCATTCGGAAAGTCGCCAAGGCAGGCCAGGTGGGCCGGACATGTCGCGAGAATGCCGGACGCGCTGGTTGCGCGCCAACCGAACCAGACTATCAATCCGGTGAAGTTGGTGTTCAATTCAGAGCCGGTTGGAACGCGGCGGAGGGGGCGCAACGTGCGAGGTGGTTAGACCAAGTGGAGGAAGATCTGAGAAGTGTGGGAGTTCCGAGTCGGAATTGGAGAGTAGCAGCCTAAGACCGAGTTCAGTGGCAGCCTTGGTGGCAGCGCATCTGGAGACAGTAGGTAAAGTAAGGCGAAATGGGGAACTAACCTACCCTGCGCATTCAAGATTCAGATGATCGTAGTTTTTAAAACAAGAAAAATATTTTTAATGTAGCAAATTTTAAGCACTTTTTAATTCAAAAGTAGGTTACTTTTGTCATTACAGTAATATTTTTTGTGTGTATGTAAATTTTGATGTAAAACGATTGAAAACACGCTTAAAAACCATTTCTGATAACTTTTTTTTCAATTTTAATGCAAAAAAAAGGTTGACAAGACAACATTTTTTCGATGGATCAACTATGGTCCCTTTGAAACGAGCTGTCAAGAAGCAAGGTTACTGTAACATTGGTCAAGAAGGGCCGCGAGGTTAATTTTTCAACATTGATTTAAAAACCCATTTTAAACTCTTTGTGGTCGTACAAAGAGTCATTGTACTCAGAAAAATAAGCTTTATGACTGCAAACCGAGCTGCAAACAATAACATCAGCAATCCAAGCTTCATTTTAGGACCCAATTGGGATGCTTCACTCCACATTTTGTTGCATTTTAAAGCCCTTTCAGATGCAATTTGAATTTGAAAATTTAATTTAATTTTGTCTAAGTTACAGCCTTTTCAAGATTTGTAACGTTTTTTAACCATAAAACTTGGTGTTCCGATTTGCCCCACTTTCTCTTGTCCTGGAGGGCACATATTTTGACCAGATGCTAGTTTTATATGTACACACAACCCCTGAAAATTTCAGGCAAGGTCGATTCGAGATGGGTATGATTTGCTCGTGGACTCGCTCTTTGCTTTTAAGTTAAGGTTAAGAAATGTTTGAAACACACTAACATTTATATACAGACTTGGTACCGACTTTTCATTTCTTCTCACCACAAACCTGAACTTGACCTGAACATGCAGTCTTTTTGCAAATCGATCCGCCAACACTGCGGCCGCGCGCCGTCACGTTTGCCTGCCCAGCGGTTTTTCGCCAAAGCACCACGCATGTGTCAAACTCTGATGGGTCTGTCATCCACGATCGTCACTTTCTGAATCGAAGAAAAAACATAAACAAATGAAATCACGAAGCAGCTTCTTTAGTGCGTGCAAAACCCAGTTGGAATGGAAGAATCGGCCGCTAGCTCGACCCAATCACATCCCGTGCGCGTGGACATTGAATATTGGTACGTACTTTTGGGGAGCATCGCCGAATGGGGCAGATTTTCGCGTTGGAAGAAACTTGCTGACCGAAAGAACAAAACTATTACGAAATTCTGCAATGCGTGAATCTTGCACGTGCCCAGCGGTTTTGTTGGGCTGCAAATGAGATTCAAAAAAATATTTGATTTATTTTCAAATTACAAGAAAAATAAAATTTTCTTCTGAAAATGCTTTTCAGTCATCTTTTTAAATAATTATTAATCAAGATAACTTCTTTTGCGTCAAAACTTGTTTTATTCCTTCATTTGGTTTTGTAAACCTTCAACTGCCCAGACATTAATATTTATTTAAATTCATGAATCATGATGTCTGTACAGTTGGTTCCGGGACTAGGGGTAATCACTTGTATCGGAACATTGATATTTGACATTTACCTTGTGATTGCCTTGTTCACCGGATGATTTGTAGTTGCCTTGATAGTCGTTCTGAGTGTCTTTCACAGCCCAGTAAGAAATGTAAGGCCGACAGAAGTCTGATCCTCAATGAGAGCTTCATCGGTCTACAATTCTTACTGGATTGCTACTCCAATATTGGCTTCACATGATGTGCGATACAGGAAGTGACTTGCCCTTTTTTACTGAAACACAGTCCTCTATGGCTGTGAATAACGAAGAAGGTTAAAGTTGTTTCAAACAAACGAGCAAACAACAAAAAATTTCCTTATTTTTTATTAGGAAGGACAAATTTCTCAAGACATTTTTGATAACGTTGTCTTAAATCTCCTTTTCTCCAGCACCGTATGCAACTCGAAGCCCCAGTGTGTGGAGCTTAGACGCCTGATCGAGGAGCGCGTGCCGGGCGCGCAGGTCACGTGCAAAACCGGTCGCCGGGGCACCTTCGAGGTGCAGATCAACGAAACGCTAGTCCACTCCAAGCTCGGCTCGATGGCGTTCCCCGACTACGAGGCCGTCGTGGAGAACGTGCAGGCTGCCGCGGCGGGCAAACCCGTCAACAAGGTCAAAGAGCAACCTATCACCGACTGCGTCATCCAGTAAGTAGAATACGCCTTACTTTGAGGGATTTGTTTCGGATTGAAGTTCATTGTAGTCGAGATTAGTTTTGGATAAAGATTTTTGTTATTCCGCAACAACTTGAAGTGGGCTTCCACAGTGCAGCAATTTTTCGTCCGAACCTTCCAGCGATTTGACGTGCGACAGGTAGATTCCGAAGCGCATCTTTCCCTTGAACTCACGGGCGATCGTGCGCAGCGGTTCGGCCGTTCGCGTTCCGCTCGACTGATCGATGCAGATCATCTGGCAGCGCGAGCACGGTCCGTCCACGGAGAATTCGAGCGGACCGATGCGGAGCTGGGTCCAGGAGCTTTCCTCGAGGGGTTTCACGGAGTCGATGATCAGATTTCCGCGGAAGCGATCGACCAGCGATTCTAGCGTTGGTTCCTGGGATAGATCGTCCCAGTCGGGAACGAGGTCGGCAAGCCAACGTACGGAGGCTTGATTGATCAGCAGGAATTGGGCCTGGTTGGAGAGGGCGATCTCCGTGGTGGACTTTCGCAGCGTTCGGGCTTCATCGTCAGACTGTTTGAGCAATCGCAGTCCGGAGGTTTGCAGCGCGATACTGATCCAGTTGGCGACTGCGTCCCCGCAGTCGATCGCTTGAACGTTGTCCTGACAGACCTTGGTTTGGCAGAGCTTGATCGATTGGGATTCGTTTGATAGTGGTTCCATACTAAGAGTGAAGTTCTCCATAGCTGGGTGGGTTAAAATCAGCGTATTGGTCTTAATATCGATCTTCGGTTTGATAAGGCACATTTCGACAAGCTTCTTTTGGGTCATGGCAACGCCATTCTCGTCAACGATCACAAACTCTCGATCGTGCTTCAGTCCTTTGTGGCACAGCGGCCAACTCGTCGTGATCTTGTAGGCTCCACAAGACTTGATCGGAAAGAGGCAGATCATCTTCAACTTTGGTTGATCATAGTTCTTATAATTCGAAACGATCTGCTTTCTCGTCAGTCCGTTCGCCGTCATCTTCTTAACGTAGCACTTTTCAACCATCTCAACCAGTCGATCGACGTCCTCGCGGCGACTCATGTACCCAAACGAGACCCTCACCGATCCCGTGGGTTGACCCCCGATCAAGTCGTTTGCGTCGCCACAAACATGCCCAGCGTTGAACTGCTTCAACACGTCCTCATCCGTCAACTCGAGCAATCTCTGACAAGCACCCGGATTGCAAAAGCAACCCGTTCTTAGCACCACGTTGTGGACGCTGGCCATGTAGGCCACCTCGGCGAACCCTACAAAACTCCCATCTTCATGCAGAACGTTGAAATTGACGATCCCTCCCTGCGAACCGCGATCCTCGAACTCCGTATCGTGGTACAACTTCACCACCGAGTTCGAATTCGCGTGCCGCAACCCTCTCAACCTTTGATAGCAATACCTTCCGAGGGCAAACGTGTGGCGAGACACGCGATCAATCGAGGACAGCTCCCCACTCGCGGGCACCAACCGTTCAAGCGTTTCAAAGCCTTGCAGCAGCGAAATGATCGATGTAAACGGAACCGTTCCGTCCTCGAACTGATCCGCGAGCGAATCTCGCTTCACGTGGAAGTTCCGTCCGGCCATCGCGATCTTGACCGTTCCGCCACCGTAGTAACGCTTCTTCAGTAGGTTCTGCGCGGTTCGGTGCACTAGCAGGGCTCCCAAACCAGTTGGAAAGCCGAATATCTTGTAGAATGACAAGCAGACGAAGCTCGGTTGATGCTTGGCCAAATCTAGTGCGTTCGTTGAAACAAAGCTAGCAGCGTCCAGACAAACGTGGAAGCGATCGCCATCGAATCCAACTAAACCGTTGCGTTCTATATCTTCCACCAACCCTAACGGGTACTTGTACCCATTGAAGTTACACTGCGCTGGAAAGACCACCAACGAAGGCTTCCCATCCCCCGTAGATCGCCCACCTCGTAGATCCTCCCTCCCAATCGGAACGATCCTCTCCGTACCAACGACCGCCCTCATCCCCAGCACCGAAGTATGATTGTCCCTCGTGTAGACAAAAGCCCCCTCATCGCCAAAGTCGAAACATTCCGCGACCAGCTTCAGCGCGCCCGTTGTTCCCGGGGTGAACACCAGCCCATATTCCGACGGGCGGGTGCCAAAGTGCCGCAGAACGCGGAACCGCACCTGATCGAGCAGGTCCTCGGTGGTGCGGCTGGTGTGCGGGTTGCAGAACAGACTCCCCGTGAGGCAGTCGCCGACGGTGCGGATTTGCGAGTCTGCGTACAGGGTCGTGCCGGCGTGGTCCAGGTAGCAGGTGTCTGTCGAAAGGAAATTTGAAGAAAAAATTGTTTGCATGTTTAAAAAGTTTTATTCAAAAAAAAAAACAAATTTTAGTATCCACACTCAGCCAAAACAATCCATACCAGCCATAAGGATACCTTATAGATTTTTTCCATACACAAACCATATAGATTATATAGGATCAATCAATGGATTTTTTTCCATATGATAACCTTATAGACGTAATATATGATAAATTGTTGCTTTCATAAGCAAACCGTATATAATTTAAATATGAGAAGCCTATAGTTTTTGGTAGATATATGGCAAACTTATGATTTTTCCCGAGATTTTTCCGCCTTTTAAATGCTACAAAATTTAATTAGCCAGAGTTTCAAAATTTATTTCAATCAAATTATAATACATAACAACATTCGCAACCTTGTTCGCAACATCTCTTCTGGCGAGGTTTCGTCGTCTTAACAGCTTTCTTCGGGGGAGTCCTATTTACGGCCGGTCAGCGTTCCGGAAAAGCCCTCCGCGACTGTGAAGATTGAACTTCGTGGCCAAAGTTGCCTTCCTAGCGGGTGATGCGTTCCGCGCCGGAGGGCCGCCTTCGCAGTCCAGCCTTCTTCGGCTTTGTAGTCGCTCACTTTTTTCACGCCTTTTTTCACGTCAATGTCAGCGGTGCTGTTTTCGGCGTTTTCATCGACTGCCTGTCCGCAGCCTCGTGGAGACAGGTTTCTGAAGAGGTGATCTCAGTAGGTTTAGGGGCTTGAGATGCTTCCGATGACTGCAAAGAAATGAAAAAAGACGGTAATTTAGTTCTAAGTTCTAAAGTTCTAAGCTAATTGATCAAACTTACCGATTTGACGATCTACTTTTCAGCACTCTGCTGCTGTTGATCTCTCTTCCCCCAAACTTGAAGCTCATCTCGGGTGACTCTGGTACCGGCGGCCGTGGAAATACTGACACTCCACCAGATTTGACTGTCGCATTTGCACACTGTTCCGGTTGGTCAAGGGTTGAGCCGTCTGAAGTGTAACGAATACTTCCGGTGAGGCACACGGTCTAAAACCTTCCCTCGGTGGAAGGCGTTCGATATCGGACACCACTTGACCGCCGGCCCGGGAACAACTGCGAAAGATTTTTGAATTCACAGAAGACTTTTCCCGACGAACTTTCAACCGGTACATTTCCAGGCGAGGTGTTTTTTTTTCTGAAAACTTGAAAACAAACCGAATTGAAAATTAAAAAAAAACGAAGAACATAAAAACTGTTCAACAAACCTGAGATATGCTGAAGCCTGCTTTGCCAGTTGTTTGATGTGCTCCGCCATAGTACATTTACTGTTTATATGGTTTACCATATGAATTTTTCACATAAACAACATTAATGAATGTCATATGTGAACCTTATAAATTTGATAAAATCTATCATAAGCCATATGTTAAGCATATGAAATGTAAAAATGAGAATGTTTTCGACGTATATATGGTTTGCCATATGAATTTCAAAAGATTATTTGGCTGAGTGCAGGGGCATTTGAGGGATTAAACAGAACATAAACAATCGCTTGATTTGAAAACCGCTGGGCAAGCCTCCAAGCAAACTGTCAACGCGCGAAAGCTGTCAAAATTAAACGAAAACAACAGCTACACGCTTCCGAAAATTTATGACAGTTTTTGGGGAATTTTCAAAGTAGTCAAATCAGGGTAAGACTAATAAACTCGACGGTAACATTTCAAAAGGCATCATGTACATTTTGACTCTTTCTGGGTTATTGTATATTCTGAAAGTACTTCTAATAAGCTACCTCTCCACCAAAAATGAGCAAAAGTTACTTCAGAAAAGTCTGTTTAATCATGATTTTAAATAAAGTAACATAAACAAAATCTCTGCCATCAGCAGTCCCTGTTCATATAGCCCTGTCAACCTGTCAAACAAAAGGCTACATAAACCTCGTGACGAAAAAAAAGCAACATGAAAAAAGCGCCATGTACATTCGGCGAAGAAAACCGAATCATAACAAAGCGTCCCCCTCAATGACAGCAGGGTGATATAGACGTTGGTGATTTCAAAAGAAGTTATGTTTGTTTTTCTCAAATAAAATTACGGAAATAATGTTTTATTGAATTTGGATGATCAAGTATCAACAAAAGCAACGTTTTTCATCGTTCGTTATCATTAGAACATCTTATTTTGCTTTTATATAAAAATGGTAATTGAAAATGGATGCTCAACATTCAAATGCGTTTTTCTCAAAACGCATGGTTTGTACATGATGCTTTTTGAAATGTTGGCATCGAACTTACTTTCAAACTTTCTTATAAGAACTTTTTTTGATGCTTTGTTTTAAAAATATTTGGAACCATTCATTAAATTTTTGAAATCCAGCAACTAACTTCGATTTTTGTAAAACACATTTTTTTCTCTAGAGTACTCAAAAGTTTTAAATGTTCAACTTTTTTGTATCGTAGGATGTAATGTATTAAAGTCTAAAGGAATTATTAGACTACGACAAACAAACAAAAAAACTCGCAAACAAACCAACTTTTTGACAGTTTGGCAGCGGGCAATCTGTTTATTTGTCTGCATTTGTTTGCAGAAACGTCATCCTGCATTTATTTGGCTTTGTTAGCGAGTTTACCGCAAACAAGTTTGCGAATTTGGAAAACTGTCAAAAATAAAAGTGCGAGTTTGTTTGTTTTTTTTCCATAGTCTAATAGCTCCTTAAGTCGCCAATAACTGACATGACAAATATGCGTAGAAAGGCCGTCAGTGTGGATTGTAAAGTCTAATTAACTCGCCTGTCTAGTAGAAAACATGCAAAACCAAAATTTTACTCTCACTATTTTTTGAGAAATGGTGTCATTTCCAATCTAGTTTCCAATGCTTTTTCAACAAAAAACAAGTACCAGTTCATGATTCACTTTAACGTTAAACTTACCAACATACAATTTAATGAAATTAGTACCTTACCTTTTAGTCGAGTAAACTCCTTCGCGATTTCCGCATTTTCTTTCGCCGTAAACACGCTCTCGAATTGCTCCATCGCCTTTCCCCAGACTGTTTCAAAAACTTGTGCAACGAACGAACCCCGCACTAAAGAACCACGATGTTTTGAGCCCAAACTTGCTGTTGTTGTGCTGACTTTGCGCTAGTGGCGGTGCTGTTTCCAAGCTTGCAAGCAAAGCAAGTCTCAGCTGTCTTAGCTGCTTTGCCTGTAGCTCAAAATTCAACGGTGTCTCGTGCACTGAAATTAGTACTGATAATGGCAGTTGTGTGATAAGCCGCGATATTGGTGAAGGCTGTGACGGAAGGTGATGACCACGATAAACAAAAAGTATCCAACTCGATTCCGACCGTCGTCGTCAAATGTGAAATATCATCGCGGTGTTTAAGTGGCACGCAAACTTCGCGAGGAAGCGATAGATAGTATTGTTATTAGGTGCGCTTACTGATTGACTTTGGTTGCGCGACTGAGGCGGCTGGGGTGAAGTAGAAAAAGTATAAATATGTAAAGGGATGATTACGAAATTATTTGGCCTTATTAGGTAATTGATAGAAATAAAAAAAGGAAATATTTAAATTGCTGTACTAATTTTTGGATGCAATCAATAACAGTTTAACAACTGAATTCTCAACGTCTCAATATATTTTTTCGAGGTATTTTTTTCTTTTCCGTGACTAGGCTGTTGCAAATATAAAAAAATAACCTCTCAAATTGGTCCAAAAAATCAGGGTGTAAAACATATTTTTCCAAAAAAAATCAAAATGTCAACGGAAATTCAAGTGCAATTTGCTGGATTAAATTTTTTTGGAATTATTATTTTTTCTTAGTTTTTAGTTTTCGTCAAATCTTAAATTTTTTGAAAACTACAACAGAACTAGAGTAAAATGCATTTTAAAACATTTTTTTCATTCCTCTCCTCGACCGCGGCCAGAACCGAGGGATAAAAACTTTTTTTTTGCATCGGCCTTATCAGGTGCTCTGCATAATTATTTTGGAAAAAAATGTTTTGGAAACATGGAAAAAATACATAAACAAATTAAAAATATATGTATAATGAAATGTCCTGCAGCTTTTTCAAAATTTAAATTTCGTATTAAATTGATTTTTGACGATTTTTGTTCGGAATACTGAAAACTTGGCCATTTTGAAATGCTCGTTTTTTTCAAAAGGATCTGAAAATTTCACAAATGTTTGAGAATTGGTCACTTACGGGCTGCAATTTTTCAGTTAAAATCGAGCTTTAAAGAGCCTTATCTTGAAAAAGGTGCACGTTAGAAAAATTTCTGTAAGATTCTTTTGATTGCAATGATTTTACAATGAAAACTGCAATTTACAATAAAGTACAATAACATTTACAATAAAAAAATGTGTGGGTAAGATTTCTATTTTTTCTCAAAATTACTATTTAAAAAAATATATCTTCTCTATGACTCAAATGTTCCGGGTTTTGTTGACTTCTCTGTACCCTGAATACGGATTTTTTGCTGATGGCAATTTCTATAACATTCTTAGAGATGCAATCGCAATATTGGCTGATTATTGATATCGAAAAAAGTGATTTTTCTGTTCACCTTTTTTTTAGCTTTTTGTCATTTGGTCGATCAAACAGTGCCTCAAATGTTTACACAAATTTGCGTGGGACTTTTGAGTTCAACCAGGATAACACACTTCGTGGTACAATACTGATTCTCAGTGTTTTGTTTTCTAAACTTCCAAGATGGCGGCTTCTTCGCTACCCCCTGCTTCTGTCTCACAAGCAGAAAGTTCAGTGATCAAATCCCGGTCGGTACCTTTGAAATTTGTGGAATCAGGAATTCGAACTTGAATATGAACAAAAACGAAATCGAACTCACATCTTTGGAATGATGGTCTGGAACTCTAACTAGTCGGCCATCTAAGGGCATCTCCATCCAGAAATTTTTGAATTTTTTTAATTTTTAAAATTTTTGAAATTTTTAAATTTTTTGAAATTTTTGAAATTTTTGAAATTTTTGAAGTTTTTGAAATTTTTGAAATTTTTGAATTTTTTGAAATTTTTGAAATTTTTGAAATGGGGTTGACGTCGGGTGCAAATTAGCTTTGCTTCGATGTTTGCAACCGATGATTTGCACCCGACGTCAACCCCATCGCGGTAGCAGTCGCGGTAGCAAATTTGCTCTCAGTTCTTCGGGATTTCACTTTGCTACCCGGTATTCAGTCTGTTTGCTACCGCTTCAAATGGAATTATGCACGGAAAAAAAATTATAAAATCTAAAAAATTTAAAAAAAT
The DNA here is from genome assembly GCF_016801865.2 of Culex pipiens pallens. Classification (NCBI taxonomy): domain Eukaryota; kingdom Metazoa; phylum Arthropoda; class Insecta; order Diptera; family Culicidae; genus Culex; species Culex pipiens. The sequence goes on along the minus strand of NC_068937.1, from coordinate 40,282,286 downwards.
TATTATTTTTTTATTTAAAAAATTTCAAAAATTAAAAAAATTAAAAAAATTTAAAATTTAAAAATTTTAAAAAATTGAAAATTTTTTAAAAATTTAAAAAATTTAAAAAATTTAAAAAAATTAAAAAATTTAAAAAATCTAAAAAATTAAAAAATTTTAAAAATTTAAAAAAATTTAAAAAATTTAAAAAATTTAAAAAATTTAAAAAATTTAAAAAATTTAAAAAATTTAAAAAAATTAAAAAATTTAAGAAATGTAAAAAATTTAAAAAAATTCAAAAATTTCAAAAATTTCAAAAATTTCAAAAATTTCAAAAATTTCTAAAATTTCAAAAATTTCAAAAATTTTAAAAATTTCAAAAATTTTAAAATTTAAAAAATTTTAAAAAATTAAAAAATTATTGAATTGAATTATTGAATTTTGGAATTTTTGAATTTTTGAATTTTGGAATTTTGGAATTTTGGAATTTTGAAATCTTGGAATTTTTGAATTTTTTGATTTTTTGAATTTTTGAATTTTTGAATTTTTGAATTTTTGAATTTTTGAATTTTTTAAATTTTTTAAATCTTTTAAATTTTTTAAATTTTTTAAATTTTTTAAATTTTTTAAATGTTTTAATTTTTCACGCATTCAAAACTTTGCTCCCGGCTTGCCGGTACTTGTCGGGTATCAGAAAATGAGTACCCGACAGGTACCGACACATATTTTTCTTCTACAGATGAACTTGAGATAAAAATTTGATACCTGCTTTGCTACGCGCGGTGGGAGACTCGGAGGCAAACTCGAGAGCAAACTAACAGGGAATCAAATCGGGTAGCAAATGGTTTAACTTTCGACATTTTCGAAAAATGAAATTATTTGAAATTTTCAATAGGATTAAAAAGTTTAATAAACTTTTAGCATTTCTAGGCATGAATCAACACATAATTATTGATTATGAAGGTAAACGAGAGCAAAAAATGATAAAAACCCATATTTGCCCCCCGCGGTGGGCTTGTTTCGGTGGCAAATTTGCTACCCTAGCGGTGGGGATGACGGAGTTTTTTCAAGAAGGCAAATTTGATCTCGGTATTCATGAGCCGGGTGCAAATTTGATTTGCACCCCAGCGCTGGAGATGCCCTAAGGGTTATAAAACATGTTGAATTAACTACGCTCTGATCCCTGATTTGCCTGAAGGAATCGGGAGTCTTAAGATAGATCAAGGATCCGTCTGGTGCTTGCTTCTATGTTAAGGTGGGGCCGGACAATGCCCAACGAACTCGGAAGTGGGTCGCTAGGATTTCTGCCATTCTGAAATGGGTCGTTGGAAGCAGCGCGAGGCCTATCACCACCCAATACCCGGGACTGAGATAAACTGTATCAGCATTCGGCATATACAAAGTCTGATGCAAATTATACTTTCCCATAATTTCGCTACTGGTTACCGGGTATTGGATTGGACCCCACACACGCATGAATCATCAATAGTTTGTTTTTATGTCATTTATTTAAAATACATAGGGCAGCTAATGACCAAGAAGGTTAAAGCTGCCAGAAATAAATAAATTAACAACAAAAACATTTACAACACTTAGCCAAAAAACTGAAATTCAAATAAAACCCATTACCGGAATTCAGAGTGAATTGTTTCTTGACAAAAAATAACCACAAAAGCGGTTTTCTCGAGACCCTGAATAAAGCATTAAATTGCTCACTTTGTTATAAAAAGTCATATACTTGATACAAATTTTAGCGTGAAATTATGCCTTAAATGGAAGGCAATATCAATTCATTAAACAAAATTATTTAGTTTTGTCCCTGTTCAATAATCAAAAAGCATTTTAAGGTATTCAAACAAATATCAACACGTGAAAACACATTGTATGTAGAACCAGTTTCCTAAATAAAATCATTCTTGAAATTAATATTATTTTGATAATGTTTTTGTGACCTGAACAATTCTGGGATTTTTTTAAAAAAGGTTCAATAAAAAACATTTTTTGCTTTTTGGGTGTTTTGGATCACTTCTAATCCAAGGCGGTTAAAAAAATTAAAATTTGGTTTACAGGATTAGCGCCAGAAAGGTTACTCCTCAGAGTACCCAATTTTAGGTTGCCTTTCACAAACTTTACTCCCGTGTCGTGTTCCTTCTACGCGTGCAACCTGTCAGCACATCCCAGCGAGTGGACAGTCGTTGTGTAATTTTCGAACAAGCCCTCAAATTTGGCAAACGTCATAAAATTTCTGTTTTTCTGAAAATCTGTCGCGAGTAAAATTTTGCTTGATTCCTTCAAATTTGAGCTAATATTCAGTGAAATTGTAAGTACTTACACCTTGGTCCGAGTTTGTATCAATCCGCGTGGATAAATACTTTAAATTTCCCACCCCAGAACAACGATGGTCAGCGAAATTCCGGCCCGTCTGCAGGCAGGCCCCAAGGAAGGCGTCAGCTATCCTCTATCGGTGCAATACTGCGGCCACTGCTCGATGCCGCTGGAATACTGCGAAAACTACCCGGAGTACGACAAGTGCAAACAGTGGCTCGAGAAGAACCTACCGTCGGAGTTTGCGCGGATTAAGCTGGGATCGGCGGAAGGTGGTAGCACCGGCGGAGCCGGAGGAGCGGCTGGTGGAGCGGCCGGTTCCGGAGATAAAGCAGCTGGGGACGATGGCGCCGAGGAGGACAAGAAGCGACAGAAGCGGGGTGGTAAGGGCATGCTGAAGAGCAAGAAACCCAAAGAAGACGGACCGAAGAAGATTTGCCTGTCGAGATCCGCCCGCGGCAAGAAGAAGTCCGTCACGGTTGTGACGGGACTGGCCACGTTCGACATCGATCTGAAGGTGGCGGCCAAGTTTTTCGGAACGAAGTTTGCGTGCGGGTCATCGGTGACGGGGGATGACGAAATCGTCATTCAGGGAGATGTCAAGGACGATTTGTTCGATGTGATTCCGGAAAAGTGGCCCGAGATCGATGAGGACTTTATCGACGACTTAGGAGACCAGAAGCGATAAGCAGCTAGGAATGACTCAATCAACCGGAATATCCTTACTTTTGAAAGTCGTGTTTTTAATTTAATCAATAAATATACAAATTTTCTTAATGTAAGAAACGAAAAAAAAACTAGCCTAACTCTATCCATCCTGCTCGTCTGCCTGATGACCACCACCACCTTCTCCCCCACCGTCCGCCGGGCCCCGAACCTTGGCCGCGTACTCGATGATCTTGGCCACCTGTTCGTCCGTGAGCCGCTCGTCCGAGTCCTCGATCATGATCTGGATGTGGAGCGCCGATGCCGGCGGATCGTTCACCATCATGAGGCACTCGTTCTTCGTCAAGTTGAACTGCTTCATGGCCTTCAGGAACTCGACCACCGATTCCGCCGTCTGGTCCTTGCACGAGGTGCCCTCCAGGAACTGCACCGTCTCGTACGTGATGGTGGCCAGGTTGCGCAGGCCGTACTTCTTTTTGCTGCTCTTCATGCCCTTGAGCGTGGCCATAACCTCAAAGTTGGTGAGGATGGCCGCGTTCGGGTTGACGCTGGAATATTAATCACCAGAATGTGAGTTAAAATTGCGTCATGCGCAGCGAATAGCATTTACTTACATTTCCATGGCGAATAAAACACGGAATTCTACACCGAACTAGCAGAGAAATTTCATTATCAACATGCAGCGCGCAGCCAGTGTTTTTGGTTGAAATTTGTGATTACAAAACAAGCAAAACATCATCGGCGGCGCAGTGTAAACATGTCAAACTGTGCTGACAAGGTGCACGTTTGTGGAAAATTACTCAAATATTGAGTGAGATTTGATCATGCGGAATTTTTATTTTACTCATATTGCATCGCTTGATTGGCTTACATTTTGAATAAATTTTTAATTTTTTGAATGAAACAGGCAGATTACTAACGTCATGATTCGAATTCCCGGACGCTTCGAAACCCGGACACTTCGTCGTGTTTTATCGATAATAATAATTATAATTAAAATTATAATTATAATTATTATTTGGATATAAGTTCGCATTACGAATGTCAAAACTGTGTTATTTGATGAATTCCAACATCAACTTTCATTAAAAGTTTGTTTGAACGCTGTAGTTAATGCCAAAACAATTAAATACAATAAAATTATAAGTTTACCAAAAATGCGAAACATTTTACTTGAAATATTTAATAGGCGTTCGAAGCACCGAGAAGGCAAAGCAAAAATTTATGATTTCGATTTCCTTAAATTCTAGCAAATTTTTAAATAAACTATCGATTGTTTTCATGTTAAAGCGGTATACGCACTTCGGAAGAAACCGGTCAAGAAAAAAATCAAATGGGCAGCAGTGGCAGCGCAAGCAAGTCAGAGAGGGTGAAGAAAAGCCCCAAGAAATCGCTCTCTCTCCTTTGTTCTGCTGTTCGTAAAGCTGTTTCTTGACCCCTTTCCTTCCGATCTGCATACAAGCCTTAACAGCTTATTTGAGACTTAAAAAATGCCATTCACTAACATTTCAGTCCAAATTTGTGCGATTCGTAATTAAGTAAAATCGAGTGTGCGGATTTCGAATCAGCTTTTATCAGTGTCCGGGATTCGAAGCACAACAAGCCATTTTAATTTTAAAATTCTGATGAAAAATAGTTAGAAAAGGCCTATTTTGCATGCATTTTCTTGAAACTGACTGTTTATACTACGTTCTGATGATATTTATACATTTCCAACTTATTACATGATTGTTTGCCAGCTGAGCAGTTCTCTCAGATTTCGGTCATTCCATTTTATTTTATTTTTGTATTTTGTAATCCGACTGAAACTTTTTTGGTGCCTTCGGTATGCCCAAAGTAGCCATTTTGCATCATTAAATTCTCCATATAATTTTCCATACAGATTTGGCAGCTGTCCATACAAAAATGTTTTATGAAAATTCAAAAATCAAAATTTTCTTTTGAAGGAATTTTTTGATCGTTTTGGTGTCTTCGGCAAAGTTGTAGGTATAGATATGGACTACACTGAAAAAAATGATACACGGTAAAATTTTTTTGGTATTTTTTTATTTAACTTTTTGTCATTAAAACTTGATTTGCAAAAAACACTTTTTTTTTATATGTTTTAGAGGACATCAAATGCCAACTTTTCAGAAATTTCCAGGGTATGCACAAAATCTTTGACCGAGTTATGAATTTTTTTAATCAATACTGATTTTTTCAAAAAATCGAAATTTTGTTCGTAAAAATTTTTCAACTTCATTTTTCGATGTAAAATCAAATTTACAATCAAAACAGTACTTTGGTGAAATTTGGATAAAGTGCACCGTTTTCAAGTTAAATCCATTTTTAGGTGACTTTTTAGAAAATAGTCGCAGTTTTTCATTTTTTTAAATTAGTGCACATGTTTGCCTACTTTTTGAAAAAATATTTTTGAAAAGCTGAGAAAATTCTCTATATTTTGCTTTTTTGAACTTTGTTGATACGACCCTTAGTTGCTGATATATTGCCTTGCAAGTGTTTAAAAACAGGAAAATTGATGTTTTCTAAATCTCACCTAAACAACCCACTATTTTCTAATGTCGATATCTCAGCAACTACTGGTTCGATTTACAATGTTAAAATATGAAACATTCGTGAAATTTTCCGATCTCTTCGAAAATAATACTTCAAATTTTTTTAAACCAGACAAACATTTCAAAAGGGCGTGATTTTTTAGCCCTTTTAAAATGTTAGTCTTGATTTAAAAATTTTGAAAGTATTTTTTTCGAAAAGATCGGAAAATTTCACGAATGTTTCATATTTTAACATTGTAAATCGGACTATTAGTTGCTGAGATATCGACATTAGAAAATTGTAGGTTGATTGGGTGAGACTTAGAAAACATCAATTTTCCTGTTTTTAAACACTTGCATGGCAATATCACAGCAACTAAGGGTCGTATCAACAAAGTTCAAAAAAGCAAAGTAAAGAGAATTTTCTCAGCTTTTCAAAAATATTTAAAAAAAAAGGCAAACATGTGCACTAATTTAAAAAAAATGAAAAACAGCGACTATTTTCAAAAAAGTCACCTAAAAATGGATTTAACTTGAAAACGGTGCACTTTATCAAAATTTCACTAGAGTACTTTTTGATTGCAAATTTGATTTTACATCGAAAAATGAAGTTGAAAATTTTTTACGACCAATATTTTGATTTTTTGAAAAAATCAGTGTTGATTAAAAAAATCATAATTCGGTCAATGATTTTTTGCACAACTTGGAAATTTCTGAAAATTTGGCATTTGATGTCCTCTAAAACATATATAAAAAAAAAATTAAAAATAGTGTTTTTTTGCAAATCAAGTTTTAGTGACAAAAAGTTAAATAAAAAATCACCAAAAAAAATTTACCGTGTATCATTTTTTTCAGTGTAGTCCATATCCATACCTACAACTTTGCAAAGTTACTTTGCCGAAGACACCAAATCGATCAAAAAATTCCTCCAAAAGATACAGATTTTTGAATTTCCATACATCATTTTTGTATGGACAGCTGCCAAATTTGATTAGATTAGGACAGCTGCCAAATTTGTATGGAAAATTATATGGAGAATCTAACGATGCAAAATGGCTTTTTTGGGCATACCGAAGGCACCAAAAAAGTTTCAGCCGGATTAAAAAATACAAAAAAAATCGAATGACCGAAATCTGAGAGAACTGCTCAGCAGTATCAATTGGTAAAAAAAACTGGAAAAGCTTTGAGAGATCAGAGAATCAAAAGTTAGTAAAATCATAGTCAAATGATGGATATTTAATAGAAGAATCAGTGAAGAAGTGAGAATCAGTAGAGCAAAATAAAAATTGGAGATAGGTGGTAGCTGAGAATGAAGAGAAGAGAAACCCCGCTGCGAATCAAAACAATACCGTCTACAATCACAAATTACTTCCCTTTTTTTTTAATTTTTTGAATGTTTTAAATTTTTTAAATATTTATTTTTTTTTTTTAATTTTTAATAAATTTTAAATTTTTTAAATTTATTAAATTTTTTAAATTTATTAAATTTTTTAAATTTTTTAAATTTTTTAAATTTTTTAAATTTTTTAATTTTTTTAAATTTTTTAAATTTTTTAAGTTTTTTAAATTTTTTAAATTTTTTAATTTTTTTTTAATTTTTTAAATTTTAAAAGTTTTTTAAATTTTTAATATTTTTTAATTTTTTTAAATATTTTAAATTTTTTAAATATTCTAAATTTTTTAAATTTTTTAAATTTTTAAATTTTTAAATTTTTTTAAATTTTTTTAATTTTTTAAATTTTTTAAATTTTTTTAATTTTTTTTAATTTTTTACATTTTCTCTGGACTGCCAAAACTGCTTTACAGAAGGGAAAACCCTCATGACTGTCTTTACTGCTGATACAAGTTTAATTTCCCTTTAAAGTTGAATTTTCCCTTCTTTAGACTGTCTGCAGCGCGAAGTTTTATAATTGTTTTAAATTTTTAGAACTGGCGGAAATGAAACTAAAACACGGTGCTCGCAACGCGCTGATCTAAATGTTGTTTCAAAAAATGCTTTTAATTGTGTGCGTATGATTATCAACACAGCATCATAGTGTGTGTGTAAGAATAGGTGGATATCTCTATATATCTGATTTTTTTTTTTTAACTGAGTTCTATTCCAGTTCCAAATCGTCTCCCGTTTGAAACAAACTCGTCGAGCAGTTTTATTACGGTTTCAAAATACTACTCGAAAAATAAAACTACAACTCCGCGTTGCGGGTGGTCTGTTTCAGTTCTATTTGAAAAATGAAACAGCCAGAACAAAGTAGAGCCGCGTTGCAACCAGTCTTAAAGAAGGGATAACTCTTGTGACATGCTGACATGAGATGAATTTTCCTTCAGCAGTTATCCTTAGTGAAAATACCAAATGCCAAATGAGAAATCAAACATCTGGAGTTTTTTTTTGAAAAGGACCAATAAACCAAATTTCCAGTTTTTGCTTTTTGGGTGTTTTTAGAACCGCCCTGAGTCAGGGGTATTAAAAAACACCCAAAAAGCAAAAACTGAAAATTTGGTTTATTGGTCCTTTAAAAAAAAAGAAACTCCAGACATGTTTTTCGGGGTCCTAAATATTTCTGGGGAATGGGTCATTCTGGGGAATGGGCCATTCTGGGGAATGGGCCATTCTGGGGATTGGGTTTCTGGAGAATGGAATTCTAGGGAATGGGATAGAACCAAATTTTTTAAACTTTTTAATTTTTTATTTTTTTTTTGATTTTTTAAATTTTTTGAATTTTTTATTTTTTTGAATTTTTAAATTTCAAAATTTTTAAAATTTTTATTTTTTTTTATTTTTTTTTATTTTTTTAATTTTTTGATTTTTTTAATTTTTTTTTTGAATTTTAAAATTTTGTAAATTTTTTAAATTTTTGTAATTTTTTAGCTCTAAATTTTTTTAATTTTTTAAATTTTGTTTTTTTTTTATTTTTCGGACTTTTTTTCGTACTTGATTCGATTTTTTCGTGCTTGAGTGTAAATTGAGGGGGTTGACGTCGGGTGCAAATTTGATTTGCTTCGATGTTTGCCATCAGAGCTGGAGATGCACTTAATACAATTCCATATTTTTTTTTTAAAGGTCCAATAAACTAAATTTTTGATTTTCGCTTTTTGAGTGTTTTTGAATACCCCTGACTCAAGGCGATTCTAAAAACACCCAAAAAGTAAAAAAAAAAACTCTAGATTTTAAGCTTGTTTGTTACCTCTATTTATTAACAATGGAGCACTTCCATTCGAGCAGTTTTTGCTTTTTTCTATAATGTATTTCTTATGGAGCGAACTGTCACAAACTGCTCGACTGCGGGTGTGCCATTGTTTTTTTTTTCTTTTGCTACCGTAATCTGGGGTAAATCGGGACTTCAGTCTGAATAGGGACAGCAGTTTTTAGAGCACTTAATGCTTTTAAATTTGGAAATGGATGCACATATTTTGTTGGCCTGAATCTGTTCTAACCGAAACCAACAGGAAAAATCAAAATATTGTGCTCCGACATGGTTAAAACTGCTGTCCCAATTCACCCCATGTGTCCCGATTGACCCCAGTTTACGGTAGTGATTCTTTCAATAGTATATTTACTTCACTGTCCATTGTTTTAAATTTTCACCCTTCTTGTTCTTAAAACAAGTGAGGTTCGAGCTCTTACTCAATTTATGGAATGATTTTAAGATAAACACAATATTACTATTGTACTTTTGGTAAACTTTTATAACTTGCTTAGAAACAAAAAAAATTAACAAAACACCGCGACAGAAGAAATTGGTAACAAGTAAACACGACTCAACACTAGGAAAGATTTCAGGAGAAAACAATACCCAGTAAATTACAATTGATTTTGAATTCAAACTATAAATAATACATTTTTCGCTTAAATAAATGTTGATAGGCACATTATAAATTGTGAAGCGCTTACACTTACATCAAACCCAAAAACAATGGACCGAGTTTAAATGCGTAAGCGGAAAAGAAGGTGTGCATGCCTGGCACGAACATTCAAAGCGTGTTCTAGCGTGTTGCTCGTACTGACTCAGAGCAAGGGTGAGATGTAGGTGTATGGGCAGTGCGTGTTCGTCGGGAACCTAGTGCATAAGATCGGTCAAGGCCCGTTCTTACACTGAAAATTGCAAATTGCGAATTGATAAATTTCTTTAATAATTTACCGGTACGCGGTGCATTAATTCTAAATTATTCTGACTTTCGCTTCCTTCCACTTGCAGATGCCACCCGCGCAACAACAGCAAAAAGTACCCAACGCTAACGGTGCGGTTCAACTTCAAAACGCAGGTGCACGTGATGCGGGTGTGGGACTACGCGTACCGGCAGGCCCGCAAGAGCGAGTGGGAAATAGCGGCGCGCGACCGGGCCTGGTTCAAGCGCCGGATAGAGAACACGGAGCCGGTGCTGGGGCCCATCTTCGATCGGGACTTGCGCGAGCGCGTTTACCGGGAGCGGTTCGCCGGATAGTGCGAGGGGTAACATTTGGTTTGGGCGCGCGCTTATTTATTTTTTGCTAAAGGCTGACGACTGTGAAAATTGTGTGTTAATGAATTGAAGCAAGGAGGTTCCAAGCGCGAACCGATCACATGTTACCCCGGCGGTGTTTAGATAATAAATGAAAAGGATTTTTTTTTATTGTTAGTTAGGTTCCAATTTAGAATAACCAAATGTTTGTCCATAAACTGCTATGTTAAATAAGGAGGGAAACGTTGGGACATTCGATTTCTTTGGACGACATTAGATATTGATAAGCAGATGATTACCTAGCCATTTCTCGATGCTTGCAAGAAAACTAAAGTTATTTTTTATGATTCCAACAGAAGTGTTCTATAATTGAGAAAATGTTTCAAAACTGACTCCTCCAACCAAATGAAGTGTAAATAATGCAATATATTGAAATGTATATACGAAATTATAAATTAAACAACAAATAAAAGAATAGTTGATTTTTCCAATCGTCTGGTTTTATTTCTAGTACCACAATTGTAGAATACCTCGTCACCATACGTTCATCCCTGCCCGATGCAGATCGCCGCGTTGATCCAGATCAAACACCTCATCCAGCTACCTTACAGCAGCAGACTACAAAAGGGTGTGCAAGCCGTCATCAGCGTCGTCAAATCACTTCGGCACTGTTTACCTGCGGGCAGCATTTCCTTGACACCGTGTCCAACAGGCCCACACACAACACAGTCGCAGAGCTTGACTGATAACACTGATAAACAGATAACGCGCGGGCTCTGCGACGGAAGACTCCTTTGAATGAACGAAAACCTCCTCCACACACATATTCGAGCAACAGCGGCACGATGTCGTCGTCGACACGGCCACGACTCGCAGTAATACGACGTCCCCGCAGTACACAGTGCTCGTTGAACGGTTTATCTACGGACTCGCGCAAACTACTGCGCGGCGGAGAAAAAGGAAGTCTTGCGGAACAACACGAACGAATCCTGGCGAAAGAGTTCCGTGGTTGAACCGCAAAGTGTGATGGTGCAGCGGAAGCTTAGTCGGAGACATCTAGTGGACATGCCCTGACCACCTCCTCCCCTTTTTCTTGGATATGGAGGCCTTCATCAACGAAATGGTTCAGCCTCGGGTGCTCGACCTAATTGTGCTGATTCTGCCCAAATGGAAGCTGCTCGTGTACATCCTCCTGATGAACGTAAGAACATTTCCCCGCTTCTACACCTGATATTCGTCGCGCACGACTTTCGATTGGAAACACTTGAGGCCGCAACGCAACGATGGCGATGGTTGATGGAGATAACAGCGAGAGAGGTGTTCCTCTTTATGACACAGTAAACATTTCACGGTTGATAAAGTGATTACTGTAGATTAAACATAGCTCACTCTGGTTCACTGGCAACAAGAACCGCCAAAACATTCACATTTTGCTGCTTGATCATGTCTGTTTGAACAGCGAACTTCAATAGAAAGGGTCGCATCACTTGCTTGGGGCGAATCCAACATCTCTCGGAACGTGGCCAACCGTTTATCAAGGAGCAGTGCATACCATACGCATCTGTGCGAAGTTGTGCCGTGAGGTCTTAGATAGCCAAGCTGCAACATTGGCAATAAATGTTGGGGCGATTGCCTGCAACATCCCTATTTTTTAAAAGGACAGGCCAACTGCGTAAAGTTAACCGCAAAGATGATTCATTTAAGTGGAGTTAGCTTGAGTACGAATGTTCTAATAAAAATTCTGATTCTACAGGGGAGGAAGAAATGTAATCGAAACGCAGCGAATTCAACCAAATGGTCGATGAACTTGCCAGACAAGTCCTTGCAAGTAGAGGGTGACGAGCGGGAATTCCCGGGCAAAATTTCCCGGGAAATCGACCATTTTTGCACCTTTCGATTCCCGGGAAATTCGGTCGAGACTCCCGGGAAATTTTAAACATATAAACATCGAAGCAAAATCATATAAAATGTTCAATGTTCGATGTTCAAGTTCGAATTAATCAATGCTTCTCTAATCTTCTTATTCAGAAAGTGTAAATTTTAACTTGTCAAAAATTCCAATAACTGTGGACCCCAAAATTAACCTTAAAAATATTAAGCAGTTACACCCAGAAATGAAATCGAATGTTCTATTTTCAAATATTATTTTTTTCAAATATTTCTAAGAGGGAAAACCTTTTTCAAGTTAAGTTCAATTTCCATATGATCTTTCGAGCATATCAATCCTCATGATCTTTTTTTTGTGAACATTTGGGTTTTCCTGATGAATATTTCTTCATGGAATTTTTACAGTTAACCTTAAAAATTACAAAAAAAAAAAAACAGTTTAATTTGTTGTTTTAAATCGCTGTATCATATAGCCGAATTCCCGATAACGGAAAATTATATATAAGCTATATTGGTTTTTTTATTAGCAGATTCAGAAAAAAAAGGTTCCTCAAAAAAAATGATGCTACTTAAATTAACGTTTCATAGAATTTGTATGAATTAATTGTAAATGAATTCATTGAAAACAAACAAATTTATTACTTTTCATTTTAAATTTTGGCACTATTGGCATAGTCAAAAAAAAACTCCCGGGTCCCGGGAATTCCCGGGAAATGTCCAAATTCTACTCTCGATTCCCGGGAAATTGAAAATCTCGAGAATCGTCACCCTCTACTTGCAAGGCTTTCAAACATCTTCGTGGGTCCTGAGCCCTTGCCTAAACATCTAAAATATGCCGTGATGAACTGTATTCGAGTGAATTTTGGTATTGATCAGACGGTTCGTTCAAAAGTTAGAAAAAAATTTATCAAAAAAAGGTGAGGGATTATTCAGAATCATTCTCTCCAATGATTTATTCCTTTTTTTACTCGAATTAAACTTTCCAACTGGGTGTTCACGACTGGATTAAACTTTGACACAAATTTTACAGCGAATTTAAAGGTTTCGGTGCGTTCTTTCAATTATATTTTGGCTAGAAAACCGGAACTCGAAGCCTGATTTTTTAGAGCTCTTTTTTCAGAAATACTTGAGCGATGTTTATATCTGCTTTTAATAATTTGTGTCTTCCCATTAAGGGGTTACAAACATGTAAATCGGCAAAAATGTTAGAGGTTGGTTTGAGCACACACTTAAACTTATTTCAAAATCTGTTTTCAGGGCATTAAAATACACTTTTTCATATATTAACAAAACAAATTTGAAGACATTTGGTTGTATCATTACCGAGATACAGCTATTTGAAGTTAGCAGTTTCAAAAAAAAAACGGGTGCCACGATATCTCAAGACTGCTTCGATCAAATCGGCTCAAAATTTTGGTGAAAACTCGTAAAACCGGTCCCGTGTGCATGGCGAAGGCCGATTTTCAAAAAGTTTATTTAAAAAAAGATAAACATATTTTACTGTTTTTCATATAAAAAAAAAATCACCATTTTTAGATTTTTGTATTTTTTTTTAATTCAAAATTTCAAAATCGGGCTTTGTCATGCACACGGGATATATCTTGGGAGCCTTCACCCAAAATTTCAGCCAATTTGGTCCGTCCCATCTTGAGATATCGTGGCACCCCTAAATCAACTTGGTGTTCAGAGAAAAACGCTCAGAAAGTTAGACAGTTCGCTTTGCGCATGGCAAAATTCTGAGCTTAAATCGTTTCTTACTTAGTTAAATCATGAAATATCTTCTTTAAACTTTTAGGAGTGATTGCAAATCATCTTTTAAGTGGATTTAATAAATTTTCTGCAGTTAGAAATTTTGTGATTTTCTACATGTATGTAACCCCTTAATTAAAAACCACTCGTAAAACCCACATTTTTTTAATTCTGATTTGTAGCCGTGGGATCGGAGACGAGACTTCTATTTATAGGTTCACAATTTAGGACCTGTAAATGTGGTCAAAGCCATTTTCAGAGGTAATTTTTGGACTATTTTACAGATAAAACTTTCAAATTCAAAGAATTCAATTTCAAACCAAAATCCATTCAAAAACATGGGCTGCTTGTGCCCAACATTTTAAGCAACAATTTGACCCACCTTCATTCATACTTATCGACTATCGATCAAATTCTGAGCAAATGTCTGTGCGTATGTGGGAATGTTGATCAAAAATATGCACTAAATTTTTTCGGCTTTGGCTGAACGAATTTTGTTCGGATGTGGTCTACAAAGTCCAGTCTTGGGTCCCACAGCTTGGTTTTGAAAATAGTAATTTTTCATTTAGTTGTATGATGAAAAGAAAACTATTTAGGCGACTACAAAAAAGGGTGTTTTTCAACTTACAGTGAAACCTCTTTTTACGTTTTTAAGTTTTTCTAATTTGTCGATTTCTTTGGAACGACGCAGTATTTTTGCAATCTTTTAAAAGCAATTTGTAGGTTTTGTTCAGATCTACAAAACGCTTTTTGAAGCTTGCAAAAATATTGTATGGTTTAAGAGAAATCTACGAAACAAAAAGCGTAACGCCACCGCGTAAATAGAGGTTTCTCTGTATCTAACCTCAAATAGCCGGGTCTGATCACCACGTCGGTATTTGTATATTCTTGGAAAAAGTTTGCAAATTTTTTTATATCGGAAAATTTCTATTTGTGCTTATCCAGCTTTTTAAGCGAAAATGGCGTTCGAATAGTGAACGCTCAAAATGTCAAAATCGCGCAGTGGTACCAACATTGCGAAAAAGTGTGCCATGGCATGACAGCCACATTTTTTGTCTAATGTTGGTGCTACTGCGCGATTTTGACATATCGGACGTTCAACATTCGAACGCCATCTTCGCTTAAAAACCTGGATATAACTTTGGATAGGATTGCCAGATATTCAATCTTTTTAGCTCGCAAGTTGAACCAGGTTAAAAAAATGCATGGTTGCCGAAAAATTTAATTTTGAAAACAAAAATTCGTGGTGCTCTGGAGTAACCATAGAGTAATCTACGTGCGCATGCATTGCGTGTACGTACACGAAAAAAAGTGAGGTTAAATTTTGTCTGGCCAGCAAAATCTAATGGTGCGCTAGTGTGTGTACGCGAAACGTCATAAAGCTCTATGGGCGTTAGAGGATTAATGTATTTCAAGTATCTAGCTAATTCTTCAAAATTAAGATATGGAAAACTCTATGTCCACATATCAAAACTTTACGTAGTCTACGCCATTCCGGTTTTGTCTGTGGCATAACTACTTTGACTTTTTTTTCAAAGTTGTTTGAAAGTTACGATAAAAAAAACTATTTAGACGACTACAAAAAAGGATGATTTTCAACATAACTTCAAATGGCCGGGTCTGATCACCATGGCGGTATCTGTATATTCTTGACAAAAAGTTTGCAATTTTACTTAACTAAACTAAACTCTATAATTTTCAATAGCGATTTAACCAAGGATTTAACAGACCCCTAGACGGATCGAATGTGTCCAATTAGGTTTTACGCCGACTCAATTTGGAGGTTAGAAATTTGACAGCTTGGCTGCACTGTTCACATTTTTTGCACGTGTGTCTCAGTAAAAATGTGTGTGCGTGTGCGCTCGTGACGTCACGCTGTAAAACCTAATACGGACAAAATCGGTTCAGCCAGTCCCGAGACAATCGAGTGCAATTATTTTGATCAACATTCCACCACACACACAGACATTTGCTCAGATTTGTTCCTGAGTTGGAATGCATACGTGAAGGTGGGTGTGTGTGTGTCCAATCCAATACCCGCTAACCGGTAGCGAAATTACGGGAAAGTTTAATTTGTATCAGACTTTGTATATGCCGAATGCTGATACAACTTATCTCAGTCCCGGGTAGTAGGTGGTGATAGCCCTTGCGCTGCTTCCAACGACCCATTTCAGAATGACAGAGCTCCATGCGGTCCAATTCCGAGGTCGCTGGGCATTGTTCGGCCCCGCCTAAACATAGAAGCAAGCATCTGAAGGAAACTCGATCTATATTTAGACTTCCAATCCGCTCAGGCAAATCAGGGATCAGCGTGTATTTAATATGAGAAGGTAACATGTTTCAACACTACGGCTCAATTCACTGCTAGAGTGTAAACCTTCTGATGGCCGACTGCTTAGCGTCCCAGACCACCAATCCAGAGGTGTGAGTTCGAATCCCACCTGATTCATTTTCGTTTTGGTTCATATTCAAAGTTCAAATTCATGATTCCAAGTTTCAATGGTACTGACCGGAATTTGATCCCTGAACCTTCTGCTTGTGAGACAGAAGCCGTAACCATTGGCATAAAACAATTGGCATTGGTATAAAACGGACCAACCACTTATTAATTGACTGATCAGCCGAAACAAAAAAAACCCCCATAAGTAACCATTAAGCCAAGCCACGGAGCCGGTTACATACGTGAAGGTGGGTCTAGGAGTTCAAATTAAGAAGTTAATTTTTCGAGTGATTTATAGCCTTTCCTCAGTGAGGCACAAATGGTCGCACCACTTGCTTAGGTCGAATCTCATCAAAATAAACCCTCTTTTCAGATTACCATCTTCTCGCCGCTGTACTTCTTCAACGTGATCCTGATCGGCCGGCCCGACCTGCAGCTCATCTGCCCGTCCGTCCTGCTGTTCGGCTTCAACCAGATCCACCGGGCGCTCTTCGTGCGCCACAACCTCAACAACACACGCTCGATGCTGACCGGCGGTTGCATCCTGAGCGCAGCGATCACAACCAGCGGACTCGTCAGTATGCTGACGAACGATCGCGGGACGGTGCTCACCGTGGTGCTGCTGTACAGTCTCGTTGGGGGTAGGTTGAGGGTAAGCGATCGTTGGCTGGAGTAAACTTACTGTTGATCTTCACAGGCTATGGCTACCATTTGGTGTTTTCCAAAATGTGGAAGATCCTCGCGAAGATCTTCAACGCCAAGAAGGAGATGTTCGTCATCAAGTTTCTGCACTCGTTCGGACAGTCCGTAACGCCACTGCTTCTGCTAGCGCTGTTCCACTGCCCGTGGACTGATTACATCTACGGAGCGCTGCTGGTTCTATTTGGAGGCTTGCTACTCAATCTGATCCCCGTTACCATCCTGATCGAAAACGAGAAGAACTTTCTCAAGCTCGATCAGGACTCGTGCATCAAGCACACCGCCAAGGGGAAGGAATCTTTTTATGCCGATGTCGCCAAGAGTTACTGTGCGGTAGCGGTGGTAGAATCAGAACAGTCCAACTCGCCAGCAATGCCTGAACCCGCGATGAGTTGGAAGAATCCGGCAAAGTGCAGCCGCGATGAATACGTCCCGGTGACGTTTGGCTGCGAAGACGACTTTGACGACGATGGGGTAGATCGCGACGGTAAGTACTTCAACGCGGACGGCGTCGAGATCCTGGAGATGATCGTCGAGGAGGACGAGGAGAATATGGCGGAGTACGAAGCGGAAGATACGGCTGGAGAGCAACAACCACCCGGCAGTAAGACTGGAAGCGGCGGAAAGGATCACTGGTTCATCCTGAATCGACTGTGCACCGGGCTGGCCAAGTACTACCATAGCATCCGTATGCGGCAGAACTTCAACGGCAGGTTGTTGAAATCGCTGCGCTTTGCACTTCGGGATCTCAAGTTCTACAGCTGCCTGCTGCTCAAATCCACCGACCTGTGCGTCTTCCTGCTGTTTCTTACGCTGCTGCCCCGGTTCATGCAGTTCCACTACCAGTTCAGGGGGAATCCCCGCCGGATGGTGCTGCTCGCCGTGGTCATTATCTCAGCGTCCTGGGCCATGTGCGCGATGCTGCTGCTGTGGTGTGACCTTAAGTTCCGCAAGCAGCAGGACAAGTTGCTCATCTTCAGTATCCTGTTCAAGGTGTTTGGATACTTTTGTGTGTACTCTACGCGGTCCAGCTTCTGGACGGTGAGCGGGTGCGTGCTCATCGGGGTGGGCCACTCGATTGCCTGTTCGTACCAGGAGTTTGTCATCAAGCGGAAGTTCACCGCCAGCCAGTGGAGTTTGGTGAAGGGAGCGCTCTGTCTGGTGGGCGGGCTGCTCGTCGTAGTGATAGCTAGTTTGATTAACGTTGCGTACGTGTACTGTAAGATAGACAACGTGTTACTCGTAGTGCTGCTGCTGTACTGCTTCAGTGGCAGCGTTTGGTTGGCGTGCAATTTTAGGATTATTTTTCGATAGTAAAAGACACTGAACGAAGTTTTGCACTTTGTGGTTGATCCGAATGCCTTAAACAATCCGGTCTTTTACCCACAACATCCAGGTCTCACGCTTCTTGCTGTCGACAGTTACCAGCAATCAAACATAGTTACACGAACACGCTTAATCTCACTTTGCGCAGATGTTGAACAGAGAATTAGATTAGAGAATTAGGCCTTGTCGTAGCCGAGTCAGTTTGTCCAAAATTCCGTTCTCGTGCATAATCTACCATAGCTGTTCGCGGCTGACTGTATCGTAAGCTGTCATGAAATCGATGAAGATGTGATGTGTGGGCACGTTGTACTCGCGACATTTGTCGAGGATCTGTCGGAGTCTAACACTTTTTTGTTTACCATTTCCCCCGTTACCAATCAAAGGCGGCTGCCGTGGCGCACTGGCAACACGCAAATTACCAGAGCTGTCAGGTTGAGAAAGCCCAACGGTGCTGTAAGTCGGCGAATGGTTTTCCAGCAGTGTTGCCAATTGCAACCAAAGAGAAAGTTTTTGCAAGGATGTTCGGATAAAAGAACGTAACTTCACGCACGTTTCTTTTTGCAATAATTCATTTTCATCAACCCTACAATTTCGTTACTTTGTTTTCTGTTTGCTTCTTTTTATTGTTAAATAATATACCGTTTTCTAGTGCTGATGATGATCCCTTCGGCGAAGATTATAAATTCAGTTAGTTTAGTGCAGTGTTGTTACAAGACGAAGGATTTGCTCTTCTGACTATTGTTTGCCCAATTTTTTTTCTGTGTTAGCAGTTTTGATTTTTTTTTCACATTATTCTCAGGATAAATTGTTTATAGCGTCACATAAATAATAACGTTTCGTTACTTCACTAACACTAGCAAGAAAGTTTTTGCTTTTAACAAAACGCAAAAAAAAACTGATAAAACATCTCTCTATCTTTTTTTTCTCTCATTCTCTCTAAAATTAAAACGGAACATCTAATGGAAACTTTACAACAAAACACGTTCAAGCAATTGCCCGCGCCAATCTTTACGTTTTCTTCTCTTTTCTCAACGAATACTGCAAAAGTATCAACTTTCAACAAAAACGTAAAAAAACCCGGCAGCAAGAAGCAATTGTTTGAGTTTTTGTCTTTTAATAAATCTAAAATGTATACTTTTAGATATAATATATAAACTTTTTTTTGTTTAATTCTTTCACTAAATCTAATTGAGTACGTTGTGTGTGTGTGGTTATTCCATTTCAGCCGAACAAAATGATTGAGGGAATTGTTTGACCGCGGGCGCAATGAAATAAATTATTACAAAAAGATTTCGATCACCATCGGCGCACGCTGCTCCTTCGGAGCCGCAGTTCCCACTTGGTGGAACTGCAGGGAAGGGGAGCTCTCTTTAGCATAATTAGGAAATTATTTCGTGTTTTTTTGTTCCTTCTTTTTTTTCTTCGTGTTATTTTGCTTCTCCAAGTTTTTCTCGGAGAAATACAATGAATAAATGTGGGTGTGTGTGTTTTTATAAGTTAATTTACTTTTATGATTTTTTTTCTCTCTCTCTCCCTCTCATCGTTCTTCCACTATTTTTAAGCTGCAAATTATTATCAATTCGATATAAGTTAATTAGTAGTACTGTTTTCTCTCATTCTCACTTGCGTAACGCATGCTCTTTTAGTGTTATCTTTTTTATATCCCTTCCTGCATGTGTGTGCGTCTCTTGCGCACGCTCGTTTATCGGTGCCCCCACCAAAGATTATCCATTTCTTATGCTTTTTTGCGTGGAAAAGCGCGGGAATGAAAGCGGAGAGGCAAAGCCTAGACGTGACGGTGAACAAACAGTTGCGTAAAATGATGAATTCAATTTTACACTGAAAAGATCTGAAGTTTTAATTCGCTAACTTTGACCTAAATTTAAATGTTTTTTTTTAAGAAAAAAATGAATTTTTCACAGTTAATATTGAAAACCGGTTCACAAAAAAAAACGCTAATAAAATTGCTGAATAAATTTAGAATTAAATGGTGTAAAAATCGTGCCATTCCGATTTTTCTGCAGGAAGTTATTAGGGATTGTAATGTGAAAGATTGAGATGTTTATTATTTAACAATTTTCGTTGTCATATTGGTCATGTGGATAACATAACCACCTGCACCTTTTAAGGCTAGTACGCAGCTCGGAACATCAACAGAAATAAGCCTTTGACCTATCTTCTTTTGCCAGAAAAATTCAAAAATGTTTTACCGTGTTTAAACCTTCTAAAACTCAGAGATATAAAATTTAAAAATTCTAAAACTCTAAAATCTAGATTAAATTTTCAAAAGGTCCTATCTGTATAGGAAATGAAAGATTGTTGTTTTGAAAATTTAATCTAGAAATGTTAAAATTCAAAAATTCTAAAATTTTGAATTGCATGATTCAAAAAATGAAAGATGCAAAAAGTTTAAACTCTTAAATTCTTGAACTCTTAAATTCTAAAAAATCTGAAAATTAAAAATTATGAAATTCAAAAATAAATCTGAATGTCTTTATTTCGTAAATTCAAAAAATCAGAATTCAAAGATTGAAAATAAAATTAAAATTTTCTAAGAATTCTGTTGAATTCAAAAATTTAAATGTTCATAAATAAAAAAACACAATTTTAAACACATATCTAAAAAAACGAAAATTTAACAACAGTCCGTATTTGTCTATTCGAAGACTTCGCCAAAATTTTACTTAAGATACTCAAATCACGAAATTTTTATTTTTCTCAAAACTAAACTGAACAACTGACTTAAAATATTTTTTATGAATTTAAGAATTTAAACATTTTAGGATTCAAAAATGTTAATCATTTAGTATTCAAGAAATGAAGCATTAGAGATCTTCGCAACTTACACTGAAATGAAAAAAAAGTACCAAATTCCTAAATTCTAGGAATTTTGCCTCCTTTCCTTATTAAGTAATCCAAAAAACCCGATTACTAAATAAGGAAAAGTGGCAAAATTCATAGAATTTAGGAATTTGGTAATTTTTTGTTTATTTCAGTGTAGGGATTAAAAAAATGAAATTAATTTAAGAATTTAAAAATTTACGAATTTAAGAATTTGAGAATTTAAGAAATAAAAAATTTAAGAATTTAAGCATTTAGGAATTTAGGAATTTAGGAATTCAAGAATTTAAAAATTTAAGAATTTAAGAATTTAGGAATTTAAGAATCTAAGAATTTAAGAATTTAAGAATTTAAGAATTTAAGAATTTAGGAATTTAAGAATCTAAGAATTTAAGAATTTAAGAATTTAAAAATTTAAGAATTTAAGAATTTAAGAATTTAAGAATTTAAGAATTTAAGAATTTAAGAATTTAAGTATTTAAGAATTTAAGAATTTAAGAATTTAAGAATTTAAAAATTTAAGAATTTAAGAATTTAAGAATTTAAAAATTTAAGAATTTAAGAATTTAAGAATTTAAGAATTTAAGAATTTAAGAATTTAAGAATTTAAGAATTTAAGAATTTAAGAATTTAAGAATTTAAGAATTTAAGAATTTAAGAATTTAAGAATTTAAGAATTTAAGAATTTAAGAATTTAAGAATTTAAGAATTTAAGAATTTAAGAATTTAAGAATTTAAGAATTTAAGAATTTAAGAATTTAAGAATTTAAGAATTTAAGAATTTAAGAATTTAAGAATTTAAGAATTTAAGAATTTAAGAATTTAAGAATTTAAGAATTTAAGAATTTAAGAATTTAAGAATTTAAGAATTTAAGAATTTAAGAATTTAAGAATTTAAGAATTTAAGAATTTAAAAATTTAAGAATTTAAGAATTTAAGAATTTAAGAATTTAAGAATTTAAGAATTTAAGAATTTAAGGATTTAAGAATTTAAGAATTTAAGAATTTAAGAATTTAAGAATTTAAGAATTTAAGAATTTAAGAATTTAAGAATTTAAGAATTTAAGAATTTAAGAATTTAAGAATTTAAGAATTTAAGAAATTAAGAATTTAAGAATTTAAGAATTTAAGAATTTAAGAATTCAAGAATTCAAGAATTTAAGAATTTAAGAATTTAAGAATTTAAGAATTTAAGAATTTAAGAATTTAATAATTTAAGAATTTAAGAATTTTTGATCATTGTTATTTATGTTTACCAAACAAATATTTTTTTTTTTGAGAGGTATTAATTTTCTAAAAACATTTTTTTTGACCAAGTTAGAGAGTTCGTATTAAACTTCAGCTTTTTAGGTAAAACTTAAATTCACCTTCTTTTCGCAACTGAGTGAAGATCCCGAAGCAGCAAGTAGCTAAATTTCTAAGCGAAATTTTAAAAGTGCTTTGTTTTTTTGTTGGAAGAAACCCAATAAAAAAAATAGAAGACATGTAGAAGCACCAATGTGTGTAGCGACGAAGACGACAACGACGAGCGCAGAAAGAGTTTGCATTTTTTCAAATATTTTCCTTCTTGTTTATTTTTTTTTATAATATTTTCTCTATCGAGTTAATCTCTCTACTTTCTCGCACTACCTAACTACTAAAAGTGGTTCTTCGATAAGCTTTTCCCACCGTGTTACTTTCCTTTCTGGTTCGTTCTGTGTTTTTTTTTCTGCATTTTTCCATCCGGGGATGATGTTATATTTCTGTTGCCTTGCATGAACTTCTGCCCTCACACTCACCGCGCGCACACACTCGCACTCCAACTGCTGATGTTTGTAACCCCTTCCCCCCACGTTCCGTAACTGCACTTATCACACAAACGCGCACGCACGCACGACACCAGAAGCATGCAATTCCACCGCGGCGTGAGGCTGCTTACCGACCTGTGTCCCACCACTCTTCTGCCTGCTGCTATCCCGTCTAGCAATCCGATTGTGCAGAACCAAAGTCCAGATCCTTCTTGACACTGCGCGTCAAACGGTCCAGCTCCATGGCGGCGTCCGTTCGCATGGAGAGCTTTTCACTCGCGGACACCAGATCGCCCGGACCGGTGCCAACGGTTGCGCCGTTGGTGGTGGCCCGTGGAGAAATTCCCGTGCCGGGAAGGTTCGGGCTAGTGCCACCGACGCCGCCAGCACCACCACCAGCTCCGGCCGGGGAACCGCTCTTTTTATGGAGCAACGAGTTGAAAAAGTTTGCCAGAACGCCCTCGCCGCTGGGGGTGCTCGGGTTGAGCTTGCCGTCGACCTGGGAGAAAGAAAAGGGGATGAAAATCAAACATTAATTGGAATGTGAGAGCTATAGCGTTGATCTTGAGCACTTCATAGCATCGTAGCTCTGATGGCACGTCGACAATAATATAACAAGGCAGTGCAGACACAGGTAAAGTCTGCTGTTGCGAAGATCATTCGTATGAGTGATGCATTTTTTTTAGTTTTGCTTGTTTTGTTAAAATCCCTTAACTGCCGTTCTACGCATAATTGTCCCATGTTAAAAAAAAGTGCAACTGAGAAAAACGCGATTGAAATTTTTCGACCGATTACTGTGTTTCTACGCATAATTGTCCCGTGGGTTCCTATTCGCCCTATGTGTCCCTAATCACCCCAGTTAGTAGTTTATCATCATTATTTGTGATTCTCTTGCTATAAAACAGGTAAACAAGACAGAATGCTAAGTAAAACTGATGATTTCGTGATAGAAAATACTTTGTGGGACAAATATGCGTAGAAGTTCGACGATGGGACAAGCAGACTTGGTGTTGTTTTTAATGAGTTTCCGAACAAAGCACCAGATTTTATGTGTTTTTCTTAAAGTACACATCAGACTAAACTTAAAAATGTCATAAAGTCAAAATCGTCGGAAACTGACATGGGACAATTATGCGTAGAACGGCAGTTAACTCATCGAAAACAATACCAAGTCTGTTTGTCCCATCGTTGCATTTCTACGCATAATTGTCCCACCAAGTTTTTTCTTCCACGGAATCAATAGTTTTACGAATCATTATATCTTGTTTACCTGTTGTATAGCAAGAGGATCACTAGTAAGAGTGATCGAAACAAATATGCGTAGAAACACAGAAATCAGTCGAAAAATTTCAATCGCGTTATTCTCAGTTTCCCTTTTTTGAACATGAGACAATTATGCGTAGAACGGCAGTTAAGGTTACACAGCAACGAAGGAAGTTGTTGTCTTCTTATTCCAAAATTGTCAAACTTACGGACCTAATCCTGCAATAACAAGCTTGTAAAATTAATCAAACTTTGTTGTAATCTACTTTGTGGACAGTACCTTTACTGTCGTTCTACGCATGATTGTCCCATGTCATTTTTTGACGATTTTGACTTTTCAAAATTTTTAAGTTTAGTTTGTTGTATACTTTTTGAAAAACACATAAAATCTAGTACTTTGTTCAGAAAATCATTGAAAACAACACCAAGTCTGTTTGTCCCATCGTCACACTTCTACGCATAATTGTCCCACCGAGTATTTTCTTTCACGAAGTCATTAGTTTTACGAAGCATTATGTTGTGTTTACCTATTGTATAGCAAGATGATCACAAGTTAGAGTGATAAACTGCTAACTGGGGTGATAAGGGACATATGGGGCGAATAGGAACCCACGGGACAATTATGCGTAGAAACACAGAAATCGGTCGAGAAATTTCAATCTCGTTTTTCTCAGTTGCACTTTTTTAACATTAGACAATTATGCGTAGAACGCCAGATTTAGGGGATAAATAAATAAATATTTCGATAGTACCCGTAGTTTTGAAGATATTATTGATCCTTGCACTGTAACTTGGGTTTGGCCCGCACTTTTCTCTCACACTTTTGACAACAAAATTTCCAAAAAAATAGGCAACCAGCAGTTGTTTATTTACATTTCCAGTCGCCAAATTCCACCAAACTGGACATTCGCACTTTAAAATTGCGATTGACAGGTGAGCAACATCGGCTCGCTTTGATCATTTTTTGAGAAAATTAAAATTTTCCAAGCCAGTTTGACAAGTCGCAATAGTGCGATCGATAGCAATAATTTAGTGCGAAGTCCAAGTTAGTGAGAATTGCGCAATAAAATAGCTGTTTTCAAATTGGGATAAGTTTTGAAATTTTGGAAACTACTTTCATTGGCAGTCAAAAATGTTCTTGCACGCTAAGGCGATAAACAACAAATTAAAATTTCTAAAAAATAAAAAAAACCAAAATTCATAATTCTAAAGTTTTAAAATTTAAAATTTCAAAATTCAATAAATTTCAAATTCTGAAACCTGAGTTTAATTTAATTTAAAATTCTTGAATTTCGAAATTCATAATTTTTTAAATTCTCGATTCTAATTTTTTTTTAATTTAAAATTTTTTTAATTTTTATTTTTTTAATTCTTAAAATTCTTAAAGTTCTAAAAATTCTTAAATTCATAAAATTCTAAAAAAAATTCTTAAAATTCTTAAGATTCTTATGATTCTTAAAATTCTTAATTTCTAAGAATTCTTAAATTATTAAATTCTTAATTTTCAAGAATTTTTGATTACTAAGAATTTTTAAATTTGCTTGTTTTAGATTTTTTTTGCATTATTCAATTTTGCGAATTAAATATTTGAAAAAAAGGAAAAATTTAAGAACTATTAAGAAAAAAACAGAAGTTTTGGAATTTCTAAAAATTCTATTAATATTAATTAATTATAATATTAGAATTTATAAGAAAGGTTCAATTCTAAAATTCATTACTTTTTTTAAATATTTAATTCGAAAAAAAAATAATAATACCAAGATTTCGAGAACTGAAAAAAACAATTATTAAAAAAATATCAAAATTTCAAAATACACAGAAAAACAATGAATAAAAAATATCAAAAATTTAAAATACACGGATTTTTTAAGGTTCTTACAATTCTTAAATCCTCAAAATTCTTAAATTCTCAAAATTCTTAAATTCTCAAAATTCTTAAATTTTCAAAATTCTTAAAATTCTAAAAAAAAAATCTTAAGATTCTTAAAATTTTTAATTTCTAAATTATTAAATTCTATATTTCCAAGAATTCTTGATTTTTAAAAATTCTTAAATTTGCTTGTTTTAGATTTTTTTTGTATTATTCAATTTTGCGAATTAAATATTTGAAAAAAAAAGAAATTTTAGGGAAAAAAAGAATTTTTCGAATTTCTAAAAATTCTATTAATATTAATTAATTATAATATTAGAATTTATAAGAATAGTTAAATTTTAAGATTCATTACTATTCATTAATATTTAGGCCGTTGCAAATATTTTTCAAACATGTCGGACCCCCCCCCCCCCCCCAAAGTTAGCAAAGTTGGCCTGAATAATCAGGGGGCATAAAAATATTTTTTCGAAAAACTTCAAAATGTTAATGAATATTAAAATTTAATCAACTGAAAACCAGTTAAAATGCATTTTCCCGCGTTTATAATCATATTTAGCATGTTTGAATTCCTTTGAAAACTTTTTAATTTTTCATGAAATACCAATGTACATTGTACAGTCCCACGAAAAGTTTTTTTTTGCGAAAAAAAAAATCCGTCGATATCTCGATATTTTCAAAACTAATGATTGGAAAGCAACTGTACTGTTCTTATTTTCTAAGAATTCTTAAATTCTAAATTTCCAAGAATTCTTGATTTCTAAGAATTCTTAAATTTGCTTGTTTTTTGATTTTTTTTTGTATAATTCAATTTTGCGAATTAAATATTTGAAAAAAATGATGAATTTTAGAACTAAAAAAAAGAATTTTTGGAATTTCTAAAAGTTCTATTGTAGCGAAGCAAGCTTTGAGAAAGCTGAGGTGCGATCGACAGGCCAGCTTCTAGTTCATTAAGTCTTGAACACTCAAGCGAGCAAGACGTGCCAATAAAGATTCCTTACGAAAAACCCCAAACCGAGTCAAGAATTCTTTTAGGTTATGGGCACTACGAAGGAAGGAATCCCGCTGCTGACCAGCGAAAACTTCGAGAACTGGAGCTACCGCGTGAAGCTACATTTTGAAGGCGCGGAGTTAGCTGATGTTTTCACGGCGGAAGTACCTGCCGGAAATGAAGATCGCGTGAAGTTCTTGAAGCTGGATCGCAAGGCCAAGACGCAGCTTGTTGGATTCATATCCGAAGAATGCCTCGGGATTGTCAAGGGTAAGGAGACGACGAAGCTGATGTGGCAAGCGTTGGAAGGCCACTTCCTGAAGAAGTCCGTGGCTAGCCAGACCATCATCCGGATGCAGCTGGCCAGATTGCGGATGAAGGAGGGGACCGGGATGCGGAGCCACTTCCAGAGCTTCGATGACCTCGTTCGGCAGCTCAAGTCCGTTGGAGCAAAGTTGGAGGAGGGTGACCTAATTGCCCAGTTATTCCTGTCACTGCCGGAGAGTTTCGACCCTCTGGTAACTGCGTTGGAGAACCTGGACGAGAAGGAAATCTCCCTGGATTTGTGTAAACAACGGTTGCTTGCTGAGGAGGCCAAGCGGATCAACCGTATGGAAGAGTCGCCGGAAGTCACGACTGCGGCGTTTGTTGGACAGAAGAGGAAGTTCAACGGTAAGTGCCATCGGTGCGGCACGAAGGGCCATATGGTCAAGGACTGCCGGGTGAAGTTGCCTGAAGGCGAAGCGAACGCGGTTATCAATGGGACACCTGTGTCGTTCGTTGCAAACCATGCCAAATCGGGAGCAGTCTCAACCAAGGTGGTGTTCTACGTGGATTCCGGGTGCAGTGACCACCTGGTGAACAACCTGGTCTGTTTGAAGGCCGTCCACAAGTTGAAGCAGCCGTTTGTTGTGGAAGTCGCCAAGGACGGCGTCTCGTTGACCGGATCTTACGAAGGTGTGCTGGAGGGCGTCACTATGGCGGGAGTTCCTGTGGAGATGAAACACGTCGTTTTCCTGCCGGAGCTACGTGGGAACCTGCTGTCTGTGAAGAAGCTGTCGAAGGCTGGCGTTGACGTTCTGTTTACCGGCAGCCATGGACGTGAGAAAGCGGTCATGAAGTTCAACGGTGTTGTGATTGCAGAGGCATATCTACGAAACAACCTCTACGAACTGGAGCTCGAGGTAAATATGTTGGGAGGTACAGCGAACCTGTGTACTGCCGTGATGAGCAAGCAAACCCGTGAGTCGTTCAAGGGCCGACCTGAACCTGTTGTTCGGCTAGAGGAACGCGTGCACCCGCATGTGGATGGGTTGCTTGAGCTGTCAGTCTGGGACAGATCAAGTCAGCAGAGGAAGCAGCTGGACCTTAAAAGCCAAGAATCATCGATGACCGGGAATATCCTCAAAAAGCATGGAGACGCCCAATCCGAACCCCCGTTGTTGGTGAAAGCTCACTACGGTGAGCCAGAGGGGGATCAGTACGAAGCAGATGATGTTCCGGTGAGTCTGGATGCGGCTGAGGTTGAAATACCTCCGATCGAGGACAGCACGGATGGAGATGGACTCTGTGACGTAGGACCTGTGGATGGCGACGCGGACGACGTCGGCCAGTTGGGTGCGGAACAGGACAATCCTGTGGCGCTCCCATCGCAACAAAGAGGTGACGGCTGTTTAGAGTCAAACACTAGGCGCAGCGATAGGGAGCGCAGACTCCCAGGTAAGTTCCTGGATGTTTCGACCTTTGGAGCACACTGCGCTGTTCAGAAATTCTACCTTGCAGATCCACCTGGTAGCGATAACGAAACTCGTAACGCTACAGAAACGGACGAACTCAACTTCCTTGGTGCCAATGTTGTCTGGAAGCTGAAGAAGAGTCTGGTTCGTGTCAAGCCAAAGAAGTCGAAATGGGTAGTCCGAGTTGATGAGTACGAAGGCGGTGCTCCTGTACGCTGCAAGGCAAAGCTCGTTGTGGAACAATTCCAGCGGGAGACCGGCCTGGACTATCGCGAGACGGTCAAACGGGTAGCGAAGCTGGACTTTTTTCGGACGAAGCTGGCTGTTGGCGGTCAACAGAGTGGCTTGCGCGGGAAGCTGCACCAGACTATTTTCGAGGTCGTTCCGGACGGCGTGCAAGCAGAACGATGGATAGCATGTCAACTTCTTAAGTCGTTGTACGAGTTCAAGCTGTCTTCAAGGCACTGGAAAGATGATCGGTTCAACGAGAGGGGGAATGATGCTGTCCTTGTGCTGTACGTTGATGATCTGCTGATTATAGGTGACCAGGAAACGATGATCCACACATTGAAGTTGGCAGGTTGCGGTGGAGTCCATTCCTACCTGGACATGAAGATCAATAAACGTTGGCAGCGAAGAAAGGTGATGCTGACCCTCGGAACCGGGTTGTCCACATCTACCTGCGAAGCCGAGGCACTCTGGCTGACTGTTCGTCGAGGAGATCTTGGAGAGCGTTTACATATCCGGGACCATGTGGCTGACGGGAAGCTTGCTGGATCCTGGACGAACGTGGAGACCTTCACGGACAATTAGGGTTGCACGATCGAGAGGGGGTGTAGCGAAGCAAGCTTTGAGAAAGCTGAGGTGCGATCGACAGGCCAGCTTCTAGTTCATTAAGTCTTGAACACTCAAGCGAGCAAGACGTGCCAATAAAGATTCCTTACGAAAAACCCCAAACCGAGTCAAGAATTCTTTTATCTATTAATATTAATTAATTATAAAATTAGAATTTATAAGAATAGTTAAATTCTAAAATTCTAAAATTTCTTAAATAATACCAAAATTTTGAAAACTGACAAAAACAATTAATAAAAAATATCAAGATTTTAAAATACACAGATTTTTAAAGGTTGCCATCTAAGATTGTAAAATTAGATTGTGAAGTTTGGAGCA
The DNA here is from genome assembly GCF_016801865.2 of Culex pipiens pallens. Taxonomy (NCBI): domain Eukaryota; kingdom Metazoa; phylum Arthropoda; class Insecta; order Diptera; family Culicidae; genus Culex; species Culex pipiens. The sequence continues at coordinate 40,252,583 of NC_068937.1, read as the reverse complement.
TTTTTGGAGTCATATTTTAGGTTAGAGACATAAATTTTGAGAAAAATAAAAATGTTGTGTTTCGATTACCCGGAGTCATATTTTGGCAAGAACTTTGGAAAATCGAGTACGAACAGTATTTTAATTTTTCAGAACTCTGGATGTTTAAAATTTCAGAATCTTCTGATTTTAGATTTTTTAAATTCTAAATGTTTTTATATTAGAAATTTATGATTTTCGATTCGAAATGTTGATTCCTTTTTCTAGTTTCGGATTTTATTCTTGAATTCTTGAATACTGAAATTTTTAAATTTAGTATTATTTGTATAATTAATTTCAGAATTTTCAACATTTGAGAATTTCTAAATTTTTAAGTTTTATTTTTTTGTTTTTTTTTTTATTAATATTTTTAGAATCCTTACAACTTTGAATTACAAAATATGATTATTTTTTTTATTTTGCACATCGTAAATTTGAGTTTCTATTTTTTTAATGTCTTCATTTTCCATTATTCGTTTTAAATGTTTGAATATTCGCATTTTGTTTTTTCCAGAAAATGAAATGAATATTGTTACAACATTTCCATTTGTGTTACTTCAAAAAGTTGGAAAGATGTTTTTGATCGCAAAAAATGCAGATTTAATCAAATCGAGTTCTTCAAAACTATCGAGAAATTAAAAAAGAGAGATGTGAGCCGGTAACATGGAGTGAAATTTTCGCAGCTGTCATGGAAAACTTTACAGCAGCTTGACAGAAAGTTTAACTCCATGTTAAGCTTTTAATTTCTCGATAGGATCATTTAGACATCCTTGCAATTGGTCGAGTATTGCTCGAGAACCAACGAGATGAAATTACCGTTCCAACTTTTTTGAGGAGTTGGGAGTTGGAATTTTTATTTTCTATAGAACCGAGCTCCGTACTAGCCTTGTATCAGTAAATTCTATAATGTCATTCAGCTAACGGTTCGACTGAAAAAAAAATCACAATCCAATTCCTACCTTTTTCGGCGATCCCTGCGCCCCGCCCGAGCCCGGCGTCCGCGGTGTCGTCTTGCCGGCGCTGCTCTGTGACCGCATCGGCGACTCGCCCCGCGTTGGCGTTTGACCTGCCTGCAGCAGCTGCAGCTGCCGCGTCAGGAACGCCTGCTCCTCCTCGGTTTGCACTTCGATCTCGCGGTTCGAAACAGTCTGCGAAGCAGAGGGGAGCGATAACTTTAGTTGCGGAAAAGGTTTTCGGGGTTTGGGAAAGTTGTACGAACCTTTCGGGAAGGCGGTTGTGCTATAATATCATTGTAGTCATCATCCGGCTTGCACGATTGCATATTTTCGTACAGAATGTTGATCTTTTTCATGTTGTCCCAGCCAGCGGGTCTGTCGAGAAGAAAAAGCTCAAATTAGTCTCAAAACAGTATTTAAGAATCAAGATCTCCCCCGTTACATTAGCACAGCATCCTTCTCGACGATGAGCGCGGGCGTACGGAACGGCAGCCCGTAGATTCGATGCGTTAGGTATTTATACAGCAGGTCGCAATTTTTGTCCTCCTTCACGCTAGTGTAGAAGAGCGACGCGCCGTACAGCAGGCAGAACCGGCGGATCCACTGCTGCATAAAGTCGAAATGCTCATCCCGGTAGTCGAGCTCCTTTTCCAGTGTGGTCATGTAGTCGGTCTGGAAGGTAAGCAATCAAGGGAGGGAATTAGACGTGGGACACCGGAAGATTGAGAAACGGAACAACAAACGCTGGTTAGGACACGTACTTTCGTTACAACAACTACTACATCTAAGCCCAAGTTGGTCGTTAGTACACCTTCGGGCAGGGGCAGCGCGTCCAGGTCGTCATCCACCGACGAGAGACGGTTGGTGCGCTTGATCGGCGAGCCCGGGTCCAGCTCGTCGATCGTGTCGCAGTAGCTCTGCCAGACGGTCACCAGCCGCTGGCGGCATTGCGATTTTTCCTCTGGAAGAAAAGAAAAGAAGAAAAAAAAAAAAGATATTAGTCTACAGTAATACGAATAAAAAATAAAAGTTTTAACATTCAACTGCTAAAGTTTTCGGCCATATTGATATTGTTCTACGAAACACTTTACTCCTTGTTTCTAGTTTTTCATCTTGTTTTTTGAACTTGCCAGCTAAGGGTTTTCGATATTTTTTCAGACACATTTTAAACTTAATTACAATGTTTGAAAAGGGATACAACACTGAATGGGACCGCTCGATATGATCATGATCAACATTGCTTGGCGACGGTCGGGTGAACGTAAACACAAAGACGAAAAGAACGAAAAATGAGCACCACTCAAGCAGCCGCCCGAACGAGACAACGTGCTTTTTCTCTTTCTCTCGTTTTCGTATCTCTCTTCCTTGTGTTTGTTGCGTGGTGACAAAAGTCATTTGAATGCGATCGTGGGAGAGATGACCGGAATCTCGGTATAATGTCAAACGACCATTATTTGAGCGAATGTATTTCTAGAGGGAGGTCAATGACTGCGTGAGTGACTGTTTCGCTCTCATTCGTCAAAATTTACATTTAATAAATAGATTATTCTATTGATCAAATTGAATATCCTTCCTACCCCTTCTGCGTCTTCCATTTTCTTAATCCCGAATTCTACATTTCTCCAAAATATAATTATTTGTCAAATTTACACTTACACACCCAACCACAACTGATTCGGGGCGCTTGGTACGGTATGTCCACGCATATTTCCTCCATTGTAGATTCTGTGAAATGTGACCCGTTCACAGAAAACGCTCTGCGGTAAACATCACGCAGTATTTTTTTATGTTTTATGTTTTTATGTTTCACATACCATCTACACTATTCAATCACAAAACTTCACCAATAATCAAAATTTCTACTGAATTCCTCATTATTTCTAACTACACAAAAGGGCCCGTAAACATCATTCAAAACAACAATCCGGTGACAGCGCTTTACCCAAGTAACATTTTAGGTTTTAAGTAGGCCATAAAAGCCTATTTAGGCCGTATCAGGGTTTTCAGAACCATGATAAAACCTTTAAGTTTAAAAATGTTACTAGGGTAGTGCCCTTTCAGTTCTCTTCGAAATTGCATTTAGAAAGGGCCCATTATGAACAACAGTTGGAAAGTTAAAAGGGCCCAATAACGACTTTTTTTTAAATTATGAGTTTTATTGCGAAAATCAACAAAAATTAAGAAGCATTTAAGCAGAGTTGAGGATAATGATGTGTTTTATCCTATCATCAGTAAAAATACCATCAGTCAAGCTTCTTTTTTAAATAGGAATTGAAACAAGTTGTCCACTTTTTGCAAGCGATTTTCTCGAATCGCGGTTTTTGGTTTTGTGCCCTAATGAAATGTTAGGCGTGAGCTATCTGGGTGATGTTTAGAAAATTTAAAAGAAGACTATTTGAGTAATGTTTCAAAAGTGAAAATAAAAAGTGAATAAAACTAAAAATAAACCAAACCATGGTCATGGTCACATTCAATTCAATTCATTTTATTTACCGAAATAACAATTTTACAATTTGTGTGAATAACTGGTTCATAGAGATTTGGTGTTCCTTGCAACTATTTCCTTTTCAATAACCGTTTGGTAACAGAAGGTTCTTCAAATGCAATTAAACAGAAACTAGGGAAAATTTGGCCAAAAAACCTAGTGAGATCGAAACTTGGGGTTTCTTAAAACTAATATCACAGACGAGTGGTGGGGTTGAGTTCCGCTTCATTAAAGGGGAAGGATGGCTTCAATCAGTGGGTTGTCCGACATCTGGCAGCTGGTCCGGAACTTCTGGAACAAGCGATCGATAAACTGGTCGATCGTCTCCAGTTCGGCAAGCTGGTGGAGATCATCGGTGGGGTGCCACGGATCGAGGTTGTAGATCATCTTCAGCAATTTGTTCTGCATCCTTTGAAGCTTTTTGCGGTGGGTAGCTGCGCAGGTTTTCCACGTTGGAGATCCGTACGTCAAGACTGCACGGAAAACGCACTTGTACAGCAACAGCTTGTTGTGGAGTTGTAATCGGGAGCGTCGGTTCACCAGCGAGTAGAGAGCCTTCGTCAGGTTTTTGCACTTTTTGAGCGTCTGGTCGATGTGCTTGTCGTAGCGAAGCCCGGTGTCTAAGACAAAGCCTAGATACTTGGCCTCTTTGGACCAGTCCACCTCCAAGCCGCAGACTTTGACCTTGGAACTCGGAAGGTACTTGGGCGCTCTTCGGCGCGTAAAGAAGATGGCTTGCGTCTTGGAAGGGTTGATTTTGATCCTCCACTTTTGTTGAAACTCCTCCAGACGGTTCTGAGCAGCTTGAAGTTTGATTGTGACGATTTTCGGATCGTTGTCTGTTGCAAAGAAGCCAGTATCGTCAGCAAAAAACGCATACGACACTCCGTCAATCATCAGTACATCAGCAGTGAAGATGTTGTACAGCGTTGGGCTTAGAACCGAACCTTGGGGCACGCCACACGGTATTCCGTGGATGGCCGACAGTGCACCGTTGACGTTCACTTGAAAACTTCTACCCTTCAGAAAGGAGTGCAACATTTTGACAAGATACAGTGGGAAGTTGGCGACTATCAGCTTGTGGACAATTGCTTCCTGCCACACCGTGTCATAGGCTTTCTCTACGTCCAGCATCAGCATGCCCGTCGATTTCTTCGAGTCAAATCCTTTCTTGACTGCTTGCGCAATCCTCACGAGCTGGTGATTCGTCGAATGCGCTCGCCTGAATCCGAATTGCTCGTCGGGGACGATGCGGTTGTTGTCCAAGTGTCGGTTCATTCGTGCGAGTACTATCCGTTCCAGGACCTTACTGAGCGTACTCAGCAGGCTTATGGGGCGATAGTTTCCGGGTTGCGTGATGTCCTTATTCGGCTTTGGAACCGCTACCACCAACGCGTGTTTCCACGCAGCAGGAAAGTAGGACAGCTTCAGGCAGGCGTTGTAGATTTTTGTGAGGTAGATTAATCCTTTTCGCGGAAGGTGCTTCAGCGTAATGTTCCGCAGGCCGTCTTGACCCGGGGCTTTCCTGTTTTTCAGCTTCCGGAAGATAGCTTTGATCTCGCTTGGCTTCGTGTATGTGGACCAGTCGTCGTTACTTTCGTTCGCCTCTGCCACCACCGACATCGATCGCGCTACCTCGTCGTTCACTGAAGGGTCACCCGGCAAGGTGTTGTCATGTGCCTTCGCGAAACTTTCAGCGAGCACTCTGGCTTTCTCCGCGGGGGAGATGACCAGGCCATCGTCGATACGGAAAGGAGGATTGTGTTTAACTTTATTCCGCACGAGCTTGGAAATTTTCCAGAACTTTTTGTGGCCATTGGCGATATCGCGGACCGTATCGCCGAAGTTTTTGTACTTAAGTTTGCTGCACTCTTTTTGGATTCGTTGGTTCAGCGTGTCGACGATCAGGCCCAGCACAGGATCTCGCGAACGGATGAACTGCCGTCGACGGGTGTTTCGCAGTGTAATCAGCAGCCGCAATCCATCTGGTAGAACCACTTTCTGCGGATTGTACTCCGCCCAGGGAACTGCAACGTCTTCAGCTTCCAGTACTGCAGACGTGAATCGGCGAACAGAAGCGTCGATCTCGGCTGTTGTCTGGATGTTGTTCAGCGACTCTACGGTTTCGTCCAGCTTTCCGCCAACGTCCCGCTGGAACCGGACCCAGTCCGCTCGGTCGTAGCAGCGAACTCGTTTAGCTTGTGTCTCCGCCTGAATGATGCAGTCGATCTCAAACGTCACGGGCAGGTGATCTGATGATAGCTCTTGATGTACTTTAGGAACTGACATGTTTACCCGGTTGTTAGACAAAACCAGATCAATGACCGAGGGTCGTGCGCGACCACGCGGGACGTACGTCGGCGTAGTGGGAGCATGAATGAAGAAATCAGAAGTACGAAATAGATTCATCAAAATGTTACCAGTCTGGTTTGCCCGCGTACAATTCCACATCCTGTGGCGAGAGTTGAGATCTCCCACGATGAAGTATGCTCCACTTTGCCTCGTCAGGGTTCCGATGTCACGCTTGAAGTTGACTCGATCTTCTTTGCTGCGTCCTCCAGGGAAGTAAGCAGCAATTATGTTGATTGGATCGCCCTCCGTTTGAACACGAACGCCAACCGCTTCAATCACCTTCGTCCGTAGATTGTCCATCGGCTTGAAACCGATTCCTCGTTTGACCAGGAGAGCAACCCCGCCCCCTCTTTCAGCAGCATCTGTTGGTCGATCCAGTCGAACAACTGAATAACCATCGATGAAAAATGACACGTTTCCCTGGAGCCACGTCTCAGTTAAAACGGCCACGTCAATTTTCTGCGACACAATAAACTCGGAGAGTTCAAGTGCCTTCTTCGGAACGGATCGTCCGTTCCAGTTTAGTACTTTTAATTTAGTTAAACTAGTGAACGTAAATATACTTCACCATGAGCTCGTGAAGAGCGAAGAACTGTTCCTCCCTAGTCGTACACTTACTGAGTCGAGCGTACATTTCTCTCGCCAAGCCCAAGAACTCGGTAATTGAAAACAGATCGTCATTGGGAGCTGCACCGGGTGGGGAGCCAGTGCCCGGACCAGCAGCAATGTTTGCGAAGGATAGGCCGGGTGCCACCACGTTTGAGGTGAACTTCCGTGGCGAGGGCGACGCTTTCTCGGCCTGCGGTGAGGCTTTGCGAGGTTTTTTCTTCTCCTGGTGCTTGAGGTAGTCCTTGCGAGCAGTGCATTCCTTGAAGTTGGCCGTGTGGTTGAGGTTGCAGTTGGCACATCTTATCTTCTGGCGGACGTCATCCGGGGCTTTCTCCAGCTCGGCCTTCGTTGGAAGCTGACATTCGTTCGATCCGTGCTTCTGTCCACACTTGACACAGCGAGGCGTCATGTTGCAATACCGGCTGCCGTGACCAAATCCTTGGCAGCGGAAACATTGCATCACGTCAGTTTTGTTTCGAGTGTAAAAACGCCACCAGACCACGACGTTGAAGATGGTTTTCACCTCGCGAAGCTGCGTCAGCTTCACCGAACCCTTCAAGAAGTTGAGAAGGTAAAGTGCACGATTTCCACCTTCCGATTTCGACAGCACTTTGACTTCCCGCGGGAAGATGTCGTTCTTTTCCAGTTCTTCGATCAGATCATCAACCTCGAATACGGGGAGACCCGAAAGGACGATCTTCACTAGGGCGTCCTCCGGCTTGGCATGGGTGAAGAATTCCGCGTTCAACTGCACCAGCTCAGCGGTAATTTTCTGGAAAAGGTCCGCGCACTTCACCTTGATCTGGACCGCCTTCTCAAAGTTTCGTAGGCTGTAGTTGCCGCCGCCACCTCCGAGACGTGAAATCAATTTGTTGATTTCAATCGCCGACTTGTTTCGCACTGTTATTGGGGGGCAGCGAGCCTTCGTCGTTTTCTTGACGCGGATGTCAACAACACCCGGGATGCTGTCGCCGCTGATGCTGCTGAAATCGTCGTCGTCCATCGATTGCAAAGTGTCAAACCCGTTGGCAAGTGGGATTGGCTGGGTGGAAGCACCCGCCCAGGTGTTTCGATTTCTCGTACTGGTGAGATCCGAATAAGATGCTCGCCGCCGGAGTGAATAGCCGTGACCTGCTGCTGCGAGTTTTTTTACTTCTGTGTCCAAAGTGGGGTTAGTTTTCAGTTTCGGACCGTAGTCCCGCCGATCGAACGTATGCTGAGTTGACTTCTTCACACCCGGGACATCATCCGGTGGGGGCTTTGGCTTCTTTTTTCCCATGGCAGGGAAACCGCGCGAGATTTCGACCCGCGATTTACGGTGGAAAACGATTTTGAAAATAAACAAGCTCGAGAGCGTTTTTCCCACGATGTTGACTGGTTGGTAGCTGTCAACGAACTGTCATGGTCACATTTGAATGAAAAAAGTGTTTTAAAATGCACTTTTACTAGTTCAGTTGTTTTGCAAACATTACTTTTCAAAAAATGTAAGATTTGACGAAAATAAAAATGGCAAACTGTACGTTCATTTAAAATTTTCTAAAATTTAAAAGATTTTTGGATAAACCCAAACATGCTAAAAATGATTCTGAAAACAGGGTAATGCTTTAAATTGATTTTAGCTGATTGCACTTAAATTTGCATTGAAATTTTCAAGTTTTTTTAAATAATTTTTCTTTACCCCCATATTTTTCGGGCCGTTTTTGAAGGGGGTGTTGACAAAAACTTTAAAAAATGTTTGTACCAGCCTTATGTGCAGGGATGGAATAATCACAAAACAATCACGAACTTTCTTCACTCGCGAAAGAGAGAGGAGGCAAATCACGCAAAGAAAATCGCTCACGATCTTCTCCAAGAAAATCAATCTGTTGATGATTTTTTGTGAATTTTCTTGTTAGAACCACTTAAAATTATTTATTTCGCTTTGTTAACACACAGTGACCATCTATGAAAAATGATAGGTCATTTTTCGTCGTGTGACGTTATACTTGCAAGTTTAGTAGTGTAATAGATGTTTCGCCAAATAATCAAGATAATGTTTTTTTTTTAGATTCCTTGTACCGATCTTTCGTGCGCGAGAGAGGAGAGCCATGTTCCTTTCGGATTTTTTTCTCTTGAGGAACGTTCAAAGATTTTCTATTGATGATGATTCTTCCATCGCTGCTTATGTGTAAAAACAAGTATCCAGTAATTTTTGTAAAAGTAAATTGTCACAGACTATGCCTCTACTTATTTTTAAACAATTTAAAGATAATGGTATCGTTCTATAGTAAAACATGTGAAAAACAAGCAAAACATAGAGGCTGTAAAAACATGAAAAAACTAAATAGGCAAAAGATAATGACAGGAGGTGGTAGGATAAGCCAGATACTATCAGAAACAAACATAAACCAAACAAGATATATGCATAAAAAATACTTAAAATGAAAAACAAAACAAAAAAAAAGTAAAGTTTTTCGAAGAACAAAAGTTGCTTAATATGTCCTCCGGGAAAAATAAATAATCGAAGAAATTGTTACACGCACAAAGCGTGTGAGGGTTAACATTAATCATTAATACATAACATAAAATATTGAATCAAATAATTAATTTGTTTTGGAGTTTGATGAGTTGGCAGAATTGTGAGGTTGCTCTCAAGCTTAAAAAATGTCTTAATTATTTAAAATTCAATTTGATGTTCCAAGCAACAACTCGTCGCTCAAATCTGATAATCCCATCAAATTGTTGCTCCATGAAAATTTGTATGAAATCAACACCCCAACCAAAAAAATCCTAAACAACCTTCGTAACGCGAAACCTTACAGTGCGCGTCCGTCATTCTGTTCTCACTCTTTCTAAACGCTCCACTTTTAGAACGTTTTCCAGAAGAGCCGACCGCGTCCTTTTGTAATGTGACACCTCGCTCGCACTGACCGGCCTCTCACTTTGGGAGGACAAAAACAAAAAAAACAGAGGCCACAACTCACCGGGCTCGATTTTCAGCTCCGCTATGTGATGCTCCAGTATCTTGATCCAGTGCTGCAGCTGTTCCACCCAGCTCCACGGTGTCGTCATCGATAGCGTCAGAATGACCAGGGTGTGTGCGTAGTTGGACTCGTTGAGCGCGTACTTGAGCAGGTTGTTGTGGCCGGGATCGCCGTCCAATATCCACACGCCCAGGCGGGTGACATCTACAAAACAAAACAAAAAAAATGTATCAATTAGAACGCAGCTTTCTTTTGAGGGCGAATCTACGAACCGTCTCGGTACTCGTCCCGCACGTCAATGTACGCGTATTCGAGGCCGGAGCCCTTCTTCGGGTCTTCGACGCCCTGCAGCTTCGCGATCAGTGTCGTCTTGCCGCTGGCATTGTCCCCGAGCACCAGCACGGATTTGTTCGAGGGAAGTTTGGTACTGCTCTGGGTTTGTACTTCGCTGAGGATGGCCGACCTGCGGGAAAGGGAGAGAGAGGAGGGGTTAGAGAATGATTGCAATAATTAAAATGTATTTGAAGAACTCTTAAGTTCTAATCTAATCTAATCAAACACAAGCGCAGCTAGTCCGAAAAAGGATCCTGGAAGAACTTGCGGTTAGATTACGCCTCAAGTCTTTTCTTGTCAATATAAATAATTGCAAAAATCTATAGCTAAAATAAAAGCGGCCAGGCCTACTGCGTTGCATTAACCGCAGAGACAGATTTTGTGAACGAATCACATTTCACATAATGAACAGGGGAGGAAGGATGCGTGGACATACCGTACGAAACGCTCAGAATCAGTTAGGTGTGATGTGTAAGCCTTCGGATAATCGAGCCTGGACTGTATTATCTTTTCAAAATAACCATAAACTTTCGAAAATTTGAACAGCGAGTGGCACAGTCTGGGTAGATGTTTATTTGCAAATATTCTAGTATACCGTCAGTTGGGGTGACATTGGTTCGAAGTGAAGCAATTCTCTGAGATTTCGGTCAATCGATTTTTTTCTGTATTTTTCAATCCGGCTGAAACTTTTTTGGTGCCTTTGGTATGCCCGAAGAAGCACTTGCATAATTAGTTTGTCCACATAATTTTCCATACAAATTTAGCAGCTGCCCATACAAAAATGATATATGAAAATTCAAAAATCTGTATCTTTTGAAGGAATTTTTTGATCGATTTGGTGTCTTCGGCAAAGTTGTAGGTATTGATAAGAACCACACCGAAAAAAAATTTGAAGTGATTTTTTATTTCACTTTTTATCACTAAATTTGATTTGCATGAGCAAAATGGGCAAAAGAATCTTCGACCGAGTTATGAATTTTTTAATCAATACTGATTTTTTCTAAAAATTGAAATACTGATCGCAAAAAATTTTCAACTTCATTTTTCGATGTAAAATTGAATTTGCAATCAAAAATTACTTTAGTAAAATTTTGATAAAGTTCACCGTTTTCAAGTTATAGCCATTTTAAGGTAACTTTTTTTTAAAAATAGACTCAGTTATTTTTTTGCCTTCCTCACCTCACTGAGGCAAGGCTATAAAATCACTCGAGAAATGAACTTCTTAAATACACCTCCTAGATATACCTTCACGTATACCTATCGACTCAGAATCAACAGGATTATCTCAGAACTGGCTGAACCGATTTTGGCCGGATCCGCCTTACTCTGTTCGTTTTGGGGTCCCCTAAGACCCTATTAAATTTTATTCCGTTTAGTGAAGTACTTTTAAAGTTATGCCATGAAAAAAGTTTTTTTTTGGGGCTGCAAACAGGGTGATTTCTGCTTAACCTCAAAGGCCGGGTCTTTTTTCTTACGCGCGAGAGTCGCGCAGCATGCGTATCGCCCGGTTGCCACATTGCTTAAGCAGTGACGGCGTCTCTTCTGGAAAAAGTCTGTATTAATTATGTTGCTGAATAGAGTTATCTAAGCCCGATCTCACGCACACTAGCTTACCATTTGTTTTTGCTGGCGGGTACAAATTTTAACCTAAAAACCCTTCGTGTACAAACACGCAATACATGCGCACGTATAGATAACTCTATACATCATTTTGTCTCGAAAAAGATTTACACGAACTTTTTACTGAAATATACAACTCATAAGACATTGTTTACTAAGGATATGGGGACAGCATGCAATTCCATCGTGCACCTTATGTTGGCATATCGGCACTTTTAAATTCAATTACAGCCCCCCCCCCCCCCCCCTTTTCTCCTTTATTTTGGAGAGTTGGTAAAAAAGAGTTAAAAACGAGATTGAAAAAAAAATTAAAAAGATTGAAAAAAAACTCTTAAATTAATTTGTAAATACAACCTAAAATACAATATGAATGTGAGGAAGGCACCAACCACCTTAAGGTGGATTAAGTAACTTTTTTTTTTAAATTAGTGCTTATGTTTGCCCACATTTGAAAAACATATTTTTGAAAAGCTGAGAAAATTCTCTATATTTTGCTTTTTTGAACATTGTTGATACGACCCTTAGTTGCTGAGATATTGCCATGCAATGGTTTAAAAACATAAATATTGATGTTTTCTAAGTCTCACCCAAACAACCCACCATTTTCCAATGTAAAAAAGGAAATCGTGAAATTTTCCGATCTTTTCGAAAACAATATTTTCAAAATTTGTAAATCAAGATTAGCATTTCAAAAGAGCGTAATATTGAATGAATCGTTTGGGTGGGAAAACTTGTTTCTTTTCTTGAAACCGGTGTATCTCAACAACTAGACGTCATATCTTCAATGTCTCTTAGACAATTTTTAACCAATTTTTTAAAACTTTTAAAAAAATACTTTCAGAAATGATCACTCATGGTCACTGTTTTTAAAAAACGAAAAACTGCTAATAATTTCGTTATAATCAAACTTTCGGTGGCTATATCTTGAAACGGAGCCCTTTATCAAAAAATCTGTAGAGTACTTTTCGATTGCATATTGAACTTTACATAAAAAATTGAGGTCAAATTTTTTTTTGGTATAAAATTATTTTTTTCCAAAAATCACTATTTAAAAAAATCTATTTTTTCAAAAAATCATAACTTGGCGGCCGATTTTTTTACCATTTCTTCTCTACAGCACAAAAGTTGCGGGTTTTGGTCCCGTAAAACATATCGAAAAACCTCTAAAATCAAAAAATACGTATTTTGGGAAAATGAGTGTGTTTATAAAAAAAAGTTAATAAAAAATCGGCAAAAAATCCTTGTACCTATTTTTTTCAATAATCCTCAACAATACCTACAACTTTGCCGAAGATCAGAAAATTCACTCAAAAAATAACAGCTTTTTAAATATTTACGTACCATTTTTGTATAGACAGCTGCCAAAATTGTATAGAGACTTGTATAGGTAAACCAATAACACAAAATAGATTCTTTGATAGGCAGGGCTTGCCAAATTTCGACTTTGTTTGTGATAGCTGACAGAGCACTCCAATCGTCTTCACCACGACAACTTGATTTTTACATTTTGCTTTCGTTCGTTTCACACACAAAGGAATGAGTGCTACGCAAAGTCACTCACACAATCATTGACTTCCTTCCAGGAGAAAAATCGCCTAGAGAGGCTAGAGAGCGGTCGTTTGACATTCTACCGAGATTCCGATCATCTCTCTAATGATAGCAATAACATGATTTCTGTCACCACGCAGCATACACTAGGAAGAGAGAGACAAAAACGAGGGAAAGAGAAAGAGCACGTTGTCTCGTTCGGGCGGCTGCTTAAGTGGTGCTCATTTTTCGTTCGTTTCGTCTTCGTGTTTACGTTCATCGACCGTCGCCAAGCAATGACGGTCATGATAGGCGTTGTGTGTCAGCGATCAAACATCGTTTTGGGAAATGAACGCTGTCAGAAAGTTCTATCGAATATCGAGCAGTCCCGTTCAGTGATAGATCCCTTTCAAGCATTGGTCATAGGGAAGGCCCCCACAAAGTTTGAGTCAAATAAAAAAATACAAATAAAATCCATTTCCGGTTTTGGTAGAGAGTTGCTCATCTGAAGAATCCTTTGCTGAAGAAACATCCTAGAATAATTCCTGTAATTCATTATTGTAGCATGTCAATACGATTTTCTTGAACAAGTAACACTGTTGGGTGACTTGTTTTGACTCTTTCTTGTATTTGAGCGTCATTTTAGTTTCATTTGACCCAATGTCACCCCTTCTAAGGGGTGAGATTGGTACTATTTTCAAAAGGTTGACATTTAAGGTCGTAGAAGGTGTAATCACGATACACAGAAAAAAATCATGATAATATTACATCTGGGAAGGGGTACATCTTTTATGTCAGAAAAAAGTTTTACACCTTTTTACCTCTGGAAATGTGTAATTCCACCTCTTTTCTGGTGTAATGTCACTTTTTCAGTCTAAATTGAGATAAAATTACATCATAAAAGAGGTAATATTTAACCTTCCCAAAATTACAGCTTCCAAAGTTACATTATTTTTTACTGTGTATGTAAAAAGCTTCTACAAACAACACAAAGAAATCCATTTTTTGATTGATAGATCCTCAATCAAGATTTGATTTTTTTTTAAACAAGCATGGCCGCCAAATGGCCGATTGGGAATGATGCCTTCCAGAGCCTTATGGTAGAATTCATCAAATTCCAACATAATTTGGGAAAATGTTGGTAAACTATCTAAGAACAATCCTATGTTAAAGTTTTTTTTTAAATCCCGTGTTCTTTTTCGGTGGCAACATTTTTTTAAACACAAAATTCTAACATTTTGCATTCGACTTGAAGCCAATCCATGTATTCCAATTGTTCATATAGTAATTTTGAACGCACTTTGAAATCCCATCGATCATCTCTCCCAATCCCATCAACCCCTAAACAACAACAACGAGTGACAATGACGGCAATACCTATAGAAGATGATGATGATGATGATTAGGGGGTATACGTATAGTGCCGGCAGTTACTCTGCGAAAACCAAGCTAGAATTCATAAATAGCACTTGGACGCACCGCCAAACTGTGACAACGGCTCTTTCGTATACGTTTGCGTTTTGTTTGGTTAAGGTGCCAAGCGAAAAAAAAGTACCGTAATGATGAACACTTTAAGAAGCTAAATTTAAGTGATATTTTTACAAATTTTAGGAACCAAGTAATTTTAAAAAGATTTACACCAATCCAAAAATTTAGTTGAACTTTGCGACGGAGCGTCAAAATAAAAAGCTCATCGATAAGCAATCCAGTCTGAGACAATCAATAAAGTGAGCTTTGTGTGTGGGCAGGGATGCGGTGGGGAACAAATACATTACGTCATGCACGTGAAATCATTCGAGCAGGTATATTGGAGGGAGGTGTTTTACTGCTCCTCAATGGAGTCATTGCCAACCGAGGAAGACTAGAAGACTTAAAGAAAAAAAGAACAGCTGTTTGCCAACTTGACACCACCACCACCAGCAGATGATGCTGAACTCTGAACACCGTCGTCGCAGACCATCGTCGTCGACCAGTTCAAGCGCAAATCGTGATCACAAGTTTGTAATCTTGTGTTTACATTCAGGGAAGAAAATAAACAGAAATCTGCTGTCGGCTTTTTGTCGCATTTGAAAGCTTTTATAAATTATGATTAGTCTGAAATGAATGCTTTAAAGAACATTAGCTAGGAAATCATCTAAAAAATGGAAAATAACTATAACATTGTATAGCGGAAACATGAAAAACAAGCAAGTCCTTTTTAAAATAACTTTCTATTACAAAAACTCGATTTTGACCAACTCTTCCCCCCTTGATTTTCTGTTTTAATAGAAAAAAGTGCCAATTTTTGAGCTTTAAAGGCCAAGTCATGATCTTTTTTAAGAAGAGTTTTTTTATAAAGTGAAAAAAGGCACACACAAAAATTCAAAACATACATTTTATTTGTAAAATTGAACTTTTAATCGAAAAGTACTTTTGTAAAATTTTGATTAGGTTCACCGTTTTTGAGTTATAGCCAATTTTAGGGCATTAAATTTTTTTTCTTTGATTTTTCAAAATAGTGTCCATATTCATTTATTTTTTGGATGATCCATGTCGAAACCTCTAAACTGGGCCCTCGTCCTGTCACGTCCGTCAGTAATCTTGTCGTTGTATGGATCTGACTCTAGAATGAATGCACAGTTGTGTGTTATTCATAAGTCCAAAATGTTCAATTTTTCATATAAGTCCAAATATTCATTTGCGGAAAACTACCTGACTTGAATTGAATACAAGATTTAAAGTAACCTATCCGAAAGCTACTCTTATCTCAAATCCCTGACATTTTACTTAATAGCCAAACCATCTAGAAAGTTTCTTTCAAAACCTGTCTGGCTTCTTTTGAAAAACAAAAACAAAAAAATTAGATTTACAGTTCATATTTTAAAAGTCGTGAATTGAAAAAGAGACGACGATTTGATCGTCAGAATTCCAGTAGATCCTCGATTCGCAACAATGGTCGATACAATCATAATCCGACAACCGTTAGTTCAACAGATCAACGAATTTAGTCCGATATCATTTCACTACACGGAGAAAAAACAGTTGCCAAAATCGTGAACAAGCGTTCATGAAAATGGAAACCACGAACTAAGTGGGATTTGAACACTTTGTTCGTGGTTCCTATTTTCATGAACGCTTGTTCACGATTTTGGGAACTCTTTTTTCTCCGTGTATTGATTGATCGAGATTATATGGAAATTTTGACAAATCAGAATGGTTTGTAAGCTACTTGAATGCAAATCACCGATTCTGATAGAATTACTAAATTCACTGTTACTAGAGTTGTCCATAAATAACTAAAGGCAAAGTATTAAAAGTTGATATTTACAGAGCAATTCCCGCTCAAATCGGGAATTTTTCTGGTACTTTTGTACCCGTCCCTCTCCGATTTTAATGAAACTTTTTAGACATGTTATCCTAGGCCTATATGAGCCATTTTTGTGTATATGGAGCCAATTGTACTCAAAAATTACATTTGAGAAGGGCGTAAGTTATTTAAATATTTGTGTATTTTGTAATTTAAAAATTACTGTATCTCGAAGCCGTTGCATCGTATCAAAAAGTAGTCAAAGACAAACTGCCGTTCTACGCATAATTGTCCCATGTTCAAAAAAGTGCAACTGAGAAAAACGCGATTGAAATTTTTCGACCGATTTCTGTGTTTCTACGCATAATTGTCCCGTGGGTTCCTATTCGCCCTATGTGTCCCTAATCACCCCAGTTAGCAGTTTATCACCTTTATTTGTGATTCTCTTGCTTTACAAAAGGTAAACAAGACATAATGGTTAGTAAAACTAATGATTCCGTGTAAGAAAATACTTGGTGGGACAATTATGCGTAGAAGTTTAACGATGGGACAAACAGACTTGGTGTTGTTTTTAATGAGTTTCCGAACAAAGTACCAGATTTTATGTGTTTTTCTTAAAGTACATATCAAACTAAACTTAAAAATGTCACAAAGTCAAAATCGACCAAAACTGACATGGGAAAATTATGCGTAGAACGGCAGCAAACTTGTAGGAAATTTGATGGGCTTTCTGAAAAAAAATACACTGAAAGAAAAATAAACGCCAATTTTATGAGAATTTTCAATTGTTAAGTATAAAATTTAATTTTCAAGTTGATGTCACCATTTTTTTTCGTTCAAAATTTTTGTGAAAATAGCCTAAAATGTGACAAAAGACTCATGAAAAATGCAGGGAAAAAAAACAAAAATCATTTACTAAAACTGTTTCTTTGAAAAGTGGTCTAAACGTCAAAATTTTCAAAAACTGAGAATCAATTCCCCAGACAATTTTACATAAAAGTCTCCATATTGACCATTGTCTTATGTCCAATCCTTGTGAAGATACAGTGGTTTTAAAAATAAAAATGTTGAAAAAACAGTTTTTTTTGTGGTTTTTGGCAATTTCTACATGACAGACTTGATTTTGTAGTCTTTTAAATATTTTTACTGAAAAGCTCGTCCAATTTCCCATAAGTTGGCCTTTGACAGCTTTTTTTTTCAAAAACGTTACAAATATTTTCAAAAGTTTCACTATCTAACATTAAAAATCTGATCAATGGTTTCCGAAATATTATCGAAAATCGAAGGGTTAATTATTGTCCCATGTAATTTTTGGACGATTCTGACTTTTTATCATTTTTAAGTTTAGTTTTACGTATAATTTCCGAAAAACACATACAATCTAGTGCTTTGTTCGGAAACTTTCGGATGAAAAATTATGTTACGTAACGCAAAATTTTCATATAAGCACTCATCAAAATTAGCAAAAAGACCTTGTGTATCGCTCATCTGTTACGATTTGTTACGAAGGGGGGGGGGGGGGGGGGGGTCCCTAAGGCCGTTAAGTCATTCCAAAGGAATCGTCTCCACGCTATAAGTACAAACCAAGCCTGCTCCGTTGGAATCACTGGCGGCGGTTGGACTCGCAATTCAAAGGTCGTCAGTTTGAACCCTGGAGTGGAAGGTTCCTTGGAGTAAAAAATAGGCTTGGGCGCTCTCCTCATTCAAGCCTTTGGACTCCTAGGTTCGAGCAGAAACTTGCAATAGAGACCACAAAAGACAAAACCTACGTTTTTAAATACCTGGGCAAAAAGTAAGTTTGATCCACGAGAACAAAAATTACGAAATTCCATACATTTTTGGCAGGTTGCTCAAACGAAACCATAACAACGTTTTTGCTTAGGTATTTAAAAAGCGTGAGTTTTATAGAAAACCTGGATGTATGGGTATCAAAAGATCGGAAATTTTATGCCCTTTCTGATGCCACATAGGTTGACTTATGAGTTGTGGACCGGTTCAGATGCCGGCGGATTTTCCGACGACGTATTTCCGGGTTGGTACGAAATCCCAACGAAATATCTATTCTATCGATACAAAGACCCCCAAAACGGTGTTATACCCACTCCAAAATGTTTATTTAGCAATTCTATGGTCATATATTGACATTTAGATGAATTGAAAGTTTGCCAAATTAAGTTTAGATAAGTTTTATATAGAATTTCCAGAGTTATATAAACTTTTATACTAAGTAGTTAGTAAACTTTATATTCAATCCAAATATTTTTTTAATCAGTCAAGGATGCCTATTTGGAGTTGGGAGACTGGATTTATAGTGATTTGTCAACAAATAACATTATTTATGTTAATTTTTCGAAAGGTGTACAAACATTTTTTGCACCTTTTTTATTTTCGTAATAGTATTTGTTATTTAACTTTTTATAGAAATCATCTTTTCGTGAGCTTTTTGAAGCTAAATGTTTGGCATGATCCGCATGAATATCTGAACAAAACGTAGTACTAGGTTCCTGTCAAACTTTAATGCATTAAAAAAAACTTTTTTCATTCAAATGTTGAAACCGTGGCCTGTTTTGAAGTGAAGAATGCATGAAAAGCTGACTTTATAACACAAATAGTTCCTCAACTAGGAAAAACTAACAAAACTTTAAAGGTTATATACGAACCAATTTCTGTGATTTGGATAAATATTATTATGTGCCCTTACGGATTTTTTTTTTCATTTTTAGTGGCAAATTGCAGCAAATTCAGGCGGTTAATGTCAACATCAAATACATACAGATAGACTTGTTCTAAGTTCAGGACCAAGTATTAGCTTCAAATAACGCATATTTTATCACAACGATCACCACACCCTCGTCACCACACACTTCTCAGAGAGCAAGAACCACTTTCTGTAACTTTTGCATAATTAATTTTCTTTCCCGCCGACGTCCATTTCTGGTGTACGCTAGTGCTATCGGTGTATGGTTGATCGCTGCAATTGCGATCGCGTCATTCGCTCAATTCTTCGGCGTCGTCGCATTTCTCACTCCAAAGGTGAGTTGCTCTATTATAGGGGTGTGCGCGCTATGCAACAGTCAACTTTCTTGTTGCTGTTCTCTTATTTTCGTGGGTGGGTCACCTTCTCCAACGTTCGATTGTTTCAGCAGAGCCAGTCGATTAATCGAAACAAGCGACACACATTGAACCACTGCTGCCATACCACTGCAAAACTGATATCCATTTCGGGGTATCGCACACACAGTATAGCTGATAAACGAATGTGTATGCGACGCAGAGTGAGGACAAAATCAATGCATTTCGCTTATAGTGGTTTCCCCTCGTATGCATCGTATGTTGATGAATCATATCTTGTATCGTCGTGTTCAGTGGTGGTGCTCTCAATTCATTCTCCCCTCTCTGTCTGGTTGATGGTCAATGTTGTTGTACTGCAGGGGGACGTCTGGCTCTTTGTTTATGTTTTTGTGGATCAATGTCAAGTATCAGAATGATTAAAAATTATCTATAGTGCTAGTTGTTTATAATCGGTAGCATATCATGTATCTAATATTTGACCCTCTCCCGCCCATGGTTACAGCAGAGCACTAAAACTTTAAACTCAAACATCTCGGAACTGACACAACTTTTTATGGTGCTTTAAGGTGAAATTCCAAGACATACAAAAAATGGCCGAAAAGGCTGCCGTCGTTTGGCCTTAATTATTATCAATGATCCACCTCCTAACCTTAAACTTGACTGTTCAAAAAATACCGTGGTCAGAATAAATGCTCTAAAACCAACATATCTTTACCAAAAGCATACTCCAACACACCATATTCACAAAGTATCGATTAAAGTATAATTCAATGTACAAATTTGCTTAAAACTTGCAGAAACTCAGCAAATTTGAAGGCCCATCAATTTTTGCTTCGCTGGCTGCTTCTTATAATCAATTTTCTTCTGCTTCTTCCGAAAACTTGGGCGCTGCGTTGTTTCTTTTAATATTAATATAATCACTCACTGTATGCACTACATATCACTACCCACGTCTATTTATGGTAAATACTTCACGAAAAAATAATTTTAAGAACGCGAAAACTTTTATTTTACCCGCAATTTGTAAAAATATTCAAACCCCGCGCCGGTTAGAAGAGCAAAATAAAATTTGTTGTCTCCTTCTTTCGCATTACGAAACTTTTTGTGGTTGGCAAGTCATCATTTCTTGACGAAGATTGGAAAAAGTCATTTTATTTCTTCTTTACGTTTTCATTCAAATTTATGATCGATGATAGTTCAGTATAAAAGGAACAATTACATTTCTATGAATAATTTTCCAAATAAGTTGCTTATGCAGAAAGAATTTTCAAATTATATGGAAATAAAGGAAATTCCTTAACCATCCAAACATACCAGTTCAAAAAGGTTTCAAAACTTTATGTTATTATCTTTTATTGAGATTCTTGGTCCTATTTTTATTTGACATACATTTTTATTTGACATACGATTACCTACAGAATAGTTTATTTTATTTTTTCTAGATTCTTTATGTGTGGTACATTTGAACAATTAAAAAATAATTTTTAATTTAAAAAACACTGTTAGGTAAATTAATCCTGTATGTAAATATTGACATTTGAAATTAAACAAAACAAAAAGACTTTTGTTTGGAATCTGTTGGTAAACAACAACAGAAAATTAATCTGATGACGCTAATGATTTTAATGATTACTAGGAAGAAGAATACAACAAAGAAGAAGCCCAAAGTGATGTACACCGATTTCACGTTAAGTTGCAGGTATTCATGTAGAATGTATACTAACATCTCACCAAATTTCATCAATTTGGTTAAGCACAAGCAAAGACCTGTTTTCGAAAGTCCGTAAAAAATACTAAACACAAAATTTTATGAAACAAAAAATGTTTTGCTATTATTTGAACCTTGGACAAGAACCCCTGTGAATAACATTGTGAGGTTGGACTGGTTTTGAGTGTTTTTCAACCGTTATCATTTGGTGCACCAGAGCACCTTCTCGGCATATCAGCAACTAAATATTCAAGGGCACTTTTTTCTAAATTACAGAAAAAGCTTATTTTTTTATCAAAACAAAAGATTATAAACGTTTTGACTGTTCACAAACAAGACAAAACATTGTTATTAGACCGATGGCTTTATTATTTTCCTTACTTTTCATGAAAATAGTTGTTTGTGAGTTTTGAATGAGACAATCAAAGAAATCTGAAAATGCAGAGATTTTAGAGTTTGTAATTCATACTTGAGAAATATGGATTTTTGGTAAGAGTGTACTAAAAAAATCGTAAGAGTAAAAAAATTAAGCTGCCCCCCTTTCCATTAGCCTACCATTCCCCGATAACATATGAGTCTTCATATTTTATTGATAATTGGCACCGTTTTCAAATTAAAGAGGTATTAGACTATGGCAAACGAACAAACAAACTCGCACTTTTTTGTGTTTGACAGTTTGCGGCAAACTCGCAAACAAAACCAAATGTATGCAGGCTGACGTTTCTGCAAACAAATGCAAGCAAACTGCCCAACTGTCAAAAAGTTTGTTTGTGTGTTTTCGATAGTCTAATACGTCCTTCATATGCATATTCAGATAAAAACAATGAAAAGACGTAGAGAATGTATAGACTTAAGAAATTAACCCTCTACTGGCCAATTTTTTTTTCGAAATTTTTCTTTTTCCCCGTGTTTAGGAGGACATTTTAAGCAACTTTTGTTCTATGAAAAACTTTACTTTTTTGTTTTATATTTAGGCCGTTGCAAATATTTTACAAAGTTTATGTCGCTCCCCCTTCAAAATTGGTCGGAAAAATCAGGGGGCAAAAAAATATGGCGATTGTCCACGATCCATACAAAAAAGTTTTTTTTTGTATGAACAATTCGAGCAAAACATTTCATTAGGGCACAAAACCAAAACGTAAACATTCGGGATTATTCCACTATTCCATTCATTAGTACACTCCCTACATGCCCTCCAAGAATCAGATTGATAACAAACAATTTCCTATTGAAAAAATCAAAAACACAAAAGGGCACATAACCATGTTCACTCCAAACCAGAAAAAATAGTTCAATTAGGCCCTTTTCTTTTTCGTTAGTTTTTCGTGGTTAAGGAACTTTCTATGTTATAAAGTGAACTTTTCATACATTCTTAACACTAATTCATTTCAAAAAAAAGTTTGGTTTACTTTTCACCAAGGATTTCTGCAGAGAAAAAACTTCGTCAAAAAACAATATTTAATACGGTCCCGCGGCTGCTGTTCAGTACACTTTTGAAGAATTTTTATGTTTCACATACCTTATCTACACTATTTAATCACATAACTTCACCAATAATCAGAATTTCTACTGAATTCCTCATTATTTCTAACTAGACAAAAGGGCCCGTAAACATCATTCAAAACAACAATCAGGTGACAGCGCTTTAGTGCCCTTTCAGCTCTCTTCGAAATTGCATTTAGAAAGGGCCCATTATGAACAACAGTTGGAATGTTAAAAGGGCCCAATAACGATTTTTTTTTTAAATTATGAGTTTTATTGCGAAAATCAACAAATATCAAGAAGCATTTAAGCAGAGTTGAGGATAATGATGTGTTTTATCGTATCATCAGTAAAAATACCATCAGTCAAGCTTCTTTTTTAAATAGGAATTGAAACAAGTTGTCCACTTTTTGCAAGCGATTTTCTCGAATCGCGGTTTTTGGTTTTGTGCCCTTATGAAATGTTTGGCTCGAATTGCCCACGAGGTGGGGGGGGGGGGGGGTGGGTGGTGTGTTGCTTGTTTTTTTTTTACATTTTCTGCTATAGAATGGCACCATTATGATTTGAATTGTAAAAAAAAAATGAGTAGAGGTATAGTCTGAGACACTACAAAATTATTGCATACTTCTTTTTTCTTAAAATATAGGAATTGCCAAAGTTGACCCCTAAAAAATATATTTTTCAATACATTGGCAAAGTCAAATGAAACTTCCACCCAGGGCTGTGGAGTCGGAGTCGGAGCCGGAGTCGGTGGAGTCGGGTCTTTTTGGGGACCTGGAGTCGGAGTCGGAGTCGTCAAAACTCGAACAGCTGGAGTCGGAGTCGGAGTCGGCTAAATTTTATGAGCTGGAGTTGAAAATTTCTGATAACCCGGAGTCGAAGTCGGAGTCGGAGTCATCTTAAATGCAAAAAAAAAAAATGTTGTTCAGTATTTGCTATAAAACAGCTTAATTTACAAAACTTGTTATATTTTTCAATGTTTTTTTTAAGTCGTATGCACTGAATTGCCTTTTTTTTAAAGGTTTATCAGATGCCATTATGTTTTTGAAGCTTTTTATTGTGATTGGAAACTCTTATTGTGTTATTTTACTAAATGATAACCTGTTTATTCCCTCTTACCCAAGTATTTAGTATTATAACTTTTTGTAGTCAGAAATATTTAATTGATTCTTTACTGCATCCCTTTCAATTAAAATTAAAAGCAGACGGTAAGGTCCTTTTAAAATGACCTAGAAAATATTTTACCTGTGGATTTTGGTTTTTATCCAATAATTTGATATTTCATATATTTTGAAGGAGGCGCACGATCATTCATATAGATTCGTTTTAGGTGAAGATTCAAGAAGTATTGCGCGCCTCCTTCTATGTATATTGAAAATTTTAAAATTTAAATAAATCAATAATTCCCAGGTAAAATATTTTCTAGGTCACGGATATTTGAAAAGGACCCCTTAAGAGCGAGTTTTTCACCAATGTGTAACAGGTCGTATCGAGGTGCTCCGATTTGGATGAAACTTTCAGCGTTTGTTTGTCTATACATGAGATGAACTCATGCCAAATATGAGCCCTCTACGACAAAGGGAAGTGGGGTAAAATGGGCTTTGAAGTTTGAGGTCCAAAAAACCTAAAAAATCTTAAAATTGCTCGCATTTCCGTAAAACTTCATCAATTCCAACTCTCTTAGATGCATTCGCAAGGTCTTTTAAAGTACTTCAAAATGTGCCATAGACATCCAGGATTGGTTCGACTTTTTCTCTTAGCTTTTGCAAATTATTGTCAAAAATTGATTTTTTAAAACCTTAATATCTTTTTGCAACAGCCTCCAACACCCATACTCCCATAGGTCAAAAGATAAGTAATTACATGGACTATAAGCCTTTGGTATTAACTTTTTGGCCAATCGCAGTTTTTCTCATAGTTTTTCGATTTTTCTAGAACAAACATTTTACAGCGTTAGTTTTTGGCCGGTAGGCCGCCATAGCGGCACTTTTTAGTCTCAATTTTGTCATATTCGGAATCCACGGACAATTTCACGTAAGTTAGAAGTATTGGAGTTGTAAATTTGATTGGAAAAATTGCCATTAAGAATGAATTAAAATATTTTTTAACAATTTGTTTAATTAGGGGTAAAACAGGTTTTCGCCTACTTGATACAGCATTTGACGTATTGATCACAGGGTAAATAAGATCTATTTCTTTTTTCAAAAATGTTTTATTTAATTATATTTTAAATCAAATTTACAACTCCAATACTTATAACATACGTGAAATTGTCCGAGGATTTCGAATATGACAAAATTGAGACCAAAAAGTGCCGCTATGACGGCCTACAGGGCAAAAACTAACGTTGTAAAATGTTTGTTCCAGAAAAATCGAAAAACTATGAGTAAAACTGCGATCGGCCAAAAAGTTATTTCCGTAGGCTTATAGTCCATGTAATTACCTATCTTTTGACCTATGGGAGTATGGGTGTTGGAGGCTGTTGCAAAAAGATATTAAGGTTTTAAAAAAATCCATTTTTGACAGTAATTTGCAAAAGCTAAGAGAAAAAGTCGAACCAATCCTGGATGTCTATGGCACATTTTGAAGTGCTTCAAAAGACCTTTCGAATGCATCTAAGAGAGTTGGAATTGATGAAGTTTTACGGAAATGCGAGCAATTTTAAGATTTTTTAGGTTTTTTGGGCCTCAAACTTCAAAGCCCATTTTACCCCACTTCCCTTTGTCGTAGAGGGCTCATATTTGGCATGAGTTCATCTCATGTATAGACAAACAAACGCTGAAAGTTTCATCCAAATCGGAGCACCTCGATACGACCTCTAGAACAAACCGAGCAATATTTACAAATACTGCCTCTTAATTATCTTTTCCACGAAGACATTTTTTAGATACCTTGATTTGCGATCATAATCTTTAAATAGTAGTATATGCAACAAGTTGCAAAAAGAAGTTGTTTTAAACACGAGTCGTAATTTATCCAACGAGGTTTACCGAGTTGGACAAATACGATGAGTGCTGCAAAAAAACAAGTTTTGCAACGAGTTGCTTACAACATTTTTTGCAATTACGAAAAACGCTTTTTGAATGGAATTTTATGTCAATTATTAATGTGTTAAGTAAACTCACCGTTCAAAACAAAAAAATATTGAAGAATGTATCTTTTCGATACTAGTGCTGAAAAGTTCAACTTTTCAGCACTGGTGTTGAAAGGTATAAATTTTCCATTTTGTTATTTTTGGTAGGGAAAAGTAGGCCGTTTCGTTTATCCAGAAGGACAGGAAAAGTTGACAGTTTCACAGCGGAACCCGAGCAGACGGAAATAACTCGGGAATAACGTTTTTTGATATTTGAAAATACTTGGCCAATAACATTTTCTGTTATTTATAACAAGATTTGTTATTCGTCGTGAGGATTTTTTTGTTATTGGATTGTTATTGTAATAACAGACTAATAACATTTTTAGTTATTCTTCGAACAAATCTTTGTTATTATTTTTTGTTATTTTAACAACTAATCCGATCATTTCAATAACATTTGGAGTTATTCTTCCACAACAAAAAATGTTATTCCAAAGTTGTTTTGGCTTTCAACCAATATCAAACCAATAACAAATTTTGTTATGATAACATAAACTGTTATTAAACCCTTATGCAAAAACAGATTTTTCAAGAAGGTTCCATAACACTTTCTGTTATTTTAACAGAATTTGTTATTGAAATGGCATGAATTTTGTTATTACCGTCTGCCCGGGAATTGCAAAAAAAGAAAACAGTTTCGTTTAAAAATGTTATTTAAAAAAACAAGGTAACTTTGATAGACAATGTGCTTCTTATAAATGTCAGCTTAAAAGTGTGCAAATTGAATTTATATGTTAAATCAATCATTAAGGCCAGGTTTCTTTAAATGATTCATTCAAAAAAAATCAATTTAATATTAAAATATATAAGCTTTTTATAATTTAAATGTAAATAAAACAAACAAGCTAATTTTAGGTTAAGTAAATAAAACCCAATTTAATTACAAAACTGTTCTTCTGAAAAAGCCTTCAAAACTGGAGATAGTTTTTGAATTCTGTTTCAACAACGTATAAAACTTGTAACCTATAAACTTTTTTTCCGTTGATTCTTCCTTGAGAAAAACATAGCACTTAGAGTGTATTTAAATAATCCTATTTATCAATGTTTTCAAAATAATAGTTAACAAACTTTTGAAACATTTCAAAATATGTGGAGTCGGAGTCGGAGCCAACCATTTGTAGAAAGCTGGAGTCGGAGTCGGCTAGAGTTGGTAGGCCGGAGTTGGAGTCGGAGTCGGTTGGGACTGAAAGCCGGAGCCGGAGTCGGAGTTGGAGTCGTCTAATCTCAGAAAGCCGGAGTCGGAGTCAGAGTCGGAGTCGCTTGAAATATGACCCGACTCCACAGCCCTGCTTCCACCCATGAAAATTTCTATAATTTTTAGAGAATTTCTTTCCAATGTTTTTCAAAGATCAAAAAATAGTTGAAAAATTGATTTTTGGCGAATTTTTAGATCGAAACTCGTCTAGAGGCGGGGTTGGGTTGTAGAGGGTTAAGGAGCTACTAGACGACGACAAAAAAAAAACAAACTTTTTGACAGTTTGGCAGATTGCATGCTTTGTTTGTTTGCCTGCATTTGTTTGCAGAAACGTCAGCCTGCATACATTTGGCTTTGTTTGCGAGTTTGGCTAACTGTCAAATTGTCAAACACAAAAAAGTGCGAGTTTGTTTGTGTGCCAATAGCTTCTTAAGGCTACCAACTGTACGAATTTTATTCTTACCGTATGGGTTTTTTTTCGTTTAATATGGATTTATATGGAATTAATAAACTGTTATTTTCAAATTACTTTAAAACAAATTACTCCAATAAAAAGCGGTATTATTCGTGAAAGTCAACTTGTAATTTCGTAAACTGAGTTCAACAAAACATTGAAGGGACAGAAAGTTTTGGTTAAACAAATCGACGGTAACATTTCAAAAGGCATCATGTACATTTTGACACTTTCTGAGTTATTGCATATTCTGAAAGTACTCCTAATAAGCTACCTCTCCACCAAAAATGAGCAAAAGTTACTTTAGTAAAGTCTGTTTAATCATGATTTTAAATAAAGTAACATAAACAAAATCTCTGCCATCAGCAGTCCCTGTTTATATAGCCCTGTCAACCTGTCAAACAAAAGACTACATAAACCTCGTGACGAAAAAAAAGCAACATGAACAAAGCGCCATGTACATTCGGCGAAGAAAAACGAATCATAACAAAGCGTCCCCCTCAATGACAGCAGGGTGATATAGACGTTGGTGATTTCAAAAGAAGTTATGTTTGTTTTTTCTCAAATAAAATTACGGAAATAATGTTTTATTGAATTTGGATGATCAAGTATCAACAAAAGCAACGTTTTTTATCGTTTGTTATTATTAAAACATCTTATTTTGCTTTTATATTATAATGGGAATTGAAAATGGATGCTCAACATTCAAATGCGTTTTTCTAAAAACGCATGGTTTGTACATGATGCTCTTTGAAATGTTGGCGTCGAAATAGCAGTTTTTAAGGTTTTTAAAGCATGCAATGCACTATGGGCCATCTCCATACAAACAGGCGGCCAAATTATTTTTTTGCTTTTTAAATGTTTTAAATGGGTAAATGTATGGTATTGAAATGAAAAAGGCGAATTTTAAGACTTTTCATGTTTTTCAATAGTTAATTGTTTATAATAAATAGTCTTTTCATACATTTGCAAGTGCAACAGAATTGCGTATATATTGTATTGCAAGTTTATATTATTAAATTATGGATAAGCTAATACATCCCCACTTTAAGGACACAACCCCTCCCTCCTGTTTCTTTCACCCCCCCCCCCCTCTCCTCCTCCCCTCCAACAAAATTTTGTTAAGCGTAATAAATTCATTTTAAGTCAAATATTTATTATTTACTGCTGTGTGTTTCTTTTTGTGAGTCCATGCAATATAACTTGAGACCCCCCCCCCCCCCTACCCTAACAGAAAAATTAATTTTATTCAAAATATTAACTATGAAGTAAAACGATAAAAATAGAGTTTGTGACAGCTTCAGGATATGTTAAAGGCACTTTTTATGATGTTTTATACTAACCAACATAGAACTTAAATGTGAATCAGTTTCATGGATTGATCGCAGAAATTCATCATGCTAAGTCAACATTTTGCTGAATACTTTTTCCGGTATCAAACTGAGATTCTCCAGTTTCGCTTGAGAAATTTCGGTACGAATACCTTATTTTGACTAAGGTACTCAATGTAGGTTGTCCCGCCCGTGTGGATCAATCGGACCGCGCACTGGACTCACAATCCAGAGGTCGCCGGTTCGAATCCCGCGGCGGGCGCTCTAAAATTCTTTGTGTAAATATGGGTATTCGGCGCCGTCGCTCCGTGCCATACTTTCATACACTTAGGAGCCCAGGGCGGCGAAGTCCTTGTAGATAAAAAGGAAGACACTAGTGGTTGGTACTAGCAATGGTGGCCGACAGCTATAAAGTCAACTTCGTTCACTCAATGTAGGCAACAAAAAATTTCAATAAAGTCATTTCGAACTTCTTGAAACCAGGTATTGATTTTAGAAGCGACGATGCCCACCAAGCAGGTAGCAAAGCAAGTGAAATAAACGGGCGCATATGTAGATTGCAGCAATTTGTGATAAAACGTAAATGTTCAAAATGGCATATCTCCGAAAACGCAAAAAATCGCAGGCTGGAAATTTCAGCAATGTTAGATTATAATCCAATCTTTCAAGTGATCTTAGTTTCATGTTTAGCATCGGTTAGCAAAAAAAGTACTCGATTAACAAACACAAAAAAATATGATTTGTCAAAAAAATGCTCCAGTTATTCGATGAAAACTTCAGTTTTTGGTTTAGAAACTACATTTTATCTATTAATAGTTTCAAAGCTTATCTCATTACCTTTCCAACGATGTATATTTGTCCTAGTAAAACATTTAAAATGGCTGAGCTATGTTAAAATTAAACAATCAGCCTTTTTTGCGAAAAACGCTAGTTTTTTACTCCATTTTTTTACTTTCAGCTTGCGTATCTCCGTAACGAACAAACTTAGAGCTTTGAAAATTTGGATTTTTCTTAGTTAGAATGTTTACTTTCGAGAAAAAAATACCAAAAAATATTTGGAGAAGGTCACTTTTTTGAAACTTGGCCACCCAATGTACCATAGTGCAATGCATATTTTCATTTGATAACAGATTCATTTTTTAGTTCGTTTCGATTTCGTTTTACGGAGCAAAGTTCATTAAAAGTCTTCAAAACAAGATAACTAAATAAATCTTCAACGCGATTCTGGGGCTCTTTTAGAATGTGGAGAAAAAGTGTTTTCAAGTGATAAAAGAAAGTTTTTTTTTTTTCCATTTCGAAGTTAAAAATGCCGTCAGAGCTATTGGCAGATCAAGCCGTCTTTGTTGATCTTCCATTATTATTATCATTTTTTTTTTTTTGCTGAAACCCATTTCTAGAATTCTTGAAGCTGTTCTTCTTGATATTCTTCAAATTCCAATAACTCAGAATGAATAATATTTTGCTATGTTTAAAATAAGAAGAAAATGTTATTTAGTGTAAAAGGTCATGGTGGCTCTTACGTCCATTTGAAAACTAATCTGAGATTTATTCTAGAGTAATTTTTCATTACCAGCTGTGCTAGTAAAGCAATACAAACTTTCTGTTTAATAAAAAAAATGGGTTTTTGAGAGTTTGTTCAATTCAAATTATAAACTTTGTGCAGTTTGTTAATTTTTATCATCAGGTGAGTGCACTCGTCTACCGAATGCACTTCCCAAACCCAATCCACCGACAATCAGCAGATTACATCCCCAAAACAGGTGTGCGTAGATGCTGCCACTTACCAGAGATTCTCCTTCGGATCGATATCCTTCTTGCGGGGCGTCGTCGTGGTCAGTCCGTTCGTGAGCGATTGCGACAGAATTTCCATGGTTCCAGCCGTGGACACCAGCGGCAGCAGCTTCCTGCCGACCTGCTCCTGCTCCCCTTCCAAGTGATCTCCTCCTGCCAAATCAGCTGGTTTGTTTTCAATCTCCGGCAGATTCACGCGACGGTCCGGAACTCGCACGAGACTGTGTCCGAAACCCCTTTCACGCCGCGCGACGTTTCGCGGCCACCGGAGGAGTTGCCACGGGCAGATTTTTTTTCACTCGTTTCTACTTTTTTTTCCTCCTTCGGTGAGTAACACACTGCCGTGATGTGATGACGACTCCGGCAAGTTGGGTGATGAAAGAGAGGCGTGGGGTGGGGAAGAGCAGGGAAAGACCCCGCAGCGGGTGGAAACGGAACGCGCGGGGGGAGACTCTCCACTTGGAGTGAGAGATGGAGCTGCTGCTGCTGATGATGATGATGATGATGATGCACACGAGAAAAAGAAAGAGGGGAAAGAAGAGTGTTGCGGGTCACGACGACGACGACGACGATTTTCTTCGCGTTTTCACTGTGCAGCACGGCCCCAGAAAAGTGGGGAGAAAAAGACGACGGCCACGGCGCTGGAACGCACCCCCGAATTCCACACGCACAAGGCTTCCGGATTCAAAAACTCTGGCCACGGCAAACTCGCGACGAACCGAGAAATATCACACACGGGCGCGGATTAATACATTTTTCCACCTTCGATTTTCGAGAGTGGCCGTACCAATTCTCCTGCTGCCACCTAAATAATCTGCGAAGACCCGTTTTTTCCTTGTTAAAATTGCACAGTGGGCCAACCAGCGCACACACAGCCAAACCAGCCAGACAGCAAATTTTGAGAGCTCACGTCATTCGAGCTGTCAAACGCTGCTGCTAGTACTAAAAAGGAACGTCACAAAAGCGTTTCAACGCGTGATGTTTGTTTTTTAGAACACAATGGGCGATGAGGGGTCGACCGCGTCGGAGTCTTATATGACATTGTGTTTTTTTTTTCTTTATTATTTTAAGATTTTTTGGAAGATGGTTACTTGGGCTGCCAACTATCGAGGCATCACAATTCTCAACGCAGCGTTCAAAGTACTCTCCCGCATCCTGGGGAGCAAGCTGAGACCGATGACCGAGACCTTTGTCGGCGAATACCAGTGCGGTTTTCGGGCGGGTCGGTCAACGACGGATCAGATGTTCACTCTGCGACAAATCCTCGACAAGTTCCGGGAGTACAACCTGCAAACACACCATTTGTTCATCGACTTCAAGGCGGCATACGATTCGGTCTAAAGAAACGAACTTTGGAAGATTATGGTAGAACACGGCTTTCCGGCGAAGCTTAAAAGACTGATTCGTGCAACGCTCGACGGAGCAAAATCAAGCGTGCGAATAGCTAACGAGACATCTGAAGCTTTCGCTACGTTGGATGGATTGAAGCAGGGCGATGCTCTCTCGAACTTAAGCTAAGAACAAGATTGTCCGTTCGACGCAGTGGTGAACGCAGAACGCTGTGCCAGTTCGATTTTTCCATGAACTGTCAGTCGAACAATCTGCAGGGGTTGCTTTGTTCAATGGTCGATGACTGGCAGGCTATGATGACAGGCGCAAAATTTTGCGTTTGCGTTCAGGCCTGACGGACAATCTTGTTCTTACCTTTACTATTCATCATAGCGTTGGAAGGTGCTGCTCGAAGGGCAGGCGTGCATAGAAACGGAACACTCATCACTAAATCGCACATACTGCTTGGATACGCTGACGACATCGACATCATTGGTATCGACCGTCGTTCAGTGGAGGAGGCGTTCGTCCCTTTCAAGCGGGAAGCTGCGAAGATCGGACTGACCATCAACACTGCCAAGACCAAGTATCTGGTTGCTGGCAGAGCGTGTGGCAGTGCAGGTGATGTTGTTTCGGAGGTGGAAATAGATGGAGAAAGATATGAGGTGGTGGATGAATTTGTATATCTTGGTACACTCGTGACGTGCGACAACGATGTGTGAGGGCCTTCTACGGTCTTCGTAGCCAGCTAAGGTCCCGCAGCCCAAGGACGAATACGAAAATCACGCTGTACAGGACCTTGATACTCCCTGTAGCTCTTTACGGTCACGAGTCGTAGACGCTAAAGGAGGCTGACCAGAGAGCACTTGGGTTCTTCGAGCGGAGAATCCTGCATTCTATCTTCGGCGGCAAGCAAGTAGGAGACCGGTGGCGCAGGCGCATGAACTTCGAGCTGTACCAAAACTACAAACATGCTGATATCGTGAAAGTCATCAAGCACGACAGGCTGAAGTGGCCTGGACTTGTAGCCAGAATGTCGGACGAGCGGGCGGCTAAAACGATATTTAGCAGCGAACCTGGACGGGGTCGTCGGCTTCGTGGAAGGCCTCGTACGCGTTGGCTGTGTGCAGTCGACGAAGATGCAAGAGTGGCCAACATTGTGGGCGACTGGAGACGAGCGGCCCAAGATCGAGCATCCTGGAAATCTTCGATTAGTTCAGCGTTGGGTCGATAGACCTGTTGCTGATAAAGTAAAGTAAGTAAGTAATACTACCCAGGGCATAAGGGGGTCCTCGCCGGGTCCAAGCTATCCTATGGGGAACGGAAAGAATGTTAGTAAACACCTATCTAAAGTGCGCAAGGATCCCTGCGTCACTTTAGTGGTATAGATGTTTGTAGGGAGGTTTTGGACTCAATGTTATTAGGAGAGGTAGAACCCTAGGATAAATAATATGTCTACAAAGTTTCATTGAATTAGGAGATGGTCGGGTACAACCGATTCCCTATATTTGGCATAGAATTGCTCTTAAAAAATCCTGTTGTAACCGTTTCCTTGACCGCTTCCATGACTTTTTCTGTGGCCATTTTTTGGTAACGGCGATTAATAAAAAAACAACTAATTAAACGGCTTTCGGATGTAGACAGAAGAAAGTAAACTCAAGTGATGGGTATCTACAATTTATTTTGTATCATTTTACATACAGTATTTAGGTTTTGTTGTATATATTTATATATAATATGTAGAACTTAACACATTCACCTTTGCTATCGACGCAATTTACTTTACAGAACGGTTTCAAGCAAAACGAAAATCCAGAAAAAAGTTTTCCGAAAAATTTAAAGTCAATAAAATAAACAAATAACAGAAACGGCATTCGTTAATGGTGGTGTTGAAACGAATTTTGCAGATGAAATGATTTTACTTATTATTATACATGATCGCCGGCCGTCAAGAATGACGCTTTTTTTTCTTCCGTAATCATTCCAGAGTAAGAACATTTGTGACGTGAAATACTTTTAAGCAGACATAAACTTTAGTTTTTCTTTTTTTTTCGGCGGTTGTGCACAACAAATAGATGCGGGAATGTTGTTTTTTTTGCTTCTCTCTATTTCTTACGCACTTTTTCCCCCACTTCCTCGCCACGCTGCTTAGAAGATCGGGATGTAGTTGTCGATCTTGGCCCGGTGCTTCTGAGCGACGCACTCCGCAATCCAGACGATGTTGCGGCACTCCTGCTCCTTCAGCTTCAAGTACGAGTAGAACACGCCAAAGTGGAACTGCTGCATGAACGCGTACACGTTCAGCTTGACCTCATGCTCGTAGAACTTGTCCTCGAGCGTCTTGTCGCCGGGGTTGTTTCCGGAGCCGTCGAACAGCGCCGCGTACTCGGCGTAGTACTCCGCGACGGCCTTGACCTGCTCGTAGTCGTCGGCACGGGCCAGCGCCGCCAAACCGTCCGGGTTCATGCGGCCACAGCGCGGGTACAGCTTGGCCCGATCGTCCTTGGACAGCTCGGTGCCGAACGAGTTGATCGTGATGATGATGGCGCGACGATCGGCTTCGAACGCCAGAATCTCGCACATGGCGTCCGCCGTGGTTCCGCCGATGCCCTTGCAGAACTCGTAGAACGCCTCCAGGTACGCCTTGTACAGCGTGTTACGGATGATCTCGATGTTCATCTCGTCCAGATCCTGCTCGGAGATGCAGTCGACGAAGAACGGCGCCAGCGGTGTGTCCACCAGCACGGCGTTGTACAGCTCGGCCGGAGTGGCCGCCACGTGGATGGCCTCCATCTGCTCGAAGCTGCCCAGCGGATGACACTTGGGGATCAGCTCCGAGATGGGGCGCTGGTGCAGCGTGCCCGTGATCAGCAGAATGATGTTGTCGATCATGTAGCTGTACGTGATAAAGTCCAAAAAGGTCGACAGCGGCTCGACGGCGTGGTTGCGCATGTGCTGGAACTCGATCACCAGCTTTTCGCGCAGCTTGTCGTCAATCACCGACACGGCCAGCGGGGACGGCTCGTTGGCCAGGAACTGACCGTAGTCGGTACCCTGCAGGTGCAGCTTCAGGTCTGAAAAAAAACAATGTATATAATCAGTTGGAGGGGAACTAGAATGTCTTGAAAAAACAGCTACTGAGATTTTGTTCAGTTCTTCTATGAACAGCAATCCATTCAACAAATTCCAAAAAGAAGATTTTCACAACACAAGTTGAAGATGTAACCAACGATTTAGATAATACGTCTAGTTCTGAAAATGTCAAGTTTTGCATCTAGTTGAAAACAACAATTGGATTTTGAATTGGATTTTTGCCATAGGACTATGTTCTTACATACTATACTAGATGGTCAGTGACAAATTTCGATCCAGAATGTCAATTTTACAGTAGAAAACAATTTCGAGATTTCAAAGGTTTATCTTCTTTCAAACAAATCGAATTAACTCTATTTTTGAACCATTTCATTCGAAATTTATCAGCAATACTCTATTGACTATTCAAACAAACCCGAAGTGAGAATCAGCGCCTTAACCCCTCTTCCCCTTTTTCTTTCTCTCATCCTCAAAAAACCTACGAATTTGCTAGTGAAAGGATCAGTTTTTTACTCCTTTGTAGATGTGCTTAATCATCAGCTCTTCGAGGGCCAGAAAATGCTTTAACGCGAGAGCAAGAAACTCCGACAGGGTAAAGAAATCTTCCCCAGTGAGTCCTTGCTGGACCGCTTTGCCGCTACCGGCAGCGACCACGCCGGCAATGATCTTCCCCACCCAGAAGGGGACGTTGAGTTGTCCGTTGGCACCGTACTCTGTTCAGCTTCATGCACGGTTGTGCTCGTGTATCGCTGCTACTTTCTTCTTCCTTTTTTCCTGCTCCTCGAGTCAGTTATTCCGTGCGTTGCATCTGCGATGGTAGCTGGTACGGTTACCTCCACAGTAAGCGCACTTAATGTGCGATTTGGTTTGCTCCGAAAGGTGTGATCCACCGCACTTCACGTAGAGCGGCTAGAGGTTGCAGTTCCGCGAGCCGTGGCCGAATTTCTGGCAACGGTGACATTGCGCTACGTCCGTCTAGACTCTAGAGATCCTAAATTGGGAGACTGGTCAAACTTTGCTAAATCGATCCGGCAATGTATGTTTCGAGTTTGGCACACGATTTTCAACCAAACTGCATTAATAACTCAAAAGCGATGAAAATGCATATAGGATATTTATGCGATCAGAGGCAGTTAACGTCTTTTTAGAGATCCGAGATTTATCGTTCTTCTGTGGCTCCTGTTGGAAGCGTCTTCCTACCTTCCTTCACGCGTTATGATGGGGATGGTTTGCCATCTTCACGTCATATTACTTTACAGAAATTTGAAACCATACATACAGCTAAACTACAAAGGCCAACATGTGACATTGAATTTTCCACGGATCAAGGGTATTAAAGTTCAAATTCACAATTACAATTAAATTAGTGAAATTTCAATACATTTTCGTTTAAAAGTTTCCTATCACTGATCACAACACTTTTTCACCATTGTCTCACCCCTCGGCCTCTGAATCACTGTTCGTGGATTGTTCCCCTCTTGCGTATATGATAAGGTCATATGATCAACCAAATCGAAAATAATCCAAATTTACCTCGATAAGATCACATCTGGAACCACTTTTGCGACCCTTTCACTAGCCCCCCCATTGTGGGGACACTCCTGCAGTCCCACAGCCAAAAAATCGATTTATTTACCTTCAAGCGTTTCGCACTGGACCAGGTTCAGATAGTCGGCCTGCTTGAGGATTCCGCACTTGAAGCCACGGCACAGGCCCTCCAGGTAGCCGCCGTCGATGTTGAACATGTATCCGGGCATGATGTCTGCGCGCTGGTTGGTATTTCGGGACCACAAAAAGGAAAGAAGCCTAGTTTTTTTTTTGCACCAAAATGGGATCCTCCTGGGCGACGACCGAACTGCGAATTTTGCTGCTGCTGCTGCTGAGAGATTTTTCCTCTTCTCTGAAAAGTGTCATATGACTCGCGCATGGGCGGAACATAAATGACAAGCGTACGCAAACGGGAGGGGCAGCTGTCAATGCGTGCGTGTGACGTTCGCTTGGTGGTGTACTAAAAATGGATACGCGGTGAGTGTGCGGGCAACCTGAGGCGCAAAAAACAACTATTGGGTACTAAAGCCCTAAGTCAATTTTTATGTACAACGGTAAAAAACACCATTAAAACCATTTCTGATCACTTTTTTTCATTTTAATGCAAAAATTTTTTTTGACAAGACAACATTTTTTCGATGGATCAACTATGGTCCCCTTGGAACGAACTGTCAAGTAGGAGCTTTCCTGTCAAGAAGGATCGCGAGGTTATTTTTTCAATACACTCAACCCCCGGTGGTTGGTCACTTTTTCGTTTGACACTTTTTTAGTTTGTACCCCGTTGGTTGGTCAAAGTCAAACTAAAAAGTGACGAACTGTCACTTTTTACACGGCGCTCACGCACACTATCAAAACAAAGTTTGGTAGTATGTGTGAACTCCGTGTAAAAGGGGTGTCAAACTAAAAAGTGACCCCGTTCGTTTGACAACAGTTGGTGTCAAACCAACGGGGTTTGAGTGTATTGATTTAAAAATCCATTTTAAACTCTTTGTGGTCTTACAAAGGGTCGTTGTACTCAGAAAAATAGGCTATATCGCTGGAAACAATAATATCAGCAATCTAAGCTTCATTTTAGGACCCAAATTGGTGCTGTTCCGCGTTATAAAATTAAAAGCACCTTTCTTTAAAGGAGAATGGACAAATTTGGTCCAAGAATGTACACGAACGGGACCAACTTTTTTCGAAAGATCTCGCCGAGACATGAAAAAAAGTCTTCTGGACCAACTCTCTAAACCCCGGGGTTCAAAAGTTACAAGCTGTTGAAGCACAGACAAACAGACGTGACACTCGAGTTCCGAACCATCGTCCTCCAAAACCCGAGCCAAAAACGGTTATTTCAAATGCAATTTAGCTTCGGCATCCACTCACCCGGCGCTGATGGCGCTGCTGTCGTGACAGCTCGCCCGCCTTTTCTCAGTATGCGTGATGTGTTTTTATTTTGGCAAAGTTGAGCGTGAGCACGTGCGAGGCAGCAAATAAAAACAAAAATGTTGATGGGATTCTGGAGTGCTTCGAGAACCCGGATACAGGCTGACAAAATTGCGGGAAAGATTGGGACAGTATCGGCCAAGGCCAGATGAGCGGATTACTAGGGAGGACGTATCTTTTACCCCAGTGTTAACCCGGTAATGCAAAACATCAAATGTGTCCACCATGTCGATGGAACCTGCTCAGCTGGTGTTGGACAAAGTCGGGACAAAGTACGTGCTTGAAGCATTGTTGAGGCGTTCCCGCGGGTGTCACAGCAAAGCCCTGCTTGGGCTCTTTCCGTTTATTGCCAATATTCTTCACTCATACCTCTTCCAGGTTGTGCAGATGATCGCGGAAAGCCGTGACATTTTTCCAGTGTCTGCCGGAAATCACATTGTCCGATTTTTCAGACCGCGAGAATTTTATCTCCAAGAAAATTGCAGTGGTAAAATCACGAATGGAAGCCTCCTCCCGGTGCACGGTGGCGGTTGCGGATTTAGATGCGATCCAATATTTTGTGGCCACCTCCAGCAATATCGTCCGCACGATAAGTGCCTCGATAAGAACAAATTTGTTATGGAACAATTTGGTTAGGATTTTTCGTCCCAGATGCTGTTGGTTGGTCAAAAACAAAAACATCATTTCGATGGTGGCATTTGCTAGCACGAGGCTTTTTTGTCTCACACATACTCGTACATGACAGAACGGTTCTAAGTACACTCAAACCCCGATGGTTTGACACCAACTGTTGTCAAACGAACGGGGTCACTTTTTAGTTTGACACCCTTTTTACATGGAGTTCACATACACTACCAAACGTTTGTTTTGATAGTGTGCGTGAGCGCCGTGTAAAAAGTGACAGTTCGTCACTTTTTAGTTTGACTTTGACCAACCAACGGGGTACAAACTAAAAAAGTGTCAAACGAAAAAGTGACCAACCACCGGGGACCACGGATCATACCCACATGGCTTCAGTGAGTATGGTAGACTACTATGCTGATGTGTTGGAGTGTCCTGGGTTCTCCTAGGACTCCTTGGAGTTAAGATCTGTGGGTCTACTATCGTAACAAGCAAAATGTCGACCGGTTTTGACAACGGAACATACCCGCATAGCTTCAGTGAGTGTGGTAGAATACTTTGCTAATGTGTTAGGATGTCCTGGGTCATCCAAGGACTCCCTGGAGTTATGATCTGTGGAGTTACAGCCGTAACAAGCAAGAGGTTGACGGTTTTTGACCCCGGAACATACCCGTATAGCTTCAGTCAGTATGGTAGACTGCTTTGTTAATGTGTTCGGATGTCTCTGGTCATCCTAGGACTGCCTGGAATGGTCCAGAACATCCCAACATAACAGCAATACAGTCTGCCATAATCACTGAATCTTTGCGGTTATGATGCGCGGTTAAAAATCATCGATCTTTTTCTTGTTATAATGATCCAAATATCTAAACTCCAGGGAGTCCTAGGATGACCAGAGACATCCGAACACATTAACAAAGCAGTCTACCATACTGTCTGAAGCTATGCGGGTATGTTCCGTGGTCAAAAACCGCCGACATCTTGCTTGTTACGGTGGTAGACCGGCAGATGATAACTCCAGGGAGTTCTTGGATGACCCAGGACATCTCAATACATCTGAAATAGTCTACCACACTCACTGAAGCTATGCGGGCATGTTCCGTTGTCAAAACCGGTCGACATTTTGCTTGTTACGGTAGTAGACCCACAGATCTTAACTCCAGAGAGTCCTAGGGGAACCCAGGACACTCCAACACATCGGCATAGTAGTCTACCATACTCACTGAAGCCATGCGGGTATGATCAGTGGTCAAAAACCGCCGACATCTTGCTTGTTACGGCGGTAGACTCACCGGTCTTATCTCCAAGGAGTTCTCGGATGACTCAGACCATCCCAATAAGTTGTTACAACATTGCACTGAAGCCTTCCATACTCACTGAAGCAGTCTGGGTCGGATCCGGTTTCAAAACCTTGAAGTTTCGACTTGTTTCTATGGGATGCCTCTTGCACAAACGGTTCAAACGGATAAAAACAAGATAAATCATGTTTCAATCTTGCCAAGACATATCAGAACTCATAATTTTGAACTGAAAAATCCGTATGAAAAGTGGGATTTGGAACTCAAAAAATCATGATTTTTGGTAAGGGTGTAGTATAACTGCAGAGAAATTTAATGCGACCTTCAAAGAGCTACCCAAAATAAGGATAGATTATTTGTTATTAATTTTGAGTTTGCTAGAAATACACATGCAAGTACCAATTATTTTTAATTAACGTGTGAACGTGGTTTTGAACATAAATAAATAACACTGGAGAAAAAGCAACAAAGGCAGGCCAGCTGGTCCACAACATTTTAATTTAGGGGAAAGTGGGGCAAGTGTAACAAGCTAAGGAAATGCTCGTTATAACCCATTAAAAACGTTAAAAAATCTGTCGGATCTTTTAGAATCATCTTATTTCAGATCTTGACTGAGACTTTGATAGAACAAGTTTTAAAAAAATTGTGTTTTTTAATGTAAAAAATTGATTTTAATTTTTTTGATTTTTCGTACGTTCTACTCAACTAGTGGGGCAAGACGAACAACCCGTTGGGGCAAGAGGAACAATGCATGAAAAAACATGCTAATTTACTAACAATTGAACTATTATCACTCAGATACATTAGATTAGGATGTTTTTGAAACGTTTCTTTCATTTGAATATGAAAAATAATATTTTACTAAAAATTTGACCGTTCAAACGAAAAACAAAAAATTTCTTAGATGATAAATACTAAATTGTTATAATATCACTATATTTTGCATGGACAATTTTTTTAAACAATTGTTTATCAGTTTTTAAAAACTTTTATGTATTTTTTTCACAATAAAATATGTTGCTGCAGCAATTCGTATTTTTTTCCATACTAAAAATCCATATGGTACACTTGCCCCACCTGAACAAGATTTTTTAAAAGCTCTCAACAAAAATAACTAAAAGTTGAATCATACTTTATAATAGGTGCAAGTCATTGGTAGGGACACTACTAATCTAGAAAATAGCATTTTGATGAAATGAGCCTTAAAACGAACCCTAAACCTTATTTTGTACTTTCCAAATATTACAAGGAAACAAAGGTTTTGAAAAAAACTTCATTCAATCTTATGCCACGTGGCGTTTACGTCTTTTTGGCGGTTATGTGGTAGTAGAATCAGCTAATTGCATTGTTAGCAACAATTCCTCATACTGGAAAAAATCAAAATTGTAAAAAATACGGCCTTACGAGCGATTGTTCCTCTTGCCCCATATGGTCGTCTTGCCCCACCTTCCCCTAATTTATAAAACTTACATCGCAATCCGAAATTTAACGGGTTCCTATTGTCGTTTGCCGCACGATGTCAAATATCGGAACCACACGTCGTTCCTTCCGGATCGAGAAACTCACCCGGCTGGCGTCATGGAAGTCGGACATCTATCCACCGGAGATTTGGGAACACATCTTCAGCTACCTGAGCGGTCTCCAGCTTCTCCGGGCGCGTCTGGTTTGT
This sequence comes from Culex pipiens pallens, assembly GCF_016801865.2. NCBI lineage: Eukaryota > Metazoa > Arthropoda > Insecta > Diptera > Culicidae > Culex > Culex pipiens. The sequence goes on along the minus strand of NC_068937.1, from coordinate 40,211,279 downwards.
CGTCGATGGCGTGACATTGTCACCGGTTGCCCCCCGTTGATGCGGAAGGTGCGGATCCGCTTGGAAAGAAAGAGAATTTGGCAAAGGTACCCTTTGCCAGACGACTTTTATGTGATGGACCGTAACTTCAATCCGACTTGGCTGCTACCGGTGACGGAGATAATCTTTCAAGATCAGCTCATCGCCTGGATAGGTCCCTGGTGGACACGGATTGCCCAAAGGCTGACACATTTGACCTTGTCTGGAGGATTTATGGATCTATCGCTTCTGATTGTAATGCTTCGTCACACTCCCAACCTGCAAAGTTTGCAAATTCGGGAATCCTGCCTGACTGGTACGGCAGAACTCAACGTTCAGTTTACCAAACTGCAAGAACTTAACCTAGACGAACTGCGCTGCTGCGGCGATGAACGCACCAACCTGCTGGACGTCTTCGATAAAATCTTCCCACGCGTGAAAGATCTTCGCATTCGGAAGATTTGGAAAGAGGACTTCAACGTTGACAGGCTCCTGTCGCCTATTCGAGCTCTTGCCGGTACGCTGGAAGCGTTGGAGGTGGACGACGCAGCGGTCAATGTGCTTCGCGATTTGCCCGAGTTGACACGGTTGCGACGAATCTCCCTTCACGTTGAACCGCGGTTCTACTGGGTCAGCTGGGCCAAATTTTTCCGTTCGCAGCGTCTGATTGAAGACTTGGTCATCTATACGGATGAACTAACCAACACCCAGGTGAGATCAAACCAGACCCCAAACACTGAATGATTGTAGAGATTTGAATTTCCAGGTTCTGCGTGACATCGGGCGTGCCGTACCAAATCTGAAACGACTCACGCTGCACATCAGCGACAAGATCGATACCGATTTTTTGAAATTCATGCCGAACTTGCAGTACTTCGAGCTACGTGGGGATCTTTACAACACAATCGTTCTCCACAGAAAAGGCAGCGCGCGCATCACAGAGATCCGCTTCCGGGAAGTGACCGTAACCGGGTTATGGAAATTTCTCGACCGTTCTCCGCACCTTGCGCGCATCGCCCTGAACAGTTGCGTGTTGGACGACGAAGACTCCAACGCCAAGGTGTCGAAAAATCTCCGCGCCGTAGAGATTGATCGCCACACGAACATTTCCTTGGGAATGCTGCAATCCCTCCTACGAAAGTGTCCTTTTCTCGAGGAATTGGACTATTGCTACGAGGAGACGTACGATGAATCCGTTGTGCCGCTGATTTGTGAGCGCTTGAAGGGTTTGAGGAAGTTGTCTCTCCAGTACTGTCCGGTTACTGATGCTGACGTGGAGTATCTCGCAAGCTACGGTCTTGCGCTGGAAGAGGTTCGGTTGAGCAGGCAGACGCTGTGTCTGCAAACCGTTAAGCAGCTGCAAGCGACCAGGAACATTAACGTGTGCGTGCTTGATTATTAACAGTTTGGGGTTTTGTCGAACTCATGCTTGGGTATTTTCTTGAAATGGCGCTGTCTCCAAGTAGCTGTAGGCCAAAATTGAGATCATGTTACTGTTTCTTTCAAATAAATACCTCATAATTCAAAAAATATCTGCTTAAATATTGGACTTTAAAATATTGAACGAAGAGATTATGGCAAAGTGGTTAGCGGCTTTGGCTGCCGATCTAGTTGCCATCAGGCGTTGGTTCGCTTCCCGCCTTAAGGCTAGTATGGAGATCGGAAGGAAAGGGGTCAAGAAACAGCTTTACAAACAGCAGAACAAAGGAGAGAGAGCGTTTTCTTGGGGCTTTTCTTCACCCTCTCTGGCTTGCTTTCGCTGCCGTTGCTGCCCATTTGAATTTTTTCTTGACCGGTTCCTTCCGAAGTGCATACACCGCTTTAGAGGCATCGAGAAATTAAAAGTGCAACATGGAGTCAAACTTTCTCTCAAGCTACTGTGAAGTTTACCATGACAGTTGCGAAAGTTTAACCGTCGGCCTTACTGCGTTTAAATTAAATGGTTAAAGACTGGTATGCAGATCGGAAGGAACGCAAAACTCCATATAAAAAAACGCCCAAGAAACGGTCAAGGAAAGGGTCACGAAAAGATTTTTCTTAAGCGGTACGCAGCTGAAAAGTAACAGAAACGGAAAGATTCCGTTTGACGTTTCTTCGCGCGGTGCTTGTTTGTTATATGTTTTGATGAAAAACTCAAAGAATTTTAATTTTCCTTTATGAATGCGACTGATAATTACAAATGTTTTAATAATTTTGTATTGGATATATTTTGTATTGTATATATCTCCTCCGCTGTCCGATTGATCCACACTCGCGGGACCAAAATGAAGTAAATCAGAGTGAAATTAAACTTGACAATGATCTTACAAATATCTATGTTCTTACTGAAAATACAATAATAATCTGATTTTTTTAAATCCAACAAAACAACAAATAGAAAAATATGAAAAAACAAACATTTCAGAAATTTCAAATTACTTTTTTTTAAATAATAAAGAAAATTTCAACAAAATTCTGAATTCAAAATTAAAAATATGCACTTTGCAGAATTGCAACAGAATTGAATAAACATTTTAATATATTTTTTTTAAAAATTCAATAGCTCAAAATATTCAAATTCTAAACGAATGTACAAGTCGAAATTTCACCGCCCCTTTCAAATGTTGCCGAGCCATGTAGCCCAGTGGTAACGCTTCCGCCTCGTAAGCGGTAGATCGGGGTTCAAATCCCGGCTCGGACCAACACAACTGGTGATCTTTTCCCTTCTGGAATCGATTGCTTAGTAAAGGGAAGGTAGTGTTTCGTCACAAACTGGACCTTATCACGACACCTTAGGGAGGCGACCTATGGAATGTTATCATTAACCCTAACATGTTAACATTAAGTTGAGAATGAAACTGCCACTGAATCCGCTTTGTAAATGCCGGCCCCAATACTCTTCAAGGGTGTTCCCCTCAGGAACTGGGAAAGATTTACTTTTTTGACGTAGACTTACGTCTTTGTCGAAGGTACTGGGGTGTCATTCCAAAAAACCCGGGCCGAAGGCCCTGGAATATTGCGTCATCCGTCAATCGCTTATATCTTCCTTCCCTCAAATCGAATCGGCACGATTTTGGTTCCATTCGATTCGAAAATTATTCAGCAATTTGCTATAAAACTTTCATTGTTGGCAAAATAGTTTTACTATTGAAACAATTGAATGTTTTAAAATGTTTTCAAAAAGCAGAGATTTTGCAAGCAAAATGAGCGCTTCCCACTCACGGACGGGAATGTCAAGTACCTATTTTGAGGGGAAAATCATCCGAGCAACGCGACCGAGTGTCGGTCGCGAAAAAGGAGGGGAAGTAGCAGACCGGAATCATATATAAGAACGCGCGCTCAGCCCATTCTATCATTCACGTCTCAGACGTCGGACCGGCAGCAGCAGCAGGAAAGCTCAGCCCAGAGCAGTAGCAGCAGGAGAGAGACCAGAGCAGCAGCAGCAGGAGAGAGAGGGACCAGAACTGCAAAAAGAAGTGCGCATCGCCTTCTCGTCGTCACCGTCAGAAAAGTTGCCTCTCGATGGCCGGACCGTTTGGATCGTCCCACCCGGGACGAGGCAGCAACAAGATGGGGCGCGCGCTTGCTCCTTCTCGCCGAAAAGTTGCCTCTCGTGGGTCAAGCCGTGGTTGTGAAACTTCCATATTCTAGTTGTTAAACTTTCCAACTCTTCGGAGTTCCCTCACTTCCCATCCCTCGTCCCACCCGGGGCGAGGCAGCGCAATGAATAATTACAGTTTAAATTTCAGGAACAAATTTTGGTTTTCGGGGGCGACGGTCTGCACAGCTTTCTGAGGCTGCTCTCGCCCCCAACTCCTAAAAACCCGGGCCGAAGGCCCTGGAATACTGCGTCATCCGTCAAACGCTTATATCTTCCTTCCCTCTAATTGAATTGACACGATTTACTTCTGGGGTGACGGATTGCACAGCTTTCTGAGGCTGCCCTCCCCCTCATTCTGCTATCAAACATTCACTCGGTTCGCGAAAAAATCGTTTTTCGTTCTTCTCTTTCCTTCCTCCATTCGATGTTGTCTAGTCAAAGATTTATCAACACATTCAAAGTATGTTTACATGGTAGCTGCGGTTTTGTTCGCATTAGATTTGCCATCTCTTTCTAGTAAAAGTCAATTCGAATCGTATATAAATTCTGTTTCAACAACCGGTACGTACACGGTCCGACTGAATTTACCGATCGCATTCACGATCTTATTCCGTTAATGTATTTCAAGTGTCTAGCTAATTCATCAAAATTAAGAAATGGTTCACATATCAAAACTTTACGTAGTCTACGCCATTCCGGTTATGTCTGTGACATAACTACTTTGACTTTTTTCAAATGTTGCTCCAGATAAATATGTATATTGACCGGGTAATAATAACCCAAAACAGACTATTCCTTACTGAAGCGTGTAAGCGTGGTTTTGACAGCGTATGATGTTTACGCTGTGGACAGGAGAGTGGTTGTTGAAAGTGAAAGTTTGGCGCGGAAGTGTGAGCGTGATTCAATTGTGCTGGAACTGGTTGGCGGATTCCGGAACAGGACACGAAGGCAGCAGACATAAGGTCAGCGGGTGGTTGATGATCGGCAGCGATAGTGCCGCGTCCGGAACGTCGTGTCTCAAGGAGTCCCGGTTGTGACTCTACACCTACTGTGACCGGTTCCATATTGGTGCGGGTTACAGAGACCATTTCAAATTGCTTAAATGCTTTCGAAAAAAAGGAATGATTTGTTTATTTATTTATATTTGCTAAGTATATTTCCTTTAATACTTCACTCTTCATTACACAGCTTTAAAAGTTTTTTGTTGTTGTTGTTTGTATCTTCTTCATATCAAATATGTACAGTGAATTACTCTAAATAAATACTATACACGTAAGCAACTTACCTTAAAGAAATAACAGTAAAAACTTATTACAAACGCTACCTCCTCTTGCCTAATATCATAGGGGGATGGCGTCGCTATTTTTAGACCACGTTTTCCACTTTTTCTCATCGAAACCGACTACTTTATCGACTTCATTTTGCTGGGCGAGATAGGACGCCGTCTATTTTTAGACGATGACTCAGCACATTTACACTCTTGCGCTTAAAAAAACCAGGTGGCAGCACGATGTAACGCCACGTCCCTATTACTGTCGTCGCGTTGCCCTCATATTTCCTAATAGACAATCCCAACTGCCTGCAGTCTTGTTTTTGGGTTACTTTCCATCCCTCCTAATGTACAAACTCGTTCGGCGCCACAGGCAGATGGTAGTTCTGGGGCTCCACAATCACGCTCGTGTACTGCGGCCCGTTGTGGACATGGTGCTGTTGCTGCTGCTGCTGCTGATGACCACCATTATTGATCATTACGGGATGTTGATGACCAACGCTACCCGTTTTAAAGTCGTCTAAAAATCCGTTATCGTAGTTGTTATTGTTGTTGACCTGGTGAAGCTGGTTGTGGTGATGGTTCCCGTTGAGGTGGCCATTCGAGGGCACGCCGTTCCCGTTGAAGCAACCGGCCATCGCAAAGTGTTGATTCATGTCGTCGTACTGTTGCTGGTGTTGCTGGATGAGCGCCGTGTTCGGGATGTACGTGGCGTTCAGGTGGGCCTCCCCGTCCGAGCTGCTGCAGCTGTTGGAACTGGCCGAAAATGGTCGCAGTACGTTCGCGTTCGAGCCGTCCCCTTGCGGGTCGTACGCCTGGTAGATCGGATCGTAGTACGAGTCCAGGAACTCGCCCTGGTTCGAGTCCATCAGGAAGCTGCCCTGGCTGCTGTACTGCTGGTCAAAGTCTTGCTGAGGTGGAACCACAACCGTCGAAGGCTGCTGCTGCTGCTGATGGTGATGGACCGTTCCGGTTCCGCCCTGGATCTGCATCTGGTGCAGACCGGAGCTGTCGTCGTCAAACTGGTGCAGCTGCAGATAGTTGCTCATTTCCTTCACCAGCAGTGGGTTGTGCGGCGGGAGAATCGGCTGCTGCTGCTGCTGCTGGTGCTGAGACTGAGAAGCGACCGAAGGTTGTTGTGGTTGCATTGGCATTGGGATCGCGTGCTGAGGCTGAGACTGCGGAGGTTGCTGTTGTTGCGGTTGTTGGGGTGGGGAGATCGGAGTCACGGAAGCGGCTACGCTTGCGGGTGTAGCGGCCGGTGTCTGGACCTCGGGTTTCGGGATCATCGGGCCTTGCACTTCGTTGAGAAGCAAATCGCGCGCTTCTTGGTCACTGTTGGCGGGGAAGGAAAAAGGGAAAATTATTAGTTTGATTTTCTAATTGGTTGAAGTTATTCACCGAGCGTCTCCATGATTTTTTGACAAAAGGGAAAATCGCAGGTTCTGAATATTTTGTATCGATAACACTGAAGTGCTCATAACATTTGATTAAGTTGTCAGACCTTCAATATGTTGGAAATCTTGGAAAGTTCTTTGTAATACGTTTCTAAAATACTCGTTTTCTTACAAAACCACCGGACTTATGCAATAACGTTTGAAGTACCTTACTGTACTTAATAAATTTCAATAGGAAGGCAAATAACAGATGGACAAAGTTCTAGACAATTGGGTACTAAAGCCCTATGTCAATTTTTATGTACAACGTTAAAAAACACGATTAAAAACCATTTCTGATCACTTTTTTTCATTTTAATGCAAAATTTTTTTTTGACAAGACAACATTTTTTCGATGGATTAACTATAGTCCCCTTGGAACGAGCTGTCAAGTAGGAGCTTTTCTGTCAAGAAGGACCGCGAGATTAATTTTTCAAAATTGATTTAAAAATCCATTTTAAACTCTTTGTGGTCGTACAAAGGGTCATTGTACTCAGAAAAATAAGTTTTATCGCTGTAAACAATAATATCAGCAATCTAAGCTTCATTTTAGGACCCAATTGCTGATCAACCAGGTTTAATTGCAAATTCGAGCTCGATCTGGGATGTTTGTTTACACTTCGAATTTTGCCAATTTACATTATTTTGCTTGATTTTTTTTCAAATATCTAATTTATTAAAATGTGTGTGAGTGTTGAAGAATAGTACGGATATTAAAAACGCTCAAGAAAGGTCAAGGAAATTTCCTTAAGGGTCACGATAAGATTTTTCTTAAGCGGTTGGCAGCTGAAAAGGAACAAAAAGTTTTTTGATGAAAAAAAAACTGTTCGATTTGCTTATTTGAACGCGATTGAAAATGACAAGCTTTTAAATATTGTTTTAATCGATAAAATAATATTGAAAATCAAGAATTGCCTCAAGGGGGGGGGGGAGGGGAAGTGCTTTAAAATGCATTTTACACTAGTTCAGTTGTTTTGCAATCATTAGTTTTCTAAAATTAAGATTGGGCGAAAACAAAAATTTCAGCGAAAAAAAATTGCGGTGCCAAACATCGAAAACTTTCAAAACTTCAAAAGATTTTTTAATTAACCCAAACATTCTTAAAAATGATTCTAAACGCAGGGAAATGCAAAAAAAAAAATAAATTGATTTCAGATGACTGCAGTTATTTTTTTATTGAAATTTTTAAGTATTTTGAAAAAATATTTTTCTGTCGGATTTTTCGACCGGGGGGGGGGGGGGGGAAGGGGGGGTGACAAAAAATTTAAATACAATTTGTACCAGCCTAATCAAGTAAAACAGAGAGAAAAGCCATAATAATAGTCACTTTATGTTATGACAATAAATAAATAAACAAATATTCAGTAATAAAAAAAATACAAATATTTCAATGAATTACATTTTCATAAGTTGAAAATTAAAAAAATTAAAGTAACAGAAATTCTAAAAATCATAAAATTTATAACATAAAAATACTGAAATTGATAAACCTCAAATTCAGAAATTTCAAACCCTATGTTTTTTTTTCTAAAATTCAAATATTCAAAAATTTACGAAATTAAAAAAAAACTCCGCAGTTTAAAAATAAAAAAAATAAAAAATATAATATAGTAGTTGTTCGGTAACCGGGCGTTGTTTGATTGGGCTGCTTTTTAACTGGGCGCTCGATAACTGGGCCGTAGCCCAGTTAAAAAGCAGACTAACGTCAAAAAATCAAAACAAACCAAAATAACCGAGGGATTAATGGATGCAAAAATCATATTCAATAAATAGAAAAACTTTTTTCAAACTTTTGTTTAATTTCAAGTTACAACTAAAGAAATATGAAAAGTAAGCATTGTAAATAAATTTGAGTAACTTTTATTTTTATATTTCATCTGGAAAATATTATGCATCGGTGGTCCCCTCGTTATGTTTGGTTCAGCCCAGTTAACGAGTAACATTCGGTGACTGGGCTACGTTCTCAGCCCAGTTACCGAACAACTACTGTATTGATGAATTTTCATTAAAAAATCAATGTTTAAAGAATGGAACACTTCCATTCGAGCAGTTTTTGCTTTTTTCTACAATGTATTTCTTATGAAGCGAACTGTCAAAAACTGCTCGACTGTGGGTGCTCCATTGGAAAAATTCGAAAATTTAGAAAAAACATCAAAATTCGAGAACTGAGAAAATTTAAAATTTATTATTCTAAAAATTGTTGGATTCATAAATAAAAAAATTAAATACAGATCTTATTTTAAATAAAATTAAAAAATCTGTTAAATAATTAATTTAAATACAGTTCGAACTCGATTTTTCGAAGTTCTTGCCAACATTTAGCTCCGGATAATCGAATCACATTTTTTTTTATGTTATCAAAATTTGGGTCTCTGACCATGAATATGATATGACTCTAATAATACTTCAAAGTTATCGACAAAAATGACGGCATTTAAAAATTAAAATAAATCCTAACAAAAAAACAGAAAAAAATCATAGCTTTAGAGTTTTTTTAAACGGTCCTTAAAACATATGAAACACAATAGCTTTTGGACCAAATTAAAAAAACGTGAGTCAAAAAATCCAGAAATTTAAAAATTCAAGAATTTAGAAACTCAGAAAAAGAATCTAAAATAAAACAAATCCTTTTAAAACTCCAAAAATCAGGATTGAAAAATATAAATTTAAAAATTTATTTATTAGAAAAGTCTAAAATTTCTAAATTGAAGAATTAAAAATGTTGTAATTTTCAAATTTGGAAAGGACTTCGGAAAAACTGTTAAGAACTGTATTTTCATTTTTGGAATCCTCATATTTTCGAGTTTTGATTATTTTTTTAAATTGAATGCAATTTTGATTTTTTTGATTTTTCAATTTAAAGATTTCTGAATTGTAGAATTTTAGAATTCAAGAATTTGGAAATTATAACATTTTTAATTCTTCAATCCTAAAATTCAACAGTTCAGAAATTTTAAAATTAAAAAATCCAAAAAAATAAAAATTGCATTCAATTACAAAAAAAAAAATCAAGACTCGAAAATCTAAGGATTCCAAAAAATTAAATGCAGTTCGTAATAGTTTTTTCAAAGTCCATTGCAAAACTCCACTTCTAATAATCGAATAACGATTTTTTTCCTCAAATATAAAAATTAACTATAAAAATGCTTCAAAGTTAAACCAAAGTAATCTCAAGATGGCGAAGAAAATGGCGACACCGAAGAATTTGAAAAGAAGTTGATTTTTTTATTTCTTTATGTTTTTTTTTTCAATTGAAGAATTTAAGAATAAAAAATTAGAACACAAGTACATATTTTAGAATTTTAAGATATACATTTTGCCATACTGTGATCAAATTCGCTATACAAGTTGTTTAGATAATTTGAAGACTTTGACAAACATCGGATAGTCAAACTTCGAATAGTCGAAATATCGGATAATCGGGACTGTGGATAAACGAGTCAGGACGATGCAGGAAGAATAAAGTTTAGAAAAATGATTGTTGTCGAGTAAATACAATCTAAATTGTAAAACTGAGCATTTCAGGCATTATGTTTCCCGAAGAAAACAAAAGTATTTCTTGTACTAATTTTGAGATATCGAGGAAAATATAAAATATTTCTTGAGAATTTCAATTTTTACTGAATCAATTGTAGTTGATATTTCCGAACGCGAAGATAGCACAATCACGAAGAAAATTTCATTTCATGTTGAAACATTTTAGCTATAAAATGTACTGTAATTTTGCTTCAAAAAAAATCATGGAGACGCCAAAAATCTCTTCAAAGAAAGAAGCGCGAAACTTACCTCAGCACGTAGTTGACGCTGACGATGCAGTGGGGCCGGGAGGAGCGGGTATTGTGCACCACAGTCGCGTACGACTGCACCCACGTCCAGCCGCCACCCTTGGTCAGAAATCGGTAGTACTTGGTCGTCACCTGGCCCTTGAACATCACTGCGGGCAGCCACAATGGTGGTGGGAAGAGAGCGCGAGCGCATTGCATGGAAGAGAGGACAAGATAGAGAAGATGAAAATTAGTTTCGTAAAAGAGAGAGAGAAAGAGAGGAAGAGAAGGAAAGAAAGAGAGAATGTAATTTGATCCGCCCCCTTTATTTTGTCACTATTTTGCTTGGTGATGCTTCTGCGTGGCGTTTTATGGCAAACCATAAGAAATTTCTACTGTCAAAAATACTTCAAACATCAAATTTAACCTGACACTCTAAACAGAAATTACCAACATTGATGTAAAACTAACTTGCACCATACTTTTTTCAATTGGTTTGTGCACCACCCCTATGATTTTAGCCTATTTTAACTGTAATCGATCCCGACACTTACATATTTGGTGAGAATACCGCATCTGCAGGATATCCGCCGCGTGAATATACTGGTACAGTGTCTTCTCAATCAGATCCTGCGGCTCGTACCCAGTCAGCTGGGCCACCCTGACGAAAAAAAATGATAGGAAAAAAAAAATCATTAGAGGGCATCGCAAAGGGGGCAAGTGCCGTACAAACAACACAACAACACAATATTCCGAGCAAATAAAACCGGAATTCGGAGAGTAAAAAAAGGTAGCACTTGGCAGCAAACAAGCTTTGACACGTCCCGCGGATTTGATACTGCCGGGCAAATACATAGAGTAGTGGGGAAGAGGCGGAAGGATGCCGTCTGGGCCCCGATGGGTTGGGTTCATTGATGGACCGGCGACGGTGACCTGAGCCGGGATTGTGGAGATCTAAGTTTGGATTTCGGGTGGATGATTTGTTGTTTACTTTTTTGCATTACCATCCCCCTTGGATTTGGTATTGAATTACGCGTGTCGTTGCAGTTTGTTTGAATTTTGAGATAAATCAAATTTCTCGACTCGTTTTCTCGGATTTATTTACTATTAAATTTTGTTTATTTACCAAACCCAGTTCAGAGTACAAAACTACACATCAAATCACGCACGACCTTTTATAAATGAATCTTGGCGAGTGGATTTGACAGTTAGCGTAAAAAAACAATAAAGTAATGAAAGACGCGCGCTACGATTGCGGACAACAGAACCGGAGCGACGGACTTTTAGCCAGCGGACCGGAAATCAACGGAATGATCAATGATCACAGTCGATAGTTAAACTTACTTCGCATCGAGAAAGATCAGCTTCAGGTCCATGCTGGCCCGGAACATAAACATGTTCTGGTGCAGCTTGATCTCGGTGATGGCCGACGGGGGCAGCGAGTGGCCGACCGCCACCAGGCCCAGGTTCTGGATGCAGCTGTGGCCGTCGCCGTACGTCGAATCACCCGGGTAGATGCGCGCCTTCGTATAACCGGAACAGTGGATTACCTGCAGAGAATAGAAGTAAAGAAAGAAATGAGACCACTTGAGCGGATCATTTGAATACGAAAGGGTTCAGCGCAGCGCAAGAATTGCCGTGCCCGTGCATACTAATTCGAACCGTATGATTTCGGTTGATTACCCAGACAAGATATGATTTAAAAGTTAATCAAGAAGTGGAATATGTGAACACCTCCTCCTCTTTTTTTTTATTTTTGTTGAAGAAGTGTTGCATATCTGGCGTTTGATCTTGGCGTGAGCGTTTCGTCGCGGCCTAATGAGCCCAGATTGAATAATTGACTAATTGCACAAGTGGTGTGTTGTGCTGCCCGGAATTTTCTAAAAACAAACTCCTCCAAAGGGGTTCACCCCTTTCGTACTCGACAAACCCCGGCACATGATCTCGCGCGCGCTTTGTTTTGTTATTCGAGTCGGGATGAAACATAAAACCACGACATCCAGCCGTCGCCACAGTCGGATATTGGCTCGATATACTTTGTATGCTCCATTTACGAACCGGAGTGGGCTCTGCTCTCCCTCTTGAAAATGTTTTGGCTTGCGAGGCACGTATAATTGCTTGTTTTCATATTTTTGTTAAACTTCGAGTCTCATTTGTGTCCAAAACAGAGACCGGACTTGAACAGATTCTCTCTAACGTGCAGTTGAAGTTTCGCGGGAAAACTGCGCTGCTCCAAGAAGTGCAACACAACATTGAAAGTTAATTCGAAAACCTCAAATCAAAATCTTTCAATTTACTGAAATATACCGATATTGCAGCTTACCTTGTAGCCGGAAGTGGTTAGTCCGGCATTCCGCTTCGCCAGCACGCACTTCATCCGCAGGAAGAACGTTCGCTCGATCTCTATCGTCTGGGATTGCTGGTGCTGCCCAAAGTGGTGGTGGTGATGATGATGATGGTGATGGAGCTGAAACAATAAGATAAACAATCCTATTTATCAATGTTTTCTTAATTATAGCTAACTAACTTTTAAAACATAAAAAAAAAATATTTGAAAGCTGCTTCAGGGGGTACTTTGAACACATCTATACCAAACTCATTATGGCTCCATACCATTCCGTATGTAGTTAACTCGTATTTTTTGTTTTGCTAAAAAAAACTTGATTCTATCAATGTCATCCCAGCTATCAATCTGACCCCGGTTTACGGTACTTAAGTGTTTATCAAGGCGAGTCTGAACCGCAGTACACAGAAAAAAAAATCATGGTAATATTACATCTGGGAAGGGGTAAATCTTTTATGTCAGAAAAAATGTGTAATTTTACCTCTGGAAATGTGTAATTTTACCACTTTTCTGGTGTAATGTGACTTTTTCAGTCTAAATTGAGGTAAAATTACACCATAAAATAGGTAATATTCAACCTTCCAAAATTACAGCTTCCAAATTTACATTATTTTTTTTCTGTGTAGTTTGCAGAAATTTGTTTAAAACTAACAAATTATGTATTAGTTTTTCCTAACTAACAAATTATGTATTAGTTTTTCCTAATAAAGTGAATTCTTGGTTTAATTAAAAAAAAATATTTTCATTGAATAATTTCTGCGGATAGCTTGGCGACGTAGGCCTGGCCATTGACAAGATTCATGTTGGGAGTAAACACGAGGGCTTTTGAAGTATTGGCCAACTGAAGCAAGACTTGACAAACCGATGATTACTTTTCAAAATAGTCTCAAGGAAACCTAGAACGCTTATTGAAAAGTTAGCTTCGAAAAAATGGTTAGCACAAAAAGCGGAATATATATGATTATTTTTTGGAAAGGTGAATATTTTTATTTCATTTCCCGGGCAAATTTCAACGGATTCTTTCGTGGGGTTGTTTAGCATTCCAAACTTGATTGTAAAAACGCTTTAAGTTACATTTGATTTTCTGAAAAAAAACTTAATTTCCGAACCGAAGTATACTATTCATGCACAACATATGTCTCTATGCGGTTGCTTAGTTCGATCGATAACAAGTGATGGAGTGATTTTTTTTATTCGGAAAAGGGCAAAACATGAATAAAAACCAATAATAAAATGAAAATCTTTTTGCGGATTGATCGCAGCAACCGTGCGCGAAGTCGGAAGCGAAAATTTTTAGTTGTCGTTTTTTCACCCATTTTTTTGTGAAAAAAAGTATTTTAACATTATGAAGATTAACGCAAAATTTCTGATGATGACCAGTGGAAGTTTTGGAAGCGGAGCTTTCACGATTATCTGGACCAGCTCAATCCCTCAAGTGTCGTCGTCGGATGAAATGGCAGTTTTGGCCTGATGAGGTCTACGTTCCGGGCCCCCCTAGCTGCAGCCGTTGTTGGAGTGGAGATATTCGGAGTTAAGGAACACTTCCACTTCATTCGATCGGCCTGTTTTTTTCATCAAGAATTTGGGATCTGACGATCGGGACCCCACCCACCTGGCTGTGTCTTTTGAAGATTTGCTGTTCCTTGGTGAGAGCTTTCTATCATTATTTGCTATTTGACTATATTCCCCTTTATTATAATATAATATTATAAATTCAATAACCCTCCTACCCCTTTCTCACTTTCCCATTCTTTAATCCCAATTTCCCCAACCCCAATTTTCCCATTTCCACTTCCCCCCTAAAAATATAAATAATTGCCAATTTACACTAACACACCACACCCAACTTATTCGGAGCGTTTGGTACGGTATGTCCACGCATCCTTCCTCCCCTGATGATTCTGTGAAATGTGGTCCGTTCACAGAATCTGTCTCTGCGGTTAATGCAACGCAGTAGGCCTGGCCGCTTTAATTTTTGCAATACATTTTCGGGGTAACTCGGATGTACTGCAATTATTACTATTGACAAGAAAGAACTTGGGGCGTAATCTAACCACAAGTTCTTCCAGGATGCTTTCTTCGGACTGGCTGCGCTTGTGTTCGATTAGATTAGATTAGATTAGAATAAAATGAAAATCTTTTTGCTGATTTTTTTTTTGCTGGAACGCAGCCCGTCATGATTTTTTTTGTTTTGTTTTTTTTTTGAATAAAATGACTTTCAAAAAAAGAATCTGAAAAAGAGTCATGCTCGGGCTTTGACATTTGCAGTGCTGCAAGTTATTTTGACAAATGTGAATGCAGTGTTGCCAATTTTGAGTATTTTGAAATGGCTTTTCGCTTAGGAATACAGATTCTCTAGCTCGGCGGAATTGGCGAATCCGCACTACATTTGTTTTCAAAAAGTAAGCTGTCAAGTATTTTTTTTATCATTATTCTTCATTTTTAGGTTAGTTTCTACTTACGTCTGATTGTTTGTAAAGTGTGTGTGTTTTTGTGTGTTTTTAAACCAAAGTATATTTTTTTGTTTTTTAAAATGTTTTGCTATAGAATACAAGCCATGATAAAATGAAAATACAGAGCGGATTCGTTAAGTCGGATGGAACTTCCTTCGAATCTATGTGATGCGATCTGTCAGTTATGGCCAAGGTGTTAAGAAAATCTGCCTGTGTGGATCAATCGGACCGCGCGCTGGAATCACAATCCAGAGGTCGCTGGTTCGAATCCCGAGGCGGACGCAAAAAATTCTAAGGTATTCGGTGCCCTCTCCCCGTGCCATACCTTCACACTTAGGAGACCCGGGAGGCGGAGTCTTGTCGCAAAAAGAACGATACACACCTGTGGATCCGTTGACGAAACCGCAAGGTTTAAGAGGGCCACATTATAAGGTGTTACGTCGATTCCGTTTTTTCCGTTAAGAAAATCATGGTATGCATGATATAATACAATATAATAAATATAGTTAAAAATATTCCACCAATATTTTTTCATACAAAGTATCCTAATCAACAGAATAAATTCTTTTATAACTTATTTTCCTCGAGTAGCTTTCCGCAAAGTTGATCGTTATTTGACACATTTACAACTGATTTTAAGGTGAAAAAAAAAAACACATTTCACGCTCGTCAGAAAACCGAAAAAACCCAGTTATCTTGTCTACTTTTCGCCAAAGACTATGTAATGTCACAAAAACTCACAAAACAACGTTTTTGAAAAAAATTCCTTGTTCAAATTATAAACATTATCCGGAACAGCGCAAAGCTGCTTTAAATTGTGAACGAAAACAATAAACACAAATCTTGACATACATAAAACTAATAGCTTTCAACTGCGGAACATAAAAACTCATCAACATATTAAAAACAAGTTGATTCTTAAAATTGGCATACAATTAGTTTTCAGAGCCTTGAAATGCTGGTGGAATTGTGACAGTTCAAGCTGGCGTAAAAACAGCGACCGAACCCGCACCAAACAGCTTTGAATGAGCGAATCCGAATTCGCTAAGACTGTCTGCAGCGCGAAGTTTTATAATTGTTTCAAATTACGAGCAGTTTTAAATTTTTAGAACTGGCGGAAATGAAACTAAAACACGGTGCTCGCAACGCGCTGATCTAAATGTTGTTTCAAAAAAATGCTTTTAATTGTGTGCGTATGATTATCAACACAGCATCATAGTGTGTGTGTAAGAATACGTGGATATCTTTATATATCTGATTTTTTTTGAAACTGAGTTCTATTCCAGTTCCAAACCGTCTCACGTTTGAAACAAACTCGTCGAGCAGTTTTATTCCGGTTTCAAAATACTGCTCGAAAAATAAAACTGCAACTCCGCGTTGCGCGTGGTCTGTTTCAGTTCTATTTGAAAAATGAAACAGCTAGAACAAAGTAGAGCCGCGTTGCAACCAGTCTAATGGAGCATTTCCATTCGAGCAGTTTTTGCTTTTTTCTACAATGTATTTCTTAAAAAAACTGCTCGACTGCGGGTGCTCCATTGGAACGACTGACAGCTGTCAAAAGCACGAAACCACGTGCTCGGAAATCGACGAGCAAAGAGGTCGAAATGTAAACATTAGTTTGACAGCTCAGTTTTGACTGCTTTGTAATTCGAGTACGTTTGAATGGTGCATTTCCATTCGAGCCGGTTTTGTTTTTTTTTGCAATGTATTTCTTATGGAGCGAACCAAGGAGCGAACTGTCATTTCTACCCAACCCTCTGGCACCACTGTAAATGGCTAGAACGTTTGACAGTCACCAAAACCTCGAAGAGCCCACGTAGTAGTATTAGTGAAGAGCCCACGTTGTTTATCGTGGGCTCTTCACTAATACTGCTGCGTGGGCTGTGTGAGTGTAGCAGTATTGGTGTTGTCTGTTTGTTTACACCAAATCTTCAAGAAACATCACTTTTTGTGTGTGCAAATTTGTAACGAAAAAAGGTGAGAACTGTTGCTTCCGATTGACCGGGAAGATTCGCTGGGTAGTACTGGACCGGGGACTGGTCAAGTCCCGCTGTAGATCCTTCCGAACAACTCGCTGCAGTCTCCGGCAGGGATTAACCAACCAAGTGCAGAAACATCCGTGATTCCGGTGATTGTGGCGGAGCTGGTCTTTCCGAGCATCCTTCGATAACCTTCTCCGAGGACTGGCCCACTCCCGCTGTCGACTCGCACAGGGAATCGAAGGAATCGCGTGCTTGTGTAGAATCCGACCTTTTGTGGACTCACAAGAAGTTCATCGCGAAGTGGTTCGAACAAAATTTAATCAACAGTGGTTCGAACAAAATTTAATATTTAATCTGAACTTCTAACTTGCAAAACCGTCTTTATAGCAATTTCGCGGGGCATTTATCCATAGTCTCTGGCGGATAGGGTCCTTCGGGAACTTGTGTTTGGAAATCCGTCCCGTGTCGTTATTTTTTCATGGAAATCATTTCAACATTATGAAATTATGCCTTTTTTTACCACGCGGTTTGTTTATTTTCAAATTTTGACAGCAAATGCGTTCTTCATCTTCATTGTTGTCTTCATGTTCGCGTCGAACATTTAGGTTTCATAAACATGGCCGTCGTGACAGAGGGCTGTTTCTACCACTCGAATCGGGTGCTTCATTAACAAATCTGGAGCAACATTTGAAAAGGGCGCATACGCATTTTGACAGCTTTAACTATTTGGTCAATTTCTTGGCTTCACACGGAGAAAAAAGAGTTCCTTTGCGGTCGAACAAAGAGTTATTGTAGTCAGAAAAATTAGCTTTATCGTTGTGAACAATAATATCAAAAATTTAAGCTTAATTTTGGGACCCAATTGTTAGAAGTTGAATCAGATTGATTAACTGAATCCAATCTAATTCGATTAAACATTTCTCTAATGACTTCAAAATCAAAAGTCGGAAGAAGGTTTAATGTAACGTTCAAACTTTTCGTACCTGATGTGGATGACCGTGGTGCTGCGGTGGCGGGTGCTGATGCGGGTTGTGATGGTTGGAAGGCGCTGAAGGTGGTGGAACCACATTGGGAATGTGTGACGACGAGGAGGACGACAACGGCGGGCTCATTCCCGGTGGAACCTGCGGCGGTGGTCCCAGGTGCGGCTGCAGCCCTGCTCCCGGCGAGAGTGACGAGGCGGGACAGCTGCTGGTGCTCTGCGGGGGTGACTCCGACGGGGGTCCTTGGCTAATGAGCGGCGACGGCGAGTTTCCCATGGCCGGTGGAATCGGGGGTGGAGGTGGAGGTGGGGTTGAAGGGCCGAACATGTTCGGGTGAAGCGACAGCACCGAGGTCATTTCGTCCTGGTCGTAGTTGTGGATGTACTCGTAGATGGAGTTGCCGGTCAGTTCGACCTGGCTGAGTCCAAGATGCACGGAGGCGGTCTCGGAGATGTACATGATCTTGCCGTCGGGGGCCACTACAAAGATGAACCCGTCCAGGGTTTGGAGCAGATGCGAGCCGAGCTCCTTGATGGCCAGGTCGCGCGGGTTGCTCGGGATGTGCTGCGAGCCCCAGGCGTCCCCAAGTCCTGGAAAGAGGAAGAAGAAAAGGAAGAATAATAATTAGAAAAGAAAACAACCGCTCGACGCCCTCAAGAGGCATTTCAGCGTAGTCGTCGTCGTCGTCGTCGTCATTAAATGTACACCCGACGCTCGGTGATCCACTTGAAAATGTGTTTTTATTTGTCAGCATAATTTTTATCACTTTGTTCGCCTATTATTTCCCCCTTTTGTGATTTCTGGGCCGGTTTGGCTGAAGAGAGTGATTCTCTGTGAGTTCACAATTTGACTGCAAATTTAGCTCCGTTTATTTGAAAATAACTGTTGCCAAATTTATGGGGGTTCAGTTCCTTCACCAACATTTTATTATATGTAGGGGTAAGACATGTATTCCAATATTACATAAAATATTTTGGGTACTTTGACGCTTGAATAAAGTTTTTGATATGTGTTTTCAAGCTTAAAAAAGCTTCATTGAAAAGAAGCTAAAAGGTTTCGCCAAATAACTTGTTATTTTATATCCTTAAAACAATATTATTGTAGATGTCGAACTAGCGGGGTTTAGTGAACATTTATTTTCAGGAAATATATAATTAAATGCGATTTTCTGAAGAAATCCTATGAAGTAACAGCAGCAGGACACCCTATTAGCGAGCTCAGCAGGAAGTGACGAGGCGTGGGACATCCGACAGAGTCCCCCTCTAGAATAACAAGAAGCATACGTTTCGTGTTGATGGAAGCTCACAAAAGCGTGGAGGGTGGCTTTCCCCGGTTGGGTTGGGCTGGCCCTTGAGGCATTTTTCCGCCTGGTGGTTATATTGATGTAATTGTCAGTCTTTGAGGGTGGCGGCGTCGGAGAGGCCGATACAAGGACTTTTCCGGTTGACTGATGCTGCCTCAGCAGCAGGGTTCTGGCTGGTGGTCATGGCCGGAAGGGTTTGTGGGCGGCATGATAGCTCAGAGTAATGAGGAAACAATTTAAAGTGACTTTGCTGGTGGGGATAACTCGTTGAGACTTTTTAAGGAAGAAAATCTTAAATTTATGTTCAGTATCAAACAATTGTACTTTTCTTCAAATAGTATTTGTAAAAGATATTTTTTTAAAGATTAAAATGAAATTTTAAAAAGATAAAGGTAAGAAAAAAGATAAATAAACATTTAAAAATGGTTAATTTTTGGAAAAAAAACACTGAAAAAACACTTTTTTTGTTTATCTGGCATGGTTTAAAAATTTACCAAGAAAGTCAACAAAAATGGAGCTGGATGGTGAGACGAAGTGAGGGGGGAATTGTTTTGGCATTGCCAAGGCATTGCAACAACTGACAGTTGTAAAAAAAGTGAAACCCCGTGCTCGTTGAATCGTTGAGTAGTAGTAGCAAGTAGTATTTGACGTTTGAGAAAAAAAAAAACAGGAAAATCCGGATTTTTTTTAAAATGGTTTTAAGTGGCAATCCTATTGAGTTATGCTATAAATAGCTTAAATCGAGCTCAAATTACAGATTTTATTACACATAGTGATAAAAGCAAATAAATACCGTGTATATAATATAATTTAAAACAGATTTAAACTTGAATGTTCCTTTTTCAAACGATCCTATTTATATTCATAACTCAAGCAATCAGATTCTTATCAGCCCGACAACATTCCTTTCACTCTCTAATGGAATTTCAGGTTCAAGCCTCACCTGCACCTTGTACAAACTCAATAAAGTGAGCACGGATGACAGCATCGCACCTCTAAAAAATAGCCACTTTGGTCGCATCACGTTCGTTTCTTTCGCTGTCACCCAGATTGAAAAGAAATTATCATAAAAATCCCGCGCGCGATATGATCGCATTCCAATTTATGGTTATAATTTTTTGTGGCCCAGATTAAAAAAAAAAAAGGACGACGACGAGCTGAGCAATCAGCAATCTCCGGGGAAAAAGTGAAGGAAGGAAACGATGTTGATTATGATGATGATTTTTATTTCGGTTATCATCAATTTGTCCACCCCCTCGCACCTTAAAACTCGATTATGCTCGATGAACAAACTCGCGCGGAGAGTTATTTGCATACGGGGGCACTCGATCTCCGCTGGAGTGGTTACTCGGTTCACTCCAGCGGAGGTCTCCGTGGAGGAGAGGAGAGGAAAAAATGGTAAACAGGTCCAACGTGGAAAACAAAATGTGCAATCATTATCAGTGTTATTTTTGTCTCTCATTAAATTGTCGAGTGCAATATTGTTTGAATTGCAAATTTCGTGATGCAAAAATTTAAATTCAATTTCTCGTTTGTGACGAAAGCATGAATTTTAAAGTAAAGCATTGCGATAGCAGCGCCGTAGGTGGCTAAACGTGCAACTACATTTTGACATTTGAAACACTGAAAATGATTTCCACGTCATAATAACCTACCTTCGGGGAACACCTGGCGCATCTTCAGGTACGACGTGGTTAGCCGGATGATGGACGCCTTGTCCAGCTGGGACGTGATGGCACTCGGCAGCGGCAGCAGCTTGGCCAGCTCGAGGAACTCGGCGTTTTCCTTTTCGCGCCGCGACCGGGCCGCGTTTTTGCTCTTCTCCTTCATGGCGCAGCGGGTGGCGAGACCTGGAAGGGGGAGAAAAGCAGTCAAGAATTATAGCAAAAACTATTGAACAGAAGTTGGAAGTTAGGAGAAAAAGGAGGCGATTAGCGTAGTGATAATTACACTAATGTCTACACACATTACGAGCGGAGTTTGTGCGGTTCCCACTGTTAGACAAGCGCAAATTAATTGGAATGGCCAATAGAGGGCGCGTTGATCCGAATTTATGACAATGCAATTTATTTACTTGCCAAACTATCGTTCTATCGTCTGCGAGTATGCACGCCAAAGTTGAACAAAACAAGCTGTATCGATGTTTTGGAGGCGATCAAACTAATGAAACAGCAGGACATGTTGTGCCTAATTATGATGGTAAATGGAATAACAACTCATAGTAAAAAGCTTTGTTAATGAAACAATAACTTGTAGGATTTGACTTAATGGATGAACATGAAGTCATTGTGATCGAAATTGCGTTGATTTGAAACGAAATTTACAAGATAAAATAAAAAAGCTAAGTTTATAATCCAAAAACAAGTTCTTGTAGCGAGTTAATTTAAAAAAAAAACTGTAGAACTCGTCTGATGTCTTGACATATCATAGTTGGTCCTTGTTTGCGAAATTGTGTGTAGTGAGACGTATTCGTGATTATTTTACACTTTTGGAACAATTTGACGAGTTCGAGGAGGTGGCAAAAAGCAAACATAAAACAAAATTCCAAATTTTGAAAAAAAAATCAGGCTAAACGTGTATTGAAAATGTTAAATAAATAAATCATTGCAGTCTGTCAGAAATTTGCAAAATATCAATAAGGCTGGTACAAATATTTTTAAAAGTTTTTGTCACCCCCCCCCCCCCCTTCAAAATTGGCCCGAAAAATCAGGGGGCAAAAAAAATATTTTTACAATAAACTTAAAAATTTCAATGAAAATTCAAGTGCAACCAGCTGAAATCAAATTAAAATACATTCTTCTGCGTTTAAAATCATTTTTAGCATGTTTGGGTTTATTAAAAAATCTTAAGATTTTTTGAAAATTTTCGATGCAAAATCTTTTTTTTCGATGCTGTTTTTGTTTTTGTCAGATCTTAGATTTTTTGAAAACTAATGATTGCAAAACAACTGAACTAGTGTAAAATGCATTTTAAAACACTTTTTTCATTTAAATGTGAAGACTATGGCTTGTTATTTAAATTTTTATATTTTTTTGCCCCCCCCCCCCCCTTGACAAAAACTTTTTTAAATATTGGCATCGGCCTAAATTTGTGAGAATTTTTTTTTTGCTAAATTACACGTCTTTTTCCGATCTGTGGTCCAATACATCAAAATTCAAAAAATAAATAAAAAGTCTTTATTTGATTAGAAATGCAAAAATCATTGTATGTGTGACAAAAGGTCGAAAGACATAAGGTCGAATGGACTAAAAGTCGAAATTGGACAAAAGGTCAAATGGACAAAACGTTGAAAGGACAGGAGGTCGAATGTGACTAAATGAAACGCTCGATAACTGGGCTGTATCCCAGTTAAAAAGCAGTCAAACGTCAAAAACAATAACAAAGCCAAATTACCAAGGGGTCAGCGGATGCAAGAATCATTTTCAACAATTAAAAAATCATTTTTAATTTTTTTTTAATTTTATGTCACAACAAAAGAAAATGTGAAGGGTAAGCTGTCGAAATATTTAGGAGTGTCTTTAATTGTGATCCTTTCATCAATAATAACTTTGCATCCCCTTGACTTTTTCGGTCAGCCTAGTTAGCGAAAAGCATTCGGTTACATAAAAATTTGAAACAAAATTTCCATTGCTATAGTAGTGAAAATTGGTAAAACAGACAAGCTTAATTCAAATCGTAAAATGTCAGTGTTTTTTTAAATAATAATTTTAAATATTTAAAGTTATCTTAGGGATTTATTTAAATAAAATACAGATGTCAGATGTCAGTCCAGGTGTAGGAGTCGTCTCCCTGGGTCCTGTCCTGGTGGAGTCGCTGGTAGGCAGTTGGACTCACAAATCCCGGGGTGGATGGAAGCTAAGGTGTAAAAAGAGGTTTGCAATTGCCTCAACAATCAAGCCTTCGGACACCTAGTTTCGAGTAGGAATCTCGCAATCGAGAACGCCAAGGCAATGCTGTAGAGCGAATAATTTGATTTTTGACAGATGTCATTGGTTCACCCATACACATCTCAAAACAATTTTGGTACGTAAATATAGGAAAATCAGTTACATTTGAAGGAATTTTTTAATCGATTTGGTGTCTTTGGCAAAGTTGTAGGTATTGATGAGGACCATTAAAAAAATTGGTACACGTAAAAAACGCAGGTCAGGTCAAAAATTCATCACCCCATACAAATCTAACACAAAAGTTAGCAAATAACAATAATTCTTTTATGGCTATTGCGACCGTAAGGAATACCACAAAATTAGGGGGTTCTCAGTTCTCAGTTCCGTTCTAACTGATTTGCTACCAATCCTCCTCAATCACATCCCACAACTGCAGAATTGCAGCCTAATACGGCTTAACGCAATTTACCCAAGATGTTCTGGTTGCAATCTGTCAGCGGTTTCCGTAGCACTTTCATTTTTCACTGGTTGATTATTCTATATCACTAAATCACTTAAACTAATCACAAATTAAAGCTTTGCTATCACTGCTTTATCACAAACTAAAACATTAAGAAGTAAAAAGAATATCACACTGGTTGTAGTTGCTCTTGTCGGAGCACTTGTCGCTAGGACTTGTCGATCGGTACTGATCCTTAAGTCGGTGCAATACCTGTCGGTCAATTCCGCTCGCCTTGTTTTTGCTCTCTGTTGCACTGTTCAGGACATTCGTGCAGGACTTTCGAGACTTGCGGTGGTGTGCGTAACGGGATCGCTGATTGGTGCACGGAGACCTGGCACACAACTTCAGGTGCAGCTTGTGTAGTTGAGATCCTTAAGAAAGCAAACACACGCAATATCTTAAGGATCAACGAAGGTTAAGGTGAAAGGGAACGAAGGAAGATTCGAGATTTGGGCGGTACGAGGACTCCCGACGGTCCTTTCCCACGACTATTTACATATTTTATTGTACATATGGCTCGCCAGGGAAGGAGACTCGACGGGATCTCCAGGACCTCATAAACACCTTCAACGAGGACTTCCACTTGCTCCGGTTAAGGGAACGTACGTGTTGCGAGACAACAAAATCGGTCCGAGGAATCGGAAAATCGGGGCCAATTGTACCGGGCCACGTATAGAACCACCACCGACCGTCGGGGGAAATCCGTCCTGCCATTCAAGGAATTTTATCAATGAAATTCCCATAGAGAGAGAATCCGTGTGTGCGGGACAAAAGTGTGAATGTGGCGATTTGTGCTGATGGTCGTGACTTTTTCGAGAATTTGGTATTCAACGTCACGTACGCGCGGTGGTACGAGACGACCGGCGACGGGAACTGAAGGCCACCGCCGTCGCCGGCCGGTACAAGACCCGGCAAATAGTGCGATTGGGGGTGCAACCCGAAACGGTATCCCTTTGGGTAGCTTTGAGTCAGCTGGTCTGTACACGGAGAAAAATAAGTTACGAGAATCGTGAACAGGCGTTCATGAAATTGGGAACCTCGAACAAAGTGTCCAAATTTCATGGTTCGTGTATAGGTTGAAAGAGACTGAGTCTGAGCTTATATACATATTTTTTAAACTATTTTTCGAAACTTCAAACAATTCACATGGGACGGGACTTTAAACAGAATTGAATGCAACTGATTTGACTTGAAGTGAATCCGTTAATCAGTTTTTGTGAAAATTGATCATAACTCTGAAATGCTCAGTATATAGTTCAATTTAACGAATGCCATGATGCACCCTACTTGAAAGCACTGAAGGAATTTTGGTTCTAAATCAAATGTGTCCAAATTTGTACAATTGTAGGACGCAAAATTGAACTGAATACTGAGCATTTTACACGCAGAAAAAAGAGTTCCCAAAATCGTAAACAAGCGTTCATGAAAATGGGAACCACGAACAAAGCGTTTAAATTTCATGGTACGTTTTTCAAAATCATATTTGAACACTTTGTTCGAGGTGCCCATTTTCATGAACCCTTGTTCACGATTTTGGGAACTCTTTTTTCTCCGTGTAGAGTGACGAGCAATTTTCTTTTGCAATGATTGAGGGCTTTCCTCAATACACAATAAACAGTGTCAGTTAGAGCGTCAAATTTCCCGGGGTTACAAAATTCCCGGGAATTTTGAAATTGAACGAACATTATTCTGATCCTTTATCTGATTAATATTTTGCAACAAAATTATATAGAACAGTAACTTTAATGGTCAAAATGAGCGTGAGGATCAATTAATGGCTTGACTGCTTGTAAACAATCGTGCAACTTTGCGAAAATATATTGAAAATTACATTTTTGATGCTGTTTTTCAAATCGCATTCAATTTAAAAAAAAAATTATTAGTATTTTTTGTTGAGATGTATTTTTTTTTAATAATAGTGCAGTTAAAATCTATACTCTACAACCATAAAATTGCTTTCAAATTTTTGTCTCAGAAACCATTAAGTTAAAATGAAAAAAAAAAAAACACACAATTCAGATATTTGAAGCGAGTTTTTGAAACATGGTTGCATTCTTGGGTAAATTTCATATGATACGAAGTAAAGTCGTTTTTTTTATGATTTTTCATGGTTTCATTTATGGTATGTTTTTAGTTATATGGTTATGTGGGGGGCGACATAAACTTTGAAAAATATTTGCAACGGCCAGAATAAATTAGATTAAAATAATTTCCAAAGTGTACAAGTGGTTGCAATTATTTTGTCACATGTAACCCTCTTACGCCCTTGGTAGCTTACGTGCTTCATAAATATATAACTTCAAACTGTAATTTCTAGAATTATTTTAAACAAATTCTTCTCGCACAACCCTCTTTGAAAATTATTATTATATTAATTCAATTTTCATCCAATCAAGGTAAACACAAATGTTGAACAAATCTCAATTTTGATATTGCCCGAAAGAGGTAAATATCTTATTTTCAAATGATATTAGTTGTCAAAAATAAAATAGTTACTCTCCATTCCATAATAGCGTAATTTTTGTTGCCCAACATATAAGCAAACAATATTTCTAGTTGTGAATGCTTCAAAAATAAATATTATTTGAATTAAACCTTGACATGAAATTTACAGACATGCTGATTAGTTCAGTATAAACAATAGATTGAAATGAAAAAAAAAAAAAATGAAAAAAAAAAACAAATCAGGTTCTCTATTTTTTTTTAAACATTAGTGCCAAAAAGGCGACAAATGTATATTTCTGCATGTATTTTAGGAATTCCCGGGAATTTTACGGAAAATATTTTTTTCCGAGAAATCCCGTGAACTCCCGGGATTTTTTTTCCGGGACGGGAAATTGGACGCTCTAGTGTCAGTCAAAAGTTGGACATTGGACAAGTTTTCAAAACTCATTCGAAATTAAAATGGTAAACTAGCTAATCTACCTAGCCAATTGAACCTTGAGTAAACTATGAAAAATCGACCAATGACATTTTTTTTAAATTTCTCAAACTTTTATTTTGATATTTTGCATACACGTTTGGCATTTTTCATCATCCATTCGTCCATACAAGTTTCCAAACATATTTGAGGGTTGGTCATACTAAAATCTGTATTTTGAGAAGTATTTTTCTCATCTCATTTGATGTATTCGGCAATGTGAATCGCAAAAAGGTAAAGAGGAATTCCAGAAAAAAATTAATTTACTTTTTTATTACAAAAAAAAACTAATTGCTTAAAAAATCATTTTGACGACGAAAAATGTCATCTTTTGCCGTTGCTTTGACCAAGTAAGGAATTTTTGAAAATAAAATTATATATTTGCATAATTTCTAAATAGAGGCTAAATAACATTTTTGACTCAATTTAATAAAAACTAGTACATTTTTTAGAGTATTGCGAATTTTCTTGAACTCTCCTCACCTATAACTTACCGAAGACACTAAATCGATCACAAAATTGCTTATCTAGACTTAGATTTTTGATAGTAGTTTATGCAACATGTTGCAAAAAGAGGATTTATTCAGCACCGAGTTGGATGAATACGAAGAATGCTGAAAAAATCATTTTTTTCAACGAGTTCCATACAACATTTTTTGCAATTCTGAAAAACACCCATTGAGTGAAATTTTAAGTAAAATTTTCATGTAGGTATTTTGTCAATAAATCGTTTAATTAAAAAAAAATGTTAAAAAGTGTTACTTTCCGAACCATGTGCTGAAAAGTAGAACTTTTCAGCATTTATTTTGAAAAGTGTAGCTATTCGATTCTGTTATTTTTGGTACAGACAAGTAGGCTATTTCGTCGTTCAAGAATGACAGGAAAAGTGAGTAGTTTCACGACGGAATTGCAAAAACACTTATATAGCATTTTAGTACAGTCCAGAATCGATTATCCGAAGCCCTGACTATCCGAAGTTTTGATTTTCCTATGTTCGATTATCCAAAGGAAGAACATCGAAAATTGGAAACGCCAGGATTTTTTTCTGGCTATCTGGCTTAAATTCAAGTTTTGCGACCTAATTTTAATATAATTTGAGTGATTGATTGCCTGTCAGCATATCAAATGCATTTTTCAATATTTCATCACCACCATTTTGGCCGCCATCTTAAATTTAAAAATTATAATTCACTTTAGAGAAGTGTTTGGGTCATATTCGAGCTAGAATAAGAAAACGAAAAAAAAAAATATTCCGGTGCCTTCGGATAATCGAGTCTGAGCTGTATGACCAATTCTCAATTTGTAGAGAAGAATAATAATGAACAAAAAATAAAATATTAGTAAATGTTTACATTATGCAAAATGTTGCAACATTTATGTTTGGCTAGCCATGATCAAGAGTACTTGCTTCAAGTCATGCAGTACCGTCAATAAAAAAAAATTCTGAAATTTTGTGATAAGGCCGATGCAAATATTTAAAAAAGTTTTTGCCCCTCGGCCCTGGCCGAGGTCAAGGGGGGGGCAAAAAAATAAAAAAATATAAAAAATTTAAATAACAAGACATAGTCTTCACATTCAAATGAAAAAAGTGTTTTAAAATGCATTTTACACTAGTTCAGTTGTTTTGCAATCATTAGTTTTCAAAAAATCTAAGATCTGACAAAAACAAAAATTGTATCGAAAAAAAAGATTTTGCATCGAAAATTTTCAAAAAATCTTAAGATTTTTTAATAAACCCAAACATGCTAAAAATGATTTTAAACGCAGGAGAATGTATTTTAATTTGATTTCAGTTGGTTGCACTTGAATTTTCATTGAAATTTTGAAGTTTATTGTAAAAATATTTTTTTGCCCCCTGATTTTTCGGACCAATTTTGAAGGGGGGGGGGGGGGGGGGTGACAAAAACTTTTAAAAATATTTGTACCAGCCTAAACATCCAAAGTTGAACAAAACCGTTCAAAAATTATGTATGATTTTCAGAAAAACAAGAGATGCTATACTTTCCTTCAAACAGTAATAACAGCTATTATTATCCTCAACCCTCTAGCGGAAACCGTAAACAAATCACCGTCAGCTGTCATCGACATTGCCCGAAAGTGTTAAACCTCTTCAACGGACCGTGATGGATTTCATGTCCAAATACGGCAACCCCTCACTTGAAGACAGCTCAAGCTGCTCCGTAACTAAGATGGAAGATGCACTTGTGGTAAGACTGTTTATCCAGGCCCATCTAGGAAGATGACGCGCGTTCATTATCTAGCCTGGGTTCAAATCCCGGCCCGACCACGCATCAAAATTTCCTTTCAACTCCGTCACGCCCATCAATTTTTTCCGACGGCCGTCGGCAGCGCATAAGTGTCCGCTCTAAAGTGTGTTTCTACGGGTTCTGTTTATTTATAGTCTGCTGAAGGAGAGAAGATTCCCGAAAACCCCCTCGAAAAATCACGGAGGAAGAAGAAGTAAGAGTGTGTGTTTTCAGAAGCCGTCGCGCGGGCTGAAGAAAGTTGTTCTCAAGCCGTTTCCAAATATTTTCATTGCAAGTATACGTCCGAACGAATCTGAAATCTGATAGAACCGGTTCCTGCCGTTACCTTGGCAACCGAGGGCTGGTTATTGTGGGGAAACGTCAGTGGTTGCCATAATGGCGTCTGCTATAAAAAAATGTCAAATCGACCTCGCCGCAGATTTCATCGAATGAGCGGAAAATCGATAACACGTGACCGTGCGCGCTCTAGCAAATCCAGGTTGAGTGTTACAAAGTTTAACCCTCGAAGCAGCAGACAACCCAGACTATTTCAACCTTTTATGAGCCGTTCCGCCCTTGCACCCACGACTTCTCTCTTTGCTCGGCGGGCCAGGTTCTAGGATAAAATGTTTACTAATTGATTTAGGACGTGATGTCAGATTGTACGTGATTTTTAGTGGAATTTCTTATTTATGTATTTCATATATATTTGTACCGAGGCAGTCAGCCGGGTTCGGTTGGGTCGGCGTCGGGACACATCCCTTTTTAGTTCTAGAACATATAGAACCGACACACGGTTGCCGTCGGTGGGACTTTGATGGTCCAAAGCTGGCTACCGAAAATGAAAGGGTCGCGTCGGTGGTTGGTTCTGTGAACTCGGTGTTTGGGTTTTTTTTTTGGGTTTGATCTTTAAAAAGCTGCAGTTGGATAATCAAACTTTTTTTTCTAACAGAAGCTTTTAAGAAAGGGTAAATTATTATGTAAACGAAATATTTGGTAACAGCGAGACCGGTTTGTTCTTTCAATTTTCAAGCAAAATACATAGCTTGAACCACCAATAGCAGCATGGGAAAGACGATTTAATCAGATAA
Organism: Culex pipiens pallens; assembly: GCF_016801865.2. NCBI lineage: Eukaryota > Metazoa > Arthropoda > Insecta > Diptera > Culicidae > Culex > Culex pipiens. The sequence continues at coordinate 40,181,500 of NC_068937.1, read as the reverse complement.
AGATTCTTTTTGAATAATCCTCATTAATAAAAAAAAAAACATAAGTTGTTTAAAATTTAAAAAAAATGCACTTTATAATAAATATCTTTGTTCGTTTTCCTTTTTATGGATTGCAAATGCGTTTTAACATTTTGCCTAATTTGAGTTAAGCGAGTGTTCTTCTATTACGCAACGCAAAATTTTAGATTTTTTTACCCCCTTCGTTACAAATTGTAACATGTGTGCCTGGACCAAAGAGCCTATGTCTGAAAATATTTGTATCGGATTCCTCGGAAAATTTCACATTACATGTAAAAAATTGGCGACGTCGAACCGTACGTTTCCGAGGTATGATTTTTTGAAGATAAAAACTGAGTTTTTCGACGCGGCTCGCGCAAAAACAGGAGAATGACGAAATCGGCAAAAAAACAACTTTTTTCACTAAATCTGTGATAATTTCAAAATTTTAGCGATGGCCTACACATGTTTGGGTACCAAAAGTTGCGTATTTCAATTACAAAAAATCTGGTACCGTAACATGTACAGTATGTAAAAAAAGTATTTACACCCCTTGGGCACTATGCACATTTTGTGATGAAACATGTAAAAAATTTAAAGTTTGACAGGAACCTAGTACTACGTTTTGTTCAGAAACTCATGCCAGACATTTTGCTACAAAAAGCTCATGAAAAGATGATTTCTATAAAAAGTTATATAACAAATACTATTACAAAAATAAAAAAGGTGCAAAAAAAGTTTGTACACCTTTCGAAAAATTAACATAAACAATGTTATTTGTTGACAAATCACCATAAATCCAGTCTCCCAGCTCCAAATAGGCATCCTTCACTGATTTAAAAAATAATTTGGATTGAATATAAAGTTTACTAACTACTTAGTATAAAAGTTTATGTAACTCTGGAAATTCTATATAAAACTTATCTAAACTTAAATTTGCAAACTTTTAATTCAACTAAATGTCAATATATTACCGTAGAATTGCTAAACAAACATTTTGGAGTGGGTATAACACCGTTTGGGGGTATTTGTATCGATAGAATAGATTTTTCGTTGGAATTTCGAACCAACCCGGAATTACGTCGTAGGAAAATCCGCCGGCATCCGAACCGGTCCTCGATTCACAACTCAACCTATGTAGAATCGGAAAGGGCATAAAATTTCCGATCTTTTGATACCCATACATCTAGGTTTTCTTTAAAACCTACGTTTTTAAATACCTGGGCAAAAAGTAAGTTTGATCCACGAGAACAAAAATTACGAAATTCCATACATTTCTGGCAGGTTGCTCAATCGAAACCATAACAACGTTTTTGCTTAGGTATTTAAAAACGTGGGTTTTATAGAAAACCTGGATGTATGGGTATCAAAAGATCGGAAATTTTATGCCCTTTCTAATGCCACATAGGTTGACTTGTGAATTGTGGACCGGTTCAGATGCCGGCGGATTTTCCGACGACGTAATTCCGGGTTGGTACGAAATTCCTACGAAAAATCTATTCTATCGATTCAAATACCCCCAAACGGTGTTATACCCACTCCAAAATGTTTATTTAGCAATTCTACGGTAATATATTGACATGTAGTTGAATTAAAAGTTTGCAAATTTAAGTTTAGATAAGTTTTATATAGAATTTCCAGAGTTACATAAACTTTTATACTAAGTAGTTAGTAAACTTTATATTCAATCCAAATTATTTTTTTAATCAGTCAAGGATGCCTATTTGGAGCTGGGAGACTGGATTTATGGTGATTTGCCAACAAATAACATTATTTATGTTAATTTTTCGAAAGGTGTACAAACTTTTTTTGCACCTTTTTTTATTTTTGTAATAGTATTTGTTATATAACTTTTTATAGAAATCATCTTTTCATGAGCTTTTTGTAGCAAAATGTCTGGCATGAGTTTCTGAACAAAACGTAGTACTAGGTTCCTGTCAAACTTTAAATTTTTTACATGTTTCATCACAAAATGTGCATAGTGCCCAAGGGGTGTAAATACTTTTTTTACATACTGTATAGGTCATCGCTCTAATTTTCAAGTTATCGCAGTTTTAGTGAAAAAAGTCGAGGCGCGTCGAGAAACCCAGTTTTTATTTTCAAAAAATCGTATCTCAGATTATTGGAAACATCACTTCACCATTTTTTGAAATATTATGTGAAATTTTCCGACGAATTCGATAAATAAAATTTCAGACATAGGCTCTTTAAAAAACAGCATTTTAAGTTTTCATACGACTTTTTCAAATGTAATTCTAGATTTTTGAAACTTCTAATTATTTTTTTCTAAATAGCCAAACTAATCACCTTTCTTTTGCGTCTAGGACAGCTTAAATCGGATAAAATGGTGTGGAGATATGATTTTTTGAAAAAAGTGGTTTTTGCGAAAATCTATGAAAATTGCCATTTTTGGACCACCCTAACAGGGCGTAGGGCACCCTAATGGCCAAAAAAAAAATTGAGCCCCATCGGAGAACTTTTTTTTCGAATCATGCTGTTTTCGTGGGGAATTGCTGTATATAGATTTTAAGTGAAATTGAAACAAAAATCAAAAATATCTTCAGATTTATAAGCATTTTCAGAATATTTTTTGACTTATGATACACAATTAATTATGATGACAACAAAAATAGGTTTTCTATGAAATTATCAATTTCTGATGAATTTTGATCAAACTTGTCAGTTTTGCCTTCCTCACTGAGGTAAGGCTATACCCAAGTAACCACAACCACTAAATTGAAGTATTTATTCAGTACTAAATCAGCACTCGAATGTTTTGAAGTAGTAAATAAGCTTTGCGAATGCCTCAAAGTACCAAAACTTTGCAGCATTACAACTGGCATTAAATCACCATTTACGACCTTGAAAATGTGCTTTAAAGCATTAAATGCTTTGTTGATGTTTATCAACAAAGTAACCCATCCATACGGGAAACATTTCAGCCAGTCACGCTCTTATTGATTTTTATCCTTCTCCCGTTATACTGTTCCAATAAGCGTACGGGCTAAGGCGCATTTCCCCCAGTGTGCAACAGTTTTATTTTTGCGTGAACTGGGTTCAATTCCCGCTGACTGAAGTGTTTTTTTTGTTTATTTTTTTTTGTGGAAAACTGCAGCCTGTAATTAAGCCAGATTTTTCAAAACATATGCCCATAGCACAAAGCACATTATCAAAAATTCTCTGGTAAATTGAATGACTTTTCTCGCAAGCAAAAAGCTGCTTTCCGGAAGTCTGATACACTTTGTGAAATTTTGCCAACCGTGGACCAAGCACTCCTCGGAAAAACAGTTTACGTTAGCCGTTAGCCATTACTTGTCCCTATTAACCCCAAGCCTTCCGTAATTGATTGTACTGTACTTGACTGGATGGCCGCAATTTGCTGAGTGACTCGTCAATAATTTTCGTCCAACAAAATGACAACGGGTTTTTCTCATGAACCAGAAACTCGAAACAGCAGAAAGAAAGTCTTCCATAATGTTCGATGCATCAACCACATCGATTAAAACTTTCAAAACAAACACTCATTTCAAAATACATCAGTTGGCTGGCGCGCATCCTGGAGATCGACGAGAAAAATGCAAGAATAACATCAAAGTGTCACACTCACACATGAAACGCAACAGGAAAAAAAAAACAAAGGAGGCCCACCACCAAGTGTGTGGAGCAGCTAGCTGTCCTTTTTTTTCCCCCGCCTTGACGTCGATAAAGCAGTTTTTTTTTGTTCGAGCTTTCGGTGAGGCATTAAATCGGCATCACTGTGCGCCACTTGAAATATTTCTCAAGGGAAATGTGCTGATTTAATGTTTTGAAGCATTATTTGCTGGTATTAAATGCCAATATAATGCTGATTTAATGCCGCTATTTAGTGCCTCGCGGTTACTTGGGTAATGCTGCTCTAAAAATGAACTTTCGCATTCGCATTCGCATTCGCATGGAGATAATGCTGCTCTAAAAATGAACTTTGTATAAAAACGTCGTCGACCCACCTTCATGTATACATATTCCAACGAGCTTAAAACATTGAAGATCTGGCAACCCTGTTTCGAGATATGCCCACTTAAGTGATATTGATGTACTTTTTTGTAGCCGGATCTCACTTAAATGTATGTAAACTATGTCCAGATCCACCATCAGACCCATCGTTGGTTAGGTTATCAAAAGACCTTTCCAACGAGTCCAAAACATTGAAGATCTGGCAACCCTGTCTCGAGGTATGGCCACTTAAGTGTTATTTATGTACTTTATTATTCCGGATCTAAAATAGATGAAATTTCCATCATATCAGCCATTGTTGGTAATAAGTGAGGAAGGCTCCAACCACATAGGTGGGTTAAGCTAGTTTTTTTTTATATTTTTGGAGTTTTATGCATGTACAAAGTAAATATTAAATAAATATAACTAGTATTGTTTTCTTTTTTGATGTTCCTCGCAAGAAATTCTCCCACCTCTCGCAATCGCCCGGCACCAGATGTTCACCACATTTTCCCAATTACACTTGATTTAAAGAAGGTTCAAGAATTAAACAAAACTTCAATCCCAGGTAATCTCCAGCAAAGCAAAACAAACGTTAGTTCATCGCACAGTGTGTAAGGAAGAGGTGCCGCTGTCGAAGCTCGTTTGCATAAAAATTCCATTTTTTTTTCCTTCTCCAAACGCAAACGAGAAGCAGTTTCTGTTGGGGGAAAAACCAACCCTGAAAATCATTCACGTTCCCACGCTTGGCCTGGTGTCCAGGAAAGTGGGACCTCGGAGATGGCGTCCCGCCATCAGGAAGGAAGGATCCTTCGGGCTCTGGGGTACCTGATTTTTATGGCACTGCGCAAAATTATGATAATTTGGCCACTGGCTCTGGCGGAGAGAGGTCGATTGTTTTTACAGGTGATTAAAAATTCTTCCTTTTTTTTGGGAAAAGTTCGAAAGCAGTTTCCCACGCTTAAGGAAGGTTAAGGTTTTGGCATTCCAGGAAGTTGTACAATTTTTAAGTGTCATTTCCTTTTTTGGAAGTAGTATTCAACAGGAAACTGTCAGTAGCAATTAATCATTAAAATCTGGCAAATTTGTGGACAACAGATGCCACATTACCGTCCCTGACCAAACAACACCGACGAGGATTATAAAAGTCACTGTTTAAAGTGGGTCGTTAATCTCTCACTCAATTATGAATTAACGTCCAATGAAAACGCCTATCGCATCAATTCACTCCAGAATGCGTAAAAAGTGGCCTCTTTTTATTATTCATAAATGCTTGACACAAATTCGTACCAGCCGATGTAACCGAAAGATTACGTTTTGGCATTTTGTGCTTCTACTTCTATTATATATCCCGTATTAGGAGCTCAATAAAATGAGGGAGTGTACAATACAAATCTGTTCAGATCGTTCCTTTTCACATTTTTTTTACTGTCAAACAAGAAAAAAGTGTGAAGAAAAACGTTTCCAATAAAAAAAAACACGCAGGGAAGCTTCTATTAGCTAATGGACAATGATTGGCCAGGGGAAGTGTGAATGGCGAAGGCGAGATTTCCGTAATAAATAAAAATATATATATGGAACAAATTTTGACCTTTGCATCGGCACAGAATACGTTGCGCGGAATAGTGATTGAGGATTTGGATTAGTTCTGCTCTAGTACAAGCTGAGGCTGCGATTTCAAGTTCACGATTGGAATGCAGCTCGATTTAATGACAAATGAAAAAATAAAAATATCGATTGGAATAGCGAAAAAATATTCGAGCGCATTTTTGTCATGCACAGACAAGTCAGTTAAACAAATCATGTTTGCTATTGTTTTAATTTTTAAAAACATTGTTTATTTTTTAAATTTGCAAATGTATTTTATTACCTTTTATAAATGCTTCTTAAAAATTCCAAAATAACTTAAAATGATTATAGAACTTACAAATAAAAAATAACAAAAAGAAACAAATTTAGAAAAATAAGGAAATCACAAAAAAAACACAAAACTTAGAAAATAAAAACAAAAAAAATACAAAAAAAAATAAACAAAATCAACATAAATCACAAAATTTACAAAATAAACAAGATAAACAAAATCAAAAAAACTAACAAAATTGACCAAATTAACAAAATTAACAAAATTAACAAAATTAACAAAATTAACAAAATTAACAAAATTAACAAAATTAACAAAATTAACAAAATTAACAAAATTTACAAAATTAACAAAATTAACAAAATTAACAAAATTAACAAAATTAACAAATTTAACAAATTTAACAAAATTAACAAAATTAACAAAATAACAAAATTAACAAAATTAACAAAATTAACAAAACTAACAAAATTAACAAAATTGACAAAATTAACAAAATTAACAAAATTAACAAAATTAACAAAACTAACAAAATTAACAAAATTAACAAAATTAACAAAATTGACAAAATTAACAAAACTAACAAAATTAACAAAATTAACAAAATTAACAAAATTAACAAAATTAACAAAATTAACAAAATTAACAAAATTAACAAAATTAACAAAATTAACAAAATTGACAAAATTAACAAAATTAACAAAATTAACAAAATTAACAAAATTAACAAAATTAACAAAATTAACAAAATTAACAAAATTAATAAAATTAACAAAATTAACAAAATTAACAAAATTAACAAAATTAACAAAATTAACAAAATTAACAAAATTAACAAAATTAACAAAATTAACAAAATTAACAAAATTAACAAAATTAATAAAATCAACAAAATTAACAGAATTAGAGCAGTTCTCTAGGATTTCGGTCATTCGATTTTTTTGTATTTTTTAATCCGACTGAAACTTTTTTGGTGCCTTCGGTATGCCCAAAGAAGCCATTTTGCATCATTAGTTTGTCCATATAATTTTCCATACAAATTCGGCAGCTGTCCATACAAAAATGATGTATGAAAATTCAAAAATCTGTATCTTTTGAAGGAATTTTTTGATCGATTTGGTGTCTTCGGCAAAGTTGTAGGTATGGATACGGACTACACTGGAAAAAAATAATACACGGTAAAAAAAATTTGGTGATTTTTTTATTTAACTTTTTATCACTAAAACTTGATTTACAAAAAAACACTATTTTTAATTTTTTTTATTTTTTGATATGTTTTAGAAGGCATAAAATGCCAACTTTTCAGAAATTTCCAGGTTGTGCAAAAAATCACTGACCGAGTTATGAATTTTTTAATCAATACTGATTTTTTCAAAAAATCGAAATTTTGGTCGTAAAAATTTTTCAACTTCATTTTTCGATGTAAAATCAAATTTGCAATCAAAAAGTACTTTACTGAAATTTTGATAAAGTGCAAAGTTATAGCCATATTTAAGTGACTTTTTTGAAAATAGTCGCAGTTTTTCATTTTTTTAAATTAGTGCACATGTTTGCCCAGTTTTGAAAAAAATATTTTTGAAAAGCTGAGAAAATTCTCTATATTTTGCTTATTTGGACTTTGTTGATACGACCTTTAGTTGCTGAGATATTGCAATGCAAAGGTTTAAAAACAGGAAAATTGATGTTTTCTAAGTTTCACCCAAACAACCCACCATTTTCTATCGTCAATATCTCAGCAACTAATGGTCCGATTTTCAATGTTAATATATGAAACATTTGTGAAATTTTCCGATCTCTTCGAAAAAAATATTTTTGGAATTTTCAAATCAAGACTAACATTTCACAAAGGCCAAACATTCAATATTACGCCCTTTTAAAATGTTTGTCTTGATTTGAAAATTCCAAAAATATTTTTTTCGAAAAGATCGGAAAATTTCACAATTGTTTCATATATTAACATTGAAAATCGGACCATTAGTTGCTGAGATATTGACGATAGAAAATGGTGGGTTGTTTGGGTGAAACTTAGAAAACATCAATTTTCCTGTTTTTAAACCTTTGCATTGCAATATCTCAGCAACTAAAGGTCGTATCAACAAAGTCCAAATAAGCAAAATATAGAGAATTTTCTCAGCTTTTCAAAAATATTTTTTTCAAAACTGGGCAAACATGTGCACTAATTTAAAAAAATGAAAAACTGCGACTATTTTCAAAAAAGTCACTTAAATATGGCTATAACTTGAAAACGGTGCACTTTATCAAAATTTTAGTAAAGTACTTTTTGATTGCAAATTTGATTTTACATCGAAAAATGAAGTTGAAAATTTTTTACGACCAAAATTTCGATTTTTTGAAAAAATCAGTATTGATTAAAAAATTCATAACTCGGTCAGTGATTTTTTGCACAACCTGGAAATTTCTGAAAAGTTGGCATTTTATGTCTTCTAAAACATATCAAAAAATAAAAAAAATTAAAAATAGTGTTTTTTTGTAAATCAAGTTTTAGTGATAAAAAGTTAAATAAAAAAATCACCAAATTTTTTTTTACCGTGTATTATTTTTTCCAGTGTAGTCCGTATCCATACCTACAACTTTGCCGAAGACACCAAATCGATCAAAAAATTCCTTCAAAAGATACAGATTTTTGAATTTTCATACATCATTTTTGTATGGACAGCTGCCGAATTTGTATGGAAAATTATATGGACAAACTAATGATGCAAAATGGCTTCTTTGGGCATACCGAAGGCACCAAAAAAGTTTCAGCCGGATTAAAAAATACAAAAATTAAAATTGAAGAAAAAAGACCGATTTCGTAGAGAATTGCTCATTAACAAAATTAACAAAGTTAACAAATTTACAAAATTTACAAAATTTACAAAATTTACAAAATTTACAAAATTTACAAAATTTACAAAATTTACAAAATTTACAAAATTTACAAAATTTACAAAATTTACAAAATTTACAAAATTTACAAAATTAACAAAATCAACAAAATCAACAAAATTAACAAAATTAACAAAATCAACAAAATTAACAAAATTAGCAAAATTAACAAAATTAACAAAATTAACAAAATTAACAAAATTAACAAAATTAACAAAATTAACAAAATTAACAAAATTAAACAAAAACAAACAAAAATTACAATATTAAAAATAATAATTTACAAAAAATACAAAAATGTTCAAAAGAATGATTGCAAAATTTTATGTTAACAAAATTTTAAATCATCAAAATTTGTAATTTTCAATTATAAAAATTCACTTAGCTTTAAATTTATTTTTGACATAAATGATTTTTAAAATTGCCGGGAAAAAAAATAATAAAATTAACAAAATTAACAAAATTAACAAAATTAACAAAATTAGCAAAATTAACAAAATTAACAAAATTAACAAAATTAAACAAAAACAAACAAAAATTACAATATTAAAAATAATAATTGCAAAATTTACAAAAAATACAAAAATTTACAAAAAAATTATTGCAAAATTTTAAGTTAACAAAATTTTAAATCAACAAAATTATTAATTTTTAATTATCAAAAAAATATTTTTATTTAATTCACAAAATTTTAGATTCACTTAGCTTTAATTTTATTTTTGACATAAATGATTTTTAAAATTGAGGCTTATATTTCTAAAAGCTAAATTAAAAATTCTTATTTTTCATCTAAAATTAGGCTTAAAGTTGTTTTCCAAAAAAATATTGTCATAAAAAATAAAATATTCAAAACTAGTATTTTTGTACCTATTTTTCTCGACTTTTCTTTTCTTTTACCCGACTGTGTAGAAGATTTGGTGAACAGAATTTCTGTTCTTAAAATTAACAGATTTAATAATATTTACATCAAATTTTTGTATGTGTGTGAAAACTTTTAAAAACGAACCAATAACGTAAAATGATGATTTTCTCGGATATTGACAACCGGAGAGTAGCGTGGCTCACGGATATATGAAAAAGACAAACGTGTTCAAATTCAAACGCCTCGACCGTAATTTTGTAGCATTATAGCCCCAGAAGCTAGCCTGAAATTTTGAGCGCATTTGGTTAATGTGTAGTTGTTCCCTTTTTGACCTGAAGTTAGTTATTAAGAAATTTCAGTTGACACTCAGCAGTCGAGCAGAACGGTTGATACTCACACTTGCTCGAAGAAGTAATCTCGCGATCTTGTGATCAAAATGGCCAACAGTGAAAAACAAAGGACCAACAAATCTTCTTTTACGGAGAAACGACCTTCAGTAGAAAAAATACGGACGTACCCGATTTCATCATCTGGACCATTTTACGTTTACATAAAAAGCAGCAAGATCCCCTCCGTTTGCTGTCTCTTGCTGACGATCTCAATCAACGTTATCGTTCAGTGGAAGAAATTAGAAGTGAAAATCCCATGAAAATCCGAGTTTCATTAACTAACAGACATGAAGCTAACGGATTAGTGAATGACAAGTACTTTAGAAAAACACATCATGTTTTCATACCGCCTCACCTAGTTGAAGTAGATGGAGTAGTTTATGCTGATGACATAACTCCTTCTACTATGAAAGACAAAGGCATCGGAAAATTCAACGATCCTCGGCTCAAGCCTGTAAACATCAAGTTTTGTAGCCGATTAGCAAAATTTTCGAAAACCGAAGAATGTTATCTGCCATCGTCTGGACTACGTATTACATTTTATGGAACCGTTCTGCCAGACTTTGTACAATATCAAAACATAGTTCTGCCGATTAGACCATATTTTCCTAAAGTGATGTATTGTACAAATTGTAAGCAGTACGGTCACACAGTAAAGCACTGCTCGAACAGTGCCCGTTGCTGCAAATGTATGGGGAACCACACAGAAGCCGATTGTTCGGAGACACACAATTGTTGCTTTAGATGTGGACAATACCATCAAATAATCTCCAACTGTCCAATTTTCATCGCGAAAACCAATACAGTTAAACGAAATTTCAAGAAGTTGTACAAACACGCGTACAATGAAGCCACGAAACAACTACCTGCAGAACCAAACTCTGCCGCAAAGACTCTCCTACAACCGAACCACATCGAACATGTAACCACCAACACCGCTGCGGATAGTGAACCAATATCAACGAATTTATCACGAAAGCCGAAAAAAGCCAGCCAATCCAGATCTTCAACTTCAGCGCCTCGAACAACAAACAACGCAGGACTGATCAGTTTCGACAAACTTATCGACGTGCTGTGCTGTTCCTTCGACGTTGACCAACATTGGAGAGCTTTTTTGCAACTAATAATGCCTCAATTGAAATACTTAATGAACGATGTTGTTAAAAGATATCCACTAGTTAGTGCATTCATTACTATATGATTTTGTAATTTATTTTTCTTATAACTGTACAAAGATACCCGGCTCCGTAAAGGGTTTTCCGTTTGAGCCAGCTAAATAAACGAACTGATAAAAAAAAAAAATTAAGAAATTTCAATAAATTTAATTTATTTATTTTAAACTTTTTAACTCTTCTTCGAGAAAGTTAATATAAAATAGAGGTTTTTCTTATAGGTTTTGATCCGGGGAACAACATTGTAGAACATCATAAAGCGCTAGGAAATAATCCCGGAATGATACATGCAAATTTTTAGAGCACATTAAATTTGTTTTCCAAACTCCAAAAAATATCCTGTATCTTTTCGGGATCAATTCCTAGCGCTTTGCGATGTTCTACAAAGTTGTTCCCTGGATCAAAACCTATAAGAAATTTGATTATAGGAAAATTTGATTGGGTTTTGGGAAACTTTCTTTAAGAAGAGGTTAAAAGTGAAAATTTTCCTTAGTCAATTTTTAGAAGTTCCATACTAACTTCAGGCCAATGGTGGAAGTACTAAACCTTAACCTAATGCGCTCAAAATTTCAGGCTATGTTCTGGGGCCAAATCGCTACAAAATTCCGGGCGAGGCGTTCAAAATTGAACACTTTTGTCTGTTTCATATATCCGTGAGCCACGCTACCGGAAAGTCGTCAGTAATATTTTTTTTTCGATTTTTCAATTTTCAATCAAAGTAGGCGAATTTGAGGGGTCAAAACGTGGCCCTGGTGAAAATGTTTAGCGGAATTTGTGCTGATTTGGCAATTTTGTAGATCAAAATGATGGTTTTGGATGTTTTTCCAGTATGAAGTCACTATTTGCACTATTGCAGGCACCTGGTCTTGACTGTTAATTAATAATTTTTTATTGCTTCATAATTTTGAAAAATGAAGTAGAAATTTAAAAAAAAAACACCTTTAAATTTGATCGATTTGACCTGAACTTATAAAAAAAATCAATTTTTATCAGCACTCGATATTTAAAACATTGTTCATTAAGTTCAAATTGATTTGATCAATTAATTTTAATTTGATCAGATTAATAGGGCCTCTTACATTAACACGTATATGTTCTGACTATTTTTTCTAACACGAAGGACTTCAATTCCGTGCCAGTTGGCAACCTTCTGCCTGATCCACAACTCACTTTTATAGGACATCTTTGCTGGTTCGCACTACACTAAACTTTGTTTAACGATTGCACTTAATCTTCACTTAAACTGGTCAACTCGTCTCGAGTCGCGTCATCTTTTCGCTACCAAATCCCACATATTGCACTTTTTTACAAATAAACTAACTTCACTCTTCACGTTTATCCACCCGCGCGCGTGCGCACCAACAACTAATTATTGTCGAGTGCAGCATCAAACTGACCATCAACTAGGGTGTACTAAGTTGCAGCAATAGTAGCAAAATCGCGACTAGTCTGAGTCTGAACTTTCTTCCCCAGGCAAAGCCCGCGAAGGGCTCCTCAGCACACACCCATACGAGGGTATACTTTTCGCCTTCAACGGTAGCAATGTCATTGCCATGTTTGGATGCTTTTTTTTCCAACCGCCAAAGCTTTAGTATTATTAAGATACATACGAAACAAAAGCTGGGACGGGGCAAGCTTGTGCAAGCCTTCAAGTGACTGCTCCTTGTGGAATTACTTTTGTATTACACGGGGGAGATCCTTTTAGAGACAATGTGAATTACTGTTTTGTAATAACAATGTATTGTTACAGAACTGTAAATTTAAGCATGTGTTTGAATTTTGATTTCGGCAATCACTTCTTCAATATTGAAAACATTGTTTTCATATTCGTCAGCGTAAGTCGCCGTTTTTGCTCGAATATTTTTTTCAGTGTACAATACTTTTCCGTCAAAGTCAGCAAACATAAACTCGTTACAAAGTATTGTCGCGGTGGCTTAGCCAGAAGCTCATCACCACCCAGAACTTCAGGTACCCCCTCAGCCTTCCCCTCCCCTCTCCAATCCTTCCCTCCCATACTATGGTTGTTGTTGCTGGGCTACAGCACAATAATAACAACGTTGTTGCATATTTGCCGTATCAAAATGAAAAACTTTTTTGCCTCATTTTTTTTTTCAAAACAATCCGTGACTTTATGGCAGTATGGCAGGCCGGAGTTGGTATCTGTGTGTGGCTTGTTCCCCTTGCGATAACTGCCACCCCGTATAGCTTCTACTAACTACTGCCACCTTGATTGCACAGGGGGCTATATCTATTCCGAGCTTGTTTTATAGTTTGAAACAACTAAATAAGTTAAGCTTATCCCGCATAGAAGTCACAGTCATGCTTCCAGAATGTTGTGGCATTGACTGTTTATTTTTTCAAGCGATCATGATTTCAAAATCATTGTTGCATTTACGAATGGTAGTTTTTGTATAAATTCTTAAAAATAATTTTCACAAGCTTGACTCGATTCGCTATCATTTTTTTTTTTCGTAAAAACTGTCAAAAATATATTGAGATCATGTACAATCCAGACTCGACTATCCGATAATGCCTGATGACCTCGGAAAAAAAGCCAAATTGGGCCACTGCCATGAAATGGATCAATGAAACATTGCAAAAGGCTAACAGTATCTCATGACTATAGCATTATGGACCTTCAAAAACAAACTTTTACAAAATTTCACAATTTGAAAAATACTACATTTCTGTAGATACAGTCAACTCTCCAGTAGTCAATATTCAAAGAACCATCGAAAAAGAGAAACAAAACAATGCAAAATGAAAACTCAATTTAAATGTTTTTCGTTGTTGTTGGGAGAACCCTTCAAAGCTTCGTTTTGCAATGAAAAATGTCTATGCAAGCCTTGAGAAAGTGAAATTATTGATAAGATTTTTTTTAACAAAAAGGATCCAAGAGACCGTTCGAGGAAGAGCTCCTTCAAGCAAGAGGAAATATTCAGGAATGAAGAGCAACGACTGAAGAATTCATCGATGGATGGAGCAATATTGAGATCGAGAAGATCGACGACTAGATAGTCGACTGTATTTGAATTTGTGATAGGCACTGGTCATAATAGGGTTAGGCCGTTGCAAATATTTTTTGAAGTTTATGTCCCTCGACTCTGACCAAAGTCTATAGGGAGGGCAAAAAAATAAAAAAAGTACAAAAATTTTAATTACGACCCATGGTTTCAACATTTTAATGAATAAAGGGTTTTAAAATGCAATATACACCTCTCAAGTTGTTTTGAAATCATTAGTTTCGAAAATATGTGAATATTGACAAAAAGTTATTTTGTTGCGAAAAAAAGTGTTTGCGGTGCTGTAGGGGAGCGGGGGGTAAGACGGCCACCCCACTGTTTTACTAAGTATACTAATGAATATTACTAAAATGTTTAGCAATACCGTTCCTCATGCTAAATAATGCATATGGATATAAATGTTATATTTCAGTCACCTTTGCCAAACCTATTGTTTGAAATAGTATAAAAATAGCTCAAAATAAACAAATATTTTTTCAACTTGAAACTGGATGTAATTTTTATGATTTACAACGTAAGCATTTTTGTTAGGTAACAATATGTAACCCTTTCTTTAAATATTTTCTCATTTTAAATTGAAGTTTTCCCAAAATTATGTCACTCGGAAAAGTTGAAAAAATGCGATGAGCTATTTGCAAAAAAAGTTTTATAAAATAAGCAATTTGGGGCAAGACGGCCACCTCCACGTTTGTTTTGATAATGGTTATATTTTTGAAGGACTGGTAAGACATATTTAAGAAATATTTGACATTTTTTCTATGAAACTATCAATTTTTTATCAAAATGCTGTCAACTGCCAGTTCGTCAAAATTCCTTACTGTGATATAGCAAAATTCATTGAATAGTATGGAATCCTTTAAAACTATCAATAAAAGTCGCTAATTGGGTACTAAAGCCCTATGTCAATTTTTATGTACAACGGTAAATAACACGATTAAAAACAATTTCTGATCACTTTTTTCATTTTAATGCAACATTTTTTTTTGACTAGACAACATTTTTTCGATGGATCAACTATGGTCCCCTTGGAACGAGCTGTCAAGTAGGAACTTTTCTGTCAAGAAGGACCGCGAGGTTAATTTTTCAAAATTGATTTAAAAATCCATTTTAAACTCTTTGTGCTCGTACAAAGGGTCATTGTACTCAGAAAAATAAGCTTTATCGCTGTAAACAATAATATCAGCAATCTAAGCTTCATTTTAGGACCCAATTTAATATTGTTTACATAGTTTTGATTTATTAATTCTATTCGAAATACACAAACTAGTTAATTTGCATAAAATTGGGTATTCATGGTTTTTTTCATGAAATGTGGTAGCCGAAATATAAAATTTGTTGACCAGCATTTTTATTCACATTTGAAACTTGTTTTTTTTTTCAACCAAAATAGTTATGATGTCAGACGACAACTTGTTCTTGCCGCTGTCGGACGTAAAACACTAGCCTCTGCGAATTTCCTTTGTTCTTTTTCCCCTTGTCGGGGCCGTGTTAAAAATCGGTTGCAATGTCGAAATATCGCCGAAACGCCGTCGTTATTGACTACAACGTCTTGCCGGTGAGACTGGACATCGAATCAGTTTCGAAATTCATCATCAACAACCTCGAACTGGGTCCTTAAAAAAGTTAACAACATCCAACTCAACAACTCTCGAAACCACGTCATCATCGAGCTAGGATCGCCGGAGGAAGCATGGGATCTAGCCGAACAGCACAACCTCCGGCATAAGGTAGGATGCAGAGGCCAAGTCTTCCGCATACCTATTTTCCCGGAGGACGACGCCGTTCAAATTCGCGTCCACGATTTGCCACCACAGATGCCGAGCGATGTAATCATCAACCATCTCGAGGCATTCGGGCAGGTCAGCTCCATTCGGAAAGAGGTGTTCGAGTTGTCCGGATGTACTTGGAGAAGCCAATTCCCTCCTTTATTAAGGTCGAGGGGGAATTAGCCTATGTGGTATACAACCAGCAAGTTAAAACTTGCCGCCATTGTGGAAAACCACTTCACCAGGGAAAGAAATGTGCCGAAAGTTCAACGATTTCACCAACAACAACAACAACAAACACTATCAGCACCATCACCATCAGCAACAGCAACAGAAACAGCACCAGATAAAACACCACCTAAAATAGCAACAACAACAATCGAGCCAACGACCTCGGACGATGAGCACCACACAAAACCAACAGATCAAACAAACTTCCAGTCCAATCTAATGGATATTTCTCCAGAGGACGACGACGACGAAGCGAAATTTGCAAAACCTGGAAACAATAGTCACCAAGCCAAGAGAAGATCACGCAAGAAAAAGTACAACTCCTGCACAGACTGGGGAAATTAATCCACCTATTTGTATTTTCAAAACCAATAAAACTATATTTTATTAAAAAAAAAAAAATGTTCAAGGATGTCTGTTCAACCAATCATGTAGGTATTTGGGTGGATTTAGCAAAGTTATCAAGTTATTTTATAGCACTGACCTTCTTACCCCACATGGGTGGCCGTCTTACCCTGCGTATTTCATATATATTCGATTTCAATTATTTTTTTTAAAGTTGCTGAAAAGTATTGAAAATTGGTTTTTAGACCAAGTAATTTATGTCAATTCTATAATGGACTATTAGTAGAACAATATGTACCTGATTTGAGATCAAAATTATCTGTAGTGTTAATTTTATGAGACTTCTCCCTTAGGGTGGCCGTCTTACCCCCATCTCCCCTACATTGGAATTTCATAAAAAAATCTAAATGTTTTGAACGAGCCCGAAAATGCTAAATATGATTATCAATGCAGAAAAACTTATTTACAGTATGTAAAAAAAGTATTTACACCTTTTGGGCACTATGCACATTTTGTGATGAAACATGTAAAAAAATTAAAGTTTGACAGGAACCTAGTACTACGTTTTGTTCAGAAACTCATGCCAAACATTTTGCTACAAAAAGCTCATGAAAAGATGATTTCTATAACAAGTTATATAACAAATACTATTACGAAAATAAAAAAGGTGCAAAAAAAGTTTGTACACCTTTCGAAAAATTAACATAAATAATGTTATTTGTTGACAAATCACCATAAATCAAGTCTCCCAACTCCAAATAGGCATCCTTGACTGATTAAAAAAATAATTTGGATTGAATATAAAGTTTACTAACTACTTAGTATAAAAGTTTATATAACTCTGGAAATTCTATATAAAGCTTATCTAAACTTAATTTTGCAAACTTTTAATTAAACTAAATGTCAATATATTACCATAAAATTGCAAAATAAACATTTTGGAGTGGGTATAACACCGTTTTGGGGGTATTTGTATCGATAGAATAGATTTTCGTTGGAATTTCGTACCAACCCGGAATTACGTCGTCGGAAAATCCGCCGGCATCCGAACCGGTCCACGATTCACAAGTCAACCTATGTGGAATCGGAAAGGGCATAAAATATCCGATCTTTTTATACGCATACATCTAGGTTTCCTTTAAAACCCACGTTGTTAAATACCTGGGCAAAAAGTAAGTTTGATCCACGAGAACAAAAATTACGAAATTCCATACATTTTTGGCAGGTTGCTCAAACGAAACCATAACAACGTTTTTGCCTAGGTATTTAAAAACGTGGGTTTTATAGAAAACCTGGATGTATGGGTATCAAAAGATCGGAAATTTTATGCCCTTTCTGATGACACATAGGTTGACTTATGAGTTGTGGACCGGTTCGGATGCCGGCGGATTTTCCGACGACGTATTTCCGGGTTGGTACGAAATTCCAACGAAATATCTATTCTATCCATATAAAGACCCCCCAAACGGTGTTATACCCACTCCAAAATGTTTATTTAGCAATTCTATAGTCATATATTGACATTTAGTTGAATTAAAAGTTTGCAAAATTAAGTTTAGATAAGTTTTATATAGAATTTCCAGAGTTATATAAACTTTTATACTAAGTAGTTAGTAAACTTTATATTCAATCCAAATTATTTTTTTAATCAGTCAAGGATGCCTATTTGGAGTTGGGAGACTGAATTTATGGTGATTTTTCAACAAATAACATTATTTATATTAATTTTTCGAAAGGTGTACAAACTTTTTTTGCACCTTTTTTTATTTTCGTAATAGTATTTGTTATATAACTTTTTATAGAAATCATCTATTCATGAGCTTTTTGTAGCAAAATGTTTGGCATGAGTTTCTGAACAAAACGTAGTACTAGGTTCCTGTCAAACTTTAAATTTTTTACATGTTTCAACACAAAATGTGCATAGTGCCCAAGGGGTGTAAATACTTTTTTTACATACTGTAGATTGTTTTCAGTTTATAAGACAATTTTCATAGAAATTTTGAAGTTTTTTGAAAATTATTTTTTGCCCCCTGATTTATCGGACCAATTTTGAAAAATATTTGCAACCATCGCTTAATTTGTAAAATTTAGCAATTCCCCCAAATTTCCATAAATTTTAAGGAATTTTTTTGATCGATGCCTGGGTATAACAAAATTTTACAGATAATTTGTTTTAAAAATACTTTTTATGTCAATTTCATTTGAAACTTACGTTTTAAGCTCTTGAATTGTTAGAAAATTTCCTTTAATTTTCTCTCTGCAATTTCGAAAATTGAGCAATTTGTTACTGAGATACAGCCTCACAAAGAATTCGAATCGATGAAAATGAATGTTTCTAAGTGTCAATGTTGAAAATTCTTTTGCGAAATTTTGTCAAATTTTCAATAACAATATTGAAAAAATTGTTCTGAAATATGAAATGAAGAAAAAAAATATTTTTAAGACCTTTTCAAATGCTAGGCTTGGTTTTGAAATTTTTAAATTATTTTAAAGATCAGGAAATTTCGCAACCGTTCAAAAATATTTTTTCAGAGGTGCTTATCTCTTAACGTCAAAAAACTTAAAACAAATCGGAAATTTCAACCTAAAAGCTATAACTTGAAAACGGCATATTTTATAAAAAAAGTAAAGTTCTTTTCGATTTTAAATTATTTTTTTCATATTTATTTTTATTCCAGATTTTCTATTTTTTCCGAAAAACACTATTAAAATAAATCATATCTCGAATCGGATTTTTTCCGTGTGGCTATTTTTTCCGAAATGTTGTAAGGGACCATCCATAAATTACGTGGACACTTTTTTGGAAATCCCCTCCCGTAAACAATTGTCCACACAAAAAAAAAACTTTTTTATATGGATCGTGGACAATCTCCAAAATTTAAATTTTCAGATCATTGTTAACCACACATTCCAAAATATGTGTTATGGACATGATATTTTTAGCAACATTATTTTTTAATCGGTTTCGGCCACCCACAGTAGTTCGAAGAGAATAAAGATTACGAGCTGGTACTACTTTAAGGTACTGTAAACAGACGCAGAGGAAAAATCCCGGGATTAAGCGAGAGCGTTAATCTGATGGGTTCATTTTCGAAAAAGTTATTCAATAATAAAAAAAAGTTCCGATGTCGAGAAAGGAACCCGAGACCTTTGACACATCGAATCCACGTCTATGCCGTATTGGCAACCAAGGTTTGCTGGATAAGAGATTGTTATTTGCAGATATAAGCCACCGAATAGGATGAACTGTTTCAATGAACAAACAAAAACAATATCGTGGTGGTTCACCCGCAAGAAGTTTATTCTACCATTCGATTTTGAAAAAGATATTATCTCGATTTTCTAGTGTGGGTGTACAACAAACGAGTTTTGTATCTCCAAATAGTTCAATTTAAGTAGTTCATGAACTAAATCACTAAGTTTTCTAAGTATAATCTACCAACGGCTTATTGGCCGCCATTCTGTATTACGCATTTAGGCATTCAAGGGTAAATATTTCAGGCCAGCGATCCAATATTAGATATTACAAAAATGATAACTCGATTAAACGTTAGATGATAAGAGCTTCACAAAAATTTAATTTTTACTGTATTGAGATCCAACTTTCCCACAATGTAATTTGCCACGCAATATCATAACATCAAAAGTTTGATCGCAACTCAATTCACACTCAATGCGGGCGACTTGAAGATGCCCTCAGTTTTTATTCTTGCGTCAAGATTGATTCTTGCGTATTGAAGATTTGTTTTCCTGTTTACCGACCTGTCAAAGGGACATCGATCTTCTCTCCGTTCAAATCAATCAATCAGCCCTTTGGAAGATCGGAAGTGGGCGATAGTGACAGAAAAAGGGGTTATTTTTGCGCTACTGCGATTCTTTGTGAAAATGTGGAAAAGAAAATAGAGACCTCAATTTGTCGGGGCATCATCCTTGAGAGCTCTCTCTCTGAATGCGTGCGTATGAATAATTTTCCCACCTTCAGCATAGGGTATTTGCAGTGAACAGCAGCCATGTTCTGTGTGTAGAATGACGATCTCCGTTCCGGGGGGAAATTCGTGAACGTGAGCGTAACAATGAAGATTCGATCAATGCTGTATGGTTTAGTATTGATCGGGATCTCTAGTTTTCGATTGCTCGAACGTGAACGGAAACAATAATTTGGTTACACGAAGCGGATTTGTAACTTTCATAGGTTTATCTTCGTTTTGTAGTGAAATAAATCTAGAAAAACTTTCAGCTTTTAGCTTTTTTTAACATCTCACATTTGAAAGAGCAAGAGTGATCAATTTGCTCTTTATATGAAAATTATTTGATGTGTAATCATCGAGGACATTGATGAATTACTATGATGTTTTTGCAGTAATTAGTAGTCTGCTGATTGATATATATTCTCGTAATCTGGTTGCACTGCTAAGTTTGAATCATACACCCAAAGTTAAAATCCATGCGGATAGTCCTTTCGAAAAGAAACGATAGGAAAGTACTATTTGGCGAGAGTAAAGACCTCTCGCGCTACAACAACAACAAATCGTGTTCATTCGTTCATTAAAACAGTTCATCCCATTGGGTGGCTTATATGGACAAATGACCGCCACTTAATCACTGAACTGTGTTGGCCGATACGTCAAAGGCGCAGTTCAATACACCGAAGGTCTCGTGTTCGAGTCTTGGTACCGACACTTTTTTTTTGAAGGGTGAACTTTTAGGAAAATGAACCCATGAGTAAAGTACTCTCGGTAATTTCGGGACTTATCCTCTCAGTCCGTTCACAGTGCCATTTTACTACCGAACCATGCTCTTTATCCTTTCGTATACCGATGCTCAGTTCTGGGTGTATGATACAGATGTAATGTTCTGAATAATCGCATCTCGTTGAGTCTATTTTCAACGAACAATATTCACAAAAACAAAAAACAATATTAAAGCAAAACCACGCAAAACTTTGCCGGAATCTAACAAAGTTGCAACCTGCATCGCAAGCTGCCGCAACCTTGGCTTTCACTTTCTGTCAACAATTTTACAACCGCGCAGTGACATTAGCTAGCCATGCTTCTGGGTACTTTGCCCAACAGCAAACTAATCACCCACAAATCATTCGTCAGTCAGTGCCTACTGCGAGCTGGCCTGAGCACATACTGCAGTGTAGCCAAACCAACTAATTTAAGCTTGAAGTCCGCCCTCCTCTTCTTCATGCGCAAACTGTCAAACTCTCGGCGAGCAGTCCGTCAAAGATGACCAAGAGCAACGCGTCATCGCGACAAAATAAGCCAAACTCGCAAGTGTCGCTCGTAAAAAGATGATTAGTCTTGGATAGTAAAATATTTATTTCGACTCTTTTTTCTTTCGCTCTCCCTTCCAAGAAAGTCGGACCAGCTTCGACGTTTCAGGCGCGACCGGTTTAAGCCTTTTTGCGCAAATGCGTCTCAATTTTCAAAGAAAACGAAAAAATTTTGTCACTTGTTGTTCCCTTCGTCGTCATTTTGGCGTCTTGTCACACGTCGCTTTGTGCAGCAAAATATTAGAAAAATGCAAATTTTGTTACACAACAAATGCAAGGTTCAATTCGTCTAGTATTCTGATCATAATATTTATCTATTTTGACAAGAGTGGTGCTTTGACCACGGCAAATCTACACAACCACATAAAAAACATAAATATTATTGATAACAACATAATAATTTTGTTATTTTAAACATTCATTTTATGTATGTTAAAAATAACAAAGTTTTTCTGTGTTGTTTTCTAGATAATTTCGCGAAGTTATAATTTACCATCTTGGTTGTGTGAATTTGCCGTGGCCAAATGAATCGCTACACCTGTCAAAATGGTAAATATTATTATCGGATTACTCAACCCTCAAACCGTCAAAGCATGCGACAAGTGAGCACAACGCCGACGACCTGTTGATCTTTGGGCTCAAAACTCAACGAAAGAAAGTGACCATCCACATAATTCGCCAAATCAACCGAGGGAAAGAGCCATAAAGTCCGCTACAGAGTGATTATTTTTGCTTCAATCGTAAAACGATTGCAGAATAATGGGACCATTATCCGCGTGCCCGCGTTCATTCTAACATGACAGTTGTGTAAACAAAGCTGAGAATGGCTCTGGGACAAAATGAAAAAGAAAAAAAAACACCGAAACATCGATGTCCTCCGTAACTGGCCAAAGTGACGTCTTTATCGGTTCCCGGAGAAAGATGTGTGGCGATGTGGGCTGAATTGTAATGAGGATTTCCATTGAGGGGTTTTTTTCCATTCAACATGGTTCTCATCGCCAAAAAATAAGGCTTTTTTTAAAGCAGTTTATCACCCTGTAAAAAACATTGAATTTTTAAGATGTTGTTTTTAGGTTTAAAAAGTCAAAGAATCCTCAAAGTGTCCAGATGTCATTCAGAATTTTTATCCACCAATAAACAAATTGTCATCAACAACAGGGTGTCACCGAAATTTAACTTTGTTGGATGACGTTTTAGGGCTTCGATGTCTTCGTAAACTTGTTAGGTTGAAAATTTCATGAAAGTTTGCGCCTAAGGGCAAAGGAAAGGGAGAAGTGTTGATGCTCACTTTTTAAAGAGGACAAGGGAAATTCTCCACGGTTTCCTCAAATAAGTTTCGCTTGAAGTTGGACGGTTAATTGTAATTGTTAAGTCAATTCAATTCTGGGCCCCTTACAAAGCATATTTAGGTGACTTTATGACAAACACAGTTGTTTATGATGCAAAACTATTTGTGTTTGCTAATTCTCATGTCCACTTTAATTGACTGGCGCCAACATAACGTCTCTAAATTAAACATTTGAACTTCGAATACTGCTGATGTATTCGTAATTGAAAACGCTTACAAATTCAAGGGAAGTATCAGGTTCGCCTTCTTGTTTACACATCAAACAATAAGGATCGATTTTCATTCTCGACAATAAAAAAAACAACACTCCCGCTCTGCTACTTGCCAATAAGCCCGCAAGTACGACATATCAAATTTCCCCTTTATGACGATGACGGTCATACCTACTCGCTCAAAGAGTCCTCAGAGAAGGAGGAGAAGAATGGCCAACATCTTAATTAGCGACTGGTATAGTGGGTGCATAAAAGAAACAAATCCAGCTTGAGTATCAAGTAAATAAGGTTGAGACTGCAATTCCGGCAGTTGAGTGGCAGTACAAAAAAAATAAGTTAAAAAAAAGTGGTAGCCAATATCATTCAACCATACCCTTTGGTGTGAAGAGTACTACTTTGTCTCGATCATTCATCCTCCTTCTTCAGTGTAGGTGGGTATATACGGAAGGCAGAAACAGCATTTGTCAGCAAATTTTGCAGCAAATGGCTTGTCGTGTGTGCACTGAGCCGTGTATGATGATGGTTAGCTGAGAGAGGCTGAGTTATTATATATTTTTATAAGGAAGGAGGAATAAAAAATCACAAGACAAAGAGCTCGGGGCCCATCGAGAAAAGCTTCGACAAAGGAATGAGGTACTCGATCGCCATTATGGGCTTTGAATGGTTTGTTGGTTCACTTGTCTGGGATGTGTGGGCTTTAACGAAAGTAATTTGCATTGCAGTTAAAGCAAGGGCAGTTTACACAGATAGTTTTTCATTTGATGAGTGAATGCAAATTCATTCATTTGAACAATTCTTAAATCGGCCAATATCCTAAGATTTTTAATTTGTTTTTTTTGTTCATTATTTTGGTTAACAATTTAAATGAAACTTACTCCTGAGATGTATAAGTCAACATACAATTTTGGCAGCTGTCCATTCAAATAAGTATGCAAAAATGTGTATTTTGAAAAGGATTTTCGGAGCAATTTAGAGGCTTCGACAAAGTAATCGATTTTTTTGTTTATGCTGAAAAGTAGAACTTTTCAACATTTATTTTGAAAAGTGTTGCTATTCGATTCAGTTATTTTTGGTACATAAAAGTAGGCTATTTCGTCGTTCAAGAGTGACAGGAAAAGCAAGTAGTTTCACGACGGAATTGCAAAAAATACTTTTTCGCTCGTAGGTTGCCATTTACACCAAAACTAATATTTCTTCAGATTTCTTTCGACGTTCTGCAGGGATTGAGTTGGGCTACAATGTCCTTTCATTAGGTTTGACCAAAATATAGAATATACCCAGAATCCAGGGCTGTCTCATTGTTCTCCACTCATTTCAGCCCATGGGTAACAATGAGACACTTCGATTTTTCTTCATTAAACTTCTCAAAATCAAGAGAAATTTTTCAAAATATGAATCGAAAGTGATTTTTGGCATATTTATAGAGTTTTAACTTCATTTAAGCAAAAATACAAAGTTTTTTGGTATAAATCTATTGATTTTACAAAATTTAAATACTTTTTAGCATAACTTTTGTTAATTAAAGTTTCATGTTGGCAAAATCGCTCTAAAATGTTCAAGGCAAGTCACCTGTAATGGAACAATACAAAAACATGATGTATTACTAGAAAAGTATTGATTTTCGTAGAGTGTCTCATTATTCCCCAGCTGTCTCATTGTTCCTGCCAAGTGCGTCTACAATGAGACAGTTGAATAACTCTGGCCGTAGATGTCGGATCGATCTCATATTTTGGTCAATGTTAGAACACATTAAAAGAAGGAAAATGTCACGAAAAGCTCATTAAAACATGCTGATGAAAAAAATTATAAAAAATCGTTGAATGTTGAAAACAAAAAGTGTCTCATTGATGACTACCCTACCCTACAGTTATTAAAGATTAAGAAAAAAGAAAGCAGTTCGAGATACAATTTGTTCCCAACATTAAAAATAAAGCTTCAATTTATTTTTGCAACAAAAATGACACATTTTTTATTTTATTTAAAAAGTGTGATTTTTTCTATTTGAAAAATATTTCATAAAGGCAAAGCGTTTAAAAATTCTCATCTCTGAATGTTTCAAGCTTAGATTTTCTACATTAAAAATCGAAACAATGGTTTACGAGCTATTTTCAGTTGAAAAGTGAGGGCTAATTTAGGTGACACTAAGAAAAAACGAATTTGTCACAAAGTTAAAACTTTGAATTGATTTATCTTAGCAACCATTATTCCGATCAACAAAATCTAAAAAATGTACGTTTTTTGCAGGGATGACATGAAGTTGAAAAAATATTATGGAAAACATTATCTTAAAAATGCATCTGCATGAAAACGGTGTACATTTTCAAAAAAAAATAGTATAGCAATATTCATTTGGCATCTTAGAATTAGGCCATTGCAAATTTAATTTCAAGCTCCCATCAAACATATAAAAACATCCAAAAAATTGAAAAAACTGGGAAGTGATCTTTTAAAAATATAAATAATCGCGAAAAATCCTAACACAATCATAAAACTTTAACGAGCACTCAAGATATTTTTTTACAATAGAATTTAGAATATTTGCATGCCCAGTCTGAAAAATGGTTTGGAGACTTTTATGGATAAACTAATGATGCAAAATGGCAAGGACAAAGTTTTATTCAAATAAAAAAACACACTCAGAAAATATCATTTTTCCTGTTTGTATTACTCCCAGAGGCTGTATCTAAGCATCCGCAAGGATTTTAGTATTTTTTTTCCAAACTATTGAAAAAAGTGAAAAATAGCGAAATAAAAGCAGCACTCGTTGTACAGTCATCCCACATATTTGGAACACCCACAAATTCGGAACACTTTTGTGATAATTTGCCAATAGCATGCCAAATGCAGCTTTTCTGTCCACCTTACTATTTCTAGGTCCTTCTTTTGGACATTCTCTTGCTATTTCACTAGTAAAAGTAGTTCTTTTTGAACAAAAAACTGCATTTCGAGATTATTTAATTCAGAGCAGCAAAACACTGCCTCCAAATTGCCTATTCCATAATTGTGGGATGTTATTTTGTTAAAATTATGTACTCCTGGAGAGAATCAAAGTTTGTTAACATCCGTATGAAAAAAGTGTTCCGAATTTGTGGTTTTCATGGGTCAATGTTTTTCTTAATTTTTTATATAAAACGTGAAAAATACAGCCGGTCTATACATCAATCGAAAGATCCCACATGAAGGTATAAGCAAGTCGTTATGTTCAACAATCGATTTTTTTATGATTTTTTGACCATCGGCCGATCTGTAAACCGTTCCGAATATGTGAGATGACTGTAGGGGAGATGAGCGTAAGACGGCCACTCTAAGGGAGAAGTCTAATAAAATTTACACAACAGATTATTTTGATCTCAAATTACGTACATATTGTTCTACTACTAGTCCATTATAGAAATGACATAAATTAGTTGGTCTAAAAACCAATTTTCAATACTTTTCAGCAATTTTAAAAAAATAATTGAAATCGTATATATATGAAATACGCAGGGTAAGACGGCCAGTGCTATAAATTAACTTAATAACTTTGCTAAATCCACCCAAACACCTACATGGTTGGTTCAACAGACTTCTCTGAACATCATAACTATTTTGGTTGAAAAAAATCAGGTTTCAAATGTGAAGAAAAATGCTGTTTAAAAAATTTCATATTTTGGCTCAGTGAATTTCATATTATTGCGACCACATTTTATGAAAAACTATGAATTTTTACTACAAAACAAACACAATTTGATACAAAAAAAAAAATAGTTTGTGTATTTCGATTAGAATAAGTAAATCAAAATTATGTATCAAAATTATGTAAACAATAAGCGATTTTTATGAAAAGTTTGATAGGATTTCATACTATTCAATGAGTTTTGCTATCTCACAGTAAAGAATGTTGTCGAAACGGTAGTTAACAGCATTTTGATTAAAAATTGATAGTTTTATTGAAAATGCTTTTCCTTTACCTACAAATATGTCTTAATAGTCAAAAACCGTCAAAAATATAACCTATATCAAATAAAATCTACAAATTACGGGTGGCCGTCTTACCCCCGGAGGAGGTGGCCGTCTTGCCCCCAAATAAATTATTTTTTTAAACATTTTTTGTAAACAGTTCATCGCATTTTTTGAACTTTTTCGAGGGACATAATCTAGGGAAAACTTCAATTTAACGTGAAAAAATATTTGAAGACAGGAAAACATATTGTTATTTAACAAAAATGCCTAAGTTGTAATTCATCAAAATTACATCCAGTTTCAAGCTCAAAAATTATTTGTTTATTTTGAGCTATTTTTATACTATTTCAAACAGAATTTCTGGCAAAGATGACTCCATATGCATTATTTAGCACGAGGAACAGTATTGCTAAACATTTTAGTAATATTCATTAGTATACTTATTAAAACAGTGGGGTGGCCGTCTTACCCCGCCTGGCCGTCTTACCCCCAGCTCCCCTACCTATTTATATAATTCGATAAACCTCGTTGGGTAACTGTACGACTCGTGCTAAAAAAATCTTATGATTCTGAATTTTCTGATCTTTTTGAAAACAATATTTTTGAAAAAATTAACAAGACTAACATTTTAAAAGGGCATAATATTTTATGTTTTGCCCTTTTGAAATGTTAGCCTTGATTAAAAAAACTGGAAATATTATTTTCGAAAAGATCAGAAAATTTCAAGAATGTTTCATAGTTTAACATTGTGAATCTGACCAATAGTTGCTGAGATATCGACATTAGAAAATGGTGGGTTATTTGGGTGAGACTTAGAAAACATCAATTTTCCTGTTTTTAAATCTTTGCATGGCAATATCTCAGTAACTAAAGGTCGTATCAACAAAGCTCAAGAGATCAAAATATAGAGAATTTTCTCAGCTATTCAGAAATATTTTTTCAAGACTGGGCAAACATGGCCACTAATTTCAAAAAAAATAAAACTGCTACTATTTTTAAAAAAAGTTACCTAAAAATGGCTATAACTTGAAGACGGTGCACTTTATCAAAATTTCTCAAGGTACAGTTTTACATATACAATTTTTCATTACATTTTTATCCAGCTTTTTAAGCGAAAATGGCGTTCGAATGGTGAACGCCCGAAATGTCAAAATCACACAGTGGTACCAACATTACGAAAAAAGTGTGCCATGGCATGACAGCCGCATTTTTTTTCTAATGTTGGTGCTACTGCGCGATTTTGACATTTCGGACGTTCAACATTCGAACGCCATCTTCGCTTAAAAACCTGAATAGAGACAGATTTTAGAATTTGCATAAATCATTTTTGTGTGAACAGCTGTCAGCTGCCAAATTTGCATGGAAAATTATATGTACAAACCAATGATACAAAATGGCTTCGTTGAGCATACCGAAGGCACCAAAAAGTTTCAGTCGGATAAAAAATACAAAAATTAGAATACCGATTTCGTAGAGAATTGCTCATATGACATATGAAGAGCGACAAAAATGCACGGAGTTTTTTTTTCGGTTTTTATTGAATATCTCAGGATAGAAATAAAGCATTGTGAGCTGCATAAAATGGCGCTCTTAACTCAATTTGGCCCAAAATGCGCGTACGTCAAGTTAGCACAACAGCGACGAAATATTTGTTATAAAGTAATTAAACGCTTTTCAAGCTAAATTCAAATTGCTTTCGGTATTCTATTGCATTCGTTGATGGAGTATTAAATTAGAACGTAATTAAATAAATTTGATATTTGTGTGTGTGTGTGTGTGTGTGTGTGCAACCAACCAAACGGGACCACGCGGTCACTTCTTACAAATTGAGTTGTTTCCATGTATATTTTTAGATCTTCATTCTATACATGCAAATAACTCGCATAGGCATTTGGAAGGTGTAAGCTCTGCCGAGCTTCGGTGACCCATTTCTACGCTGGCTAGCCGAGCGCGAGGTCCCTCAGCTTTTATCGACAAGCCCCGCCCTGAAGAACGTTTGCACCAATCGGGTTCAAACGTTATTTAGAACTTCCGAACCCTTGTCAAAATGGACAAGGACCCAGCGCGTATATAGTTTGATAGTAACAGTATTCTTAATTCCAGGCATCGCTCACCAAGCCGTGATGGCCTAGTGGTTAGCATTTTTCTTACCAATCCAAAGGACGGGGGATCGAACCCCGACTCGGGCGACTTTGATTTTTCGTTCATGTTCAGAGTTTCAAGATTAATATTTCCTATACTTTCTCGTTGGGAGCAGATGGGAATCGAACCCAGGACCATTCGCTTAGAAAGCGAACACCGTAACCAGTCAGCCACGGCCGCTCCTAATTAAATAAATTTGATATTTACTCGGAAATCCCGGAATTCCCGGTGTTCTCCGAAAACTTATAGGCTGTAGTAAAAAAATGTTATTTTTTATCTGTAGTCTCTGACCACTTCAAATTTACCCCGATAAATCCGGCATTGCAAATATTACGACCTACAAAAAGTCACACACATGTTCCCGACCGCGGCACAGCCCAGCTGGTCTGCCATCTGTGAAGTTATCCATATCTACAACTCGAACCCAAAACAAAACGTCACCGGACGATCCCAAAAACCAATGAGGCATTTTATTTTCTACAAACATCACAAGATATATGACTTATTTTTTTTGTTCGCTATTCCGTCCTTTGACTTTGAGAACCGGTCCCATTCAGTCATACGTGAATCCTGAACACGCTGAACTTCTTCAATTACAAACGACTCGATGCCGCTTAGTAAACACATAATAAATGGCACTTCCGATTGTTGTTTAAAAGGTTGTCACAAATTTGTACGAAACTCGCAACTGCACACACAGGCACGCATTCTAGACTACAAAACCGCAACCATATCTTCGGAAACACACGACGCACTCACCGGCGGAAACTTTGTACTTGCTGCTAGAATTTATAGCACAGCTCGTGACAGGTGCCATAAAACGGGTTAGTTTAAGTTACAGTTATGGGGAAAATGCCCACATGAAGACCATATGATCTATGGTTTCGTTTTCATTTGGGAGTTTTGTTTGTAATACCTCGGAAACAGTTGCGCCAACAGTTTGCTATAAAATCCACAAATGTGCTATAATCCTTTGAGAAGCAGCTCCGTTGGTATCCTTCATGTAGCGAAACTTTACATCAAAATCACGTAATTCAGAATTCTTGTCACAAACTTTTGAGATCACTGGACCACACTTCAAAACAACTCTTCACAAATGTTATCCAGAACAACAACAACAACAACGCCAACTCGACATCCGTGACACGCGTGACCGCGTGAATTCGTGACAAATGAATTACGCCGGGCTGTGAACGACGCGTACGCGACGACGACTGCTTCCGCAACTGCTGGCGCGCGTAGAATGACGAAACGACGTACAAGGACTGACGAGACTCGGTCGCAGCATCGCGTGTCTGACCCCGGAGCCAGAGCCAGAGCAAAAGACGCAGAGCGCGCAGCATCCGACGACGGCGTTCGGGATCGAGACTCCAGGAAGAGCGATGAGAGTTGCAGTTGCTGCGGTGAGGTCGAGCGGGAAAAGGGGTCGTCGCGCGCAGGGGTAGGACACTATAGCAGAACCGAAAATCAACGCCATTCATCCCGTGTGTAAACAAAGAGACCGTGGGCACCCGTGGGTTGAAGTTGACGACGACGGCGGCGTTGCAACAACAACAGCGCTCTCTCTTTCTCTCTTTTTTATTATGGTTTGTTACCGGAATCATAATCCCGGGAATAAGGCAGCGTAGGTAGGTTGGGAAGTGTTAGAGGTTATTGTTGTGATACTGGCGCTGGTTAGGGATTTGTTGTGAATTGTTTTTAGGATTTATCAAAATATTGCTAAAACAATAAGTTTGAATAACTTTTTTTTTATTTACTAAACGACAAAAGATTTATGAACAAATTCTCATATTAATCCGTTAGTTCAAATTAATTATCCAAAGTTAAAATTCGAGTTCTTTGACCCCATTTTAGTAAAATTTAAATGGATGATTGCCTATTAAATTACCAAAAATAATTTTCTCAATGTTTCATCAACGCCAGTTTGGTATATACATAAATTTTCAATTTTTTCAAGTCAAGACTAACATTTCAAAAGGGCCAAACATTCAATATTACGCAATTTTACAAATGTTTGATATTTTAACATTGTAACTCGGACCATTAGTTGCAGAGATATCGACATTAGAAAATGGTGGGTTGTTTGGGTGAGACTTAGAAAACATCAATTTTTCTGCTTTTTAAGCCTTTGCATGGCAATATCTCAGCAACCAAGGGTCGCTAAATATAGAGAATTTTCTCAGCTCTTCAAAAATATTTTTTTAAAGAGTGTGCACTAATTAAAAAAAAATGAAAGACTGCGACTATTTGCAAAAAAGTCACCTAAAAATGGATTTAACTTCTAAACAATGCACTTTTTTGAAGTTGAAAAATTTTTGCGACCAATATTCCAAATTTTTGAAAAAATCAGTATTGATACTTTTATACTTTTTTCCTTCCTCACCTCAATGAGGAAAGGCTATAAAATCACTCGAAAAATGAAATTCTTTATTAGACCTCGTAGACCAACCTTCACGTATACCTATCGACTCAGAATCAAATTCTGAACAAATGTCTGTGCGTGTGTCTGGATGTGAGTTCGTGCACCGAAAAATATGCACACGATTATCTCCGGATTGGCTAACCGATTTCAACCGTTTTGGTCTCATTCGATCCGTCTCGGGGTCAAACAAGACCCTAGTTAATATGATGAAGTTTAGTAAAGTACTTCAAAAGTTATGCTAAAAAAACGATTTCGAATAAAGTCCGGAAGATTGTAAAAATTGTGGTTTTTGTAAGAAAACTCGTCATGCTATACATTTTTAAAAAGGTATTTAAAAGACCTTTCCAACGATCCCCAGAACGTTGAAGATCTGAAAATCTTATCAAAAGTTGTGAGCACTTAAGTGTTATTCATGCACTTTTTGGAGGCCGGATCTCAAATATTTTGATGAAAACGTTGTCCGGATCCACCATGCGACCTGTCTTTGTATAGGTAATCAAAAGACCTTTCCAATGAGCCTAAAACACGTTGAAGATCTTACAACCCTACAAAAAGTTATAACCACTTAAGTGTTATTTATAAACTTTTTTAGGACGGATCTCAGATATTTTGATAACAATAAGTCGTATTTATACTCTTTTTTGAGGCTAGGTAGTGTATTAACTTTATGAATGTAAGGAAGGCACCACCCACCTAAAGGTGGATTAAGCAACGTTTTTCTTATAGACATGATAATAAGAATGCAACATAAGTGGCAATATAAGTCAAAAAAACATATCGTGCGAACTGCGTATACGTACACTAAAGTGCAGAACCCTGTTCACACTGATCGTTTTATTCACATTGCTGGTTTGCGATTTAATTTTATGGCGAAAAGTCTAATCAACAACAACTTTAAACAAAATTTGTACCAGCCTTATGTAGGGGAACAGCACCTAATTCCAACGTGCGTATAATGTTGCCATATCAGAACTTTGACATACAATTATAGCTAAGTAAAAGCGTTGTCAATTGAAATCGAGTGATAAATAGCTTAATAAGAATTAAGCAAGCAAGTTTCTTTCAAAGTTTAGCAAAATAAGTTGTTTAAATAGTGTGAATCAGCATATTGGATGGAGTTAGCGAGTACCAAACATATGAGAATTTCCCCTATTTGTCCGATTGTTGGGTTCTTGAACAAAGTTCGAAATAAAGACAAATTTCCTTGCAAATTTCTCAAAAACGACATTTAATAATACGGTTAGATATAAAAGTTAATTGTGCAAAAAAATCTAACGATTTAAAATTGAAGAAAAAAGACCGTTTTCGTAGAGAATTTGGCAGCTGTCCATACAAAAATGATGTATGAAAATTCAAAAATCTGTATCTTTTGGAGGAATTTTTTGATCGATTTGGTGTCTTCGGCAAAGTTGTAGGTATGGATAAGGACTACATTGAAAAAAAAAAGATACACGGTAAAAAAAATTTTTGGTGATTTTTTAATTAACTTTTTGTCACTAAAACTTGATTTGCAAAAAAAACACTATTTCTATTTTTTTTATTTTTTGATATGTTTTAGAGGACATCAAATGCCAACTTTTCAGAAATTTCCAAGTTGTGCAAAAAATCTTTGACCGAGTTATGAATTTTTTAATCAATACTGATTTTTTTCAAAAAATCGAAATATTGCTCGTAAAAATTTTTCAACTTCATTTTTCGATGTAAAATTAAATTTGCAATCAAAAAGTACTTTAGTGAAATTTTGATAACGTGCACCGTTTTGCCTTCCTCACCTTACTGAGGAAAGGCTATAAAATCACTCGAAAAATGAACTTCTTAATTCGACCTCGTAGACCCACCTTCACGTATACCTATCGACTCAGAATCATGTTCTGAGCAAATGTCTGTGTGGATGTGTGTAGGTGGGTGGACAAAAAAATTGTCACTCGATTATCTCCTGACTGGATGAACGGATTTTGACCGTATTAGTCTCATTCGATCCGTCTTGGGATCCCATAGGTCTCTATTTAAAATCAGCAAGTTTAGTTAAGTACTTCAAAAGTTATGCTAAAAAAACGAAGGGTGGTTTTTGCAAGAAACCCTATCATGTTATACATTTTCAGAAAGGTATTAAACAGTAAAAATGATGTCCGGGTCCTTCATGCGACCCATCATTAGTTAGATAATTGAAAGACCTTTCAAATGAGCCTAAAACATCAAGGATCTGACAACCCTATAAAAAGTTATTAGCACTTAAGTGTTATTTATACACTTTTTGGAGGCCGGATCTCAGATATTTCAGTAAAAATGATGTCCGGGTCCATCATGCGACCCATCGTTAGTTAGATAATTGAAAGACCTTTCAAATGAGCCTAAAACATCAAGGATCTGACAACCCTATCAAAAGTTATTGGCACTTAAGTGTTATTTATATACTTTCTGGAGGCCGGATCTGAGATATTGTGATAAAAATATTGTCTGAATCTTCCATGTGAACTTTCGTTGAATAGGTTTTTTTATCAGACCTTTCCGATGAGCCAGAAAAATTGAAGGTCTGCGAACCCTATCAAAAGAAATCAGTAATAAAATTGATTTGTTAAACATGTTAAGGGAATGTTGCTATTTTTACTGAATGTATTGACTTTATGAATGTGAGGAAGGCACCAACCACCTAAAGGTGGATTAAGTATCGTTTTTAAGTTAAATCCATTTTTAGGTGACTTTTTTGAAAATAATTGAAGTTTTTCATTTTTTTAAATTAGTGCACATGTTTGCTCACTTTTACACAAAATATAGAGAATTTTCTCAGCTTTTCAAAAATATTTTTTTAAAAAGTGGGCAAACATGTGCACTGATTTAAAAAAATTAAAAACTTTAATTATTTTCAAAAAAGTCACCTAAAAATGGATATAACTTGAAAACGGTGCACTTTATCAAAATTTCACTAAAGTACTTTTTGATTGCAAATTTGATTTTACATCGAAAAATGAAGTTGAAAAATTTTTACGAGCAATATTTCGATTTTTTGAAAAAATCAGTATTGATTAAAAAATTTATAACTCGGTCAAAGATTTTTTGCACAACCTGGAAATTTCTGAAAAGTTGGCATTTGATGTCCTCTAAAACATATCAAAAAATAAAAAAATAAAAATAGTGTTTTTTTGCAAATCAAGTTTTAGGGACAAAAAGTTAAATAAAAAATCACCAAAAAATTTTTTACCGTGTATCATTTTTTTACAGTGCAGTCCATATCCATACCTACAACTTTGCCCAAGACACCAAATCGATTAAAAAATTCCTTCAAAAGATACAGATTTTTTAATTTTCATAAATCATTTTTGTATGGACAGCTGCCAAATTTGTATGGAAAATTATATGGACAAACTAATGATGCAAAATGGCTTCTTTGGGCATACCGAAGGCACCAAAAAAGTTTCAGTCGGATTAAAAACTACAAAAAATTGAATTACCGAAATCTGAGAGAACTGCTCAACTTCTAAGGCTATTTCCTCAACAATTTTGAACGAAAAAAAATCATGACGTCACCATAAAATTTTACTTTTGAACTTTAAAATAAAAAAAAATCATAGAAGTGGCGTGTATTTTTCTTTCACTGTATTTTTTTTTTTTTTCAGGAAGCCCGGAACTTTCTACAAGTATGTCTTTGGCCACTTTTTGATACGATGATACAGAGAAACCTCTTTTTACGCGGTGGCATCACGCTTTTTGCTTCGTAGATTTCTCTTAAACCATGCAATATTTTTGCAAGCTTCAAAAAGCGTTTTGTAGATCTGAACAAAACCCACAAATTGCTTTTAAAAGATTGCAAAAATGTTGCGTCATTTTAGAGAAATCGACAAATTGGAATAACGTAACGCATCGCGTGAAAAGAGGTTTCACTGTGCAGTAGCTTTTAAATTACAGAATACATAAATATTTAAATAACTTACGCTCTTCTCAAATGTAATTTTTGGGTACAATTGGCTCTATACACACAAAAATGGCTTATATAGGCCAAGGATAACATGTCTAAAAAGTTTCATTGAATTGTTATAGCAAAATGTTGCAGAAATAGTATACTACTTCTACCCTATTTAACATCAGTTTTCGCCCTACCCTAACCCATAATGCAACATAATGATTGGACTTCCTAACACCACCCACCCAGAGCACCATCAGATGATTTCCAGCCTCCTCGAAAACAACCGTGTGTGCAGGCTGCAGATTACAAAACCATGTCGGCGGAGGAGAGGCGTGCAACGAGTGCGATAGGACGAGAACCGACCGACACACCGAGAGAATGGTCTCATCATTTTGCACACATAAAATTATGCTTATGGGAGCGCACGTTTTCCCTACAACTTTTATGAGACTGAGATGAGTCTGAGACTGGGTTTGCTTTTTGGTGGTGGTGGTGGTGAGTGTGTTGTGCACGGAATCAAAGTGCAAACACACAACACAGATTCACAAGCAAAACGCTGACGAACACGCGCGCCGGAAGCCGGTTATTGCATGTATACAAAAACGGTTACATGCATGCTCGTATAACTTCCTGTTTCCGTCTGCTGGCGGGTGCACCCAAAAACAGAGCAAGAGGATGTGACATTTTTATGGCTCCCATAATCAGTCAGTTTATGGGAGCAATATGGTTGAATTCTCATTATAATCGTTTGATTTGAAAATAAGTTGGAAAAAAGATCTGATTCATCACAACACAAAAAGTTTCCAATAAATTTCGAGCAGTTCCAGCCCAAAACAGGAATTTTTTGGGTACTTTTTCTCGAACCTCTCCGATTTCAATGAAACTTTGTAGACATGTTATCCTACGCTTATACACTCAACCCCCGGTGGTTGGTCACTTTTTCGTTAGACACTTTTTTAGTTTGTACCCCGTTGGTTGGTCAAAGTCAAACTAAAAAGTGACGAACTGTCACTTTTTACACGGCGCTCGTGTAAAAGGGGTGTCAAATTAAAAAGTGACCCCGTTCGTTTGACAACAGTTGGTGTCAAACCATCGGGGTTTGAGTGTATAAGCCATTTTTGTGTATATGGAGCCAGTTTGAGTTGATAACGACATTTGAGAAGGGCGTAAGTGTTTTAAATATTGTTGTATTTTGTAATTTAAAAACTACTGTATTCCAAAACCATTGCATCGTTTAAAAAAGTGGTCAAATACATAGGGGAGAGTAGGGAGACTTGATCCCCGGGGATACTTGATCCCAAGCCTGTATCTCGTCAGCATATGGGTAAAACAATTAGCTTTGTTCTAGAAAGTTATGCGAAATTGACTAAAACTCATTGTAGAAAACAAAGAAAAAAAAATGTTTAGGTAGAGTTACACACATTTTTCTAAAAAGTGCTCCAAAAAACTTCCAAGAGATCTTTTTTCTTTGTTTTGATAAGTATTGAAAACACTCAAAAATTATTCAAAAAAATATTGTTTATACATGAATTGTTTGATAAACATCTCAACTCCAAAACCCTTACGCATTTAACGTTAAATTTATCGTCATTCTATTTTTACAATCAATTGTTTAGAAAAGGGCGTTTAGGGAGACTTGATCCCTGCATTTTTACAGTCACTGGAATCAGCCTCAAGATTAAATAATTGGGCTGGTACCAGCTTTTGTAAACATGCTCAATTTTGGTCTAAAAAAGAAAATTTTATGTTTTTAAATATTTTGCATGCTAAACTTGTTATATTTTGAACACAAAAGCACAGGTTTAATGTGAAATTGCTGTAACTTATAGAAAATTAAAAGTTTAGGTGAATAAAAAACATTTTCCTTAAGATTTCTTCAAAATGTTGAAAGGGGGATCAAATTACCCCCAACATTTCGAAAATGCCGGTTTAAAATATTTTCTAAAACGCTTGGCATGATTCGAAGAGTTTATCTGATGAAATACCCTTATCAGCAAAAAAAAAATCAAACCATCCACATTAACGACCCCCGGGTCTTTTGTGGTCTCTATTGCAAGTTTCTGCTCGAACCTAGGAGTCCGAAGGCTTGAATGGGGAGAGCACCCAAACCTCTTTTACTCCAAGGAACCTTCCACCCCAGTGTTTAAACTGACGACCTTTGGATTGTGAGTCCAACCGCCGCCAGCGATTCAACCGGAGTAGGCTTGGTTTGGTGTGTTGTTTGTACTTATGGCGTGGAGACAACTCCTACACCTGGAATGACTTAACGGCTTAACAACCAAGGCCGGGACCGACATTTTACTTCCTCATCCGATGGA
The DNA here is from genome assembly GCF_016801865.2 of Culex pipiens pallens. Classification (NCBI taxonomy): domain Eukaryota; kingdom Metazoa; phylum Arthropoda; class Insecta; order Diptera; family Culicidae; genus Culex; species Culex pipiens. The sequence goes on along the minus strand of NC_068937.1, from coordinate 40,143,430 downwards.
AGGTTGCAGCAGATGGGAATCGAACCCAGAATCATCCGCTTACAAAGCGGACAGCGTAACCATTCGGCCACGCACTGCCACTGCCACCCTTATCAGCCAAACATAGTTGAATATTTAAGCTTTCAATTCATGCAAAAAGATCATAGTTTTGTGAGAAATTGACAGAGTTAAGTGCGATACAAAAAAGGGGATCAAGTCTCCCCACTCTCCCCTACTTGTAGGAAATTTGACGGGCTTTCTGAAACACTGAAAGAAAAAAACACGCCACTTCTATAAGATTTATTGATTTTTGTGCTTAAAAGTCAAATTTGCGCTCACCTACGTTTTTTTTTTCGTTCAAAATGTTTGTGAAAATAGCCTAAAATGTTACAAAAAGACTCACGAAAAATGCAGGATGGAACAACTCAACTTAAACAATACAAAAATCATTTACTGAAACTGTATTTTTGAAAAGTGGTCTAAACGTCAAAATTTTCAAAAACCGAATGCGGGAATCGATTATACAGATCATTTCATATAAAAATCTCCGTATTGACCATAGTCTTAATTCCAATCCTTGTAAAGTTACAGCGGGTTTACAAATAAAAATGTTGAAAAAATAGGTTTTTGGTGGTTTTTGGCAATTTCTATATGACAGACTTGATTTTTCAGTCTCGAAAATATTTTTACCGGATAAGTTTGCCTTTGACAGGATTTCAATTGGATGCATGGGCTTACAGATGTAAGCTTTATTACATTGCTCATAACTGAAAATAGAATATTTTTTTCAGTGTGGTAGAAACCTGGATAGTAAATAAGCTTACGTAAATATTAAAACGAGTCAAATTGAAAAGCTTTTTCAGAAAACCCGTCAAATTTCCTACAAGTATGGCTTTGACCACTTTTTGATACGATGCAACGGCTTCGAGATACAGCAATATTTAAAATACGAAATACAAAAATATTTAAAACACTTACGCCCTTCTCAAATGTTATTTTTGAGTACAATTGGCTCCATATACACAAAAATGGGTTATATATCTCATAGGCCTGATAGCATGTCTACAAAGTTTCATTGAAACCGGAAAGGGTCGGGTACAATCGATTCTCTATTTGGCATGGAATTGCTCTTCCTACTTACCCCGGCATTGTCATGATTCTGAAACAAAAGAAAAAAACATTTAAATCAAGTGGAAACATATTAATATTTAACGTGTTGTTTTTTGCAACTTCTTTATTGAATACTTTGGATTTCTGAAAACATCTTTTTGGGTTACTATTCGTCGCAGTCGTGCTAACTTGTCGTACGTCGATTTTGGGCCAAACTGAGTAAAGAACTCCATTTTGTGCAGCTCACAATGCCTCACCTTTTGACCTTCGCAGATCCCCAAAATTCGATTTCAATCCTGAGATATTCAATACGGACCAAAACAACTCCTTGCATTTTTGCCGCTCTTCATATGAAAGAAGTTTCAATCGTGCTATCTTGACACAGCCTGAAAATTGATGTAAGTGCGACAATTGGCCAAAGAGATTTCAGGTCAGAACGCGTTTGACACAGATACGAGCTGGACTACCGTAAACATTTTCAATTGTAACTCGGGACTCCAGCAATCAAATTCAACCAAACTCAAAAAGTACTTCGATTATCGAAGACTCTATAGAACCCTTCGAAATCGGCCCATTTACATCGTATTACTCTGATTTGTATCCAGATTTTTAAGCGAAGATGGCGTTAGGGGGGGGGGGGGGGGGGCTTGATCCCCGGGAACACTTGATCCCAAGCCTATATCTCATCAGCATGTGGGTAAAACAATTAGCTTTGTTCTAGAAAGTTGTGCGAAATTGACTAAAACTCATTGTAGAAAACAAAGAAAAAAAAAATAAAAAATGTTTAGATTGAGTTAAACACATTTTTCGAAGAAGTGCTGCAAAAAACTTCCAAGAGATCTTTTTTCTTTGTTTTGATAAGTTTAGAAAACACTCAAAAATTATTCAAAAAAATATTTTTTATACATGAGTTGTTTGATAAACATATCAACTCCAAAACCCTTACGCATTTGACGTTAAATTTATCGTCTTACTATTTTTACAATCAATTGTTTAAAAAAGTGCGTTTAGGGAGACTTGATCCCTGCATTTTTACAGTCACTGGAATCAGCCTCAAGATTAAATAATTTGGCTGGGTTTTCGTACAAAGTTTCCTTCAGTATAGTTGTACATAACTAAATGCAGTTTGAACCATTTTTCAAAAGTTTTGTAAACAAAAATTACCAGCTTTTGTAAACATGCTCAATTTTGGTCTAAAAAAGAAAATTTAAGTTTTTAAATATTTTACATGCTAAACTTGTTATATTTTGAACACAAACGTACAGGTTTAATGTAAAATTGCTGTGTCTTATAGCAAATTAAAAATTTGGATTAATAAGAAACATTTTGCTTAAGATTTCTTCAAAATGTTGAAAAAGGGATCAAATTACCCCCAACATTTTGAAAATGCCGGTTTAAAATATTGTTTTAAAACGCTTGGCATTATTCTAAGTGTTTATCTGATGAAATACCCTTATCAGCCAAACATAGTTGAATGTTTGAGCTTTCAATTCATGCAAAAAGATCATAGTTTTGTGAGAAGTTACCAGAGTTATGTGCGATACAAAAAAAGGGGATCAAGTCTCCCCACTCTCCCCTACGTAATTTTGCCATATCGGGCGTGCACAATTCGTAACGCCATCTTCCCTTGAAAATATGGATAGGGACAAAATTGATAAAAAAATATATTTATTTTTCGAACCATAATGTTTTTTTTTTTTTTGTGTACACTCAACCCCCGGTGGTTGGTCACTTTTTCGATTGACATTTTTTTAATTTTTACCCCGTTGGTTGGTCAAAGTCAAACTAAAAAGTGACGAACTGTCACTTTTTACACGGCGCTCACGCACATTATCAAAACAAAAGTTTGGTAGTGTGTGTGAACTTCGTGTAAAAGGGGTGTCAAACTAAAAAGTGACTCCGTTCATTTGACAACAGTTGGTGTCAAACCATCGGGGGTTGAGTGTACATAGTTTGGATGGATAAGAAAAATTTTGCTTAAGATTTTTTCAATGTTGAAAGTGGAGTCAAATAACCCCTAACATTTTGAAAATGTCGGTTTCTCTGACTCTGATTAAAACACCTTATCAGCCAAACATAGTAGAATGTTTACGCTTTCAATTCATGCAAAATTAATTTTAATATAGCTAAATCTCGGCCATGCTCAACTAAATGTCAACAAATGTAACCTCTTAAGCAAAAAAAAATATATATAATTTGACCAAAACCAAAACGCGAAGGGACAACTCAAAGCAGTATCAACAGTCTCTTCGATACACTCCCACCAAAGTTAATGGGCATCGAAATGATAGAGCAGCGTGCGCAGCACACCATCCCCGCCGAGGAAAAAGATCCCAAAGAGATGCAACCGTTCTCATACTGCACGGAAAAAAAAGTGTGCGAGAAATCGTGAATTTTGATTCATGAATTCGTGAATAAATTTGTGCATGATTTCGTGATACCTTTCATGATTTCATGAATTTTATTCATGAAATCGTGCATAAAAATGCACGAATTTATGAATTTTATTCATGGCTAAAATATTTTTACGAATATTCATGAATTTTCCTTCATGAAATCATGCATATCACTATTCATGATTTCATGACTGATTTTCATGAAGTCATGATTAAACTGCATGAATTCATGAAAAATATTCATGATTTTACGATTATTTATGCATGCGAAAATTTTACGTCGTAAAATTTTATTCGCGAATTTATGAATCATGTTTTTCATAATTTCATGAAAGTTTACATGTTTTCATGAATAAAATGCATGAATTCGTGCATAACATTCATGGGTTTATGAATTTTTATCCATGTTTATGACGAGTGATCTTGATCAATCAAGAACAGTTTCGTTCGAACTGTCAAGTTTGTTTTTCGCTTGCCAGTTCTGCCGCTTGTTTATTTGCCACGAAGTCATTGCAATCGCGTTGTGACTTGTCGCGTCCTGTTGTGTTTGCCGGTGAAAGTGGCCGTGATTTGTGGACCCGGGATTTGGAGGTGCTGTCCACCGGAACCGGGAAAAGATCTGCGGCCGTTCCGTTGGAAATGGCAACGGAGCCAAGGGCTAGCAGGAAGAGGACCGAGCGGCAGGAAGAGGACCGAGCGCGGGAGGAGGACCGGGCGGCAGGAGAAGGACCAAGCGGCAAGAGGAGGACCGAGCGGCAGGAGGGGTAACAAGGTAAGATATCTGCAAAAGACGGAACAGTTCCCGGTTTGTTCGCGTGTTTGTTTTGAAGTCGAATCAAGGGGGACCTGGTCCATCAGACAGTTCCCGAGTTTTATCTCCGCGTGTGGCAGTTTCTTGGTCGCGGACTCGTAGGGATTTCGGTTTTCTGTCAAATGCCGGAGCATTCTACGCGTGTGACAGACAGTGAGGTTTGTTTTGGTTTTGGAAACGAAAAAATCCCGTTTTTGATCGGTTCCCTTGGATGCGCTGAGTGACATTTCGGTGCTTTGTTTTGAGCTCGAAAAGGGGACATAGTTAAAGTATGTTAATAATTTTAATATTGTAAGTATAAGCATTTTTTAAGTATTTAACCTATTTAAAGTTTTCGAAATTTATAACGTATTAAAATAATTTTAAGCTATTAAATTTTCTTAGGTACTTTTGTAAAGCATAATAAGTTTTGTGAATTATCATTATTTTTAGGTATGTTAAATATGCTAATGAAATAAGGTTTTTCCAGGTATGTAAATATTGTGACTTTTAAATGTTTTTAAGTATTTCAAGTATTTCAAATATTCAAAGTGTTTAAAGTTTGTTGAGTATTTAAATAATTTTAAGCATTTATTTTTTTCTAGGTATTTTAATATTGTGAGTATTAAAAATATGTTAAGTATTTGAAATATTTATTTTTTAAGTATGCTAAATATGCTAATGATTTAAGTATATTCATTTGTTCAGGTATTTTAATATTATATGTTTTTAAAGTTTTTAATTATTTCAAGTATTTGAAACAATTGAAGTGTTTAAAGTTTGTTAAGTATTTAAATAATTTTAAGCATTTTATTTTTTCTAGGTAGTTTATTATTTCAAGTACTTAACATATTTTAATTATTTGAAATATTTATTTTTTAAGGTGTGATTTTAAGTATTTTCATTTTCAGATATTTTAAAATTCTATGTTTTTTAAGTTTTTTAAGAATTTCAAGTATTTTAAGTATTTTAAGAATTTTAAGTATTTTAAGTATTTTAAGTATTTTAAGTATTTTAAGTATTTTAAGTATTTTAAGTATTTTAAGTATTTTAAGTATTTTAAGTATTTTAAGTATTTTAAGTATTTTAATTATTTTAAGTATTTTAAGTATTTTAATTATTTTAAGTATTTTAAGTATTTTAAGTATTTTAAGTATTTTAAGTATTTTAAGTATTTTAAGTATTGTAAGTTTTTTAAGTATTTTAAGTATTTTAAGTATTGTAAGTATTTTAAGTATTTTAAGTATTTTAAGTATTTTAAGTATTTTAAGTATTTTAAGTATTTTAAGTATTTTAAGTATTTTAAGTATTTTAAGTATTTTAAGTATTTTAAGTATTATAAGAATTTTAAGTATTTTAAGTATTTTAAGTATTTTAAGTATTTTAAGTATTTTAAGTATTTTAAGTATTTTAAGTATTTTAAGTATTTTAAGTATTTTAAGTATTTTAAGTATTTTAAGTATTTTAAGTATTTTAAGTATTTTAAGTATTTTAAGTATTTTAAGTATTTTAAGTATTTTAAGTATTTTAAGTATTTTAAGTATTTTAAGTATTTTAAGTATTTTAAATATTTTAAATATTTTAAGTATTTTAAGTATTTTAAGTATTTTAAGTATTTTAAGTATTTTAAGTATTTTAAGTATTTTAAGTATTTTAAGTATTTTAAGTATTTTAAGTATTTTAAGTATTTTAAGTATTTTAAGTATTTTAAGTATTTTAAGTATTTTAAGTATTATAAGAATTTTAAGTATTTTAAGTATTTTAAGTATTTTAAGTATTTTAAGTATTTTAAGTATTTTAAGTATTTTAAGTATTTTAAGTATTTTAAGTATTTTAAGTATTTTAAGTATTTTAAGTATTTTAAGTATTTTAAGTATTTTAATTATTTTAAGTATTTTAAGTATTTTAAGTATTTTAAGTATTTTAAGTATTTTAAGTATTTTAAGTATTTTAAGTATTTTAATTATTTTAAGTATTTTAAGTATTTTAAGTATTTTAAGTATTTTAAGTATTTTAAGTATTTTAAGTATTTTAAGTATTTTAAGTATTTTAATTATTTTAAGTATTTTAATTATTTTAAGTATTTTAAGTATTTTAAGTATTTTAAGTATTTTAAGTATTTTAAGTATTTTAAGTATTTTAAGTATTTTAAGTATTTTAAGTATTTTAAATATTTTAAGTATTTTAAGTATTTTAAGTATTTTAAGTATTTTAAGTATTTTAAGTATTTTAAGTATTTTAAGTATTTTAAGAATTTTAAGTATTTTAAGTATTTTAAGTTTTTTAAGTATTTTAAGTATTTTAAGTATTTTAAGTATTTTAAGTATTTTAAGTATTTTAAGTATTTTAATTATTTTAAGTATTTTAATTATTTTAAGTTTTTTAAGTATTTTAAGTATTTTAAGTATTTTAAGTATTTTAAGTATTTTAAGTATTTTAAGTATTTTAAGTATTTTAAGTATTTTAAGTATTTTAAGTATTTTAAGTATTTTAAGTATTTTAAGTATTTTAAGTATTTTAAGTATTTTAAATATTTTGAGTATTTTAAGTTTTTTAAGTATTTTAAGTATTTTAAGTATTTTAAGTATTTTAAGTATTTTAAGTATTTTAAGTATTTTAAGTATTTTAAGTATTTTAAGTATTTTAAGTATTTTAAGTTTTTTTTAAAGTATTTTAAGTATTTAAATTATTTTAAGTATTTTAAGTATTTTAAGTATTTAAAGTATTTTATGTATTTTAAGTATTTTAAGTATTTTAAGTATTTTTAGTATTTTAAGTATTTTTAAGTATTTTAAGTATTTTAAGTATTTTAAGTATTTTAAGTATTTTCAGTATTTTAAGTACTTCAAGTATTTTAAGTTTTTTAAGTATTTTAAGTATTTTAAGTTTTTTAAGTATTTTATGTATTTTAAGTATTTTAAGTATTTTAAGTATTTTAAGTATTATAAGAATTTTAAGTATTTTAAGTATTTTAAGTAAAGAGTTGAACTAGTTTTCGGCTTTAAAACTCTGTTATGAAGTATACATAAAAGTATTTTAAGTATTTTGAGCATTTTATTTATTTTATGTATTTTGCGTATTTCAAATATTTTGAGTTTTTGAAGTATTTAATTTATTTTGCGTATTTTAAATAGTTTTTAAAGAGTTTTTGAAGTATTTTAAGATTTTTAATTTGTCGAGTATTTTGAGTATTTTATTTCGGTGTTTTTTTATTTTTCAAATTTTCAATTCAACTCTCTATGACTCTATTTTCGTCAAATTAAAGTGTTTGATCATCTGCAATGACAAAAATAAATCCCATAATTGTAATTGATCACTTTATTGTAATTGGAGTTATTAATGAGACAAAAAATTAATGGCTAAATTATACGAATTATCGATTATTCTATTATCAGTACATCAGACAATCGAGTCTGGACTGCACATGTAATCCCTTAGGTCTTTTTGTATTTAATTAAAGTTTTTGTTGTATTTTTGTAAAGTAACGATCGGTACCCAATTAACTAAAGTTACTATTGTATTTTTCATTCATTTAAAGCATTTTGAACATCACATAACTAGGACCTTTGTAAATTTAGAATGTCCCCAGTGACCACCGGTAACCGGTGACCGGATCCAAAGTGGCCAAGTGGGGCCAGAGTACATTGGCATCACATACAATGGTCACAGTTTTAAATTTCATGAATTTTGACATGTCACAAGACAGGGTTCCTTGCACATTCCAAAATGTCCCCAGTGACCACCGGTAACCGGTGACCGGATCCAAAGTGGCCAAGTGGGGCCAGAGTACATTGGCATCACATACAATGGCCACAGTTTTAAATTTCATGAATTTTGATATGTCACAAGACAGGGTTCCCTGCACATTCCAAAATGTACCCAGTGACCACCGGTAAACGGTGACCGGTTACAAAGTGGCCAAGTGGGGCCAGAGTACATTGGCATCACATGCAATGGCCAAAGTTTTAAATTTCATGAATTTTGATATGTCACAAGACAGGGTTCCTTGCACATTCCAAAATGTCCCCAGTGACCACCGGTAACCGGTGACCGGTTCCATAGTGGCCAAGTGTAGCCAGAGTACATTGGCATCACATACAATGGCCACAGTTTTAAATTTCATGAATTTTGACATGTCACAAGACAGGGTTCCTTAGACATTCCAAAATGTCCCCAGTGACCACCGGTAACCGGTGACCGGTTCCAAAGTGGCCAAGTGTGGCCAGAGTACATTGGCATCACATACAATGGCCACAGATATAAATTTCATGAATTTTGACATGTCACAAAACAGGGTTCCTTGCACATTCCAAAATGTCCCCAGTGACCACCGGTAACCGGTGACCGGTTACAAAGTGGCCAAGTGGGGCCAGAGTACATTGGCATCACATACAATGGCCACAGTTTTAAATTTCATGAATGTTGATATGTCACAAGATAGGGTTCCTTGCACATTCCAAAATGTCCCCAGTGACCACTGGTAACCGGTGACCGGTTCCAAAGTGGCCAAGTGTGGCCAGAGTACATTGGCATCACATACAATGGCCACAGTTTTAAATTTCATGAATTTTGATATGTCACAAGACAGGGTTCCTTGCACATTCCAAAATGTCCCCAGTGACCACCGGTAACCGGTGACCGGTTCCAAAGTGGCCAAGTGTGGCCAGAGTACATTGGCATCACATACAATGGCCACAGTTTTAAATTTTATGAATTTTGATATGTCACAAGACAAGGTTCCTTGCACATTCCAAAATGTCCCCAGTGACCACCGGTAACCGGTGACCGGTTCCAAAGTGGCCAAGTGTGGCCAGAGTACATTGGCATCACATACAATGGCCACAGTTTTAAATTTCATGAATTTTGATATGTCACAAGACAGGGTTCCTTGCACATTCCAAAATGTCCCCAGTGACCACCGGTAACCGGTGACCGGTTCCAAAGTGGCCAAGTGTGGCCAGAGTACATTGGCATCACATACAATGGCCACAGTTTTAAATTTTATGAATTTTGATATGTCACAAGACAGGGTTCCTTGCACATTCCAAAATGTCCCCAGTGACCACCGGTAACCGGTGACCGGTTCCAAAGTGGCCAAGTGTGGCCAGAGTACATTGGCATCACATACAATGGCCACAGTTTTAAATTTCATGAATTTTGACATGTCACAAGACAGGGTTCCTTGCACATTCCAAAATGTCCCCAGTGACCACCGGTAACCGGTGACCGGTTACAAAGTGGCCAAGTGGGGCCAGAGTACATTGGCATCACATACAATGGCCACAGTTTTAAATTTCATGAATTTTGACATGTCACAAGACAGGGTTCCTTGCACATTCCAAAATGTCCCCAGTGACCACCGGTAACCGGTGACCGGTTCCAAAGTGGCCAAGTGTGGCCAGAGTACATTGGCATCACATACAATGGCCACAGTTTTAAATTTCATGAATTTTGACATGTCACAAGACAGGGTTCCTTGCACATTCCAAAATGTCCCCAGTGACCACTGGTAACCGGTGACCGGTTACAAAGTGGCCAAGTGGGGCCAGAGTACATTGGCATCACATACAATGGCCACAGTTTTAAATTTCATGAATTTTGATATGTCACAAGACAGGGTTCCTTGCACATTCCAAAATGTCCCCAGTGACCACCGGTAACCGGTGACCGGTTCCAAAGTGGCCAAGTGTGGCCAGAGTACATTGGCATCACATACAATGGCCACAGTTTTAAATTTCATGAATTTTGACATGTCACAAGACAGGGTTCCTTGCACATTCCAAAATGTCCCCAGTGACCACCGGTAACCGGTGACCGGTTACAAAGTGGCCAAGTGGGGCCAGAGTACATTGGCATCACATACAATGGCCACAGTTTTAAATTTCATGAATTTTGATATGTCACAAGACAGGGTTCCTTGCACATTCCAAAATGTCCCCAGTGACCACCGGTAACCGGTGACCGGTTCCAAAGTGGCCAAGTGTGGCCAGAGTACATTGGCATCACATACAATGGCCACAGTTTTAAATTTCATGAATTTTGATATGTCACAAGACAGGGTTCCTTGCACATTCCAAAATGTCCCCAGTGACCACCGGTAACCGGTGACCGGTTCCATAGTGGCCAGGTGGGGCCAGAGTACATTGGCATTACATAAAATGTCCTCCGTTTTTTCACAAAACAGGGTTCCTTGTCAATTCCGACATTTGCACCCAGTTGAACGATATGGTAAATGTACAGAAAAAGTAATCCGGAAATTGTGAAAATCGTACCATGAAATCGTGAATATTACGAGTTTTACTTTACGAATTTTTGAACTATGCATATTGGGCACGAATTAACCAGGAGCCGTGAATAAATATGCATGATTAGACATGCCCGAATATACTCGTAAACGTGAATTAAATTCATGATTTCATAAAAAAAAATCACGAATTCATGAAATTTATGCATGATTTCATGAAGTTTATACATGATATCTCGAATTTTTTTACGCCTTCAAAAATGAATCATAAAAAATATTCCAGAACTCATGAATTTTGTGCACGAATTCATGCATAAAAATTCACGATTTCATGAATTTTATGCATGAAATCATGAATTTTTATTCACGATGTATATTTTTTCGACCGTAATCATGAATTTTTATTCATAAAATCGTGAATATTTTTCACGACTACATGCATCTATTTCATGAAATCATGAACATTATTCACGTTTACGAGTGAAATCGGCCATGGAAAGTCATGCATATTTATTCACGATTCCTGGATAATTCGTGCCCAATATGCATAGTTCAAAAATTCGTAAAGCAAAAATCGCGTTATTCACGATTTCATGGTACGATTTGCATGATTTCCGGAACACTTTTTTTTCCGTGTGAGCAGAAACCAGTTCTATCCAGGTGCCATAATAAAATGCAAACCAACAATTATTGAGAGAGGGAGAGGCCACACCCTTCGAGAATTCGCTCATTTCTGTGATTGGTTGCTATAAAAGTCGTTCGTTCAAACGAATGAGAGAGAATTTGGGAGAGCGAGAGATGAAAAAAGCCGTAATCCTACGTCAAACTGACAATTTGCTACTGTAACCGAATGAGAGGGAGAGAAAGGGAAAAGAAAAAAATGGCGACTGTTGCGCTTGTTTTGAGATGTTTTGAAGAGAAGGGGTGCAAAGTTCTCTCACTCATTTTTGGTTAACTTCCGTCGAGGGTGAATTATTCTACGTCCCGGATTAGAAGAGGAGGGTAGAGATTCCAGGTGTGGCACGCCGAGTGGAAACCGTTAAGAGGTGAAATATGGAATCGATTAAGCAGGGAGTTTCAATGTCAATATTTTTTTTCCGTTCACCTTTGTAACGACTTTTTTTGTCTCGTTAGGTACAACAAAATGGACAGACATCCGGTTGGGGCAGCGGAAGTGATGCAGATGGAAGACAGCGCGGGGATTGAGCAAACATCGTTACCGGTGACGATGAAGCGCATCGAATTAAACGAATAAATTTTGCACGAAGTGTGTTTGCCTGGTGCGGTTCTATGTAAATCTTGGTTATTTTTACTCACCCATAAAAATGATTTAAACTGCAAAATGAACCAAAATGAGATGTTTTCAATTAAGATAACAGAGCATAAAATATAATGTTCCATCCCTTTTTAATTTGAACATATTGTTCGAAAAAGACTACCTTTAACTTATTTGAGAAAAAGAAACTAATGGTTAAAAACCGCAAATGTTAATATTTTAAAATGTTGTCATAACATTTGACAATAACCAAGTTCTGGAAAATATTTAACATAGTTTTAATAAGAGTTCTTTTTTTTTTAATATAAATATAGACCATTTAAGATTAAAAAAACCGAAAAAAATACTGAAAATACTGTTTTTTCGTAAGTAGGTCGGATACCGATTCAAAATAGGCTTTGTTTACCATTGGCTCTTACGGCTTTTTGAAAACTTATCCGAGATATGTTTTAGATTACTTTTGGCAACTTTTGAGCCATAAAAAAATTCTGAACTTTTCAAAAAAATATTTTTAGAAATGGTCACTCATAGTCACTATTTAAAAAAAAAATACGAAAAAGTGCAATTATTTCACTAAAATCAAACTTTTGTGGCTATATCTTGAAAACAGAGCCCTTTATCAAAAAATCTGTAAAGTACTTTTCGATTGGAAATTCAATTTTACATTAAAAACGTTACTTAATCCACCTTTAGGTGGTTGGTGCCTTCCTCACATTCATAAAGTGATACACTACACATCGTATAAATAACACTTATTTTTATCAAAATACCTGAGATCAGGCCTCAAAAAAAGTGTAAAGAAAACATAAAGTACTTATAACTTTTGATAGGGTTGTCAGATCTTTAATCTTTTGGGCTCATTGGAAAAGTCTTTTGATTACCTATCCAACGATGGGTCGCATAATAGATCCGGACAACTTTTTCATCAAAATATTTGAGATTCGGCCTCAAAAAAGTGTATAAATAACACTTAAGTGCTCATAACTTTTGATGGGGTTGTCAGATCTTCAATCTTTTGGACGCGTTGGAAAGATCTTTCAAATACCTTTCTAACAATATATCGCATGACGGGGTTTCTTACAAAAACCACCCTTTTTACAATCTTTCAAAGTTTAGCTAAAACCGTTTTTTAGCATAACTTTTGAAGTACTTTTCTAAACTTCATAATATAAACTAGGGTCTTGTGGGACGCCAAGACTGATCGAATGAGACCAAAACAGTCTAAATCGGTTCAGCCAGTCCGGAGGTAATCGAGTGCATATTTTTGGGTGCACGCACAGACATTTGTTCAGAATTTGATTCTGAGTAGAGCGTCCAATTTCCCGGGGTTACAAATTTCCCGGGAAACGGGAAATTTTCAGCCAATTTCCCGGGAAATCCCTGGAATTTCCGGGAAATTTTTAATTTATATAAAATTGTTATGATCTTGGTTTTAATTAATATTATGCAGCAAAATTGTATAGGACATCAACATTAATGGTTTAAATAAGTGTGAAGATCAATTAACAGCTTGACTGCATGTAAAAAATCATTCAACTACAAGAAAATATATTTTGGTATTTTTTGGTGAGAAATTATTGATTGAGAAATATTGAAATGAGAAAAAAAAAACATACAGAAATTATGTTTTTCATGACAAATAATATTTGTCAAATACTGGTTTCAGCTCTTTAACAAATGGTTAAGCTTTTGAGTGTTGGTTTTACTCCAAACAACCCAATGTTTTCAAATATTTGAAGCAAGCTTTGAATATATTTTTGCATTTTTTGAGAACAAACAATAGAAAGTAATTTTTCAATGATTTATTTTGTATTATTATGCAACATGATTCGAATTATACGATAAATTAACATCATTCCACAAAAAGTCTTCTATTTTTCACATATAACCCTCTAGCACCTGTAGTTGCACCAGTGCTCCATAATTCTTTTACTTCAAATTGTAATTTCTTTAGTACTAGGTATTCAACCAATTGATTTTTTTTTTGCACAAATTCGATGTTCATCTCATTTGATCATGGTAACCAAAAAGGTATAAAGATCAATTCCAGCCCAAAACGGGATTGTTTTTTGGTACTTTTTTCTCGACCCTCTCCGATTTCAATGAAACTTTGTAGACATGTTATCCTACGCTTATATAAGCCATTTTTGTGTATATGGAGCCAGTTACACTCGATAATGACATTTGAGAAGGGCATAAGTGTTTTAAATATTTTTGTATTTCGTAATTTAAATATTGCTGTATCTCGAAGCCGTTGCATCGTATCAAAAAGTGGTCAAAGACAAACTTGTAGGAAATTTGACGGGCTTTTCGAAAAAATACACTGGAAGAAAAAACCACTCCACTTTTATGATTTTTTGATTTTTAAGTTT